>NW_027437194.1:13432500-14632500 GCF_033239565.1 Halichoeres trimaculatus | reverse complement strand
TTATGTAGTTTCACCTTTTAATGAATGGGGACAAGTAAAGCCGTACCACTGTTATTATGCAAATCTGATGGTGCAGATGCTGCCTTGTGTATGAAAACTGTATGCAAGTGTTTTTTTGTTTTTCTTTTTCCAGAAAATTCCATTAGGGGGCAGAAAAACTCTAAGAGGAATCAGTGGAAATTCAAACCATGAAGCTGAAAAAAAAATTGAGTGGGAGTACTAAAAAACTGTAGTTCTTCAAGTGTCCTCTTGGGAATACTTCCAAAGTGAGTCAGTCTCCACATGGTCCAATGACAAAATTCTTAACTGCAGAAATGGAGAAAACGTCTACAGCCTGTTACATGCTCATCTCTGTATTCATGATGACCTTCACTCATTATAATTATGTGACTGGTTTCCACTTCAGCATAATTGGGGGCGTGGTCTTTCTAGACGGTAGGAGGAAGCTGTCAAGTGCTCACACGGTCACACAGATCTTAATCTCAAAGTGTTTGTCGTGCAGAGTGAGCTAATGTGAAAAGTGTTAGATTATCTTTACACTGCAGTCCCTCTTAAACTCAGACCCAAGAAGGAGAAATTGGTGCAAAGTGTAAGCACTTCAAAAATGCTTTAAGGATCTGCACATGGAAGATCTGCATTTGTTTATTTAGTATCATATCCATCTCTGGGTTAACAACCTAAAAACAGACACATCAAGCTCCTTAGCAGTAGGGAAACCACCAAGGCTGGGCATGCATTTGGATGCCAGTACCTTTAGCCACCAATGAGGGGAGCTCTGGTGTAAAATGAGTCTGTATCTGAGGAGGCACTGATGATTCAGTTCAGTTTTAGTATCTGGTGTTAAAAATGTGTGCATTCCCACCCTGAACAAACAGTATGATGGATGCAGAAAGCAGGAGGTTTCAAGCAAGCATGTGAAAGCTGTTATATGAACAAACTATTTATGCACGTTTGTCTGCACAGAATTCAAATAGAGATGGATTGTAACATCTCTGTGGTCTCATTATAACAAGAAGTAATGACAATTAAAATTGTTAAGTTGAATCAAAGTTGAAAGGAGTTTACAAAAGCTAGACCTACACAACAATCAAACTCATAATGAAGCTGCTACTCCATTTTTCCACAACTGGTCCAGATGTTTCTGCAGTCGTGATGTGCTCCTCTATTTCTTTCATTGCAGTGCACACTCAGAGTAACAAGGAGTAATTATTTACAACTTTGACCATTAGTAAGCGTTGGTCTTTGGTCTTGTGGTCCTCACATGAAGCTGGAAGGGAGTCAGGGGGTTGGTGAACACAAATCTATTATGTAATGCTGGTTTAATAATCAGGATACAGCTTGATAATTTGGAATGATTATTTTAGCAAATAACAACTTGCTTTAAACAAAATGTTCTTAAAAGCCATCTCTTTGAAATGTTCATTTAATAAATACTGAACATGGCATTTTTGACATCACTCTGGCAAATAAATAAAAATAGAGAGTGAGACCATAGACACCTAGATCTCTTTGAAATCAGACATCTCTTTAGCCCTATTTCCACCAAGTGATCTGGTTTGGATCAGTACAGTTTGGTATGGGTTAGATCGGTAAAGTCTTATTCTCTCTGTGTTTCCACAGCCAACTGTGCCCTTCTTGGTATGAGGCATGTAAGCTGGAGGCTGGTAGCTGCATCAGCTACATAACAGCGTGACGACACAGCAACGCAACACAGTGTACCCTGCTAATACATCCAAAGATGAAGGAAAATGTGACCATGGAATGCTGTTTTGTGGCACAATTTTCCGAAGTAAAAAAAAAGAGATATTTTCAGGAAGTCGACTGGATATTTACTCATAAACACGGCAGGGTTATGTGCTGTTTGTTATTACCGCTGTCACACAGAAAGTATTGATTCTTTTTGACCAATCAATGGACTGCAGTGTTTCTAGCTCCACCTTCTGGGCTCAGAACCTCCGGTCTGAGAATGTGAGACAATGGGGAAGTGCTAAAACTTGCTGTTTTTTAAATGTCCACTTGAGGCTGGCTCTGAAAGTCACATACACACAAAGTCAAAAAAAGTCATTTTCCCAGCAGACATACACCTACTTACAGCCTGGTTCAAAAAAACGTCTCCTGTCTGAATCGCTAATTCACTATTGGCATACACTGTACGGGGGTGAATTTTTTTTTAAACTCGGCAGTTTAGATGGTATTCGCCCAGTCAGAGGCACAGCTCCACTCATGTGACTGAGGGGCGCCCTTTAGCTGTTGGTATGGAGCCTCAAAGCCTGCCCCTCTCCCAATGTGTCTGGGCCACTCAATTTGCTTAAAAAATCCATCTTAGAAACAGACGGGCGACACCAGAGAGACTACATCTATTTACTATACAGTCTTTGTTTTAGTCACGCCACAAAATGCTGTACTGAGAAAAAACAGACTGAACCACTTGGTGGAAACAGGGCTTTTGTGACCAGGGGAGTTGGCTCCTGTTGTATGTTAAAAGAAATACAATTTTAAGTGATGTTGGCATTAGATAAATAAAATATTTCTTTTGTTTAACGATGCTATGAGGAGGATCTGTTTTAATTGGACTGCCTCGCCACCTTCTGGCCTAGAGTGTCACGCACACTGTCGTAAAGATTTAACTTTTAACCAGGCTTGTGTTCTTTTTTTAGAACAAATTTTCTTTGTTCAAGACAACTTTTTACCGGATACAACGCGACAAAGTAAGATATTCATCAGTACATTTACGTAGCGCTGTTGTTTGAAATGTGACAACAAGCAAACGAAAGTTATAAGTGTACCGTTTATCAGTAGCCAGCTATATGTAGCGCTTCTAGCAGCTGGTGCTATGATGTATCCATAGGATAATGTGACAACAAGCAAACTGACAGTTTGTACAGTAGTTTAGTAGGTGTCTATATGTAGCACTACTGACAATGCTGTGAGATGTGTCAGTAATGCGTAATGTTAGCGAATCCTGGTTATGTCCTGCCAGCGCTCATCTACCAAGCAGAGCTAACGTAACCTCGCTCTTCATTTCAGTGATAGACTCTCAAGTTTGAACAGACCACTGCAGAATAACTGCTGACTGTGGGTTGGAATGAACATTATCACAAACAGTTTAGTCTTTTTAGCCTTTTGCTCGTCCTCTATCACCCTCCCTTTCAGCTTTCTCCTGTGCTTTTGTTCTTTTTCTGTCTGAAAGTCTGGAGTCTGAAAATATGACTTTGGGTAAATAACTACAATACTGACGGTAGAGGGATTTCTAGCTGGTTATTCAACAAACTATAACTAATACTGATACCTTTATTTGAGCAAATAAGAGCATTAACATAAATACTTTGCATATAATAACTGCCAATTGTAATTAACACACACCTGAAAGATTTTTCCACAGTGTAGATTTCTACTTAGTCCCACAATTTCCTGCTCAGACAAAGCAAATTGAGAAAAGAAAATGCCTGTATGGGACAAAATCAGCAAAAGGATAATATTTACCACTTTGGACACTGGGGGTGACAAATTCAACGCAATCCAGGGGTTCTCATGAGCTTTACTGTGTAAATGTGGACAACTGACTGCTTACTCTGGAGTAGCTCAAATGAGCTGAAATACATATAGAGAAATCATTTCTCTTCATTTTACAGCATTACTTGGGCAAATACATTGTTGAAAGATCTCCAGTTTAGATTATGTCATTAAAAAAGTTTAAAACAATGAAGTTGCAGCAATCAAGTGGTGTGTCTTTGCTGTTTAGTGCCTAGAACTATTGTTCCAAGAAAAGTGTACTGTGCTAAAGGATGTTTTCTTTAAAGGGGAGTAAAAAGAGACCAATGGTAGCAAATAAGGTTGCCAAATATTTATGACACCGATTTTTTTTTTTTTTAAACCAAATCGACCGATAAATTTGGTTTGATAAAGGTAACAGGACTTGTGGAATAAAGAAGCACAGAAACAGAGACAGAGAAGTAGAGCCCCACTCTGTGGTTGCTGCAAAGTTGCATTGGTGCATTTTCTCATAAATATTTCAGAGAGGTAAACTCCCTTTCAACACCTCCATCCTGCACTCACTGCCACGGTTTGCAACAAGGAGAGCTGGGAAAGTAAAACTGACCTTATGTATGAGTTTGACAATGTTGAAAAACCAAGTGCTCTTGTTAAAAAAAGGAACACTAATTATCTGAACTTTAACCAAATTTATTTTCTGGCATGATGAGCTGCTTCCGGAAAGGCTTTCTTGATACAAAGCATTGTTGTCTCTAGATTTGTTGAGGTAACGTTTCTTTTCACCAAGCCGGCTTGCTTTTTTGGGACCCCTCCGTATGGGTGCCAGACTGAACCGATCCGCTCTCAGAAGGTGGAGCAACACACTTCAGACCGTTGATTGGTCAAAAGAATCGTCACTTACCCCGCGACAGTGGCTACATTTCTCCTGGCGGCACACAGACTTCTCTGAAACAAAGCTTGATTGCACTTTGTATCAAAGAGCTACATGCTAATCACAGAGAGGACGAAATGCTGCATGTCTTCCATCTCTGCACTTTGTTACTGTGTCGCGTTTTTCTTCTTCATTAGACTTATTAGTGGGGTAAACTGTGTCGCGCTGCTACGGCATCACACTATTGTTTACCAGCTGGTGCTTTCGGCATCCAGCTTACACGCCGCCTACCACGAGAGGGCACAGTTTTGCTGTGAAACGCAAATAGGATCAGGCATAACTGTACCAAACCAAGCCAAACTGTACTGAACCGACCCGCACTACTTGGTGGAAACGCAACTTATGTCTGGGACCCCACCAGAAGGGTACTAAAAAGTGTGACCGTATGGGTTGGTAATTTGGGGACCTGTCCCAGAGTTAGTCAGTGGAAATGCCACAAACTGTGAGTCATACCAAGACAAACTGAACTGGTTTAACCTGGTTGAAAGCCAACTTTTCATTTCTACTCCTGATAACTTCAAGTCAGGGTCTTAACACGTTTACATACAACCTCTAGAAAAATGCTAACATGACTACACATAACTACAGAGACTGAAATAGATTTGACGACTCTGTGTTTTGATGGTAATAACATGAATAGGGAATAACTTAAGTAGCAGTAGCACCTTAGCACCTTAACACCTTAGCAGTAAGGTGGCTAACTGAAGTAAGCTAGCAGTGAGCTAGACGTAAGCTTTGTTTTATTCCCGGAAATGTATTGGAGTTAGTGTCTGAGTGTGTTCTAAAGACTGGGTACTTTGATAGGAAAAAAAAAAGAAGCTAAATCTAAAAAGTCAGGACAAAGCATTCTGTCAGGATTTATGTCAGACCCTACATTTTGGTGAATTAGCTCAGATTTATTCGTAAATCAGGCTCAATAGCTTTGACTCACATGTTTGTTTATATTAAGTTGCTTAGCCGAGGCAGTAAGAATTTTTATCTCACCCTTTCTTAAAGGGTCCTGAATGTCTACTGGCATTATATTCACATAACTGTTAACACCACCAGCTTTTAAAAACAACGACAAATCTTGGCCTTGCTGCGAAAATATTCAAGCCAAAGGAGAAAAAGACAAAGAGAGGGAAAGATGCTTGGAGAGACTGACAGAGATGTGCAACTATCCAAACTTTGGTGTTTTATCCCAGTCTTATTGGAAAACCGTCCTCAGTGAACTCAGCACTGAAATTAGATATTGATCCTTCCTCTTCCTCCCCCTTATACCCCCACTCCCTCTCCTTTCCCTCTGTAGCTTTGGGACCAAGCCTTTTTCCTTCTGGTGATTTCTTTCCTTTAGTCCACCTCCTTCTCGTTTTTTTCTGGCTCTTTCTTTTAGTCACTCCTGGGAATTTTCTTAATCAGGATTCTTGTCATTTATGTATGCTTGCTGTCATCACTTGCATCCTCCAACTTAGGACATGAGGTATGAGTATCTAAGAAAGAATGCAACACATACAGACGGGTTTGAAATTAACATTTATTTCTCCTCTTTGGTGATTTAATCATAAAATAATATATCTTTTAACTAAGAATCCAATCAGGACATTTTTATATAAAATTCCTGTTGTTTTTCCCCTTCTCATTACTTCCACATCACTGTTAAATCTAATGTATATTCTGCGTGTTGATACAAAGTGAAGATTGGTTTGTTTGCACACTCATAGACGCTCACACAAACTAAAACAAATGTTTCATCAAAATGCGTCACTGTGGCTCTGTGGTGACTCACTAACACTTCAGCCTTGTGTGTGAGTGTGTGTGTGTGAGAGAGAGATGAAGCTAAGAAAATGAACATGACTCCTAAATCTCTGCACTCTCTACAGATTTTAAATAATAATGCAAAGTCTGTACACATTAGACCAGATATTGGATCAAAAGGGTTTTTTGTTTCCATTTGAAAGATGTTTGTAGTCCGAGCAATGCCTAATCAGGTGTCACGGGCCTTTGTGTCTGAAGAAAAACAGTCTGTATGGAGAGCAAAAGCAGGAGGAACACAATACACTGTGGTGACATCCTAACACCTTACAGTGGTAGTCTGAGGATGATGAATTTCTCCCAGTAGACAGATAACTGCATATAGGAGCAGCTAACAATCTGTTCTTGCTCAATCCCAATTCTACCCCTTTGTCTTTGGTTTTGCGTGCACACATCTAGTGATGTGGTGTCCCAAATCTCTGTAAGATCAGGCTACACAGCTACTGAAGCAAAAATAAACCAAGATCTCACTTGAAACTAAGGGGTATGACGAATTTCCCATTATATAAATAATTATATCAGATGTCCAGTTTTTTTGGTACTCCACATCAGTATTAGCCATGTTTTGAATTGTATGTTTTATTTCTAAATCTGTGGTTATAATGATCTAGCTAACACTGATAGGGACAGCTACAGCAAATAGGCTATCAACCAGGGTGACAAATTCACAGCAAAAAGACTTAACCCCTTGATGCCTGTCCTATCTTATTATTACCTATTGATTCATATTGTACACATAACAATGATCAAATCAGATCCACTATGTCACAATATATTGGTCAGGGATGAACTTCTCATGTCTATATATATATATATATATATATATATATATATATATATATATATATATATATATATATATATATATATATATATATATATATATATATATAATATAACTTAGTTATAACTATTGTGAGTATTATACTCAAATTTACAATCTCCACACAATTTAACATCTGTAAAAATGCAAAAACTTAAAAAGCAATCTATTTTTGTAATTGTTAATTAATTCAGGAAGTAAGGGGTTAACAATGAACTGCATTTCATCATTGTTTGGAGAGCTAAGCATCTTTCAGGAGCTGCATTAAATGCACAAGCTATGATAAGCTAACGTGACAGTATTCAGAAGCTACATAATATAGCTGCTGAATACTGTAACGTTAACTTAATGTTAGCTTTTCAAAGCTTAGCGGTCTCATCACTCATGAAACGCAGTACATCATAGTGAAGTCTGTTTGCTGTGAATGTGTTACCCTAATCTGACATTGATTCAACATCACTTTGTTTACATGTAAAGAAATGTTACCAGATAAAATGACAATCTAATGGGGGAAAAAAGGGGTAAAAACTTAATTCTAATCTTGGCTTCACTGGAAAATCTTGTCCAGCGGGACTTCATTGGTCACCACCTTTCACTGGGTCTAGTTGGTAGGTTGCCTTGAACTTCTTACAGCTCTCTACAGTTTGCATTTTTCTCTACTGTTGTGTTTGCAATGTAGGAACATCCTGACACATGTTGTACTGCTTCAGTCTGTCTCTATTACTGAGCATGACTCTTTCTCTATGCAGCTCCTACTGCCTGTACCACACTCAATATGTTTGACTGCACGGTCAAGTTGACCTGTTGCTGAAGGTAGATAGAACAGTTTAACTGATCTATTGTTCTCGGTACAGTCTATAGGAACCAGGCAAGAATCAATTTATTGACACAAGTATATCTGCTAAGGTAGGAGGAGATAAATTCCTTTCAGCTAGTTTCTATTGGTCCTTCTTCTAGTTGACCTGTTGTGTAACATACCAAAACACTCCAGCCAAACAAACAGCTTCGCAAAAAGCTGAGCGTTGGAACACTGAGAGCATGGACAACTTGAAACCTCTTATATCCTGATATTATCAAGAAATTGTAAAGAGTTCACATTTGAGAGGCCCCTTAAATGACTGGAAGTTGAACCTATTACACAGAAGAACATGAAAACACTCAAAGTTAAAGAATGGATAAAACAAGTCCATGAATTTACTGTCAGCACAGAGCTCTTCTTCAAGATGGAACCAGAAGATGTGGTGTAAGGCTTTGAGACGTGTAAAGCTCTGTTTCCACCAAGCAGTCCAGGTTTAGATCAGTACAGTTTGGCTCAGTTAAACCTGGTCCTGCCTGCATTTCCATAGCCAACCATGCCCCGTGGTAGGTGGCGTGTAAGCTGGATGCCGATAGCAGTGACAGCTATGTAATAGTGTGACGCCATAGCAGTGTGACACAGTGTACCCTGCTAATAAATTCAACAAGAAAGAAAAATGTGACACAGTAAACAAAGAGCAACTATTACAGACATCCAGCTTCTTTGTGACTGGCATGTTCACGCTTTGTTACAAAGCCCAATTAAGTTTTGTTTCAGAGGAGAAATGCAGCCACTGTCGCACAATAAGTGATGATTCTTTCAACCAGTCAACAGACTGCAGTGTTGTAGCTCCACCTGTCAGGATCAGATCGTGGAAGGGTCCCAAGAAGTGGGATGGCCCGTTCCGGTTATTTGGGGGTCTGTCCTGGGGCTAGTCAGTGGAAACTCTGAAAAATGCATGCCGAGACGAACAGAAGTGACTGGGTGGAAAGGGGGCTAATATGTCTTTACCTGTGACAGATTGTTACATTAGTAGATTAATATAGCATTGACTTTATACTGGTTGCATTGTCATGTTTGCAAATAGCAGTATTGTTGCTGTAGTATGAATAAATGTAGTACCATTAGATAATAAAATAGGCTGAGAAGTGCAAAAAGCTGAAAATATGCAACACAGACTGCCACAGTTGGAATGATTAATAGCTCATATGTGGAGAAAACTTTATTTTTAAAAGTGTTGAGCATAAAATGTAACCACATTCTGATTTTTTTTTCCACAGCCTTGCACTCAGCAGCTCATCATGTCACCTGTAGTTTTTTTCTTGATATAAAAAGAATAATGGAGAACAAAAACAGAGCAATCTGTGAAAACCTGCAAAAAAGAAAATAACCAGTATTCACTCCCCACCATCTCTTCTCTTTCCCCTCCTTCTCCTCCTCCTCCTCTCCCGTGGGTTCACCTTCACTCATCACCTCATCTATTTTTTCCCTTCTGTTGCCAGGCAACAGACAGGAAGAGCATCACTTGGAGACGTCAAAACCACAGGAAGAGCTCGCAAGAAGACACATCACGCGGGTGTTCTGTAGAGGAACCAGTCTCTCTGAAGAAACAGAAAACCTTCTAGCTCTTTCCTCAGCACTTGTCCTCAATAGAAGAGAAATGTAACGAGGCTCCAAGAGAACAAGACATTCTTCAGCAGCCTCACTGTATAATTCAGCAGTACTTTTAGGTTAATGGACTGCAACCTCACCAATCCTTTAATTCCTATCATTTACTGCTTATGTATATCTGGTTGGATGCAATTTGCATTTTCTTACCTTGAGACATGTGTGATGAAAAAAAGGCTGAATCTAATCTTATGTAATCTAATTACCAAAGAAAAAGTAGGTTGAGCCTCTCATACAGGGTTTTGCCAACATCTAAGGAATGAACTTTTTATGGAAAGAAAAGGGTTTCATTAATAAAATTCAGAAAAAAACAACTCTATATTATAGATAAAAAAATGTATTAATTACAATAAGTGGTTTGTAGGGGTCTTCAAAGAATAGATGGCCGGGTTTTCAGGACTCATGACTTGACTTTGACTTGGTTGCTGATGATGTATCTTTGTACTTGTACTTATCTTTGTACAAGCATTGACTGCATTAGGATTTTAAAGGTAAAGAGGACAAACTTAACAAGAACAATGACAGTTTAAAGGTAGAGTCTGTAGGAATTTCCATTACTTGTTAGTAAACACAAAATAGTTTACCTTTTCTTGTAAATTAGTGACTTATATTATCGTGAATTAATAACTTTATCCTCCCAGATTGAGAACTTTTTTCTTGTAAATTTATGACTTTTTTGGAGTAAATTTATTACTTGTATTCTACCAAATTTGTGACTTTTTTTCTCGTAAATTTTTGACTTTATTCACATAAATATGCAACTTTTTCCCCGCAAGTTTAAGGACTTTTTTCAAGTAAATTTGTGACTTTTATTCTCGTGAATTTATGACTTTTTCTTGTACATTTATGAATTTGTTTTCTTAAATTTAGGACTTTTTTTCTTGCAAATTTGTGCCTTTTTTCCTGGTAAATTTGTGACTTTTCACTTATAGGTTTACGACTTTTTTTCTTTTGTTTTTGAAAAGTTTATGACTTTTTCCAGATAATTTATAACTTTTTTCCTTGTACATCTACAACTTTATTTTTGTAAAGTAATGATATTTATCACATAATAATAATAATAATAATAATAATAATAATAATAATAATAATAATAATTATTATTATTATTATTATTATTATTATTATTATTATTCAGCTTTGCCCGAGTCCTCTGTTGTACCTTACAGTTTGCAGCCCTTGAAAATTTCTTGTATATTTTGTCTTGAATTTTTTTCAGCAAATTTCTTCCAAAGTTACTTGTTCATGACCCTCACACCATGAAGCCTCCTCTGTCACACGAGGTGGGTGGTAGGGGAGATGAGTCAAAGGATGTAGAACTTTACATTAATGCTGATAGGAGTACACAGTGACGTGCAGACACCTTTGCTGTTCTTGCTTTGAAAACACGTCCCTCTTCATCCTCAGATGCTTTTGTTCCCTCGGCCTTCGTGTTGTTCTTCTGGGTTTGCTTAATGTAGACCTCACCAGAGTGTCCCCTACGATGTTCTGAAATAAACTCACCCTGAACATCTTGTGTAAATTTTACTCAGGGGCGGCAGGAAAATGTCCGGGTTCATGCATGCAGCCCACCCCCTACTTTCAGACCGTCTTTTGGAACTTTTGCTGGAGTGAGAACAGCTTTTCTTTGTTAAGTTTTTCTGTGAAATACACAACCTAAAACTAAAGTGCAGTGCTTGGACTGACTAAATTGCAGCTGGATTCGTCCGAGTTTCAGTGCTATATGTTCTTCTATAATGCAATACAGGCTCAGCTCTGTGTCTATAACTATATAATATAGGGAAGTGTTTTTATGTATCTGCAGGTCTATATCTGTGTGTGCATGTGTCTCCACTTAACTCACATGGCACGCAGAGGACTTGGTAGCGTGTGTGTGCATGTGTTAACCCGGCTCTCTCTGCTCATCAGTGGCCATGTGGCGTTCTGCTGGTGCTAAGAAAATGTTCCACATGATTTATCTTCACTCGGTAATGTGGCCCCTTTTCATGCAAGTAAAATTCATCCTTATCTCTCCGCAGCTCTCTTTCTCTCTGCTTTTCATTCCTTTTTTTCTTCTCCTTCTTCTTCTTCCCCTTCTTCTTCGTGGCAAGCACAGCAGCAGTATTTCCTTCTCCGTGTCACCTCCAATCTCCCCCTCCTTTCCTCCAACCCTCCCTCCTGCTGCTTCCATCCTCCCTCCCTTTTTTCCGCTGTGTGTTTGCAGATGAAACGGGCAGCCTGCCAGTTTTTCATATTTCTTGGCAGCAAAGTGGCTAGCCAACTTCCTGGGGACGGGGCGGGGGGAGTGGAGGGGGGAGTTGGGGCTTGCAAAAGGTTACATTTGCACAATGTGTCTGTGAAAGTACAGCAAAAGAAAAGGGAGGGAGGGAGTAAAGAAAAAAGAAAGAGTGGAAAAGCTGGGCTGGATCAGCTAAACGACTCCACCGTTCTGGGGTAATGGAAAAAACCCTCGGGGGGGAATATTCAGTATGCAAGAGTATCGAGTTGCAGCAGTCTTTACAATGAAGTCTGTCCCTCTCTGTTTCTCTTTTTGTCTACCTTCTCAGGAATGTTCACCCCTCCCTGCAACACACACACACACACACACACACACACACACACACACACACACACACACACACACACACACACCTCACCTACTCTACTAGTCTCTGCTCAAAAAGTGGTCTGTGTGGCTATGGGCTGAACGTCTGACGGGATTCTGTGTGCACTCGGGGTGTTGGGGTGTATAACTGCTGCTGGTTACACCATCGAACACACACTAGAGAACACACATATGTTCTGTCCGGCTGTGTTTTGACTGAATATATTTGAAGGGAAAAGACAGAGGGGGAGTTAAAGATGGGGTTTCATGCTTTTTCACATTCTACAAACATACATGAAGTTAAAATGTTGTATTTCTATACGTAAAGGTGGAGTCTGCAGGATTTTTCTGAAAAAAAAAAAGTTAAACTTGACAGGAATTATCCTGTGGTATTGTCACTTCTGGGCCTCTCAGTGTCTGTGTCTGCCTCAACCCTCTCCTCTGCCTGTATGTTGATGTTTTGGTTGTGTTGGGACATTTCTGGGTGGAGAGTAAACGTGGATTCATCAGCCAATCACAGTGCGCCTGGTGCACGAATGACTGCACAAGCTTCACCCTAAACAAGGGCGATGCTTGGATTGACTTTCATTCCCTTTTGGGCACTTGGAGAGCAGCATGGGACGAAGAGCGATGCGAGTTGGCTTTCTGCTAACCAGGTATGCGTTAAATACTTGTGATTAGCTTGTGCTAACATGCAAAGTCAGGTGCATGGCTCTCCCCATGTAGAAACACAGTTGCTGGGTTAGTGAGTGTGTTTACGTAGTCATGGTTGGAGGCAGTGGGTGTGTGCTGCTGCTGGCACTGATCCAAAGAGGAGGGGCACAGTTTGAATGCTGTGTTTCCAACAAGTAACCAAGATTTTTCTCTAACTTGGCAGTGTAGAGGGTATTAAGATCGCCCAATCAGAGACACAGCTTAGCTCACGTGACTGAAGGGTGCCCTATAGCTGTATTTAAAACCCCCATCACTTCCATTATCCCCGAGATAGCAAATTTGCTTAAAAAATCTGTTACAGAAACAGACGAAACTACATCCATTATTTATACCGTCTACGCAGGTAACCGAAATTCTAGACCCTACCTTTAATGTGGGCAAAGTTTATAAATATAAGGTAAGAGTATGTTGGAGTAATCCCAGGAAGAGTCTGCAGTCCGCTCTGAATGGCATATTCACAAAGTCAGACAAGAATTAAACCAGAAAGACATGGGCATCCACTGTAGGTTTACTTACGAATCTATCTGTGTTGCTGTGTTTATGCACTGTTTCATCGATTAAGCTTAAACCAAAACTCAAGCACTTTGGCTTTTCGTGGCTGTTTACTGCAGCACATCCCAGTGGACTGAATTACACGTGCACACCATAGACTGCATGCCATCGACCGTCTGTGTTCTGCACCATTTGTGTCTGAAACAGAGTCTTAAAGCAAATTATCAGCACTTACCTCTTGAAGAAACACCAGGCTGTTAAAAATGCCTGTTTTTAAGGCTGGGTGTGTACGTGACTTCCGGTCTTTCTGCAGCCAGCCTTAAACGGATTCTCGATGAACAGCAACTTTTAGCACTTCCGCACAGGCTTCATTTTTACTAACCGGATGTTGCCCTTTGAGAAACACTTCGCATTGTATGTTTCTACCAAACACATTTAACCCATATTATTACCCCTCTGTGTTACATTATTAAACCTCAGAACATTGATGACCAATTTTCAACAGCATAAGTGACAAAAGACCATTCTCAGGCTGGTCTGGAAAGTAGGGAATGATGACAGTAGGCGGGTACATTTGTGAGCATTCTGTGGAGCTATTGATGGATTTAATCTTGAATTGTAATGTTCAATTGAACTTAAATCTAAACCCAAGGATGAGACTAAGACCCCATTGCAACGGAAATGTTACTTACCATGGAATCTGACTGGGAACATACATACACAAGAGAGGAGCTGCAAACAAAATGTGGGGAAAAGTGGGCAGACACACAAGTTATGATGAGCACAGTCATGTTTTGTTTTCTTTAACAAAGATCTGATGCTAAAGTAAACTTTTCAGGGACAAATATCACCCAGCTACCTCTGTGTGTCTGTGTAACCTGCAGTCAGAGAGGATCTCTTGCAGCATCTTTGGACCAAACCAACTTGAGGGAGAGGGGTGGATGCTTTTTGGGGTTTGAATGTAAGGCACAAGTAGCTAAATTTTTATGACTTGAAAAATATTAGAGATGACAGGACCATACTTGATAATCAGGGAGTAATCGGGAGAAATTACAAGTTGGGAGTGGAGCAGGAGACAGGGTTAAAAAGTGAAGGAATCCTTTCTCAATCAGGAGTGTTGACAGGACTATCCAACCTGGCTTCCTCAGCCAGACGCAGGACAGGAGCTGCAAATTCAATATGCATGTGTCCAGAGCAGTCTGTTGGGTTAAAAGTGATGTTTTCAGGATGAAAGTACAGACATTACTTAAACATCATAGATGTAAAAGGCAAGAACATACATGTGAACATTATGCCCCAGAGCGAAACCTGCACAAAAAATGAATTATTTTGCAAAATTGAAGGTTTTTCAAAAAAGTAACACAAGAATTAATTTCCCTAGTAACTAATTACATTTATAAAGGAGTAATTCAGTTACTAATGTAATTACTCTTTTGGGAAAGTATCAAGTAACTATGACTGATTACTTTGTAAAAGTAATTCGCCCAACAACCACTATGATGTCTCTATTTTTCTGAGGATCTGTATGTCATGTATCCAGATGTCAACAACAGGAGTTGTGACAAAAATGTACACTCTGTAACCTATTTTCAAAACTTTGTGTTTACGTTTGCCTGTGTAAATTAACGGCCAAAACTCAACAGCAGTTTCCTGTTTTCTACAGAAAACACTTTCATGTAAAAATAGCCTAAATTAAAGATGTTCATAACAGTCAACCATGCTGTAGTTGGGATGATCCACATGTCTAATTTTGCACCCAATGCTAATGCTAGTTGGCTATCTTATTTTCTAACATTATTAATGATCTGCAAACATGGCTGCACTTATTCGAAGAAATCGAACATGGCCGTGTGCTGACTCACCTGCAACCAGAAACAGAAACAGTCCTTTCTGGGATACTGGAGAATTGTGATGGTGTGCAAACTCTCTTTTGCTTTGCTATAACTGTCCCACTACATCACAACATCCCAATCCTGCTACTGACACCTACTGGTGAAAAAGAGTATGGCCCTGATGCCCCTTCGGTCTTGGTGAGTAAATTTATTCTCTTTTTAAGTGATGCGGAGTGTCAAAATAAATGACCCTTAACCAGATAATAGTACTGTGGGGACCAGTGTAGTAGCAAAAACCAGTAAACAATATTCCTGGGAATAAACTGGGAGAGTGAAAAAGACCCCACAACCCCACAGTGAGAAGAGAACCCACCCCTACAGGAAAAATTAGCAGAAACACACCACCAACATTTTCAACAATTCCTTCAAAATACCAGCCTTCACCGCTGAACAGTTCCCTCTCTCATTCCGTCTTTTACCCGGCCACACAAAAACAGATGCACACACACACACACACACTCAGACACACACACACACACACACACACACACACACACACACACACACACACACATTGAAACACAACCCTCCTCCCTCCCTCCTCCCTCCATCTCTCCCTCCCCCGCTCCCTCTCCTCTTTGCTGCTTCTATAATTCAAATCCTGTCATGCTCGTTCCAGACTGCTGGCTCCAGCCTCCCTCTCTCCTCCGACGTGCTCTCTCTCTCTCTCTCTAGGAAAATAAAAGCGAGAAGAAAAAAGCTCTTTGAGGGACAAAGCTGACAGAGCCACACACAGACAAACACACCAAGCTGAACCAAACAGCAAATGTGAGAGAGCCGGCTGTGCAATTGGATTCTTGCAGGAACACTGAGCATCATCCCCTCCTTGTCTCTGTTTTACACTCATTATTTTACTTCTTGTCTCTCCTGCATCCCAGGTTTTGGTGGACAACATCTTGTTTTAAGCCCATTTTTATCATCCTAATAGAGACTACTTCACGTTTTTGGAGAGATATATGAAAGAATGATATATTTTAAACTAGAAAAGCACTCAGAGAGAGCAAACATACTGTAATTGTTATGCAACACTTAAGTCCTACTTTAACGTTATACTCCCTTTCAGCAGACTGTCTGCTATAATTTGGTGTAAGTTGCAGGTTTGTATGATAATTTGTTACCTGATAGTGTTGAAAATGATGATGACCCAGTACATATTTCATATTCTGGATCTTAGTATCCAGAATATTGCCAGGATCTGGATCGTACTTTTACATCTGTCGGAAGTTACGGTGACCTTGTCTTGTATTGTTTTGCAAAGCAATTCGACCATTTATCGTGGAGTTATATACACATATGGTGAAAACGGCTCTATCTTACAATGATAAAGAATCTTTTTTTAAAATCCTGGATCCAGACGATGATCTGGATCACCTCCAAAATGTAATCCCTTCTCCCTTATCCTAATTTGAACATTTCCTGAAAATTTCATCAAGATCTGTTCGTTACTTTTTGAGTTGTGTTGTTCAGAGACAAACAAACAAACTCTCCAACAAACCCAACCTCCTTGGCAGAGGTAATAAAAACTGACAGACAGAAGTTTTTACTCTTTACTGTCTAAGGTTATAATCATATGACCCCATGCTTCCCAGTGCAATACCATTAAACATTTTGTCAGAGCTCATGAGTCTAGAAGATGCTCAGTTACTATCCTAGACCTCAACTAGTTCCTGGACCCAATGGAGGATGTTTTGCAGCTTTATTTGGATGCTTTCTGTTGTCGATGTCATATCATGTCATCCTGAGCTGTAAAATCAGTCAAGTGCCTCTTCAAGACTTGAATGTTTAGTTTTAATTTTTCTTTCTTTTTAATAATTCCCGTCCTCTAAACCATGACACCATGACATATTCTTATGGCCTTCCAGATGTGAAATTGCCCTGCCCCTGTTCAAAGCCACTTAAAACAGGACAGGTCATTTTCATTTTTTTAAACACCCTTTCAGGCCTTGTACTCATATAGCCAGTTGTTTTCAAAAGACGAATATCTACTGTCATCAGTTTTTAAAAATACTTTTGTCCACACACACTGGGCGACAAGAGTCATGAAGCATGTAGAACCCAATTTTGGCACTGTTTTTCAGATGTCACCAAAAAACCTTTTTCCCGGAGTAAACATGGATCCATTAAACCAGAGTTTTCCAAAATCTTCACTTTGGCTGGAGTTTCCAGGAAACATAGTTTTTGATGACATAAAACTGTGGTTTCCTATGGATGACAGGCCAGAACTTGTATAAAAAAATATACATTTTTCCCCAGACATGGCTTCATTCTGTCATTTAAAGACAGGAAATACACTCAAAAACTATTTTGTTAGGTACACCCGTTTAACTGCTCATCAACCCAAATATGTAATCAGCCAATCACATGGCAGCAACTCAATGCATTCAGACATGTTGTTGATGTGTTGAAGTTCAAACTGAACATGAATGGGAAAGTAAAGTGAAAAAAGAAGTAAAAATATCTTGCAGAGGGTCAAGGGGCCCAGGCTTTGGCTCAAACAACATAAAGCATGGATTCATCCTGCCTTGTACCAAAGGTTCAGCCTGCTGCTGGTGTATTGGTGTAATGTGTGGGGGATATATTCTTGGCACACGTTGGACCCCTTAGTAGCACCTTAGCATGGTTTAAAGTCCACAGTGTACCTGAGTATTGTTGCTGACCATGCCCTTACCACCCATCATCCGATGCAGACCTCCAGCAGGATTATTTTATGCTCAGATTATCTCCAACTGGTTTCTTGAACATGACGATGAGTTCACTGGACTCCAATGGCCTCCACAGTTACTAGATCCCATTCCAATGGAGATCCTTTGGAATGTAGCTGAAAGCAGCATGAGAGTTAGTCCAGAGGAGTTCATGGAGGAAAAACATTTTATGGTGTATTAGATCCAGGTGATGGATCAGGAACGTAACAATCATATTGTTTTATTTTTTTGACCTACCCTAACAGACAATATTTTGGGAGAATTCCCATCCAACACAAATGCCAGCACATATAAAGTCAGAGCGTGGTTTTAAAGGTAAGTTATTGGTTGGCTTTACTTTTGGATGGATGACATTAATGACTTGTATTTTATACTTGAAGAAGACCAAAGTACCAGAGAAGGTTTCAAATGCACTGTGTTTATGGACAAACATTTACTCCTCTTCAGCGAGGATTCAGTACAACTAACACTCCACACACAACATGGCCTCCAGCTTCACCAGAGCAGGCTATCTCTCCTCCTGTCTTTGGCTTCAAGGTCTTTTCCTGTGTTAGTACCTGAATGTCCCTCGAGATGTGGAGCTGTTGGACATTACGCCCTTTTCTTTGTCTGATGACCTCCACAGCTGATAAGGAGGACAAACTCACCTTTTATGTCTCTGGGTATTTTTAATAATAATGGAACATTTCTGTCTCAGCCCTGGTTCATTGTCCCCCCCCCCCCCCTTGCTTGTATGATACAACAGCAACACAAGTCACGTTTGCTGCTTTCTATTCAAGAGCTTCTCTTCCTAAACCTGAGTTCATCCATAGATCAGCCTGGATCAGGATTAAAAATATTCAAAGGGAAGCACTTCAACAACAGATTTCTGGATGATTTCGTTATTTGTGTTTTTCTAATTGTATTAGCCTTCGGGTGTATTCACTCTGTTTATTATAGGGGATCAGGTACAACCAAAAGTTGTGAGCAGATAGTTTAAAAGTTAAAGGAGTCTGGATGTGATGTTTTAAGACTTTTTCTTATGTTTTGTTCGATTCAGTCCTCGTTCACTCTCTTGAAAAATGTATTTTTTTTTTTTACCAGAGAAAACAAACCTTGTTATCTGTTAACATTAGTAAGTATTTCACTTAACTAAAATCACAAGCTGTCATATAAGGCCGGGCCAGACCTGAAATCAACACATCAGAGGTTTTCAGAGGCTAATAAAGACATCTAGTCCAGTGTAGCACCGTGTTTCTACATGGGAGACTCAAGAGCCATGAACTGGACTTGGCATGTTGGCACAACCTAGCTATGGGCATGTTGGCACATACCTGTTTTGCAGAAAGCCAAATCACTTTATTCTTTGTCCCATGCTGCTCTCAAAGTTCCCAAAAGCGAGTGAAAGTTGAGCCAAGCCTCAGCCTCGTTTAGGGTGAAGCTTTCTGTTTGGTGTCACGTTTCACTATGGTTTGGTTTTTCTTCTTTTGCGCTACATCTACTATTGTAGCCGCTTAGGAAAACTTCTTCCACTTGCTATTGTCTACACGCAGTTACTCGTTCACTGGGTGCTCTGTGATTGGCTGATAACCACGCTTACTCTCTACCCAAAACAACCAAAACATCAACATACAGGCAGGGATTGAGGCTGACACAGACACCGACACACATGTATAGAGGTCCATAGGAGATGATTGAGCAGGATTTTTCCTGTAAAAGTTGATATTATATTTTTTAGGAATATCCTGCAGACCCTACCTTTAACTCAGAGGAATGTTTTACCAGGAACTAAAAGACCCCCTAGTGGTCACACATGATGTAATGAGTCACTCTACCTCTTCGCAAATGGCCAGTCTGGTTTTTAAATTGTAACAATATAAAAAGTAAAAAGAAAAAAAGACAAAAATCCATCAAAAATTGTTTGGTGGTAAAAATAAAACGACACATACTTTTTTTAGTTTTAACCATCAAAGTTGAGTTTCTGAACTTGCTTGTCTCCAGAGCTGCTGGTTTAGTTTAAGTTAAGTAACCAAGCCAATGACAGTGGCTCATGAGCAGGCATTGCTGTTTTTTTGTGTCACATTCTCAGGTTTTTCTATAATTTCTGTAGCTTTAAAGTCATATTGAACTGCCCAGAGGTGACTTGATAAACTCTAACAGAACCGTTGGAACCGTTACTGAATTAAACCGGCAGCAGCAGCAGTCGTCATTCAGACACAGAAGGCGCGAGAGAGAAGGAGACAAAGCTGCAGGCTGTGAGCAGAATGTTTGCAGGCTTTCTTTCTCTTCCTGCTCCCTCCCCTGCTAGCTTCTCTCTCTCTCTCTCTCTCTCTCTCTCTCTCTCTCTCTCACACACACACACACACACACACACACACACACACACACACACACACACACACACACACACACACACACACACACACACATTTAGAGACTGTTTGGAAAAAAAATGGAGGCAAAACGAAGCCACACAAAGGCAGCGCTTGCTTTCTCCATCGCCGGCTTACTAATCGGCTTCTTTGCTCCATGCATGCCTGTCGCCCGTTACACGGCAGCATTGCCATGACGACCGGGGTCTGAGTAATCATTTGTGCAGTGACCCCTATTCTCCAGAGGGAAGACGGAGGGATGGAGGAGCTGAAGGGGAGAGGAGGAGGAGGAGGAGGCTGGAATGAAAGCAGAGCCAGCAAAGCAGAGGAGGAGGGGAGTGAGGGGAGAGAGGGGAGGGGGAACAGCAGAGCAAAGCAGCAGGGACCCAGACAGAAACAAAAAGGAAAAAGAAAACAGATTTTCTTTCTACTGGCAGCAGGGAAAGGAGCTTTTTATGTTTAACGAACAGAACTGGCTCAGAGAGGGGGGAAAGAGAGAACAGGAGCTGAGTTAAAGATGATGGTGGGAGGAAAAGATGCTGGATAGAGAACGCAGAGTGCATCTTCTGGACAACAGAGGGAGGTAGAGAAAGGACAAGGGAAAGACAAAGAGTAACCAGGCAGATCAATATGCAACATCTCTTACAACCAACTGTATAGAGGAGTTTGGACCTGATACACAAAAGGATTGTGCAGACCTTTGCGTCTGCGTAACGTGCAAATGGGCCAAAGCACATTGTCTCAGCATGGCGTGCATTAGTGCGTTAGCATTGTTTGCTTACACTTTAATGAGCCATCCCTCATTCATTTTAAATGAATTAATTCAAATGAGCCTCATCAGAAATAACTTATTTACTGGCACAGACAGATACACTCGGTTAGAGGTAAATATTTTTCGTTTGCTACGCTAACGCACGACGTACCATGATGTACGAACAAGCTGCAACCTCCGGTCTAAGAATATGAGACAATGCAGAAGTGCTAAAATCTGCTGTTTCTCGAGTGTCCGCTTGACGCTGGCTCCGGAAGTACCAGAAGTCACATACACACCAAGCCAAAAAAAGCAATTTTTAAAGCTGAAATTTACCTATTTACAGCTTGGTTGCAAAAAGGTAGCAGTAGCTGTACGCAAAGCCCTTGCCACTACCAATATGACCACGATGGCCAATGTGCTTCATTTTCCGTTTCAGAAACAGACGGGTGACGTCGGGGAGGCCACGTCCATGTTTTATACAGTCTATGTGTACGAAGAAGTGTTTTATTTAATGTTCAATTTAAACAAGCCTCTTCTTGAAGGCCTGCTGATAAAAACAGTGAAAATTTGTGTCACATCAGTCAGGGGTCAACTTCACGGATGGTCAAGATCCCAGCTCATCCCATTTGTGGTTTTAACCCAGCACCATCAGGAAGAGTGCGCACAGCACAGCTCTGCACGACACAGAGAGGAGACATGGCAGCTCATCTCAGTCACAAACAGGAGTAAACTGCACAGAGCTGCTTAAAATTATAGGAGGTTTTGTGTTTTAATATCATTAGAACAATCCTGCTTAAAGATGCTATGAGAAGGATCTGTTTTAATTGGACTGCCTTGTCACCTTCAGGCCTGGCGTCTCACACACTGTTATAAAGTTGGGATATTTAACCAAGTGTCACTTGTTCAATACAACATTTTACCGGACACAATGTGATGAGGTAAGCCATATATCAGCCAAATAACGTAGAGCTTTTGTTTGAAACATTGTGAGTTTGTACCGTTTATCAGTAGCCGGTTAAATGTAGCTCCACTAGCAGCCCGGTGCTATGACATATGCGTAGGCTAACATGACAACAAGCAAATTGTAAGTTAGTACAGTAGTTTAGTATCCATCCATATGTAGTGCTACTGACAGTCCAGTGCTGTGAGACATGTTGGTAATGTGTAACATAAGTGAATCTTAAGCAGAGCTAATGTAACCTCACTCTTCATTTTATTGATAGTCTCTAAAGTTTGAACAAACCACTGCAGAATAACTGCAGAATGTGGGTTTAGCCATTTTAGCCTTTAGCTTGGGCTGTATCACTCTCCTGTTCAGCTTTCTTCAGTCTTTTTCTGTCTAACTCCAGTGTACAGTGCTAAGCCGATTTTTTTTTGTCCGAAACTTGCGCACGTTAAAAAATAAATTTGATCTCATGTTGTGTCAATCACGTTTGCACACTCAATCCAAAACTTTGGTTCGTCATTATTTTTTTTGGAGCAGATTCAATTTTCTGTGTTTTTTTCGTGTCTGCCCAGCTCATTTTTAATGTAGTTTGACTATTCAGAGACGCCGTAGGGTACTTGCAACATCATATTCTGAAATATTTTCTCTACAGATTTGGGGTGATGTTTAGTTGATGAGTGAACTTGTGTATACTTGTGTGTGTGTGTGTGTGTGTGTGTGTGTGTGTGTGTGTGTGTGTGTGTGTGTGTGTGTGTGCATGCTGCGCAAACCTTAAACATACTGACGACTACTGCCTGGGATCGATTGATGATTCCATTTTTCCCTATACTTAGATGAATGAAGACTTGTGTACATGTGTTATGGTGTGTCTGTGCGCCTGTGCCTGTGCCTATGTGAGTGTGTATTCCTGCACGCAAACCCCAAACATTCTGAAGGCCGCCGCTCAGGATCACATGCTTGATCATTGCTTGATGGTTCCATTTTTCTTGTACTGCGAATTTTCGCAAATAATACAAAATAAAAGCATCGGATTCAGTGTGCAAGGTGTCCAGATTACGGATCCAAATAATGCATCCATTGGAAATAACCTACATTGGTGCTGTGCTGTCATTATATAGTGTTGATAACTATCAGGCGTACATCTAGAAGGGAGACTTTTCCAAAATCACTTAGAAACTCCTCACAGCCCCTTTTAAACGGATCAGATAATCAGGACAAATAATCTTGTTGCTTTTAGCACCCACATTCAATTCTTAATGAATTTCTCCCTCTGTCTTACCCCATCTTAATCAACCATGAACAGCACTAGCAGCATTTTGCTTCATTGGACTTCATGTATGATGCTTTTGAAACAGGCCATGCCCAGGCTGGACCATGTGTGTTTTGGTCAGAAGAAACGGTAAGATACTGGTATCAGAGCTGCTAGTAATCTTACCACACAGACCGTAGCTACAACAGGTCAGAGCCTGTTGGGAGACGGACTGTCATGGTATTCACCTCAAAATTACCCCCCCCCCCCAAAAAAAAATCATGATAATGACATAGTTTCAATAAAAACTTCAGGAAAAATGTTACCAGTTTTATGAATCTCAAGTCTTTCTGTCCATTCCTACTTTTTTGAAGAATCCTCTGAAACAAAAAGGGAGGTAAGTCATACCATATTGGCACCAAAATTTTACAAGAAAAAACAAGTTCACTAAAAATGATAGTGGAATAACAAACAGATAAACTAATCTGTTAGTTCCAACATCTGACAACGATATGCAGACTAAATTAAAAACATTAGCTGAAGCAGGGTCAGGGTCAGTTTGTGTGTGAGACCATACACTTAACCCACCTGTTATCTTTGACTTCATGCCTACTGATCATGGGTCTTACTCACCAACAAGGGCGTAGAAATGTTCTTACTCTGGACACAAAATAAAGCCCCGTCTCCACCAAGGGGTTCAGTTTGGTTCCTCCAGGCACGACACAGATTTTCATTTCCACTGACTTATCCCGGGACAGATCCCCAAATGACCGAGGTGTCCCACTTTTTGGGACCCTTCCGTAGGGGTCTCAGAAGGAGGAGCTACAACACTGCAGTCTGTTGATTGGTTGAAAGAATTGCCACTTACCGTGCAACAGGGGCTGCATTTCTCCTGGCAGCAAGCAGCCTTCTCTGAAACAAATGATTGCGCTTTGTAACAAAGAACCACATGCCAATCACAGAGAAGATGAAATGCTGGATGTCTCCCATTATTGCACTTTGTTTACTGTGTCAGTTTTGCTTCTTCGTTGGATTTATTAGTGGGGTGCATTGTGTCCTGCTGCCATGGCGTCAAACTATTATTTAACCAATGCTGCTATTGGCATCCAGCTTACACGCTGCCTACCACGAGGGCCATGGTTGGCTGTGGAAACGCAAACAGGACCAGGCGTAACCAAGCCAACCCGTACCAAACTGTACTGATCTAAACTGGACTGCTTGACGGAAACAAGGCTTTAGTGTGTTCACTGTAAGGTTCATGACCTGTGTACTAACTACTTGCGTATATAATTGGTGAATCAGAATAATTCTCAGTTCACAGGCTTGTGCTTATAACCTGCAATCAGCATACTATCATTGCAATTCAATTAACATAAAAAAAAATGTGACCGTTTCTGCAGCCCTGCAACACAATGATGATTATTTTATTTCGTTGTATGAATGGAGTTAACTTCAAGGTGTAACAAATGGACCCATGGCCAAAAAGACTACCCAAACTAAGGAGACATTTGATCTTTTTTTTCTTCCTCTTTTACAAGATCAGTTAACGATATCAGCTGGATCACTACCATCCACCATCCACATGGTCAGATCTAACTTTCTGTTTGGATTAACTCCTCTTCCGAGACCAACCAAAACAACTACATCATTGGCTTAAACAAACGGAACTCTTCAAGTTATGTTAACCTTTTTTCTTTCTTTTTTTTTTTAATGTTGGAGGATTCTTGGTCTTCAATGCATTTGTATCCCTGGAGAACCAGATGGAGATTATGGATGGTTTACTAACTAAAGCCAGTGGAGCCCTCTTTAGATAAGGCTGCAGAAACCAAAGCAATACCTGTTAAGAAAGCAAAGAAACCGGCCAGTGAGCAACATGAACAGCCAACGGTGTCCAACTCAGTCTAGCTCTCTTTCATGGAGAGAATTAAGAGTACGCAGGAAGAATCATTGAGACAGCTGCAATAACATGAAGTTACAGAAATACAACATACTCTCTCAATTTTATGGAAATCAGGTGGAGGAGATGGCAAGTAAGGTTGAAGCCCAGTGGAGACAAGATGAAGTCCTCGAGAAAGAAAATGCTGTGCTTAAAGACAAATGCAATGACCTAGATGCCTACAAAAAGAGATGAAATCCTTGGGTTGCTTCAACTAGGAGAATGTCTAAAAGATCATTGTGGACCTGTTCTGCCATGTTTTTCCCGACATCGTGGACCAGCTTGCCATTTCAGTTGACATTTTACACAGACTGCCTCCCCCCTCCACGGTTTTCCAAACCACATGTTGATGCTATGGACGTGGTTTTTCTTTCACAATCCACAATCGAAGACATTAAAAAGCATTTATACCACATACTACATTTACAAGTAGTATGTAGTTCATACTCAGTGACACTACTTTTGTTGAGCAGAGTGTAGTAGGTGGTTTTGAAAACAGCCCACATGACACAGATACATAAAGAAACTCTGAGCTTAGCTGAGCTGAATCCTCCTCATCAATAAAACCATTAGGGGCCATTTACACAACAATAGTTTGGGGGTGAAACACAAAAGTTTTGATGCGTTTGGGCCTCATGTTTGCAAGGAAACAGTGTTATAGCTAAGCTAAAACCCAAACTTTTTGAAAACAGCCCCCAGAGTGGAATTTTTCTGAATGTCACTTACCCCTTCGCCCAAGCGCATACTCCAGAACAATGGTACCGATGTTACGATTGTTGCGGACTACCATTTTGTGATTGTGCTGCTCAATCTGCTGACTGTCTTTCAACAAAATGTGCATCTGTTGCACCACTCTTGCTTTTAGTATTCACCAATACACCAGATGACTAGTCCAACTCTACTTTGGTGGACATCTCCCAAAAGGGGCTCCTGGACAAAACAGTTATAGCGCCACCAACAGACCTGGCACTCTTAAAAACTGCGTTTTCAGTCCCCCAGCGTTTCCGTGTAAACACAGAATTTTTCACTGCATTTTCACTGCATTTTAGGATGATACATCCTGTAAACTGAGCCTTAGATACCTCATACTTCTACAGGCTGCATCAAAACTAGGTGCAGTCAGGTAGAGACAGCAACACCTGTGACCACACCCGTCTGTGACATCCAGGCTCTGAAGTGCTGCATTTAGGGTGTGGCAGCACATCCTCTAACTGCCGAGAGGCTTCACAAGCAGGATTTTCAGGCTGTGAGTGGAGACTCTTTTGAAAGAGAATAAAACAGCTGATGTGATTGGACATAACTGAAGCTTACCATCATTAAAATTCCTCCTGCTGATACTGCAGTTCTCCAATAATGTATTCATCCCCCTCTCTCTTAGTCTGCACCTCGATGCACCAGGACTGTGGATGTGTCTTTTGTCAAAGAAATGGACAGTGTTAGCTGATAACACCCGCTGTATCCAGGGTGTTGTATCGAGGTAAAGTCTGCAGCTTGTTCTGAGAAGTATAGAAGAGTTATTAAAATAATGTGGAATGTTAAATTAGGAACATCTTACAATATTCAAAGGTACAGCAGTTAATAATTATACTATAAAAGTTGTTCAAATGTCTCTGTGTTGAGTAAAATGTGTGCCTCATTTCCAGCCACAACAAGAGTTTCTACTGCAAAATATCCAAGAAAAATCAAATTTATAGTACATTTTAAAAGAGAAGAAATTAGGACCTAATTGAAACATTTCTTCACCTGAAAATTGATTTTATCTTGGTTGGTCTTTTGGTTGGAGGAAAGTAAAATGACCATTCCAGTGTAATCTACAGTTTTCGTTGATCCATCTTATTTCTGACGTACAGAAAGCTTCATTTTTTTTTTCGTGAATACTTTCTACTTGGTATGAACTGCAGTGACACCTGTGGCCATAATCAGTGGGGGTTTAACCAGTGGGTGATAAACCCACTTCGAAAATATATGACTCTTGCCAAGGTGTGCATCTGTTTGGAAGCAAATTAATCTTCTTTGTTACACTACTTTTCTTTGTTCGAGACAGCCTTTTGCAGGATGTGAAGCAAAGAGGTAATTTGTTTATTCATAATTATGTTGCACTGTTGTTTGAAACGTGAAAACAAGCTTACTTTGTTAATTTGTACCATATTTTAGTAGCCAGCTATACACAGCTCTACTCAGTGCAGCACTCTAAGACGTGTCTGTATCATGTAATGTTAGTTAATCCTGGTTATCTCCAACTAGTGCTCATCTGCCAACTCCAAACTCACCAAGCAGAGGTAATGTAACCTCACTCTTCATTTTATTGATAGACTCTTGAGTTTGAACAGACCACTGCAGAATAACTGCTGATTGTGGGTTGAAATGAACTTTACTACAAACAGCTTAACATTGCTCATTTTGCTCGGTATATGCCACTAACACTGAACTTAGAGGCATTGACAAAACTTTGACAAAGCAAAAGAGGATCATCATAATAAAATGAAACTTTACATTTGAGTTTTAAATAGAAATGGAGAATTTCCCACCTCTTTTGAAGGGAGAGGCTTTATTCAGAATCTATTTTTATTCCACTCCTTAGTATTCTTTATCTCTTGTACTCTATCACTCTTCTGTTCAGCTTACTCCTGCTCTTCTGTCCTTTTTCTTTTTAGATGTCCCACTCCATTGTCAGCCATTACTATGATATATTATTTTCTCAAAAAAAGAAAAAAAAAAGAAAAAACGAACTTTTTGGAAATATCTGTATACATGTAGCCAGAGGTTTAACCCCAGGAGACATGGATACACTTTCCCACATGTTCTCATTTGATCCCTCACTGGAGAAAACTTCTTTATAAACTGAAAAATCTGGCTTGACAGACTTTCAGAACTGTACAGATTTTAGCTTCATCAGGAAGAGAGCACACAGTGCAGCTCTGAGCAGAAGAGATGCCGACAGCTTACTTCCAATCAGATGCAAAACATCAGAAAGCTGCACTGAATTGTGAAACTCTGTGGGTGTGTTCATTCTTTGTGAATCAGACCATTGGATTGAGCATGAGTCATTGGGACATGATGCTTTTTAGAGGTCAAGACCCATTCTTGGTGAAATCCCTCTTATCTTTCACCACACCAGCACCACACTGTCTCGAAATCAGGACTCTGAAAATCTCGAGGTCCAAACATTTATTTTCTGCTTCAAGCCTGAATAGTTGGTAGAGGAGCTGCTAACGCTCACGGAACGATACATGAGAAAGGTTACACGGGAAGAGATGCAGAGAAGTTTAAACCACGGAGCAGGGGGGTAAAACTGTGTGTACAGATGCTGGACTGCCTCAGTGGTGTCTGCTGCTGACCATGCATGCAAAAGAAGCAGAGAGCAAACATCATCCGCTCCGCTGACACCTGAAACTGTGCTGCAGTGCTGTGCTCTGAGGCACACAGAGAGAAATAAACATGCTCAGGATGAAACTGAGGGGGGAAAAAAGATGAGGATGTCAGTGCAATGAGCAGAGAGGAGGTATAAGGAGGCAGAGACATCGAGCTGTGAGGCTGAAATGATGAGGAGAGGAGACGGGTGAGGGAGGGAGGAAGGCTGTGAGCAGAGGAGACTGAAAATAGAAAGAGAACACAATGTGATGGAAAAATTTCAGGAGAAAAAAAGGCCTAATGATGAAGTAAAGACAGGTATGTTTTTTTAAACAGAGAAATACATTTCAGGTGTTTCATTGCTATGGGAGCACTTGTTTATATTAACGAAACGAAAATGTACGCTCAGAAAAAAGTATGGATCATTTCCAATAAAAGTGTTTCCATTTGCCAAATAAAAAACACTGTTAAAAAGTGCACAGAGTCCCCAAAAAGTGAAGCAAGAGTGGGAAAAACAAAAAATAAAACAAAATAAAATAATACACAAACATTGCTCTTCCTCTAATGACCTACAGGGGGCGACTCTAGTTGTTGGTTTGTTGTTTCAGGCTTTAGTTTCAAGTCTTCTTTAGTGCAGCATTTTGTTCACATTATGGTTCCATTTAGAGTCACACGGACTAAGAGGCAGGGGGAGGGGTTTTTAAATAATAAGAATATAATAATATAACGAAATAATATGAAATGAAAATAATAATAATGTAATAATGAAACAAACATCATAAGCCTGTTCTCTATTCATTTGTCAATTTTCTATATGTTTACATTTATTTAGCCATAATTAGCATTCAAGTTATTATCATTACATTGAATAAAGTGGTCGCTCTTTGCAGTTTAGGGAAAGTTAGCTAATATCTTAGAATTAGCAAAACCTCTCTTCCTCTCCTCTTCCTCGCCCATTAATAAAGAGTAAATGTATTTATTTCTGCTGTGGAAACAGCTTTTTTCCACCTTGGTAAGTTCAAGTACTTCTGTAGTCAGCCTCAAGTGGTCACTTGAGAAACAGCAGATTTTAGCACGTATTCATTGTCTAATATTTTAGACAAAAGGTTTTCGCTTTAAGGCTTAAAAGAGGGCTCAAGTTAATGATGGGGGATGTCATTGTAGCTTCAGATGTCTCTCCAGTGCAGGATGCTTGTTGAGACAGCTTAAGTTACCTAATACCTGTGTATGACCTGCACCAGCAAACAAATGAAATCAGGGTTTTTTTTTTCAGTCACTTAGCTTCTCTTACCTTTTAAAAACAAAATCTAGACTAACTTGTGTGTACCCCATGGCAAACACTGATGAGCAATACAGAAAAGAGGTCCAGATAAGAGGGATGCCAGAATAATTTAAGATGAACTTCTGGTCCTTCGCTTTATTAAAGTGGAGACACGAGAAGAAGAGAGGTAGACTACTCAAGTTAACCATCAATGCCAGGAAGCAGGGGCTGGAGATTTAGTTATTAGCTAAAACCATAATGCCGTGATGCTCTACTACCCGGAACCAAACAGGCACTGGTGTCAGATGTTATCTTGTAATGTAGAGTGGTGTGTCATTGTGTTGATTTAATGAATGGAGCTACAGTTGTATGAAGGCTGTGTCTGATTAAAATGACTTGCGAATATTCAACTGAAGCAATGGGAAACCAGAACATTATGTGGACTATGAACTGAAAGACGGCTTGTAGGCTGGGGGAGCTAACTCTGCTAGTGTTAGCCACACTCTAAACCTTGACCAACCAATTTAACGTAATTTATCTACAGACTCTGTGGTCCTGTGTTAGCTGTGTTTAAAAAACATGTACTAAGTTTCTCTGTTTTCTGAGTGTTTATTTCACACACACACACACACACACATATATATATATATATATATATATATATATATATATATATATATATATATATATATATATATATATATATATATATATATATATATATATATACATATATATATATATATATATATATGGATCTATTTTAAGTGTTATGAGGTTTATTACAAAGTAGTTTAATGGAGAAAACTATTAAACCATGTTAACCAATGTTGCAGGAGATATATTTTTTATTTATTTATTTTTTTGTCATAATTTAAAACTGTATTTTTTTTAGCATCCTCACTCTAGCTTTCCTCCATACACGATGAATTTGAGCTGCAGCACCTTCATCCAGCAACTTGAGATCGACAAAACTGTTCATTCTCTGAGACTCTGTGGTGAACAAACAGCTACCTCCTCTGGATGAAAAGCAGCGCCCGCTCTGCATCTCACATTCATCATTCATAGAGAACATTACAGTCAGGCGTCCTTCAGGCAGCCCTAAGCGCGGTCTCGGTCTGATCCTGGGGGAGTTCTTCCTCCTCCTCTTTTTCTTCTTCTTCTTCTCCATCCTGCTTAGAGATAGATATGTTGTTGCACCCTGCAGGCTGCAGCAGCTCTGTCCCACCTCAGAGGGAGAATTTGGAAACAGCAACAAAGAGCTAATCACACAGGGCAGAAAACTGGAGCTGCACTGGCCTCTACAGGTTCAAGACAGGTTATTGCACTCAGTGTGCAGCTTTTGAACTGTGATTAAACCTGTAGAGGCCACTGTGATGCACCGCACTGCTGCATGCTGCAGGATAAAACAGATAGGGTTTGCCTCTGTGCTCAAACTAAAGCACTACACTTCTGTTTTCACCTCTTTTTCTCAATCCTGCTTTCCCAAAGAGTGAGCAGGTACATTTCACAGACGGTGTGCTGAAAAAAAAAAAAAAAAACAGGTTTATTTTTGCAGTCTTTGTCCGGCATGTTTGAACCCACATTAAAGTTCATATGAATTAAGTGATTGAGTTTCAACAAGCACAAATACTCAGTACAGGCTGTGTATCAATACGGGCTCTCATATTCATTACTGTCTGTTTTAAGGGCTCAATACTAACGCATGTCTTTTGAGCTGTTACCACAGTTTTATTAAAAACAAATCACTGACACGGTGTCTGTGAGGGGTTGTTTTGAAGTGAAGGGGTTTGGGTTTACTGCTCGCTGCCATCTGGAGGCAGAAAACCTCATTTAGCCAAAGAGGGTGCAGCGTGGGTGAGATGAGCACAAGGAGAGGAGACCGACGCTGCTGAATGTTAATGAACCAAACGCTGCAAGAATACCTCCATTTAAAGCTGCAATCATTCACCTATTGGCCACTTGGGGGCAGAACCACAGAGCTATAGATGCAAAATTTACATTTTCTTACTACAATATGTTAGCATTGTGAGTACAGACCCTCCATGCTTAGTAGATTACTGTCATAAGGCTGTTTGCATGCATAAAGTATAAAGGTAAGTAAATGTCATATATGATGTCATACATTGGTTAATTAACCAAAGCGATGATGCCTTAAATTTGACTGTTTAGTGGTAACTGTCATCTTGTTTCTTTGGGGGAAAGGGGAAAATAAATTTTATCGAGTACTGCCAGAAACATTCATTTCGTTAAGTCTAAATAATTTTCTCATGTGAGGACTTGTTCGACTCTTTTCTGTTGATGAGCTCTTGTCATATTGTAAATAATGCCCAAACATTTCAGTTGAAACACCTGGTTTAGTTAAGGTGTGGGTTGGCGGCTGGGTGGAGCATCCAGGAGAAGAAAAGCTCCTTTTTGTAAGGTACACACTTCAAAATTATACAACTGTTAGGGAAAGTGAAATGACATTGTAGGGGTAAATCTTTTACTGGAGCTCACACTGTTAGGTCCAATGGTTATATATGCATGGCGTTTTAGCTCACACTGTTTGTGTTAGATCAGGATGGAGTATTAACGGCAGTATTAAAACTTTCACACACAGAAGTAGACGTCAGAGAAAACCACTCAGTTATCCAACAGAGTACATTGACATCTGTATACCGACATAGCCTCTGTGACATCATCCGTTTGTTTCTGTTTAAGAGTTTTGAAGCCCATTGTGAGCTGTTGCCATATTGGAAAAGCAGAATCTGCTAACTTTGAGTTAGGTTGGGCCTAACCTTGAAGAGGTGGGCCTTGAGCTACTGTACAGACTGCTACAGGATACCTTCCTGTTAATCAAGTCAGTGATGGCCTCAATTGGTAAAATCTCTAAATGTTCTAACTTTGAAAATAAAAAATCATGAAAAGTTCACCCTCTCAACAGTGATTTTTTTTTTTTTTTTTTTTTTTTTTTAAATCAGGCTGTAAAGATGTTTAAATGGAGGTGTATGATGTTGGTTGTGCTATTGCGGTCAGCCTCAGGTGGATGCCCGATAAACCACAGTTTTCAACACACAGGCACTATAATTTAAAGTTGCTGTTTGGTTATGGCCGATTTCTGTGTATCTTTGCAATCTGGAAAAAAAAAAAACGTAAGTTGCTACAACAACTGACATGAAATCAGTCTAAAATCTAGCCCAATTTTAAATCAGTCATGTAACTTGAAACTGTTTCTAATCGGCATCTATCAGCACAGTGGAAGCCTAGCTTTGTGGTGACTGTTTCTGTGTTATTAAATAAACAAGTGTGTGCCCCTAAAGAAAACAGTAAATAACACAACAGCAAAGAGTGCAATGCAGACAAACCTCACTCAATGTGAACGTCATCCTAAATAAACTGTCCCTCACTTCCAGCAGACATTTTACAGTGAAGAAGGAAAAAGTCAGGATGACATCAGGTTGTAAATTTGGCTTTTTGTGCCCAAACATCCAGTCTGGCACTTTCCCAGAGTGCTGAGCCTGTGTAAGAAGCTTCACATAGTGAGATGGATTTGTAACTCCCGTTACATGTTACGCAATTATAATGTCACTGCATGGAAATGTGATCCAAACAACATGCAATTAGCTAAAAAATGAATAGCCGACTCCTCAAAGTGTCTTTAATTGAAATATAAAGCAAAACAAGTTGCAAGATGTTAACCTGTTTCATCCCAATTTTTTTTCCCTGCAAGTGTAAGTGCATGCACCTCCCTGTACTTAAAACACATGTTTTTGTATTGTAATGATTATTTATTTATTTATTTACTTATTTATTCATTCATTCATTCATTTATCTGTTTTATTTTTCACATAATTTTAATACTTAAATAAGCTACCCTAAGTCAAATCAACCTCCCATGAGATTCCAGAAGTAGAAAAAATAAGAACGGTGGGATCAAACAGGTTAACCACAGGTGGCTCCGCCCTAACTCCTCCCCATCTTTCTGGTCTCTTTAGCCGCGTTTCCACCAAGCAGTCCGGGTCGGTTCGTCTCGGTACGGTGCGCTTTTAGCGGCGTTTCCACTGACTCTTCCCGGGACGGATCCCCAAAAACCGAGATGAGCCGTCCCACTTTTTTGGGACCCTTTCGTATGCCAGACTGAACCGATCCGCTCTCGGGAGGTGGAGCAACACACTGCAGACGGTTGATTGGTCAAAAGAATCGTCACTTACCCCGACAGCGGCTGCATTTCTCCTGCCGGCTCACAGACTTCTCTGAAACGAAGCTTGATTGCACTTTATAACAGATAGTTACATGAAAATCACAGAGAGGACGAAATGCTGCATGTCTTCCATCCGTGCTCTTTGTTTACTGTGTCGCGTTTTCTTCTTTGTTGGATTTAATAGCGGGGTAAACTGCTACGGCGTCGCGCTATTGTTTACCAGCTGTGGCTTCCGGCATCCGGCTTACACACGGCCCACCACGAGAGGGCACAGTTTGCTGTGGAAACGCAAACGGGATGAGACTTAACTGTCCCAAACCGTCCCAAACCGTACTGAACCGACCCGTACTGCTTGGTGGAAATGCAGCTTTTGACTCTGAATGGGACCATAACTTGTGAAATGAACATCATACTCTATTGACAGTGATTTAAAACTAAAGATAGATTACAAAAGAGTCTTAAATCATAAGGGGATAAATTAAATGAGAAACACAAGCATTTTCAGATAGATGAGCTCCCCCCTGCTGGATACTTTCAAGAATGCACTATATGACGCGTCGTGCATACAGGGAGTTATGTGTATATCTGAGTGTGTGTGCATGTATGTGTGTGTGTGTGTGTGTGTGTGTGTGTGTATGTGAGGCTCCTGCTGAGTGCATACACCCCTGCTGCACTGCATATCACACATGGATGTCAATACAATGCCTTTGCAAGCTTGAGTCAAAAGTAAAAAGACTTGATAATGACGGTGCTTCATTACAGAATCCCAGTTCATCGCCCCCTGCTGGCTATAAAACAAATACAGTTTGAAAGAATTCCCACAAGAATCACCTTAAATTAAACAGGCTCCTCTCATTTCTCATATTCAGTATGTTAGAAGCAAACACTGACATGTTTAGATCCAGATTCTCAAGGAGATCCAGCAAAAATGGATTCACGGTCGTTTCACAGTCATGCTCCTCTCTGTGCTTTGAATGAGTGCGTCTTGCCTGCGTTTTGTGTCAGACCTGTCTCTCTCACCTGCCTGGTACTTTCCACAAACACAGACCTGCTCCACAACATTCCCACTTGCTAGCAGGTAAGCAGCTGAAGCTTTGTTGCAGAGTCTGTAGAGACAAGAGAGGATATCAGTCAATGCATCTCTGTTTGACTTTGCTACTGTGCAAGAAGGGATTGAAACATCTTTTTAGTTCTGTAACAATTTAGTATTTGCAATACAAATGAAGGAAATGTAATTTCTGTTTCATTTTCATGAGTGGCCTCATTGAAATGTGAAAAATTATGCTTTGAATTTCAGTGTTGCATGTTGTTATTTTGGTATTTGCATACTCAGTAGACACAGAGCAACATGAACATCTAGGTAAGGGAACTGTCTCCGGTCACAAAAAAGATATGAAAGTATAATTCATTGTTTTTATGTTTGGTACAGTTTAAGAACTTCACATTGGGTTTGTCTGCAAATTTTAACTGAATGCATGATGAAGAGAGTTTTGAAAATGATGAAAATCTGCAGAAAAATGTTCTCAGACCCAAAGCCTCACTGTGAACCTGGTGTTGGAAAGAAATTTTAACATAATGTTTCAGGATTTTGATAGGAATCCTGTGAATTCCTCTGGTGTTATGTGTTTTTTTCTCTCAACATATCTTCATACCTAAGTCTGTATGATTATGGAAATGATGCCCATCTTTTGGGTAGTTTTCTGGATGTCCGACAGATTCTTACCTCATGTCCGACAGATTCTTACCTCATGTGGCCAAATAAAGATGCTTTGTCATCGCCCTTTTTGTGTCTGTTTTAAGGATTCTTTTCTCCTTGCCTAACATGAAACTGGTTGTTTGCACAGAATTGCAACATGTTTTTATCCTTACCACTCATTTGTGATTCTTAAATTTTAACCTAAGCAGTCTCTCTGCTGCTTCACCTGACTCTCCAGTGATGGCAGCTGCAGCAGTTGCACTCAACATGTAACACTGCTGCAGATGGCTGGAAATTGTGGTGATAATAGTCTACAAAAAGTTCACCTTTCATACAGGTAACACAGGAGACAAAGGGCTCGATTTGCTGAATGGAGCATCGAAGAGTCTTTGGTGGTTGTGTTGTGGTTTCATCCTTGTATCACTTTAAATAGGTCATGTCTACCTGGTCATTGCACTTATCTCTCTGTAAGCACACACATGGTGTCATGGTCTTGCACCTTGATGAATGTTTTATTTTATTTTTTTTCCATGTGTGAAATCAGTGGAAGATGACGTCCTTTCAATTTGACGACACTCCTCAGTTTCAGTGACAGCATGCTCTCTGCTGTTTGTTCATGGGGCCACATTTTAACTCTAAAAATAAACTGACCCACTGACCTTCTCTGTTAAGACTATTTGAATGTTACTATTTTTATTATTGTTGACAAATCCCCTGAAAACACTCAGCACTGACTCATTTTACCTCAACAGATATTTATTGGGACTCAGGGGGACTTTTATTTTGAAAGACAACATTTTGAGTTTTCGTGGCTTTCAAAGTCACATGCTTTGGATAACATGAACACTTCTATTCTCATATTCTTTTTTTTATGAACTTTTTTGAGGGATGTGGGGCATGGTTGGAAGAATTTACCTGGAATGTTAAAACCAGTTCTTTTAGTTTTAAAACAAAATTTTAAATCACACTGTGATGGTTTTGTTGTTTGGATTTCGGAGGAAAATCTCATGTCAAACATGTGTACCCGGAACACGGACTGGTTTTTGTAAGCCTCAGCTCTGGGGCCGCTGAAATGAGGACATTCCTGTTCGACAGCCTGGGAGGAATTTGAATAGTTCAGAGGAACCGCCGGACGCTGATTGGTCGAGAGCCACATATTTCCAGAGCGACAAACTGTCAATCAAAACATTTCAGACATCTGATTGGCTCTCTAGAAAGAAGGCGGTCCCGTTGGCTTGAGTATATATAATCTGGTTTCAGGCCATCTGCAAATGATTGCTGGCTTTGTGGGGGAGGCGGATCGTTGTGTCCAATGTTTCTCCACAGAGCTGACTCGAACCTTTCTCCTCCAACAAAACGGTTCCTTCTGAGATAGCTGAGAGTCGCTTTTCTTCTCCCGGAGAGGAACCGGACCAACGATGATCAACACCATGGAGTGCGCAGTGGACGCGCAGAGCTTGATCTCCATTTCTCTCATGAAGATCCACAACTCCAGGACGCAGAGAGGAGGCATTAAGCTGCACAAAAACCTGCTGGTCTCCTATGTGCTGCGGAACGCCAGGCAGGTCTACATCAAGGAGAAATACGCGGAGATCTACAGGATGCAGCAGTACGAGGAGGTGATGGCGGTCTGCAACGAGATCCAGGAGCTCAACCCGCTGGACCTGGATGCAGGGGACGCAGAGGATGAGGAGCAGGCGCGGGCTGCTTGCTGCGGTGGAGAGGAGGCGAGTCTGTGCGGGGCTGCGTGCCACCGAGGCGCAGCGCAGCCAGCGGCGCACACCCGGGTAGTGAGCGCTCTGCCCGGCTGCTGCCCGCTTGAGGAGGACAGCAAGGATCCGGAGCCGTGCTACTACCGGAGCTGCTGCATGGAGTCGTCTCCAGTGTCACAGTGTGAGCAGTTCTCCGCCAACAACTCTGCGTACTGCAACAAAACCACCGTGTTGGACTTGGACACGCATGTGGTGACCACGGTGGAGAACGGTTACCTTCACCAGGACTGCTGCTGTGACGCGCTCCAGTGTGGACAGAGCGCGCAGTCCCCGGCCAAGAAACGAAAGGTGGAGTTCGGTTGTTGTGTGTCCGACGTGGAGGAAGTATCGGATTTTACAGCGGCTCGCAAAAGAGCGAAACGCGAGGACTGCTCCTTCTCCCACCCGGACTACACGGACACTTCACACATCTCCAACCTCATCTCCATCTTCGGATCGGGGTTTTCAGGGCTGCTGAGCAGACAGGCGGACTTGGAACAGATCTGTAGCAAGCAGGTCCTGGCCAGTCTGGGCGCGTGGACCAGGGCGATTGTGGCGTTTTGAATCGAACACTTTATTTAAGGGGAGACCGGGGTCTGTTGTAACATGTCTTTCTCCACAAGATACAGGGACACAAAACGAAGTATCTGTTTTCTGCCGTCAGTTTCTGTATGAGAAATCTTGTCTAAGCAGCACGACTGCTCTTCAAATCTCTCTACAGTTAACATAAAGAAAAAAAACAAAATCAATGTAAAACTTTTAGCTCCTCCAATGTTCTCTGACGTATTTTTTTGGTGTGTATTCCATAAAAGTTTTCTGAAGCCTTTTCTAAATGCTCATCAGCAAGAACGTTTTTAAAGGGTACAGAAAACAAACCCAAGGCACTGTGCCACATCATTTATGTGTGGAAATGTGGTGCAAAAATCTGCTTTCTAAAAAATTCTCCAAAGCCTCAATGACTGCACCAGATCTGTGAGGTTGAACCTTAAAAAAACAATAACCAGTTTTTGAAAAAAAATGGTAATTTGCTGATTTGGTAAAAACTAGTCATATTTGTGAAAGTTGTTTGTTTTCAACCTTTTATAATTCATATTTGAACTTTGCAAGTGTTTTAAATGCAAATAAGAAATGTTAAGCACTTAGCTAAATTGGTTTCAGCACATGTTAAATCTGACCCCTGCTAGCTAAAAACTGAAGAGAAAATAGTTGAACCTCAAAGGATGATTTGGTGTTTCAAACAAAGTATCAATGACGTGCCAGTTTCATTGTTGCAGAGCACCTAGTGACATCATTCACCTGTGACTTATGGAAAATTGGAAGCATCACCACTGACCCTGGTCTCCCCTACCATGTCTAAATCAACTTTATTTTTGCAGGAAAACTAAAAAAACGATATTTAAATGAGCGTTTTAATGATAGTAGTTTGTCAGGGAGAGGAAAGACTTTGTGCCATATTAACATTTACTGTTCTCCTGATGAAATGGATCAACTTCTGTTGCCTTAAATCTGATGCACATTACTGCAAGCTAATGTCAGAAAGTGAAAGTGATTGAATGTGTCCCATGTCCTGAAAAATCATCTCTGGTTTGAAACGGACATTTTTGCACATTTGAGCAGTTTTTGTCATGTAAAACACAATATCAAGACTCCCTCCTGAAACACTTTAAAGGTACATGGACTGAAGCAGCTCACATCACTTAAAGAGTGCCAACACTTCAAATCTGTAACACTTGCTGGGCTCTTGTATTCACCTGTGTGACAGTAAAACAGTTTGTAATACTCCTCTTTCAATCATTGTTGCTCAAAGCCTTCACAGTGATTCATAAATCTGACACATCTGGGTTTTGTGAGGTTTTGTTTTGTAAAAGAATGATTTTAGTCCTTTTGTTTTAAAAAGGCAAACTCCTGATTTTAGCCATAACCCCTGGAAGTCCACATGTTAGCTTTATGAGCACTATGTGTACCAAAATAAAGAGAGTATTCAGCCATTCTCGACATTATTTTGTTGTTATTCTTGTATTTTTGTGCTTACTAAATTGTATATCACCGGGTAAAACTGTTCCAGAAAATATTTGTTAAAAATTTATAATCTTAATAAAAAATGGAAATCTTAACTGGTGTGTTTGACTGCTGTTATGAAGCTAATGACATTATATTAAGGTGAATAAAACACTTCTTTTAATTAACAAAATAGCTTAACAAGGTAAAATTTGGAAAGAGTGAATAATTTGCAAGATATGATTTAATTTTAGGCTAATGAATCATGAATTATTAGCACTCAGGCTCAGGCAAAACTGTCAATAAGGCACACAGAAAGATGAATAAATACCTTAATTTCTATTGGTTACATAAGTTGAAAGCTTCAAATTGTCATACCCAAACAGTTGCAGGCCAGTTTAAGAATGAAAACTGGTGGGAAAAGTTATCCAGAGGTGACCAAATCTGTCTATCAGCTCCTCTGAAGTTCACAGACCAACACGTTTAATCCTCTTTGTTTAAACAGTTCAAACACTGAAAGTTAAAGTTTGTTTATTTCATTCATTTCCAGTCCTCAAGTGAGATTAGTAACTTCCATATGTGTCAGCTGTTTGACAGTCAACTTCACACAGGAATAATTAAGTCCCACATATAACCATAAAATGTATTAACAAGTGAGTATAGAGATTTACTAATATACGTATTGTGCAAGCCAAGCTAAGCTAAGTTAAGCTAAGCTAAGCTATGCTAACTTGCTGATAGATGTAGCTTTCATTTATACAGATAGATTGTTCATCCTACACGCTGTCAGAAAAAAAAGCAAAATGCACTCTGCACAAGCATCATATGCATTGTATAGAGTTTTAGTTAATAACTAATTTAAAGCTCCCTTCCACAGTTACTTTAAAGCTCCTGTGAAATATTTGTAGCCAGTTATGAAACAGTCTGTTATTAAATGTGATACTTCTTTATGAGCTGAAAAAGGAAATCAAACCATCAGCAACAATCCGGACGATTCTTGTGTCATGTCTGTTAGCGCTGTTAGAGGGTAGGTGTCAGACCATCAGACTGAGTTCCACAGTAAATATTCACAGCAATATGTTTGACAAAAGAGGTTTTTTCAGAAAACGCAGTACAAGCAAAGAGATGAGAGGTGTTGATTTGTCCACAGGGAGCGCCAAAATCATTAGAAACAGAAAGCACCGGACAGGAAGTAGCTTTAAGTTTAACTAAAAAGTTACGCTTCTGATGTCTTTGCTAATTTTGTCACCTACAGCTGTTTTTTGTTGTTGTTGTTGAAGCAAATAAACCAACACATATCGTCTTTTTTTGTAGCAGCATGCACTGTGTCAAGGTAATGTAGCTACATCAAAATATTAACTTTTCCACAACAAAAACTAAACTTGATAAACTCTATTACCATTAGTAAGCTTACAAAGGAGTGTGTAGCTATCAAACGAGAACCGTCACAAACCCGGTGTCATGATGTGTTTCTCCAATGTCCCGATGCATGTGCAAATAACCTAAATATGCACAACCCTGGTTGTATAGTTTCGCTGTCAATGATATCACAGAAAAGTGTTTTTGCTAATCTTGTTCCGCTATCAATTATGGGGCAAAAAATTAAGTCAAAAGAAAGTGATCTAAAATAAATTCACTTTTAGGCTTTATGACACATCTTCCATTTTTTACAGCAAAACAGATTTATTCTTACGTTGGTTTATGCATATGAAACAAATTTGTTCTTGTGTTTTTTTGCTCCTAAAAGTAAACAAAATATAAAAACTGAAAAAGAAAAACGTGGAGTAAGCTGAAGTCAAACTGTTTAACACTAATTAAATACATAAAGATGTCTTTTTAAAAAGTATAATAGATAATGGGATAGATTTAACATATTTTTAAACTATGTGATGCTGTTATTTAACCATGAGATGCAGCTGAAGGCGCCAGAAAAACTCGCAGGGGGATGTTGTGTTATAGATGAAAACAAAAACTGCTCCTTGAATTCTCCAACACACACACTGGCCTTTATAACTTAATAAAGATGGGACTCATTGCAGAGCTGTTGCATAAGATGCATGCATCAGATTGTACAGATTGTTTACTATTTTTGCCCAACTTCATACAAAGGCTCCTTTTAACATTTTTTTTCCACTCCTGCATCATGTGGCTCATCCTCCACTCTTCATCTCTTCCTGGATTTTCCTCCTCTCACTGCGCTGTGAGTCCTGTTATCTCTGCTCTGTGCCACTTGGTGGTGTTCTTTAAAATCAATGAATGAAGATATCAGTGTGGGGCTGTGTGTATGCAGAGCAGAGCCACCTCACACTGACCCTCCCTCCACCCCACTTCATCCTCCTCCTCTTCCTGGCTGCCTCATTTTTCTGAGTGAGGCATCGCTCTGCAACAACACAGCACATCCATCGCTGCTGCTGCTGCTCTTTTGCTTCTGCAGCTCTGCAGCCTTTTCCTCTGATGCCATCTTACCGATTGGTGTAGGTGGGTAAAATGCAGTAGGTTGGATGCAATAGAAGTGAGGGTGCAGTGTGATCTATGCATTGTGTATTTATGCAGAAATGTGCTGCATGGTTGCCAATATTAGCTTTTTACTTACAAGCAATATTATAGCTGTTTTAATAAAAACATACTGCACAGAATTGATGTTCACTCTTAAAAAATAAAAGCATAAAAGGAAACCAGGAGTAACCCACGGTGCAGCTCTCTCTGCTGGTGGTTAACTGTGTGGACAATGGTTTCGTTTCCTGGTGCAGACACAGCTCCTCCATCTGGATTGGCGAAGACTGACACCCAGGAACACACATGCACAAACAAAATAATCACATTTCCTGAGTGATTTTTCTACATTTTGTTCATATTTTTTGTAACTTTTATTTTTGATTTGTTCCATTTTCTTATCTTTTATTTAAAAAAATGTAGAAAAATAAAATCCTACACCTGCTTTTTGCACACGCACACACAAAAAACTCAGTCAACAAGGTAAATTAAAAAACAAAATGTGAGTGTGAACACACATTTACAAATAAAATGCTTTAAAAAAGTCAAGACTGATGTAAATAGAAATAAAGAAACTAAAGTACACAGATTTCTTATTTATTTGACCCTTTTATCACCTTTTCCACAATAAAGGACAAAACCAGGTGGTTGGGTGTTGTGATGAGTGTGTGTGTGTGTGGCGAGTGTTTGTTTTGTGTGTGTGAGTGTGTGTGTGGGGGGGTGATAGCTGGGGGAGGGCCAGACAACAGAGGGAGCAGAGGGGGGGTCTATGAATGAAGGAGGCATGCTTAGTCAAGAGAGGGGGTTGATGTGTTGGGGGGAGGAGGCCACATGTGACAGCAGAAGGGAGGAATGAGGAAGGAGGCAGAGTGTGTGTGTGTGTGGGTGTGTGTGTGTGTGTGTGCGAGGGTGGGTGGGGGTGTGGGGGGTTGTCTGCCGGGAATAGGTGCAGCGGCTCAGAGAGGCAGACTGTGGCAGCAGAGATCGAATGGGTCAGTTTGGCTGCTCAGAGGTCTGGGGGGAGGGGAGGTTGGGAGGGAGGGGGTGTGCTGCAGACCGGGTCCAGGATAATGTGGACACGTATGAAAAATCTCCTTTTTTTAATCAAATCTTTGAAAAATGTTGTAATGTTAAGTTATCTTCTGTTTTTAACTACAAAATATTTAACAGACCAGGAAGTATCTAAAGAAAAAAACCTGTAGGAATGACGTTATCAGAGCACAGAGCTTTTTGAAAATGCAAAGGCATAATTATAACACTCTAACCTTATTTTCGGGAACAGCTAAAGTTGCACAAAGTTTACATCTATTTCAAAATGGTTTTTAGAAAATAAAAATGTTTTTTTCATCAGGTTTTTTTGAACCAAGCTCATAAGCTGTTTCTTCTTTTAAAACAAGAAAATAAGGAAAGAGAGAAATATAGAGACAGTCATATCGGCAAAGAGTGAGTGTATTTCAAAACTACACCCAGGATCATTTGAAGCAATGATTTTAAACCTTTTCAAGTTGCAACCCCCAAGAATAGCACCCTACAATATGTTTGTGGTTGGAAAAGCCCTATGCAGCTGCAGTGCAGCCTGTGTGAGAACCATGACAGTCACACACCAAACACCCAGCTAGTCTGCAACAGCACAAGAACAAAAGGGGTCTCTGTACAGCTGATAAAATTTCAAAACTATTGCCAATTAAACATTTTAAATGATATTTTTTAAACACCATGGAGTGACCCTAGACTCTATCACTCTCCAAGGTAGAGAATCACAGCTTTAAAGCTCCTGTTAGGATTTCTTTGTGTTTATTTTGGCGCCACCTGTGGACAGAGTGATACTTGTCCACTACTCTGGGAAAAATCTACTTTTTCTTTTCTTTTTCTTTTTTTTTAAATGAAGGAATGTACAACTCACTGTGGAAACAATTAAATAAAGGATGTGTTCTCAATTGTTTGGGTGGACACTGATCCCCTCACAGCCATTGCTGGTGTTAAAATTAAAATATAGAAATTGTGAATCGTGTTGTTGATGGTTACATTTGCTTTTGTAGGTAATGAATAGGGATGAGGGTATTAAGTTGACTGAACAAATAAACATTATTTCTCTCGCTTGTTGGCATCAGAATTGTTAGACGGTATTCTGTATACTATTGTTGGTTTAACATACTTGTTATGTTGTGTCCAAGCTGTAGCACATCCATTCACAACTAGAGCCTGCAGCCTGTTATATAATATTCTACTACCTGGATGTAAACAGTCACAGAAGACAGATGACATCTGGTGTTTTTTTTCATTGTTGTTGAAGAAAATTGAGATAGAGTTGTCTGATTGAGCTGACGTATGAGTACGTTTACCTGCAGGGAGGACTGAAGACTGGTGGCGCCAACTCTGCTGGTGCTAGAAACCTTGGTGATGTCTTGTTTGTCTGGATTAAATAACTTGGGCTCAGTTTTGAATGGTTTCTGAGAGTGATCTAACCTTTAGACTCGTCAGTCAGATCGAATTAAAATTACTTTATAAATATGGAGGAAATTAGCTAAACTTGAATGAACTCATTAAGAGCCAGTACTGTCAATCTACAAAGGCATAAGAGTTCATAAGCTATTTATAAGGGCTGGGAAAGCCAAGCCTGAGTCCTGAGCCATGTCACTGAGAAGACATGTTTATCATATGAGGCACGATGAAGCGACAGGGCCCCTTATTATGATGACAGTTTTTATATTTGTGTCAATGCTGCGTGAAATGATGGCTGTGTAACCATCTTGGTTCTTCTCATCTGGGAAATATACAGCCTTTAACTTTAGATGCTTTTGTTCATTCTGCATTGATCATGTACTATCAAGGTACAACTCCTGTCCACTTGCTTGCTTGCAGAACTTGATAAAATATTTCTTGTTGTGTTTTAGTGTCACCTTACTCCTTACTTTTATCTACATATTTTAACCAGCCTTTCTTCATCCAAGGTAGAATGTTTGCAATGTTTGACAATAATTACTTAGGAGGAATTATGTGTTCAATGAAGCCTGGTGGTTTTAGGGATACTTAATTCAGCAGGATGTCTTACCAGTGAGCTGTGTCTGTAGTTACAGTGATTACCAGAGGAAGAGCTTTTTTTTTTTCAATCTTTGCTAAGTGAGAGTTTGAAAACTGTCTAAAAGACGCATTACTGCCACCAGCTGGACTGGAGTGAAACGGTAACAGTGAATTCAAAGCAAAAGGAGACATTTCTTAAAACCAGAACATGTAGCCCATGGGTGTGACAAGAACAAATGGTGATGTCTCATGCTCTTTACACCTGTTAGCCCCTCACAATGAGGGCACCAGGTAGAGGAGTATGGCAGTTAGAAGTTAGAGCTCTGGAGCTCAGACAACTAAGGATATCAATTAAAATGAAGTCTTGAATATTCTTTGAAATTTTTGGAGTCTCTCAATTTGAATGCCAAAATCTAAGAACCTTATTTTCTTCTGCATAAGGAGTCTCATCACAACAGGAAGATATCAAGAAAGATATCATTGTGCTGTTGTACATGGAGAATAAATAAAACAATAATAATTTTCAAAACGAAAAAAAAAAAAAAAACTAGCCTTTTCATAGCACAATACAAGTAAAATTGTACTGTACAAAGAGAGAACACACCTCCACTTTAATATTCATATTTTATGTAAAAACCCAAACCAGTGTCTTGGCCTCATTTGCATGGTGGAAGATAGACTACACCCTTATTTACATGAATGCCACTCCTTCATTTGCATAATACCACAGTTCAGACCACTCTGCTTTGCATACAATTTGCATGTCTAAGTTAAATAAACCACACCCAAATATTTCTTAAATTAAAATAAAAAGAACCCATAATATGTCCATTTATGAGAAAGAGCGTCCCCTGCCCCATACTTAACCATTTACAGAAACAGATATCTCTCATGTTGCATATTCATATTCCCAAATGATCAGAGAGTCCACCTTATTTGGTAGGAAAATAGAAACGAGTTAATGATCTCTAAACAATTCCAGGAACAAATGATTAAGTTCATCTGCTTTTTTAATGCCAATCTCTGACTTTGCTGCTGTCAAAGTTGCACCTCGAATTTGCTGATGTGTAATCCAAATTTTATAAAACTGGGCCCTACTTTAGGATATTTATACTACAATGCTCGGATTGTTTTTGTTGGTTTGTGACTGGCATCATATGCTGTGCTCCTATTGGTTGATGAAGCACAGAAATCAAGGATTTCGAGTCTATAGAAGAATATAATGCCACTTTCCAATAACTTCTATTGTTAAACTAAGTTATGTTAGTCAGTTACAAGTCATGATGGAGGAAAAAAATAAAACTGCAAAACACACAAAAAAGTGTGTTTAAAGAAAATGACATATAGTCTTTGGAGTGAAATCATAATACAACAAAAAGTCTTAATATTAAAATAAAAAAATCTTACATTTAGAAAAATAAATAATACAGTTAAAAGATTGTTGTGTATTAATTTTCTATCACAGGAACAAACAGTAATACTAGAAAAGGTCACCAAAATTAAATCATGGAATCATGACAGTTAAGCTGCGTTTTTTTGAGAGTGAAGTCATAGTTGAAGAAACATGTCCATTTGTTGTATTCTGTGTGAAAGATGGATATTTTCTTCAGTCTTTTGACGGTTTCTGAAATAAAGCCGCCTGAGAGGTTAAAGGAGAAATGACTCAACAATTCACAGACTTTTAAACCATTGGAGAAGTGGCTTTAATTATTCACAAATTCAAGGATGTAAGAACAGTTGGTTCAACAGTTTTTATAGAATGAGCTATAACTAATAAGCTTTTTTAAATTTTAGCCCAGATTGTTACTGAGTCTTATAATCTGAGATGTAATGGAGCAGAAGTATAGAAGTAGAAAGTAGCATCAATGGGAATAATCACTACCCGATCACGGCTAAGTACAGTACTTGAGTTAACGCCCTTTGTTACTTTCTACCTCTGTTCTCCTCCAACTGAGCTCTGCAGCTGCATCCCATTTCAAAACCTGTCTCCCTGCAAGTCCACATTCAGGCTCAGGCATGTCAGAGCGTGTCGATACAGCTGTCCCATTCCAAACATTCCTCCAAATGAGGCCAACAAACTCAGGCTTTCCCCTCAGCTTTGCACCCCCGAAATGAACATTAACTTGTGAATTCAGGCGTCTGTTTTAAACTAATTAAGGTGTAAGGCTTTTTTTTTTTATTTCTCTGTGATTCTTCAGCTATAAAACCTTCATGGAAAACAAAACGTGTCATAGTCTGAATATGTCTGCCATAAAAAAAAAAACAAACTTATTAAGCCACTTTGTATGAACTAGTTTAGTGCAACTGAACTTCTTTTTCTTTGAATTTTGTGTCACTTTCTCTATTCCATATTCTTCTGACATCTATCATCTGCTGGCATCACACTCATCGCTCCATTGCTGAAATACTGCTGTCTTCATGGTTTATCTTGTCATAAAAATGTGCATCAACAGTTATTGTGAGTGTGAAGTGTGAAAATCAGGGCCTGCTGGACATTGTGTCATATTCCCAACTAAAAATAAGCATATTCAACAATTTAGTATTACTGTCCAACAGAAGCTAATGTTAGCATTTAGCCTGTTCCCACATAATAAAAGCTCGTTGTTGGATACTTTCTCCACTGTTTGATAAACAGTAACAGAAAAAGGAAATGTGTAAACTCCTAGCTTAATGTAGTGCTATGTTGTACTGTAGTATTAGCAAGGAACTGGCTTTATGTCAAAATTCAAGGATAGTAAAGATTTGAGTTACGGCTAAAGGGGATGTAAGCAAGGACTTGGCTAAATGCTAATAACACCACCTGATACTGCTGTATTGTGATTTGTTCAGTGCCTTTGTTCTTTGCTAAAGGAAACAGTAACTAGGAAGTGGCTGGAAAAGGGGTGTAAAAGTAGTGTAAAGCTAACGTAATAACTACAGAAAAGTTAAGCCCAATTGTATCCAAACTCCCTGATGTTAGCATTAGCCTTTTCCTGGCTATTATTGCCTCAAACGTTCCAGGAAATAGGAAAAACACTTTCTAGCCAATAGCAACATAATAAGTCTAAGAGAAACATATTGAGATGAATAGAGTTTTAGGACCTAAAATAGCAAAAATGACTATCGACAGCCACTATAATTGACATCATATTTTCAATACCTGTTAAAGCAGTGAGAAGATATGTATCAGACCAGATACTCTGTGCATCCTGAAGACACAGACTTTTAACTTTTTCGGCAGCAAGTATTATTTTTTATTTCACTATATGGAAAATAAAACAGGGAAAATTTTGTCCCTAGAAATAAAAACAACCCCTACAAAAAAACAGCAAAAATAAAAGAGTTTTCTTTTTGTCCACTGGGGGCACCAAAATCTTTTAAGGGTCTTTTAAGGGATAAGATTTGAATGTTTGTGCTATATGCATTGTTGGCTTTGGGTAACACCATTTAATATTCTTAAAAAGTCCCCCAACAGGGTCTTCTTCATGAAAGGAAAAAAATAACAGCGGATGAGTAGCTAACTTCAAAGAATTTCATTTTAACATTGACATTTTTCCTTCACAGCATGTATATGACTTAAACTACAGCAGTGTTTTTCATATAAGTAGTGACGAGTATTTAAAACTCAACTGGTTTGTTTGTAAGGGTACGGCATGTCGACATGAGTGACACGTTTGAGCTGCTGACAAGAAGATAAAGTAAGAACTTGAGCCCACGTTTCTTTAGACAAATATATATTTAGCTCTCACTGACCATAAAGGACGGTGAATAAGACTCAGTATCGGTCAGACTTGATGAGCTAAAGAGGATCAGTTGACCACATCAGTGCTTTTCTGTATGAGTCAAGAAGCAGGAACTCATGATACTGAGCTGACTCATCTGTGGAGACCTCACTTCTCTGAAGGACGGAGATGATTTCTACAACAAGTCCCTCAGTCTCCTCTGGGCTGCTCTGCTTTACTCCACCTCCCTGCTCTGCTCTCCAACATCCTGTATGTGAGGGGAATTCCACCTAAGTCAGTCCGTTACAGAGCAAAAAGGACTGTTTCATGTTGATTTTGAATATTTAGTTTGACATGAATCGGAGTTCCCCTAATCCTGGTCGCCACATCAGTGGAAAAAAGGTTTTCCTTAATACAGAGGGGTAGTTACAGTACCCTAACTCATACAATATTCAACACTTTCTCCCCTCATCTCAGAATCCATTTTCCTCACCGCTGGGTTCATCCCTGGGTCACAAGAAAGACAAAGTCAAGAGCCATTACAACAAAGCGTCTCACACTCCTTCTTTTAGTACAACAGATTCTTTCTGAGGTTTTGAATAAAAAATAAATTCACAGTTTTGGGGTTTGGTGGATTGTGTCATGCCTATCTATCTAAAACATCTAAATGGATAGATACATGTGGATAGAAATTGGCTTAAAGTGCATTCATCTTGAAAAATTTTAAAATTTAAAAATATAATTCAACATCTGAATACAAAGTATAGTACCAGGATAAAACTTAGCAAACATTTTTTTTACACAATTTTATGATGCATTGCAATAAATACCTGAAGTTCTTTTGGATTTAAGAATTTTATTACATATTTAAAAAAGGTGCCAAAAAGATATCAAACAGGACTTTAAAAAAAAGTAGAGTGCACCCTGAGAAAAAGAAAAATATCAAACTTTGCAAAGCTGCTGGTTCTTTAGCTGAACTCACTCTAAAAGCGCAAAACCACATCATGGATTCTGTTTCAAGATTCATTGAAATTTCTAAAAAGAGGCTAATTCATACTCTAGGAGAGCAATTAAGGGTATACGTAACTACAGTGCCAAAGAAAAAAAATACTTACGACACCTTGAAATAGATTATCTCATGAACTGGTAAAAGCTGCAAAAAGATTCTATAAGATAAACACTTTTGTACCCTAAAGCAGAAAAGGGTGAAACATCCTTATAAGGTTCCTCAAAACTGAGCTGTCACCTCAGAACAAGGATAATGGGCTTCTTAGTCTATGGTATCTTTGGGTTTTAGCGCAAGAACACCCTGAAAGTGAACTGAAAGTGGTGCTGAAAACAGCTGTGAAAATTTCAGTTGAAAAAGTTCACTAAAGGTGAACTTACACAGAAAAAGGTATCTTTGAGACCCAGTAACACAGGCTACATGGTGCCTCTCCAACAGCTTTAATATATATATATATATATAATAATGGCAAGGAAGACACATAAAGGGTACTCTGTTTCTGACATCAGAGGTAGAGACTGTTGGACAGGGTACCTCGACAGGCAGCTGACACAAATGGCTCACCTAGTTAGTTCATACAAAAGCTTGCTATGAATCTGCCACTGAAGTGGATGTAGAAAGTATTGCAATGGGGTATATGGATACATATACATATGCATATACAAAATAGTAACTTAATTGAACACAAAACATTATTCTGTAAGAATTTCAAAGGGCAAGCTCATAAAGCAAACTCAATTAAAGATGAGCCTATGGACTAAGCTAGGATTGAACAGCGTTTCCTGAATAGAACATCATAGAGTACCTTTAAACAGACTATAGCTGCGTTTCCACAACACAGTAAACAAAGAGCAACGATGGAAGACATGCAGCATTTTGTCCTCTCTGTGATTGGCACGTAGCTCTTTGATACAAAGTGCAATCAAGCTTTGTTTCAGAGAAGTCTGTGAGCCGCCAGGAGAAATGCAGTCGCTGTGGGGGTAAGTGACGATTCTTTTGACCAATCAACGGTCTGCAGTGTATTGCTCCACCTTCCGAGAGCGGATCAGTTCAGTCTGGCACCCATACAATAGGGTCCCAAAAAGTGGGACGGCTCGTCTCGGTTATTTAGGGGTCTGTCCCGGGATAAGTCAGTGGAAACGCCACAAAATATGCGCCGTACTTAGATGAACCGAACCGGTCTGCTTGGTGGAAACATGGCTTAAGAGGTAACCCATATGCAGATGCTAAAGGGTACTCTTTAAGTAAAACAAGCTCAGGCCAAAGCCTCTTTCGTCCTTCGGCGTAGCCCTTTTCCAACGCACAAGGCTACATGCATTGCCTGACATGCTTTCCTCCCAAATGCAAAAACGAAGACGGCAGGCCCTGTTTGGTACTCTGAGCATCAATTCACTGTGCATCAACTGTAAATTTTGTCTTTTCTGATGTCACCTCTCTATCCTTCCTTGTAATATTTGCTGTGCATGCATCAGCTTTAATTTCACATATTACAAATCAAAATTGCTGTTTAAAAGCAAGCACAAAACATAGCCGGACCTGAGCCAGACAATCTGATATTATATGGATGATACTACCCTCATGTGAACATTAACGTACAAACCAGGCGTAAAGCTCAATGGACACATAAGATTCACCTATAAATGAAAATTGGTCTGAAGAGATTACAAGGGGTACATTAAAACAGATACTCAGAGAGGCTAAGCATTGTCAAAATGTGACAAAGAGTTTTTCTTTCTTTCTACAGAGCCCTTGAAGGGGTTTAAGAGAAAAATCAAATATAACAGACAAATATAACAGACACAAGAAAAGAGATGCCACATAAAAATGTGTAAAGGAAAAAATTTATTAAATCAGGTCTGAAAGGTCAACATAATAACACAAAAATAGCATTTCTTTAGCTAAATAAAAAAACACAACATGCCAAGATGTTTAAGACATGCCAAATGACTTAGATGTAGAATTTAACACTTGTTTAAAACGGGAGTGAAAAAAACTACACAGTTTCACCTTGGAGCATTTTGTGGGGAAGCGCTGCACAGCACGACACAAGTATGGTTTACTTACTTTTATTATTTGTACCACAACGGGCTGATTATACTGTAAATGAACCTGGGGGGATACTGGGCTTTGATAAACACATGATTGCAGATTGTCGACATGGACAGACTTTGGGGGGTACAAAACTACTGAGAGATTTCATGCAATGGTTCTTTAATTGTCTAACGTTTGGAAGAAATCCTACACTTTTTTTTTTGAAAAGCAGTTGAAACTTTATTTTAAAGATCTGATCCTTCTTGTAAATAAGGAATATTAATACTGGTACTTATTCAACAAAATAAAACATTTGGCCTGAAAAGCAAACCATGAAAATACCTAAACTGGAACAAGAAATGATGGCAAAAGATTTGGAAACATTCACACACAGTCTTCAACCACCTCACTCAGCTGTTGATGATCCGAACTCTGAGGTAAATTTAAGCATCAATGAGCACACTTCTAACCCATCCATCAACCAAAAAGGAGCCAGATTCAAACTCTATCAGTTGTATAAATAAAGCAACAAAATATCAAGATGCTCCAGAGTCACAAAAGGTCGTCCACAACGTGTTCTGGTTAAAGTTATAGATGGACCTACAAGCTTTTAAGACCACATGCGTGCACATGTGGGTGTGCGTGCGTCAGACTACGGTGGTGGATTTCTGCTACGGTTGTATTTGCACAAGAGGATGTCAGAGGAAGGGAAAACTGTTGGTTCCAACCGTCAGGGTTTTGGTCATTTCCTTCATGTGCAGGGCATGGGTGTCAAGGCTTGACTGGCTGGATGGAGAGCAGGCTGCCGAATTTGAAGTGTTGGATCACGGGGAACTTCTCCAAACACTGCAAACAGGAGCAGACAGAAAGAGAGGGGATTGGAAATGATGTTGACAAACAAGCATTTTAAACACAAACAGCTCAGCGCGGGGTTAGTGATTTCAATGGACCAGACTGCACCATAAAGTTTTTGCCATTGAGGAAATATCCAAGTTTAGCCAGCTGGCCTCTCTTTCTATTGAAGCACTTTTACTGTTTTTATAGTGTTAGTCCACATTTTACCCTTTATAAGGGAAGAAAAAGGAGATGGAAGCCTATCAGTGACAGACATCCATAAATTAGCCCTTTGATCACTGCAGGGGAGCAAGATGCAAAATAACAGTCAGATAACTGCCCTACTTAGTAAATTTACATGCACGCAGCAGTCCAACTAAGGTCATAGCTCGATCATAAAGCCACAGCGGGGGATCTGGTCTTGTCTGCATACACATGCAGAAAAGAGAATTGGACTTCTGGTGAAGAACGTCTCACTCCACTTTGATAGGTGACGCTGTGTCCTTTAGCTGTAGCTGTATTGAAGTAGTTAAAGTTCACCTGATGAGAAAGCAACATTCAGAGGACAGTGGCTGAGATGGATGTAGCTGTAGCTCTGTATATTTTTAATTAAATATGAGTCATGGTGTTGTGTTGGAGCCATAGACTGTATGAGTGCATCAACCCTATTTATCATGGTCATCTACTTCCTCTTCTGGCTCAACACCGAGGCGTACGGAAACCTGCAGAGTCCTGCAGAGTCCAACCTTAGTCTGATGGTGATTGCATTATCAAAGTGTGTCTATCCAGCTTTGCTTTGTCTGATTTCAGTTCAACTGCACTGTTTACACGTGTTTCAATCATCTGATCTAATGCTGACTAAGCTCATAATCCAATTTCTGAAGCTGCATGTAAAAGTACTGACTGATGGTGTCCTATATCTGAACAAGAGAAGCTCTGGATTTTGCAGAGTTACTTAAGTTAGTTGTTAGGGTTGTTGTGCTGACTTCAGGGGCGGTTTCAGTTCAGTTTGGAAATGTGTGACTCCTCTGTTTTTGTTTATGTTTTGATTTTCTGAGGTTGCGTTGTAGTGAGCGTTCTTGACGCACTCTGTTCTATATACGATCTCTGATGTATCGGTTAGCCCGTTAGCTTGTGTTTTGGTTTTTGCTCCTATGTACAAGTGTGTGTATTTCGGCTCTGGGTTGTGTGTCTGTGACATGACGTGGGAACGTAAACTGGTTTGATTTTGTTACCGGGAATGTTACTTTAGTTGGTCAGAGCTCTAAACTGATTTGGTTTTATTTTTTGTAATGTCACAGTTTTACAGAGGAGGATTCAACTCAAAGTAAAGTCCAGGAAAAGCAAGGCCTGTGTCTTTTTGAAAAGTGTGGATCCCTGTTAGCTAGCTGTCTAGTTGCACGTGCTTCAAGGACAGCATAGTTGTTCTGTGCGAAACAAAACCCAGGAGTTTTTAGCAAGGGTAATTTTTTTTTTTTTTTTAGTTGAAATATCAACACATCACCTGGAACAAACTCAAACTTTAATGCCCAATGAAATGGATCCTCATATAGCCACTAAAACACTTTTTATACTGACAGACAGGTGAATTGTATCTAACAAATCCCAAATGAAAAACCAGTAAATCAGTAAACTATTCAAGTTAGGTAGGGCAGTTTGATGGCTAACTTGCCCGCCTTCCTAGTTAACGTTTTTCAACAGAAGTTCCACAGAAGCTTGTGACGAAGCGCTGCTGTTGCTTGCACTTCTACACTGAATCAAACAGTGCAGTCATCATGGGATACCAGTGTGTATTTTCACGGACTAGGGGAAGCAAATGGGACAATATTCAAACAAACAGCTTCAGCTTCTTTCTCTCTCTCTCACACACACACACACACACACACACACACACACACACACACACACACACACACACACACACACACACACACACACACACACACACACACACACACACACACACACACACACACACAGTCCATCGCTGACACACCGTTAGCACTTCTGTTACCATCTTTACTGTTAGAGTGGCTCCCCAAACTTCTCTGCCTCCATACTGCAACAAATTCAAGAAACGTAAACCCCTCTTCTGACACAGCGACCATTGTAACAGACAAAAAGACTGTGTATTCTAACCTCAGCATTAGCCTCCACAACTCTTTAACATTTGTTCAGTGGAAAATTAAGAGGTAACCAGAAAAAGGCTTCCACAACTCTTTAAATATGGTCATTATAATGTATGACAAAAAAACAGTCACAGAAAGGGTTAAAAAGAGTTCAGGGTTTTTGAAATAATGAACAAAAACTTAACATTACCTCAGTGTGACTGTGTGTGTGTGTGTGTTTTAATCTTCAGCATAAGTTTGCTGCATCATTCATCTGTCCCACTACTTCATGACCTTGGAGTTGCAGCGGAGCTTCAAATAAAAAACTCAGACGTTGATGAAAAAAAGTAACGAACATTCGTCTGATTTCTATTTTCCTGTCACTGTTCGAAGTAACCCCATTGTGCTCAGAGGAGGAAGAGAACTGTCAAAGCAGCAAAGTGTAGTTTGTACGTGACCCAACAGGAAAACAGGAGTTTCACCAGAAAGTACAGATTGTTCGCAGAGTGCAGTTTTGATTTACAGTTCTCCATCAGATTCCTCCTGCTGATGGCGTCATTGCAGCACATTCTAGTCTTTGAAATTGACTCTTCGAAAAAGCCAAAATCTTAATAGTTAACCTTGACTCTAAGTGTTACTGTTAACTCTTTAAATTCCCTTCTTTCATAACGTCTGTGGATCAGCCCAGAGGAGGAGGCTCTTTGTGTTCAGACACAGACCCAGTTTCGGGGAGCAGGGTGGGGGTTGGTGGGTGTCTGCTGTGGGGGTTGGGAGTCTGTGCCGCAGAAACTGAACTCTGTGCTCAGTCAGTCTGTGCAAGGACACTACCAGTCACGATCATCCGAAGTAGATTGCAAACATATGCCTCAGAAAAACTTCGGTCTAAATAGTTAATCAATTAAAATGAGTGAAGTCCTCAAAGCGTCATTGATGCCGCCAATTTAGCTGATATGAAACATTACTAGGATGTCACACTGAGGGTAATATCAGTGGGTTTTCACATTTCAGCTTCTGGTACCAAAAAATACACTTTCAAAGTCCTCATTATTTGTTTTCTTCAGCTTTTCACAATGTTTAGATGTGTCTGATAAAACTCTTTATTTTAGTAATGTATCTTCCCTATCTGTGCAACATAAACTTTTTAACCTTCTTTTCATTTTTCGTGTTCCAAAGTACGAGCTAGACTATGTGTGAAAACTGGACATAGTCTTAAGGTACTAAAGCTCCATTTCGACCAAGCAGCTCAGTTCAGTTTGTCTCGGTTCGGCACGCATTTTGTGGCATTCCCACTGACTAATCCCGTGACTGCTCCTCAAATTACCGAAGCAGAAGGTTTCGGACTCTAGCAGACTCTATCAGAAGGTGGAGTTACAATGCTGCAGACCGTTGATTGGTCAAAAGAATCATCTACAATGCGACAGTGGCTGTATTTCTCCTTGCAGCACACAGCCGTCTCTGAAACAAAGCTTGATGGGGCTTTGAAGATGGCAAATAGCTGAATTTCTTCCATCATTGTTTACAGTTTCACGTTGTTCTTCTTCATTGGATTTGTTGGTGTTGTAAATTGTGTTGTGCTGCTATGGCATCACACTATTCCGTAACTGACGCAGCTATCGGCGTCCAGCTTACATGCCGTCCACCAAGAGGGGGCATGGTTGGCTGTAGAAATGTGAACAGGATCAGGCTTTACTGATCCAACCTGTACCAAACTGTGCTGATTCATGCCCGACTGCTTGGTTGAAGATTGACACAGAATGGTGAAGTTACTCACCAAGTGCAATATTGCTAGTGGCCAACAGGGGGCCGCTGCACTGGTAGCAAAAATCAGTTGATCATATAGAAGTCTGTAGGAACTGATATATCTCCTCAGCTGATTTCTTCCTTCAGTTCAGTAAATAATTTTCTAAGGTTTCAATTTCAAGGCTTCCCAATACAGCATGACATCCATTTTCACAGGATGATGGACAACATATCACCTGGAAGGGAACCTTGGCAGGTTGTATCTATGAGTTAATCTGATGTACAAAATTGGATGTACATGAAAATGTCATAAAGGGATTCAAATCTTTGGTTGTTAAAGTTGTTCTGCACTTCTGTTTTTCTTCGTAATGGTTGCAGCATCTGCTTTCAACTGCTCTGTATGTCTTCTAATCTTTAAGCCTTGTGACTGACTGGCAACCAGTCCAGGGTGCACACCGCCCCTTGCCCTAAGACAGCTGGGATAGGCTCCCGCCACCTGTGAACCTGAACAGGATACACATTGGAAAATAAAAGAATTAAAGGAGTTTAAACAAAAGAAACAAAAAATAATTGATAGAATGCATGCCCTGGCATTGATGGCTCTACACTGGTAAAACTGTAGAGCTTAAAAACTAACTGTGGTTTGTTTCTCCTGTTTCTACCCCCACTATCGTTGTTGGTAAGGTTACAGTTCAAAGACACATCTTAATTCCAAGTGGTCAGCGATTGAGATGACATGAATGAGTGTTGCGGTACTCCAGAGTCAAAGTATTTTCAACTTAAAGTGCTGTGAGTGCAGAGATGGCCCCTCCAGGTTAACAAATAAAAGAGCCAATCTTTGCGCATATCTCAAGGTACAGATATCAAATCCATGTAAACAAAATTGCAAACTGTGGGCATGGATTTTATCCATGTGTAATGATTGGCATGTGACTCTTGATGCTAATCTGCAATGGTTTAGTGTAGTAAATTGGCACTGAATTAAAAATTGTGTTTGTTAGGCCCAAATATAAGTGAGGATTTGAGGCGAGGCTCCCTTGGGTTGATGAGAAGAAATTCTAGTGTTAGCATTTGGCAGTACCTGAAAACAAGCTGAGGGGCCAGTCTGTGGCCACCTCTGGCATCAACAAAATTAAAAAGCAGAGAAAGAAAGTCCTTTAAAATGGTGTGTCTGAAAACCTGTTGGTGACTGAACAGAGTCTTCATCTTGAAAACTGTCTGAAACAAAGGATTTAGATCTGTGAGCTAAAGACAAGGTTTAAAAAATAATAAGTACTGAAACACAGCTACATATAAACGGGTTTGGTCTTCTTTAAATAAAATTAAAAATCAAATAGGGTGAAAAATAATCAAATAAGCACTGAATCAGAATCAGGCTTTGAATATGTTTACTTCTAGGCAGTCTGGATTTATTTCCCTACAGCATGTCTATCTACATGTTGGGACGCAAGACAACGTGAGCATGATGTTGACTGTGAAGAATGATCTATCTCAAGCAAGTTTCAAGTCTGTGCAAGTTGATCTTTTTACAGTGCACCCGACTCAACTTTGACCCACTGTCTAAAGAATAAAACAAAGAGACTGTTATAGAGGCATGAATTGAAAAGGAGTGACACTGAAACAACAAAACATGATTTCTAAGGCAGGAGCTTTGTGTCGGACACAGTGGATATAAAATCTACACACCCCTGATGTAATGCAAGGGTTATGTGATGTAAAAAAAATGAGACAAGACAAATCATTTCAGATTTTTTTCACATTTCATGTGACCTCTGACTTGAACAACTCAATAGAAAATGAAATCTTCAAGAGGTGTTAAAATAAAAAATGAAATGATGGGGTTACATTAGTGTGCATGCTTAAAGACAGCACTCAGTCTTTTTGGGTGGGAGTCTACAAGTCTGGCACATTTTGACTTGTTAATATTTGTCCACTTTTCTTTGTAAAAACGCTCCAAATCTTCGGATTGTGAGAGCATCTCCTGTACACAGCCCCCTTCAGATAACCCCACATTTTTAATGGTATTTAGGTCTGGTCCTGGCTGGGTTGTTCAAAACCATCTTACTCTGGTGAAGCTGCCCTTTCGTACATTTGGATGTATGGTTTGGGCCGTTGTCATGCTGAAAGATTAACTTTATCATCAGCTTTCTATCAGAAACCTGAAGATTTTGTGCCAACACTGACTGGTATTTGGAACTGCTCACAATTCCTCCACCTTGACTAAGGCCCCACTTCTAACTATGGAAAAACAGCCCCAGAGCATGATGCTGTACACCACCACCATGCTTAACTGTGGGTGTACTGTTCCTTTTGATGATGTGCAGGATCACTTTTTGGAAATATGTCCAAAAAAGTTCAACCTTGATTTTATCACAACACACGTTTTTGCACAATGTAGCCAAGCTGGGATGTTTTTCTTGGTCAGAAAAGGCTTCTTCCCATCTTGCCACCCTACCCCAGAGCCCAGACATATGAAGAACACAGGAGATTGTTGTCACATGTACTACACAGCCAGTACTTGCTTCCAGAAATTCCTGCAACTCCTTTAATGCTGCTGTAGGCCTCTCAGCAGCCTCCCTGACCAGTTTCCTTCTCTTGTCTTTTCATCAATGTTGGAGGGACGTCCACTTCTTGGTATTGTCACTGATGCCGTGCCATATTTTTTCCATTTGATAACTGTCTTCACTGTGTTCTATGGTATATCTAATGGAAATCCGCACCCTTATTCTGACCGATACTTTTGAACAGCAAGATCCCTCTGGTGCTTTGGAAGCTCTCTGCAGATCATGAGACCATAGCTTTTGCTGTGAGCTGAACTTTGTTTGGGGTTAACCAGAGGCACTTTAAATGATGGCAGGTGTGGACTGACTACTGTTCCACATGAGTTTGAATGTGATTGGTTCATTCTGAACCCAAGTTATAAAAAGGTGTGCACACTTAGGAAACCATGTTGGTTTAGTTTTTTGAAATTTTAGTTTGGTTTTCAGTTGAGTTGCACGGGTTATAGGTCACATGGAGGCAGAAAAAGTTCTGAAATGACTTATCGTGGTCTCGTTTTACAGTGGTGTATAGACTTTTATACCCACTTTAAGTTTGGTTCTTTCCACTCAATCAAACAGACCGTTGTGTTTTCCATTGTTCCTTGCAGTCTGTGACACTTCACACTTTTTTGCCTGAAAACAGACTCAAAGGCATCTGAACAGCCTCCTGCTCTTAGAGAGAAAACGTTGGATTTTGCTGTTTCTCCATCTCGTACGACTCTCTGCCTGAAACTGTGTGTGGGGCCAGGAAAAGGGAAAGAGGAATGCAAGTCTGCTGATGGTTGCTCCAGGCTCGGAGGAAGGTCGGGACAGAGGGAGGGGTGAATTTAATGAAGGGAACGGCAGAGGGAGGGGGGAGGAGAGAGAGAGGAGGGAGAGGAGGGAGGAGGGGGGAGGCAGACAGCTTGGCCCCTCAGCTCTTTGGGAAGACTCACAGGCTGCTCTGGAAAACACAGGATGTGGGCATGCAGGCGGGGAGAACGGGCTTAGACATCCCCCCAACCCCACCCCCAACCGCCCACACACACACACACACACACACACACACACACACACACACACACACACACACACACACACACACACACACACCAAAGCAAACACACACACACGCACACACACACACAATTCCATTCTCTCGATTCCTCTCTTAACCCTTTCCTGCCTCTCTCCTCTGCCGCTCTGTTTGCTCTAAAGAGCCCAGTCGCAGTCGGATCTCGGCGGCAAACTGATTTCTTTAAACTTATGTAAACAAGAAAACAGTTTCTGTTAGAATATGACAATTACGCACGTACGTACAAGTTTTGGTAAATCCTTTTACATGACATTCTGACAAGGTGTTTAAGAGCTTTTACTTTGAGTGGAAAAAGTCTACAGCAGGAAAATACAACCGTGGCAGCAGCTGTGAGACAAGAAGGAATAGCTCAATGTACGGATGAGTCTTGAGCCAAAATAATCCAGTTCAGACTGAGAAAAATATGTTTTTAAGTGAAACTGAAAAATGTCCTTGGTCCTTTTGGTCCTTAATCACAAACTTGGAAAAATAGAATGTTGGAGTTATTCTTCTGCTCAGAGGAGGACTTTTACCCCTTACGCATTGATAGGATACAAAAACTGCCAAGTGTTTTAGTGCTTTTCAAGAAATGATTTTGATAACTTGGTTCATAAATGCCTGCCTAAAAATGTGTATCGCATAACTGCGACTGAGCTGAGGGCATTACTTACAGCTGTAAACAGGAATCAGGTTGTCCACGCTGCAGCTGGTTGCTTAGTTGCAGAAAATATTTTGCATGGAGCAACAATGGCGAAAAGTACGACCAGAGATTTCTTTGTTTGGAATGGAGACGAGTTGTAACTGTTACTAAGTAACAAAAGTATGACATCTCAGGATTAAAAGGACCTCATCAAAGAGCGGGTCTGGGTCATCAGCTTTTAAGTCTGAGTTTCTGAGGGTAAATCTAAAGAAACTTTTTGGAAGAGTCACATTTTGAGGCTTTTTTTTCGCCTCTATCAGAAAAGACAGCTGCAGAGAGACGGGTAACATGGGAAGAAGGGTGCAAGTATAGACATGCATCAAAGTGTTGAGGGCTGAGAGTCGAACCTTCAACGGGGCCTAAAGCTGTGTCTCTATGTGGGGTGCATGCTGAGCCAAACATGCACCCCAAAAATCCCAGAACCTTGACAGAAACAGCGTCAGCAGGCAGGAGAATGCAAAGTGGGCACAAGCAATTAAATAGAAATGAATATAGATTTCAAATCATAATAATAAAATTAAATGTGTCTAAAAATTTTGCATTCAGATAGCTTTGAAGTACAAATTATATTTTACGCTTCATCGCCACAAAAAGCCCTATATTGTAGCTGGATAAGCCTAAAATAATAAGTTAAACTAAACTTTTGCCAAGGACACCATGAAGGCTGTAGAAAAGTAAAACCAAGAAGATACTTTGTAGGATGCTCGTGGGTAACTAGCTGTCTGCTGACTTCACTTGTTGACAAAAATGAATGGGAAGTGCCCAAGGTAACGCTTAAAGTAATTTTTGTGCTTCTGCATTGGGAAAATTAAAACAAAGTAATGGAGAATGATGTATAAAATAATTTCCTAAGCGGCAACCACAGGTGTGGGGAAAAAAGAAGGAGATGCAAAAAATGTAGTTGAATAAAGCTCTGTTTTCACCAAGCAGTCTGGCTCCAATCAGTACAGTTGGATCGATAAAGCCTGATTCTGTTTGTGTTTCCACAGCCAACTGTGCCCCCTCTTGGTAGGCGGCATGTAAACTGGATGCCGATAGCAGTGTCTGTTACATAAAAAGCATGACGGCATGGCAGCGTGACACAGAGTACCCTGCTAAAAAATCAAACAAAGAATAAAAAACACAACACAGTAAACAAAGAGCAATAATGGAAGACATCCAGCAATTCGTCTTCTCTCTGAGTGGCATGTGCCTCTTTGTTACAAAGCGCAATCAAGCTTTGTTTCAGGAGTAATACAGCTGCTGTCCAATGGTAGGTGAGGATTGTTTTGACCAATGAACAGACTTAAGTGATGTAGCTCCACCTTCCGGGATTGGATTGGCATATCTGGCACCCCAACAGAAGGGTACCAAAGAGTGAGGTGTTTGGGTAAATTTGGGGATCTGCTCTGGGATTAGTCAGTGGAAACACCACAAAATGCGCGCCGTACTGATACAAACCAAACTAAAAACAAACTTTTTCAGTATCTTAAGAATTTTAAAGATAAACTCATGAGCAGTGCAGAGTGGTTAGTCAGTATATTGAGCTATAGCAGATATTACGTTTTATGTAGACTGTGTCTGATAAAACTGTTTTATCTACATTCAACCTGAGCAATGCAGTGACGTGGAGTTTAGACTGCGGTGCGGACCAAAGCATGGTGGTGCTAGCACAGGTGACATTGACCAAACTCAGCAAACCAATTTGACATTGTTAACCCATAAACTCTGTGATTCTGGTTTTTTAACCATGTAAAATACACAGTTCTCAATTGGGACTGCTATTTGACCTTTCACACCAGAATTTAAATTTCAGTTTTAGTGGGTAGGAAATATGTCGCCTTCGAGCACCATAAGAGGAAATGCAACGAACTGAAACACTGGGATTAAAACTCCAACGCTAGCTAGTGTTTTGGAGGTATAACTGCAGAGCAACAGTCGCACTGGCACACATGTATAAATACTCATATATGTGAATTTACCAAGCTTAAATCTACAGCCCCATCATCAACCATATGAAGCTCTATTGCCTCAGATTTGGAGCCAAGTGCTGACATCAGCTTGCAAACACGCTCACAGTGATACCGCTAACATGTTGATATGAAGCAGATGTAGTGTTTACCATGGCTGCCATATTCTTTCAGTGAAAGAGCATGCAAAATTCATAAATGTTAACATTTAAGCGTGAAATCCATGGTACAGCCAAGACTAGAGGGAATCCTCTATGATGCAATGATTACACATTGTGAAGCTGAATAAGGGATCTCTGAAGATAGCCTTAACCACATTAAGGTGACACAAATGATCAGACATTTCTTCAATCTATTAATCTAAATGTAAGATGTTGGTCCCCAGCAGAGGTAGACAATGATACATTTTTTAAATTGCTATTACTTTGGTCCTGTGCTGCTAAAGCCTGAACCGATCCACCAGAGAGACACATACAGTTCCTAGTCAGTTAATATGGCAGTGACTGATTCCACTAATACAACAGTGGAAATTCACCCTGTCATTCTACAACCTCAATTTTTAGTTTGAGGACAACAAACTGCATATTCAGAGTACCGACACTACACAGATTCTTTAAATCTCAACAGGCTTCACCAGTCTTTCCATCAGACTGATTAATGACTGAAGACTTGGACTGATCAGTGACACAGAGAGAGAATAAAACCAGGCGTACCTCAGCCTTGTACATTCTGATCAGACCCTGGTTGACTTTGGACCAGGAAGGAACAGCGCTGATGTTCCACAGCTGGTTGGAGTGCTCGGCAAACGGACCCGTCTTCATCTACGGGGGAGAGAAACAACACAGATGAGGTTAAAGTGGAATGAAGAGACTTAGCGTAACTCTTCGTTATTAAACTCCAGTTCATCGTCAAAATTTAAAATCAGGAAAACTCTATACAAACAACATAAATGGATCTGGATTGTACAGTTTGTTGATTAAAGCTCCAATCACACATGCACAATTTCCAAGAGCTCAGTCTCTGAACTTTCAAGAGGGGTCCAACTGCAGACCTCAACTGGGAAGCATAACCTCACAGTGCTGGAAGTGGCATTATTTGTTACGCCTAAAGACTGCACAAAAAACACAACAGCCAAATTAAAAAGATGCTGCATACTTGCATTTTTTCATTTTCAAAGTTTTGATTGTTTTAGCTGTTGCATCCAGACTTTTTTGGTACCTTAAAGTTTTGCTTGACACGTCCACACGTCCCTCAGTTTGGAGTGTTTACTCTTGAAATATGAGTGACTGAATCAAGGCCATGATATAAGCACACATTATTGTTCTCATCTTAAAAATGAGGACATGATTAATATGTTATCATCTCTGCCTGCTTGCGGTTCATTTTTTCAGAATCACATCAGGTCAAACTGCCCTCAAAAAGAAATTTTACCGAAAGGCTGACAGGGCAAATGCCAAGCAAATGCATGTAAAAAAACATCAGCTATTTGTTTTCACACATTAGATTTGGGTTCTTTTGCAGGTATGTGAATACAGCTTAAGTCAAATTATCAAACATGGTTACCATCCCCCCCAAAAAACAGCCAAAGCACTAAATTTCTAGGCACAAATTCAAAAATGTAGGGATCAAAGATCTAACAGGTCAAAAAACAATGTGATTGGGCTTGCTTTGTAATGTGGAAATGAGTGTGGAGTGGACTCGCCAATACCTTGTTGGAGGCATGCTTAAAGTACATCCACAGATCGGTCTTATTGTTGTCAGTGACAGATTATTCTCACTGTCTGACAACATTAAATGATCCCTACTAAGGTGGATCATTTCTTTTCAGATTAATGTTTGTGAGGCTCTGGTTTAACTAACTTGAGAGAGTGTGTGTCCAGTGAACGGAGGAGGCTACAGTCTTCATCACACTCATAGAATAGATTCATAGAATCTGGTGGGATTTGGTGCATGTCATTTCACTTTTTGTTCCAAACTTCCTGTCTCTCTCAAGGTGCCCCATCAAAACAAAGGCAAAAAGCCCCAATATAAACTTGAAAAAACAACAACTAACTTTTGTCTTGACCTGAAACAGCTCTTACATTTCTCCTTTCTCTTCCTTTCGTCCTAAGAAGAATATGCCATTTTGGGAACATCACAGCTTTAGTAACCATGCAGAGTTAACACACAAACAAAAAAAAAGAGTTTCTCTTTGAGTCACAGCATGATGCTTCATCATGACCCTACTTCAAATGGCAACTAACGTGTATAAAAAGAAGATCTACTCAGGTTAAAGATTAAAATATAAAGTCTGCATGACTTTAAATGGAAAGCTGTGATTAGTCCAAGTATCACTCAGTCTCTTTGCAGTCTGGAAAATTGGTTTCTGTTGTTTGGAGTCTCTTTACTGATGAAGTTTTGGTCAGCCTGAGTTGAGTCATTGAGAAAGGAATCCAACGATGACCCATATTCGTGGAAGAAAAGCCATATATTTCTGCAAAACTGTGAGTTTTTGGAAAATAGTGAGCTCATTCACAGTAAGGGGGGTTCAAGCCCTGAAAATAGGTCACCAGCAGAATCTCTAGTAAATGACTAATTTTAAACTGACTGAAAACTTTTTCCTCAGTCAGGAAACAAATGTTGAACCTTTTATATCCAACGCTAGCTTCATTTTTAGAATAGAGGCAGTGCATGTTCAGGCACCACGGCAGAGGTGATAATACAGAAGAGTACCGTTAGTTAGTGAGTGTTTTACTGGAACAGACTGAGCTGACTACTGTTTGATTCATCCTAAAACCTGAGGTGAGACTTAAAGAGCTACTTTCTTAGTTGACAATACGATATAAGTTTTGATTTAGAGATCTGTAAAGAAAGTGGTGACTCATTTTGACAAAAAATAATAATCTACAGGAATTTTCTCCAACTCTGCAGCTCCCACACGCTCAATGTAGAGCAAAATCTTTAATGTGAATTTAGCTGTGTATCAGCCCTCTGTCCCTAAACTGCTGCTCTGAAACATTTGATGTCAGATGCTCAAAAGAAGCTGATTTATTTTGTTATGAGTTTGTGACCCTGCAAGTTTCCTTTTTTTAAGTGTGTAAAAACATCTGCATTTTTATGGCCATGTTCCAAAAAGAACATAAGTACACAGGTCTACAAATGTCCCTGAAAATGTAGGTGAATACGTGCCAGACCGGTGGTTGGTGGTATAACTTTGTAATAAAACACTACTAAAAAACATCTAATGCCTGTTAATAAAGGTGTCTTTACAAAGCTGTGAGAACAAACAAACGTTGTATGCATGTGTGGATGGGGCTGTGTCACCAACATTTGTACAGCATCCATGTACAGGCAAGTTTATGCCGCAGCAGAACTGCAGGTTTCGATCATCAAAAAAGATGAGCTTAGAGATGCATCTTAATTCATTTAGAGGTCTGCTTGGCTGCTATGGGTAGCACATAAGAGGAGGAGTGGTAGAGCGAAGTCACTGGGCCTCTGATCTGCCACTGGAAGCAGTAACAGAGCCGTAGAGGATGGGGGTAATGTGTAAGCGCTGTGGCCAGCAGGGCAGAACAGCTCTGAGTGTGAATGTCCATTTGTGTGTACATAGAGCTCCTGCTGTGTGTTTACACCGAGCCTCTTGTGCCTCAACAAAGTTGTAGTGCAATGTGAAATCACACACTGGGACATGAATGCGCTGTTGCAGAGTTCTGTTCCCAGTAAAAAGACAAAGACACAGCAGAGTTTTGTTACACTGTCGCTGCATTATTACCTTCACCAAGAAGGTTATGTTTTAAGGAGAGTTTGTCTGTTTGTCTGTGAACAACATTACTCAAAAAGTAACAAATGGATCTGGATGAAATTCTCAGGAAATGTTCAAAATGGGATAAGGAAGAAGATTAAATTTTGGGGATGATCTGGATCACCGTCTGGATCCAGGTTTTATTTTTAAAGGATTCTTTATCATTGTGAGATAGGGCCGTTTTCACCATATGTGCATATAACTCCACAATAAATGGTCGGATTGCTTTGCAGAACAATGCAAGACAAGGTCACGATAATTTCTGTCAGATGTAAAAGTACGATCCAGATCCTGCCAATATTCTGGATACTAAGATCTGGATTATGAAATATGTATTGGGTCATCATAATTTTCAACACTGTCAGGTAAAAAATTATCGAACAAACCTGCAACTAACACCAAATTGTAGCAGACAGTCTGCTGAAAAGGAGTATAACATTAAAGTAGGACTAAAGTGTTGAGTGACAATGACAATATGCTTGGCTAATGTCTGCGCTCTCTGAGTGCTTTTCTAGTTGTAACTTGGAAGCAGCTGAATGAATTAGCATATTTCATTTGTTTGTTTTGTCGAGGAACTTTCCTGTTTTTACCGTTATTGCATTACATGGGCCCTTTCATCCCTAGATCCTGAAAAATTCTGGATGAACTTCATGTTCATTCAAAGGACTTTTTCCCACCAGCCTCCAATTAATGTTTCCACAAGAAAACGAGATGAGTTTATTTTGTATGAGTTTATCATGAGCAGTAAACACATATTGGGAGCTTCTCACATTGAAAGTGTTTTTCTGTCCTGCCTGCTTTGCTGACTCACAGAGATCCCTCTCATCTGAAAAGCCTGATTCATACCTCTGCATTGACTCTATGCTGTAGCATACGCCCCAGGTCCACATAGCTCTGTATCTTCGGATAAAGCCAACATGGACATCCTCAAAAATGTAACGTATGACCATTGTAATGTAATGAAACAACAAAGACTTCAGGCCCTGTAATTGGTCCACTGAATGGAATCGCAATTTCCTGCAACCACAACAATTTATTGAGTCCTTGAAATCCCATGAAAACTGGCAATATAGAAATTGTAGTGCCAACTGGTATTTATGCAGAGTATTGCTGAGAGACACTCAAACACCCAAGTATGTCGTCAGTGTGCCACTTTCAGCAACCATACTGTAACTTCAATGCTAAATTTATATTAATGGGGCTGGCAAATGAGTTTGACTGCTTAGTCTTAAAATCAAGTCTCTGAGACACTCATTACAGGGAAGTAAACATCTTGCCTTGAACTAGCAGTATGCGAAGGGCTAATGTGTGAATGCAGCAGGTAATATTCAGTAAAAATTCAACTTGTGGGTGAGGAGGGGTAGGAACCTTTATTTCATGCAGGGAAGACTGTCCTGAAATTTTTGAAATGACTGTCAGATAGTACAAATATTACCAAATGCTTAAGAACAACAGCTTAAGTGTGGGAACAGTTTTTTTTATTTTTCAAGTCTGAATCCCAGATTTGACTCCAAAATTAGTGTAATCAAGATTTTTTTTTAGAGAGAGAGAAATTACAACGCTAAAAGAAAGAGAGTAAACTGTAAACAGTTACAAAAAACAGGCCATCCTTGTTTGTGTCACTTACTCTCGTCTTATGACTCTAGATATTCTGCTTTAAGCTATACAATCAGTGTAGTAAAACACACGCAGAACAAAAGAGTGACTGTTTTCCAGCATTAATGAGTACTGGATCAGCAGTGAGTGTGTTTGCGTAAACACAGATGACAAAAAGTGAGAAGAACAAAAGACAAAGAGTCACGGTGAGAGCTCAGGATGACAAAAACAAATGTATAAATTCATAAATGTATGAATGAATCCAGGACTACAGACTGTTTTCCCACCATTTTCTCCCAAGAGGCAGAGGAACCCAAACCCAGACCCCGGGGCATCAATCTAACAACCCCCTCCTTTTTCCATCCCCCAGTCCCCCGTTCCTCCCCCCTCACACGCTGCCTCAGACACTTTCCAGGGCCTCGCATGAGAACACATGGGGGAAGGGCGTGGAGGGGGAGGAAAGGGGGGTGGAGACAGCCCGTATTCCCTGGAGGAAGGAGTGATTCACAGCAGCATGTGGGGAAGGAAGTGACTCATGTTTAGAACCGAGCGCACACACATATGTACACACTCACACACGCACACTGGAGCCTTGTGAGTGGATTAAAAAACAGAACTTAAAGTAACCACATGTGTGTGAAACGGAGGGAAATACTTCAGCGTACATGTCGAGTGTTGCATGCTAACAGTAAACAAAAGAGGAAAACAAGCCTGCAGGAAAACTGAACAGAACGAGTGAGAGGGAAAAAAACGCCCCAGAGTGTTGTCATGTTTGTTCTGTATCATCTACTGAAGAAAAATAACATGTTTTTATAATCACTTTAACCCACATTCAGCCTGATTTAACCAGCATGAGGAATATCTCCTAAACTATGACACATAAGAGCCCTAACCCTTGTTAGCTAATGTTGATAGATACAGAGTAAATAAATGGGACCCTGTTAGCTGCAACTAATTTTCAGATACCGCTCTAATTTTTTAGGGAAATCGTACCAGGGAAAGCCATCAAAGAATAAATAACACTTTTTTTTTCTCACAGGATAGAAAACCCTGTGTTCTGTACAAACATCTCCTGTAGACAGTCATAGAATATATGTGTTTTCAATGTTTTGCATGAGGTTGCTGGGGAACAATAATAAGGTCAGTGGGGTATGGCATTTCAGACTTCCATGTGTTGAGAGTCAGTGCGCTCATCCTGTGATTCTGAACTAAATAATGTTAATCTGTGTCCTCTTGAAGTTTTGGCAGTTGGAAACCAGGCAGTAACAATAATAAAGTTTGGACATTAATCAAGTGTGGTTAATTTGGTTATTTTTCATTTATTTTTGATTTCTAACCTGCACACAGTGCTGGTCCAGAAAAATCAGTAAAGAGTCATGAAGTGATGTGAATTTAAGGACTGATAGAAAAACTTTCAGAGACCAGGTGACATTAGTGTAGGCCTGAACAATAATCAATTTTAAACCAACCTTGCAATGTAATAGAATACAATTTTCAAATCGCAAAGGCCGCAGTTAAAAAAAAAAAAAATAGTTTCATGTACACAGACCTGGAAGGAATATAGTAACTTGTACTTGTTACCCCTTAAAACCAGAAAAAGTCAAAATGCTGTTTTTTTTCTGGAAAAAAAAAAACCCTGTGGGCTACAAAGCTCCAACTAGTAGATCGTAGAGCCTTACCCCTTGATCACTTTATTCTGTATGGTTTGTTACTCTTACTGATAACTGGGGGTCAGTAAAATTTCACAGTGTTCCTTTTTCTTTTTCAATTAAGAAATGCAAAAAAGACTTGTTTAAATGCTAACAGTATCTTTTGTTGGTTAGTCATACAATAAAATGACTTAAAACTTGTGTTAAGTGAACAATGCAGAAGATACCCCCCTCCCAAAAAAAAAAAAAAAAAAAAAAATTGAATGCTGAACCGCAATCACAATATTGGTCTAAAAAAAAATCGCAATTCGATTATTTTCCAAAATTGTTCAGCCCTACATCAGTGTCTGTGTTTCCTGACCTGTCAGTGAGGAAAGTTAGCAGTGCAGAGGCTGGGACGGAGGGCAGAGCAGCAACAAACAGAAGGCAGAGAGAAGAACCTTTGTAGCAAGCTGTGGAGGTGTTTATAAGCTCTGCAAAGTGCCACTGCTGTGAAATGATCAAAAGTAATGTCTAATTTTTCAATAATGCCGCTAATACTTCTAATCACCCTCTCTCTTTGTCTGTGTAGACTGACCAAAGTTTCTATCAGGGCAGGGTTTTGGCAAAAAGATACAATTTGCATCAACATCCATTGGTCCTGTTTTGTGATGATTTGCAATATTCCTCATCCCTGATTGGAAATTCTAAATTGAAGCTGGAAAAACAACATGCTGTTAAATTGAGTCAACTGTTTTTCTTTTTAAAATATTGCATCTCATCTTTGACTCATAACTCGGTCAAAGTGTGTGAAAGTGTCTCTGTCTGCGCATGAAAAAAATAAAATGCAGCTCCTTTCAGAATTGAGCAAAGATGTGTATGTTTTAGTGGTTCAGTAGAGAATAAATGCTCATTGTTTCAGCTCTCCGTTTATTAGCAGCCTTAGCTCCGTTAACTTTCCTCGCTGCTTTCTTTCAATTGCTTGTGGAAATTTTTGGCACAAGATGCCAATCATCTGGCTGAATAGTGACCCCTACAGGAACAGAGGGAAGCTATTTTATAAAGAAATATTAAGATTAAGAGCAGAAGTTGATTTAACTCGAGGTAGTGCTAACCTATGTATTCTGATAAAAACACACTATTTGCCCTTTCAGTGGAAAATGATAAGCAGTAAACTTGAAAGGCTGGAAATCCCTTCCTTTTTATTATTTATCCACTAGATTTAATTTTTCCTGGATACTTAGATGTTAAAGGTGGAAAAATGTTCAACAGTCTATTGTGACTTAAAAGTTTTACATAACCAGCAAACCAAATGATATTTGTTGAGAAGCTCCATCCAGAAAATGAGTAGTTTTTCTCAGAAGAACTGCTGCAGATGAATTTTTGGCAGTTAATTAATTGTTTTGACTTTAAACTTTTGTTTAAAGGACTAAAAACTTGGAGTTGATGAGGAGGTGGACCCTTGAGGCCCTTTTTCCTTCTTGACTCAACAGCAGCATCCTCTCATGACCGTGAGGAGGAGTACGAGGTCATACAGAGGGAGGAGGAGGAGGAGGAGGAAGGAGAGGAGGGAGGGAGGTGGTGCCTCTGAGTGGGAAGGAGGAAAAGGATGTTGCTGCTCCACCAACGCCCTCCTCTGCTTCCCTCCCCTCCTTTTCCTCCAAAACTGAAAAACAAAGCGAACAGTTCCTGCTCTGGCTCTCCACCAACAGAATCCATCTGCCTTCCCCCGTCTTCCCTTTCCTGGACCAAACCACATTCAGCTGGGCTCCAAATTAATCCAACTGCTAAATCTGGACCAAATCTGGACAATGTCTACATGAGTTGGTACTTTTTGTACACATGTAACATGTAAAATGATATTCATTCAAACAACCTGTCCAATGTTTTTGAATAGATCAATTCTTTGGTCCAGTATTTCATTCTGTTTGGCTCTGTTTTGGTCTCCACCAACACCTGAGAATAAAAACAAATAAAAATCTCCACTTCTTTCACCAACTAGTCCAGGCAAAAAAAAAAAAAGAAAAAAAAATATATATACATTGTCATCTTGTTTTTGTGGATGAAGAGTTAAAAAAATGTGATTCTGGAAACAAGCTAAAGAAATTGGTAAAACACAGTCATCTGTCAAACAAATTGAAATCTTTTGTACCAATAAAATCAAATATTTTCTTCCCAATACTCCACCAAATTTAATTTCGTACTGTGAGGTCAGTTCTGAATGTGACATGTTTTTAAATCATAATAAAAAACCTCAAAACAAAAATCACCCCAGAACCAACAATTTTTCAAAGTTTATATTAATTACTTGGAAAGTATAAATGTTGCCCAATTCTGCTGTTTCAAAGTACTACATGGTGCATTATTCCATAGTATTAATATTATGCTAATTAATGTTACGATAAAGACTGGGTCCTTGAAAAATGTTGCATCTGAAAGAGATCCATGGTCTAAAAAAGTCTGAAAACCTGCGATGGAGGGCAGCACTCAGAGTTTTGCTTTTTAACTGGAATTGTTGCTGAGGTGACTTTATTAACTGGAAAGGAGTAAACTGATGAGCTGGTGCATAAATATTTAAACAGGGAACTAATTTTGGACTCTCAAGAGTGTATTTTAGGTTGATGTCTTATCAACCTGTCAAGCACAGCCAGTTAAGTCAATTTCTCCTTAGAAAAGAGAGAAAAAAATACTCTAATTCACAATATAGTTGACACTCTATTTCATATCCAGCACGTCTGATTTGCAAAATGCCACTACTTACCCCACCTTTATTTTTTAATCTGACCTTTATTTAACCAGGAGATAAAGCCTTATTGAGATTAAAAATGTCTTTTTTCTTCCAAGTGTTCTGGCCTTTAAATACTACACGTCTCACGAGGAGTGCTTTGCATGAGGATTTATCTTTCATGAGACAGTCGCTGTGACATGGTGGAATAAAATGCTTATTTTTTCTTATTGTGTCTGTGTATAACAGATTATGATTTCAAAACTATTTGATTCTATTTCTAGTCTTTTAAATAAATTGAGTTGTACTTCAGAAGTCTTTGTTTTATATTTCTTTTTCTGCCTACTATTAAATCAACTCCTTTTCCACACTGGTCCAGTAGGTGGCAGTAATATGCCTCTAGCTGGTTTGCAATCTGTCAATAAACCCTGAGAGAAGAAGGAGAAAGCAACAGTTTTTCTTTATGTTTACAGCACAGACCGTAAGAATCTGCAAGTTTGTACAATATGAGCCAAACTTTCTCTTGAAACATTTGTCTTATTCTGCTGGAATAGGAGCTGTGCAATTGGAAAGACTGACCTGAATCCCAGAAGATGCCTGTTACACAACCTCAATATTAGTAGAACAAACAAAACTGAGAGAAAAATTTCTTTTGGATTGACATTTTGAGCCATACTTTTCACACTACTTCAATTGTTCCATATTTTATTCTACAATAGTTTGTTTATTCAACCTAGAACCACTTTTTGTGTAACAAAACCCTATAAAAGACTTAAATTATGCATAAACTTGGTCAAAAAGCTGTTTGAGAAAGAATTTGACCTTAGTTTATATACTCAGTACATAGTTACTGAATTGTTTAGCAGTGAATTAGCAATGTCAATGTTGATGTTGATGGATTTAGAGTGTGTTAGATTTTCCCACCTCATTAATAAATTTGATGCAGTCCAGGAACATGTAGTCCTGGTGATGCTCGTTCAGCACCCTATCATCTATGAAGTGCCGAGGCTCCAGTGTGGGATGATCTGAAGGGAAGAACAGGCTGTAAGTGCATATGTTCACCACCAGATGTCACTATTTCCCTGCACATGAAATGAGATCCACCTCCTCTCCTCATGGAGTGGAGGAGATGAGCTGTCTCCACCTTGGACACAGAGCTTTAGTGCTCCAACAGAAATCCAGGCTAGACTCTGCTTTAACACGTGTCCCATTTGAAGGAGTTACAATTAAACAATCACCGCCCAGACTAAACAGGTGTTTCCCTGTTCTGGTATGAAACCCAGGAGGGATATTTTTATATGTGCAAACTTATTATAAGGGCATATTTCCCTCCTTTAAATCAGCTGATCATTACATATGAAGAGGCTGAAGATGAGAGCTGTGAGTTTGAAATAATTAATAGATCACTTTATGCAGGTTACTTTGTAGTCATGGTAACACATTTGCATCACCTTGAATGTAGTCTTAAAAAGTTCTCACAGGGTGATTTCTGCTCAGGGGAACGAGCAACCATTTGATGAAGATTTGAAGCAGTGTTCTGTTATTTAAAACTTATGACATGGATATTTCATTGAATTAAGAAAGCAGAATCAGGCTGCTGTGGATTGTCAGTGAACTAATTTTTGCAGAATAAGGACTCTTTTAATTCCCAGTCTATCCTGGACAGTACAGACTTAAAAACTCTTTGACCAAACTGCCATTTATGATTATCTATATTCACTTATTGTTCCTGACTGTTGTTTGTGTGGTACTGCTAGCTGCGACAAAAAAAATTGCCTGTATCCAAACAGACTCACACTGAGTGTTTTTATTGGTTAAAACTTAACCTTAAGTATATGTTTTAAAGGGTATGTATAGTAATTTTAAGCTTAAGCCTCGAATCTTTACTAATTTCTACATTTACATATTTATAATTTTTTCCCTTTTATCTGTAAATATGTGTTGCTTTTAATTTATTTATAACATTTTCTATTTTTGGGGGTAGAGGAACTGTAAATAGAAATGGAAACAAACTCCTACAACTACATTTTACCACCCAAATGGAAACTGGAAAATTAAAAACATTATGTTTATCTGAATTTAAAACAACAAATTATAAGACAACCCTCCAATTCAAGTCTAACTTCTATAAAAAAAGACAGAATCTTATTTTTATATGAAGAAAATAATGTCAGACTTGGCATTTTCTTTTAAAATTAAGTGATCACAGTTAAATGGAAATAAAACCCATTTCATGTGTGAAGGAATCACCCATTAATCACAATAAAAATTAAAATAACTTGCATCCTATTAGACACTCTAATAAGAATTGAGTACACTCATGTTACACATTAATATTCACTGTTGGGTATTTTAGCTCTACTCCGTTTTGTGCAAACTTATTTTATTTTATGCTATTGTGTGTTAATACATTAGAGACTTTGAAATGTCTAATCAGCTTAAAGAGAAAAAGTCTTGTTTCAAAGTTTTTACTTAGCCTGGGTCTTACCTACAAACTGGGAGCTTCCCCAGATAAATGGCAGAAACTGGAAGTCGTCCAGTCCCCACACACCCTGACTTCCAGCTGGCTCCATTCTGTAAGTCCTCTGCAGCTTCCTCATTACTGCCAAATACCTGCAAAAACAAACAGTCGTTAGACATCCTACTGAACAAGTAAGTTTCTTTATCAAAGTGAATAACTGCAAAAAGTTGTCCAGCTCAAAAAGGCTCGAACTATATCCAACAATCCAACGGTTTGGTATGACACACAAGCCTTATGCACATTTTCAGATCATCTCAAAGTGAATATTTCTGTCTATAGAGCACATCACTAATGAACAAGTTGTTGTTTTTTTACAAACATACAGACTAGATATTTCAATTTTGTCCATTTTCTTGTGCATAATATCCAGAAATGAATAAAACAGTCACTAATTTGTAAGGAAGAGTTATGGAAAAAAACTTAATTGGTAAATGTCAAATTTATCAGAACAAAAGGTAAGAATGCATTCTTTAGCATTCATCTATTTTGCACAATCACTGACAGTAAAAAAGATGGAATTTGTTTCTAATGCAACATATACAAAAAACATACAAACACATTATGATTTAAATGCATTTCATAACAAAAGCTAATCCAGAGAGATCACTTTCAAATGGACTCAGACACAAGCAGGCCAGTTATTTGGCAGCACTTGTTCCATGAGTGTTGACTATTTGGCAACACTCCATTCTTAAAACCTGCTGATAACAACATTTTACGCTGTTGTGAGCAGTGAAGGCAGATTTCAGGCACTTTCATCATTGTTTTTTCATCATCACTGGCAGATGTTCAGCTGCAGTGATGATGAAAAAAGCCACATGGTGGAAGCTTTGGAGGCAACAAACCCCACACAAAATGTGGATTTACAATTGACTCACAAGAAAATGAGTCAGAAGATGGTCGACATAAACTGTTTCCACCAAGTCACCTAATAAGATGTAGTTTAGAGTCAGATAGGTATGCTTGAATTAGGATTACTTCTATAGCTTTCCCAAATTTTGATTGTTGACACACCAGCAATTGTGCACCATCAAGCTAGACTGCTTGCTGAAAAAGCAGCAGTGAACTTGGCATGAATCTGGATACATAGGTGTCTGAAGCTCCCATAAGGACAAAAACTCTCATCAAATTCAAAAAGGAGACTAAACCATTCGAGTGATATGATTTGATACTTATAATGCATGAAATAAATGTCTTAGCGTGTCTAGTTAACATGCAGCACACCACAGTGGTTTCACCTCACCTGTAAAATACTTTAAATACAATAGCCAGCTGATCATCGACCCCGAGAGCTCCGACCTTACACAAACAGCAGAGGAAAGCAGCGAACGCAGCTTCATGACCTGATAAGATAAAACATGCACACATTAAAGATCCTCCCACACTGTTTCATACTCGAAAGCTTTCACACTGGTCAACCATAATTGCAAAGTTTTATCAAGTTTCTTTTGGACCAGTCTGGTTCTTTTCTGTTGTATCATGGTTCAGTCTCACTCGTTAAAGGAGAGGAATTTTCTGCTGATTGCTGAGTCACAGTCTGACCCAGAGAGCCTGCACACCAGACAGGTACAGAAGACTGTTACCTCGATTTTCAGCAGCAACAACAACGTCCACCTCTCCACAGAGAGTTTCAGCTTCGTTCCTCTGGACTGAGGTTTACGATCCCAAGGTGCAGAACAAAGCGCTTCGAAAATAGCATTTTTCATTAGCACTATCTATTTTAGTCACTCATACCATGGTTTTATCCAGAGGTCATTCATCTGTCTGAATCATTCATTGATGTTTCTCCTCCTCAACTGAGAGCTAATTGGTTTACAAGCTTTTATTATGGTTCTTATTGTGATGTTTCATGTTATGGTTGTTGTGTATTTAGGAGTCATGTTGCTGTAAACCAGTCTATTTACAGGTAAGGCAACCTGAACCTGATTCTGAACGGAGTCACAGTTTTATATGTCCTCTCAGGCAGCAGCTCAGTTTTTTTTATTGGTTCCCAGCAGACAACAACAAGTCATTTTATTGGCTTTACTGTCTGCTTATATCACTTTATTTCTTTTTTAACAGCTCTCACTCTTTGTAATCATCTTTGGTCCTTCTTTTTGCTTTTAGTAAATATATTTATTTATTTATTTTCAGTTCTACATCTCTCATTTTGTCTGTTTAACATTTGGATCTTTTCTTGCCTTTATCTCAGCCTTTTGCCTCCACCCTGTGTTTCACTGCTTTACTAAGAAAAAACCTAGCCCATTATTTGATTCTTTTGTTGCTTCAATAGTTTTACATCCCTCTGTTCTGAATTCTTGTTGTTGGGTTTCTTGCATTGGGAGCTGCAGCAGCTGCTCTTGTTCTCTTTGGAGCCTGAGCTTTGTGCTATGTTTTTGCTCACAGGACTTTATAAACATTAGTTTTTAAGTTTCTGTGTAAATAAAGTTATTTGTTATTACCTGTTCCATAGTCTATCCTGGTGGAGTTCCCCACAGACTCTTTCAGATAGACAGCAATCTCTGGAGCTGCAGCACTTTTGTCCACAGGGAGCACTGCTGACACCAAGGCCTCTGCTTCCTACTCATACATATAAGACACAGTTTGATGGGGAACCACGGGTTGGCCTTCAGTATTATGCAGAAATAAGACTATTTAAAACATTTTACTCATAATGTGTATTCTTTTAATTCAGTGTACTAACCTGGTCCAGCTTGGCATACCAGGTTCTGTAGGCCTTATTACCAAACCGCGACGGTTGGTCAACGGGAGGCGTCTCATTTATCCATCGATCCAAAGTCCCCAAAAGATCAAGTAACTTCTCTACAGTCTGTAAAACAATCATACAACAATTACAGAGACAATACTGTAATAACTGTTATTTTCACAGCATGATCGATTTATTGTTCAGTTCTTATCAGTGACAAGACATGATGGTTTATGTAAACGATGATTGCTTGTGCATCCTCTGTGCTATTCCTCTGCATAGACTGACTTGCATCAGAAACAATATGCCAAAGGAAACATCTAGAGTGCATGTGTAAGCTGATGTTGTGTGACATTCTTTAGCTGCTGAAAAATCAGCAAAAAAGTTTTATTTAAAAAACATACCTCCGACACTTGATATTCACATGTCAGCTTCTTTCCTTTCACACCCTCATTCAAAGTCAGAATGAAGCCCATGTAGTCAGCATACGCCTGCAAGAAGAAGGATGTGTTCAGGTAAAGCCTGATAAACTTCTAGACTTGGTTTAACATTTATAAAGATCAAGAACATGTTGGCACTGGAGACCTGGACAAAAGATTGTGAAACACATTTGCAGAACCACTGAGAGCCACCTACCTGAGATCGCTTCCACTTGCCCATGTCAGGCACCATGTTGATTTCTTTCTTGGGGACCATGAAGGTGTCACCAGCTGTGACTTCAGCTGCCTCATCCTCAGGAGCAGATCCTTAAAAAGTTATGTAAAGACAGTTTTATTCATAATATAATTTTAAAATAATAAGAATTTATCTGTATTTATTTTAGTGCTGGCCAAAAGAAGAAATCCTGTTCACTGGCATTTCAGTATACAATAGATATTAGAAGGTAGAGTTTCTAAAACACCATTCATCCATAAGATTACAACATAATGTTATCCTACGGGAACCCCTGGTGTCAGTTAAGGAAAAAAGAGCCATATTATACAGATACACACAGATCATCCACACCATTCTTCCTGGACAAGCACAAGGTTTGTAACATGAACGAAAAAAAAAAAAAGCCATTTCTAAGGAGCAGACTGGGCCCAGTCTATCCAGATAATGTGCTGTGATGGAGAACGATGAGGAAGTACAATTTCTTGAGCACTGTATGCCAGTCCATGTTTTGAGTATGTGTCCTTTACTTGAGTATCATTTTGGGGGGAAATATAACGTTTAGTCTTCTAAATCTGAAAGACAACCATTCTGCTTTCAACTCCTCCACATTTTTAGGAATTTTCTTGTTCACTGCTTGTGCCGTGTAATCAACTAATGCGTTGTCTTTGCCAAAACCTGATCCCAAAGAAAACAAACTATGTTCCTGTAGTTCCATATGTGTGTGATTTGTCTAAGCAGTGTTGCAGGACATGTTAATAAATTATGACAATTCTCTACCTGTGCATTCATGGCCATATCTACAGCTTATGTTTCAGGTCTCTGAGAAGAAGAATTATTCATTTTTGTATTAAACCTTTGCTCTGTTCATTGCCCTCCAAAACTCAATCACAGTCTACATTAATCCAGTCCTGGTAGAACAGGTCTGTTAGTTTTAATCCAGGTGAAAAGTAACATTTTCATCAAGAGGTGTAATATTTGAACACAAGGATCTATACTTCCACTCACATCACAAAGTTGTGCACTGTGTGGGAAGATGTAGAAACTCCAATGCATCAATAGCGCATTAAACCCACTAATTCAGATGATTTGGATTTACTTTGCAGATGCAGTCACAGTAGAATTGGTCTATTCCAAATCTGTTACCGAAGTAATACCCACAGATTGCAAATTTCCATGCATGGATTATGAATCTACAGTCACCGACTATATACTGTGGACATGGATCTGTCCACAGCTCTGACCATAGCTCAGATTTAAAAGTAAAGTTTTGATCTTTCATTCTTAGTTGCTTCGGCATTAAAAGTTCATGTTCAATCAATTTGCTCACCCATCTCTATCAAAGTGAAATGCCAACTTGCTCGACTGTCCCCTTACTCAAGAGTAATTGTGTATAGTCACACCAGTCTATGTGTACCAAAGGCTTTATGAACAGATTATGCGCATGGTTGGTTTCCATATATAATCAGTGGCAGCGTGTCTAAATAACCCTGTAACTCTAAAAGGTAAATCTTCCTGTGTATTTTAATAAGAGACCCCAAAGCTTGACACACCGCACAAACATTCTCATGAAAATCCTCTCTACGTGCTCACTCCTCATCCTGGACGATGAAGCCAACGACAGAGAGATTTAAAACACTCTGAGAACATAACTTGACAATATGTTTAATAAATTTTATGTCACATTCATTATTGAAAACAAATAAGCTCAAATGACATCTGAAGTTATTCAAAATGTTGATGCAAGCTTTGCCTGAGAACAGCGCTATTTTTCCTTCTTTGCTTTGCTGACATCGCATAATATACTACGTTACGTCAAAATTTTAACCGTTTGATGCAAACGGCACCTGTGCTCTAGTAAAGAGATGAGAAGTGCTGCAGAACTTGCTCGAGCTTTGCAGAAACACTGAACTGAGCTTTACCTGACTGCTGCTCTGTTTCCGCCATGTTTCCGACTGACACTCTTCTTCGTGGGGTGATTTCGGGTCATTAAAAATAATCACAACTCACTACTACCACCTGCTGTTTAAAAAAAAGAATAGACAAAACATGCGGAATGGGAGAGAGGTGTGCATTCACCTCTAATTGAAGCATTCTTGGTAAAAAAAAAAAAAAAAGAAAAGAAAGAAAGAAAGAAAGAAAAAGAATAAGATAATAATAATAAGCGAAAAATGTTATTTGTAAGTTTTATTAAACATTCTTGGAAATGAGTTTCAATAATACACTACATATAAAAGAGAGATAGGAAAATAGATAAATACATGTTCTCTAAGGCACGTCCAGTCACTGATTCAAATGTAAGAAGACAATGTAAGTGGAAGGTTGTAACACACTTCTTCAGGACACAAGAAGTTCCCCAAATGAGTGTCTCAAAAAAAGTGCAGGGAAACTGCAGTACACAGCTTGGCAACCACACACTTAACTTGGATAGATCCCATGAAGAAGTTTTTAGAGAAGACATCCCAAAGGATCTGAGAGTGGCAGTGTGTGCAACACCTAAGGAAAGTGACAGGAAAGAGAAAATGTACATTTTACCAAAACTTCTGGCATCAGCAGTTAAATGCATCACTGTTATGTGGTTAAAATCTGGACCCTCATCACTTGGCCTGTGGTCCTGAAGGTCACTGAAAACTATTCCATAAAAAGTAACTTCCTCTTTAAGGGTGGAGAGGGGTGTGTTTGTTGAGGCCTGCACTGGCTGTGTAGTGAACATTAAGTAAATCCCACCCTGAAGCACAAGTGTCCCTAGTCTCTATGTGAGACATTGCAGTAAATTAAAAAAGAAGAAGTAATATTTAACCTTTTTTTTTATATAAGTTTGAGAAATAAGTTCTTCTTTTTGATGATGAAAACCACCAATTACCCAAATCATTAGAATACAAGCTGTGGTAATTTTATGTATCAACATAGAAAACCTATCAATATTATTTATATAAGCAATAACAAACTACTATTTTAATTACTATGTCTTAATAGACTGCATATTTTCATATGAAAGGAGCACAATGTTACACACAACTTTATCAGAGCTGAATACCTGATGGAACTGTGGATTTTAACATTGATGTAGTCTTGTTTTGAGTGTGCATAGGGGTCATTTACATTTAAAGGTTGTAAATCTTTTTTAAGTAAACTTTAGAATGTCATCATCGGCTTTAATCATATTGAACATAATTATCCAACAACAAATTGTGGCCAGTGAAAATACTGAGTGGCTAGTAACTCAGGGATACCACTAGCCACAGTGGCTGGTGAGCAAAAAAGTTAATGTCAAGCCCTGGTTATCAGTATGAAAACAGAATACATGATAACAATTTACTCATCATATAAATAATGTGATACAGTATTTTATATTCCTCCCTGCAGTCTTAATCATTAATGTGTTTATACTCACTCTCCACTTTGCACTGTATGTTCCTTGTTTTTATCAAAGAAGGTGATGACACACTTTATCAATAAGTGACTTATCTACCACTTTTTATGACAGCTCTCAGCATGTCTTACAGCTGACTGACTCCTCCGCTATTGTGTCCCACAGCTGACCTTTGCTGTTATAATTATCACTGACTGTCGAAGGCACTTGCAGTCTGCATGCCTGCCTGAGTGTGTGTGCAGTGAGTCTGGTGTTTTCACCGCAGATCGAACATCAAACTTAAAGCTTTTGCTTTATGGTGTGCTGGACTTTGCGCACTGACGGTCCAGAGACGGTGGGCGTTCTTCTGAAAGCAGAATGTGGGGCATATGCAGCAGAGCTATGGTAAGTAACACACCTTTAGCTTACTCTGCTTCCTAAACATGACTGGCTGACATCCAACTTCAACTACAAGAGCTGAAGTTCATCGCCGTGGTAGCCTTCCGCAGACACAGAATAATCGACTAGTTTGCTCATTAGCGAGATATATTACAGAATACAAGTAGCTAGCAGAATTAGCCGACTTAGCTCGTATTGAGCTGAAGCAGCAGCTAGCAGGTTGTCTAGCTAGCAAATAAACTGGGTGAAAGGTGATTTTCAGTTTAACACAGCGAACGATCACTGAAAGGAAATCTTTCCAAATGCTAATATACACTTTTCTAATGGCATTTGAGCTGTACAGTTTATTTCTGATAGAGAAGTTAGAGAGAGAGAAGATGACATAAGGTAAACTGTGTCACTGTCCTGTAAAACTAACCATTCAGACAAGCATCATTGAAATAACGGACACATTAAGCAAAACATTGTACGCGTCTAAGTGCTAAGCTGAAAATCTAATGTCTCCCTTTAAGCAGCTGCTTTTAAAAACTGCTTTGAAAAGTTTGGGAAGTAAGGAATCATAAACCTTACATCTTGTCAAAATCCTTGCTGTGTGCTCTCTTGTTTTTGCACATGTCTTGTTTTTGTACCTAAAGGTCTTATAAAGTCGTTATTAAGCTTCAGTTAACTTATACAATATGTCAGCAGATGTTTTGGTTGGATGCTAATTTTAATTTTTGTAGCATTTTGCATCTGGTCGTATGATTCAAAAGAGTATGATCAGTTCTGAAACGGTAATGACACCTCAATAATTAGTAAAGATGGACTAATTATCTATAATAATGACACCTAAGTATTTCACTTGTTTGTCTTAACCAGGTCTGTGTGTTTTACACATTGTTTACATGTTTGTCATGTAGTAGACAAGTTGAAAATAAGAACAGATTGCCTCCTACTGGTGATATTTGTCACCACACTCCTAAAATACAACCAAATGTAGTGGTTTTTGTTTCAAAAAAAGATTGCTGTGCAAAAGAAAATTCTCAAATATAAAATAAAATGCAAAAACACTCCATATAAAATGCAAGCTGAAAAATACAATTGATACTATCCTTTCCCTAGCTCCAGACTTGTTTATTCATAAATACTAATCAGTTGTCAGACTTTCAACTTTTTAAATGACAGTTTTTGAGCTTATCCTGAGAGTGATTGCTCAACACATACTTGAACATGTCCATTTTCAGTAGCAAAACTGAATTTTGTGCACTTAAATTACATTTTAACCATTGTTCAATTCAAAGAAAACCTCACCTGCTCCTAACGGAGGGGGAGTAAATGTTGATGCTTTGCCTGGCATGAATACATTCTTTGTTTTGAAAAACCTCCAAGTTAGTCAGTTAGTGCCTCAAGGCTAATGAAAAGAAATGTCCGCACTTCCCTTTACTGTACAAAATGTAGGGCTGGGCGGTTATGGTAAAAATATGAATCCCGATTATTTTAAGTGATATTGAAATCACAATTAATATACACTATTATTCATTTATTCAAAAACTTCAGTACTGATTTAAACACAACTTTAAAGAACCAGCAAGTAGAACATACAGAATTATTGATACACATAAGTCACACACACACTCTCGCTGTGGCTGCACATGGAACACAGAAGAGCTATGAAGCACATGAACTTGCATACATCTACACTGTGTGGCATATTAATTGTTTTTCTTCAATTATATTGTTTTTATGATTGTCAGATGGCAAAATTGAAATCATGATTAAAGTCCGATTAATTGTCCAGCCCTAACAAAATGACACTTAAACCATGTTTCAATGCTTCTCAGGTGAAGGTGGGAATGGCGAAACCCTGTGGCTTAGTAAAACCATGCCACTTGGTGAAGCCTGTATCAGCGACCCGGGTCTCTGGCAGATACCTGACCCATCAGAGGGGTCTGCCCGCACTGCCGGTACCCCCTCTCCAACAGACCTGTGAGCGCTACATCTCTGCTCTGGAGCCTATTGTGGAGGTGGATGAGCTGAAACACACCAAAGAGCTACTGGCGGAGTTTCAGAAAGCTGGAGGAGTGGGAGAAAGACTGCAGAGAGGATTGGAGAAGAGAGCCAGCAAAACAGATAACTGGGTGAAACAGCTTGTATTTCAACACGTTTAAATTAAGTGATATACTTTGTGTTTACTTTAATACTGTATATAATGTAACTAACCTGCTTGTTTCAAAGATTTTGTTTTCTATGTTTTTTAAAGCTGTTTTCAACTGTCTTTGTGTCTATAGTTGTCAGAGTGGTGGGTGCAGGTTGCTTACCTAACGTACCGTCTCCCTGTGGTGGTTCATTCAAGTCCTGGGTTGGTCCTGCCTCGTATGAATTTCAGAGACAAGCAGGGACAAATAAGGTGATCTCTCTCACACACACACACAAATTGAGCAATTATAATCCAAAAATTACAGCATTTTTTTAATGTCTCAAAAATTCCCAAAGCCAAGAGTATAATTTTCATCTCCCCCTTTTCATTATAAATCAGTTCTGTTACGGTCAATGTAAGGCCAAATGGGAGTGGATTTTTTTCCAAACACCACATTACCTATGGATTGACTGGTTTTAAACCTTGGCTGATTGTTGTGGTGGATATTTGGTGTATATTCAGCGCTGATTAAAAGAGCAAATGAAAAACTTCGGTGCTATGGTCAGTGTGTAGTGCTCTCTGGGTCTGTTGTCAGGCACCACTATGTCTCACCTGCAGCACGACCTGTTAGGCTGCACTTCTTATGACTTTGGGACATAACTGTACTAAAAGTGAATCTGGTTAACTGTTAACTCCTTTAACTATAACTGCCTCTCTGTTGTGTAACCAACATAAAAACCTTCATCAAAGTTAATATAAGATAGAAGTGAATTATCTTTTCTGTCTTTAGGTTTGCTGCTAAACTGATAGCAGGTGTTTTGGACTTTAAGACGATGATTGACAAGTGAGTATTGAAGACAAGATTTTCTCCTTATTGTTCTCATGTGATCTATTTGCTTTTACTGTTTTAATTTTGTCGATGATATAGTTTAGAACAACCAGCTCAGCTCATCTCATAGAAAACTAAATCAGTTGCTCTAACCTATTGACCCTCCCTCAGAATCATAGCATTCATGGAAACCTGTTTAGTTTACTACTATGACTGCAGCATTTTTTTTATTATTATTTGTTTTTTTTATTTTGGCCGCTTTATGGAAACAGAAATTAGCCAGATAATAAATGATATGAAGGCAAAAATTGTGTTAATGGCAAGTTTGGTGGATGTTTTGCAGTGAAACTCTTCCTGTAGAATATCTTGGTGGGAAGCCTCTGTGTATGAACCAGTACTATGAAGTTCTGTCTTCCTGCCGTATTCCTGGTTTGAAGAAGGACTCTGTGGTGAACCACGCCAAGAGCTCCAGACCACCCAAACACATCACTGTAGTGCACAACTTTCAGGTGAGGAGAATCAGAGTCCCACATCTGTTCCTGCAAACAACATGAATATCTCCATGTGCAGACAGAGATCTCCATCCTGCAAACTGATTTTAGTTTCCTAAACAAGTCTTTGTTTTTTCTTCCTCCTCCTTGATCAGTTCTTCGTGTTAGACGTGTACAACAGTGATGGGACTCCTCTGACGTCTGATCAGCTCTGTGTTCAGCTGGACAGGATCTGTAGCTCCTCACAGCAGACCAACATGGTACCCGTCGGCATACTCACCACACAGCATCGAGACTTGTGGGGCAAAGCATACCTCAACCTCATCAAAGGTGAGCTGAAAGGATCCTGGAGTCTCCACAAATGCTTCAGTAGTCTTCTGTTCCCGGGCAGTCAGGGCAAGTTTGTCTGCTAAAATGTTCTGAGGTTAAAATAAGATATGAAACTAAGCATTTTCTACTATCTCATTAGCAGCTGAAAACTCTTTACAGGAACTTTAACACAGAAAATAACAGGTGTGTTATGATTGTGTCCAGATAAGACCAACAAACAGTCAGTGTCAGCCATCCAGAGGAGCATCTTCACGCTGTGTTTGGATGGAGCGATGCCTCAAGTGTCTGAAGAGACATGCAGGAGCACAGCTGCGGTCCAGATGCTGCATGGAGGAGGGAGTCAGTGGAACAGTGGCAATCGCTGGTTCGACAAAACGCTACAGGTGAAATACGTCTTACCACTGCAGCCTCAGGTGTTGGCTTTGTCAGCACCATGTTTTCTTCCCAACAGACTCCCATTAAATGTTTGTGGTCTACCTATTATAAATGCCTCTTTAAGCTTCAATGATATGTCTTCATCCCATGAGATGTGTCCCATCACAAAAGATGACAATTAAAATTTTATGTTTATTCAGAGAAGAGTTTTTTTTTATTAAACACTTCCTTGTAAATAGAATTGCTGCTTATAGAGTCATGGGTAATTTTCCAACTTTTGTTAAGAGTATTACTTTGATTTCATATCAGGGTTTTTCAGTACCTTCTCCTAGAATCATTAAGTATCAATTTGCAGAAGCACCTTGTCTTCAGACAGGAAAAAATGCTGAAGAAAAAGCTTTGATCAAACCGTTAATTTACAAGTACAAGAAGTCATTATTATCTTTAAAGTGTTTCTTTTTTTCTTCAGTTTATCGTTGGAGAGGATGGGACATGTGGTGCTAACTACGAGCACGCCCCAGCTGAGGGCCCACCCATCGTGGCCTTGATCGACCATGTTGTAGAATACACGTAAGTAGGTCAGAGAGGAATTTGTCTCTGTGGGTGTCTGTTATGATTTCTCCTCGTTTGAAAATCTTTGAAAGAGCAGCAACGAAACTGAGACCCTAAACCTTCAACATGCTCAGAAGATACTGATTACGCCTGTGTGTTTTACTACATTTGTATTCTATCCCATATTTTTTTTCTCTTTCTGTCTTGTTTCTGTTCACAGGAGGAAACCAGAAATGACTCGGTCTCCCATGGTGCCTTTGCCCATGCCCCAGAAACTTCACTTTAACATCACCCCAGAGATTAAGAAAGACATTGAGGAAGCCAAACAGGACATGAACATGTGAGGATGGATTTAAGTCTTTTAATGACAGCAAATATCTGTCGTTGAGCATCAACATTGAACAGGTCTCATTCCTGCTCTCCTGACATGTCTCCCCTCACAGCCTGGCAGGTGATCTGGACATTAGGGTCACAGTGTTTGGACACTTTGGGAAAGATGTTCCAAAGTCTCACAAGATGAGTCCAGATGCTTTCATACAGGTAGCCCTGCAGCTGGCGTACTACAGGTAAGATAGAGCACCACTGGTGACTTGATGTTTTTTATATACCAACTGTCATGTAATATAAACTTTCAACATATTTTAAGGTTTTAAACTCAAATAGTAGTGCTGTCAACCAGCTGATGAAACCTCAGCAGCTGACTTTTGGTCTATATCTTCCTCTGAGCAGCCTTATCAATGAGCCCTGATGACTCAGATTTAGAAGACAAACACTTCTACACATTTTCTCACTCTGTTTCTCACCTCCTGCACCCATAGGATGTACCAACACTGCTGTGCCACTTACGAAAGTGCCTCGCTGCGGATGTTCAGATTGGGTCGAACAGATACAATCAGATCAGCGTCCAACGCTTCAGCTGCTTTCGTCAAAGCCTTCGATGACCCAAACAGACAGGTCTGACCAGAGTGAGAATCTGAAGACATGCAATTGATAAAGTAGAAAGTGTTACAACCCATACTCTCTAACTTTATCTGGCTTTATCATTCAACCATAAACCAGAGTGATAAAACTGTTACAGATGAGTCACTTTAGATTGCTTAAACACTGCACCACATGATGAAAAAAAGATAAAACAAAAGTGATTTTACAACCAGTATAAGATGTGTCATTACTTTTATCTTGTTTTCTCTGCATCTGTTGCAGAACACAGAGAAAGTTGATCTGATGGCAAAAGCTGTGGCAGCCCACAGATCGTACACCAACATGGTGAGTATGAACTGTGTGAAGATCTGCAGAGACTGAGAAACAAAATATTAGTTTTTTACTTTAGATAGGTCACAAAACATCATTTGATCATTATGCCTGGTGTAGCTTAACTCCCTGTGTTGTCAGTGAAACTGTAAGGATTATAGTGCTGTACAAGTCAAGATCACCAATAAGAGGTACTGCTTTGTCCAGAGGGAACACCAAAACTAACACAATTAAAAAAGCACTCACAGAAGCTTTCATGAGTTAATAAAAACGTGAATTATGAATATATTTGTGACTGACACCAAGTAATAAAATCAAAACCAAAAAAAACTGAATAAATAATTTAACTCTGTCTGCAGGCAATCAGTGGTCAGGCTATAGACAGACACCTGCTGGGTCTGAAGCTGCTGGCTCTGGAGGAAAACCTCAGCATGCCTGAGATCTTCACTGACCCTGCCTTCGCCAAAGCCTTACATTACCGCCTGTCAACGAGTCAGGTAGGAGCGAGGGTTGAAACTGCTCAGTAATGTAGAACACATGCATGGCTCCGAAATAATTCCAAACCAGTTACCCAAACTCAGTTTTTCATTTTTTTGTCTCTTTTAAAGGTCCCGTCCAAGGCTGACTGCGTCATGTGTTTCGGCCCAGTCGTGCCAAATGGATACGGTGTTTGCTACAACCCTATGGAGGATCACATCAACTTTGCTGTGTCATCATTTAACACCTGTAAAGAAACGGATGCTTCTCAGCTAGCTCAGGCTGTGGAGAATGCTCTGCTGGACATGAGGACTGTGCTGGACCAAACGCCAAGAGCCAAGCTGTAAAAAACCTGCACACAAGTCTGAACTGACTTACAGGGTACATTTTTTAAAATAAATCAGACATGGAGATGCTTTTGAAACTCTTTTATTTATGGAGATAAAGCAGGAATCACAGGCCTGTTAACTACAAGGCCTGTTTGGGTACTTATCATACCTGTTAACGTAACTTTTACTGAATATTTAAGAACTTTGATGAAAAGTTTGGGAGGTAAAACTAAACCACTGCATCAGAAATTATTTTACTTAATGTTTTATTAAGGTTGATATAGACCTCCTAGTTCATTAAGTGTTGTGATATTCCCTTATGCCTTATTCAGTCCTCTTATGGACTCTTGGGAGGTGTGATCAGTCACGAGAACACAAACCGTTAAATGCTCATTTTTCAAGACAGGCTTTAGTTTATAGTGCCAGGTGTCGTGAAATGAAAAATTGTTTTTCTAAATTTACAGTTGTTTACTCTTGAGACAGTTTTAGAGCAGTGGGCTTATAAATATTGAAACTAACTTTAGTTTCCCTCTCAGTTATTTGCTTGGGTAGCATATCATGGATTATTTTTTAATTATTTCTACAAAGCACGAAAATAATACACCCTCCTTTTTTTGAGGCTGAGGGATGTTTTGAAAACTGGACTCACTGGTGATTTTACAAGCCCCAGCAGGTATTCTGTTGGTGTTTCCCATATGCTGTTGATCATTACCTTTCTGCACTTTATATGACTTTAATCTCTACTTCTGTGGTACAAAGAAGACAAACTCTACAGACAGATGTTTTTGACTCTTTAATTATTTGTGTCAGATCTGTGGCATTTTAGTGTCAACAAATCATGAGCTGAGATCAGACAGGGCAGTCCACTCTATCAAGAACTGCTTTATTCATCTGTGCCTTACAACACTTCATTGTTCCCTAAAGTTATATTTTTATGTCTCAAATAATGAACTGGATGCTGATGAATCAGCCATTGTTTACACCCCCTCAACAAAGAGGGATGCATTAAAGTGTTCAAGGAAACACGTTTGTTTTGAACATGTCTCCCACTTATATGACAGAGTTGCTCATAGGAGCTTAAGGTCAAAAATTCAAATCAGCTGTACACATCACATTTGAACCATGCATCATATGGTTACATTCAGTAAAACAGACATTTATGATCTGTAGCTTTTATTTTGAAGGTCTTAAGCATCTTATTCTCGTACTAAGTCAGTCCTGTTCTCTTATTATGCACTGACATGCCGTGAGGTTTATTAAGTTGGTTTATTTCTATGTATGCGACCACTGGTCGTCACTAGAGTCCAGATTAAATCTTGCAGACAGCATTATTATCACCTTATTAGTTTAAAGTCATCATGTCTGATATTTTTTAGGATTACCCATTGAGTGTTTCTAAATGTAGATTTTTCTCTAAGATGTAAAATCACTGACCCATCCTCATACAGATGTCAGACTTGAATGATAGACTTGTTTGGCCAGTGAGCATCACAGCATGTAAAATAGGATTAATAATGAAGTTTCACACAAGAGATTTCATGACTTGAAATGTACACATTAAACTGTTGACTGTGGGAGGATTGTCTGGCAGGAAATTGCATAATAACGGGGAGCATGTGGCCGTCTGTTATTGGAATTTTCTACACTTTCCCCACATTAAAATGCTGAACTTTCTAAAGGACTTTCTATTCCTTCTTTCTTGATTTGTACTCTGTTTTTTTGCAGTCAGCAAAAAGGAAATAGTACAACAGGCAGCAGTTCACCATCATGTTTTATCTTCTATAAGTGAATCAACATGTTACACAACGACTGTGCTTGAATGTCAGGAAAGAGTTTACGAGAGTTCATGACCTGTTAAATGCACAGCTGGACCACCCCAGTCTTAAAAGTTTTTAGACACTGCCCAGATTTCAGATGAAACTGATGCATGATGTCACATGCATTGGACTGAATAAAGAATTTAACATATATGAAAATTTACTTGACTTTTAGACTGAAAGAATCCGGTAAAGAACTCACTGGTTGTAGTTGTAATGAGTGTGATGACACCTAATGTTGGGCAAATCAGAAATGTCAAAAGCAGATTTTTACGTCTCTGGGAATCAAATACAACTTTTGTCTATGTTGTGTACCTATTACTGGGATTTTCTTACAGCCTCATAAGAAATGACTTGGGAAAGTGAGACTATCTGAGAGTAAATGTAGCATGATTCACTGTCACGTTTACTGTTATAGAAGGACTAACTTTACCCACATATAGTAAATGACTTTTCTTTTTTTTTTGTCCTGCCGGTGTGCCACAGACGCTTACTGACACAGCTGAAGCCTGACTCACTGACCTCTTTAACTGCTCCTCAGGGATCTTTCTTTCTCTCCAGACAGTCGCTCATTACCAGATCTATCTACAGGTATGACTCTGTGCCCCATCATATCCATACCTGGCATTGCATCAAGGTGTGACTCAAATATTCAGCCTGAGGGGTGAATTTCTTCTTCTTTGGGATTTTATAAAGACTAGAGTCAAATCTATTGCATCAAGAATTTGGTTATTTTGTTCTGTGGCTTAAGTGTTACCAATTTTGTTCATATCCTTTTTATTGTGCTGAAAGAAATTATAAAGTGAGCTGGATTTAATAACATGTTTGCACCATAGTTTGAACAATAAAAGCACTCAGAGAGTGCAGACCTCTGCCAAGCATATTGTGATTGCAACGCAACACTTTGGTCCTACTTTAATGTTATACTCCTTTTCAGTAGACTGTCTGCTATAATTTGGTGTTAGTTGCAGATTTGTACAATGATTTGTTTCCTGACAGTGTTGAAAATTATGATGACCCAGTACATATTTCATATTCTGGATCTTAGTATCCAGAATATTGCCAGGATCTGGATCACACTTTTACATCTGTCAGAAATTGTGGTGACCTTGTCTTGTATTGTTTTGCAAAGCAATCAGACCACTTATTGTGGCATTATATACACATATGGTGAATCTATCTCACATCGACTATCTCACAATGATAAAAAATCCTTTAAAAACAATCCTAGATCCAGATGGTGATCCAGATCACCTCCAAAATTTAATCACTTCTTCTTTATCCCATTTTGAACATTTCCTGAAAACTTAATCAAGATCAGTTTGTTTCTTTTGAGTTATGTTGTTCACAGACAAACTCTCCCAAAAACATAACCTCCTTGGCAGAGGTTATAAAAACCTACTGTGGAATTTTTAGACAGCTCTAAAACCTTAGTTGTCCTGAAACATTTTGATTTTGATTTCTTTTTAATTCAGGCTGTTCTTGTAATTATGGTCACAACAATCACGTCTCCAGCATCTGATGTAAGCTGCTCTTTTTCTGGCCCAGCAAGGAGGTGGTGCTTCATTGGAAGTGTTTATTCTGGCTTGTGGCCAGTTCTTTGGTGTTTGAAACGCAAGGAGCTGATGCCTGAAAGGGCTCTGACTCCGAACTTGCACTGGAACTGGCTCAGTGTAAAAATAGGTTTCATTTTTCTCAGTTTGGGTTTTGATGGCGTGGCATGTTTTAGAGGTGGATGGGGAACAAATTGACAGTAACCTAGGTGTACTTGTTTTTTTAGGCCAAAAGTAATACCAGCATCAGCATAACCCAGGTCTGGTAACACAACCCTCTCAAATATCAGAGCTGTCCCACAGAATATAACTTTAAACATTTCCACGTTGACTTCACTTTTCAGTCATGCAGGCTCCATCCTCATCCTTCTGGACCGTAATCCCTGCCTCATGGTCACTCAAATCACAGAACTCATTAAATGACCCTTGGTTGCCCCTGAAACTGGAACAAGCATCACCACATTCAGCTCACCCAGTCTCCATTCACTCATGCACTTGGTGTTAACAAGCCTGGTACAATGAATCCTTTCTATTAAATCCAGATGCTGGAACTAGATGAGTAACAAAAGCGAATACATTAACAGGGTTATCAAGTGGGCGTCCCCTGTCACGGGTGTTTCATCAAGTTACACCCACAACACCCCTGAGAGGAGTCACGGCTAACTCAGGTGCCCTAGAACCACCAACACCACCTTTAGGCCAGTGCTCGGCCTCCACCACACCCACACGAGAAAAGCAAGAAAGAAAAACAAGAGAGAAGGGTCTGTGATGAAGGATGATGAGGTGGAAGTCTGTGTCAAAGCACAACCAGGTCAGACTGTACACTCCACCTCTCCAAATTCTATTATTTTTATGAGTTCAGATAATTTAGAGAGAAGTGTCTGCATAGAAAGAGAACAAAGAAGGAGCTTGTTTGGGCTGTTACTCACTTCCTATGAGAAAGGCTGTCTGCTCAACTTCCCCCCAATTGAGAGAAAAGAGGAGAAAAAAGGACAGGAGAAGGAGAAAACTGAGAGAAAAGTCAGTGGGAAGATGTTATAAGGAGAATGGACAGAGCCAAGGTGGGAGGACTGTGTGGGCACCCACTGCCAGGTCATGCTGTACACTCTGCCTCCCCCCACTCGTTAATTTCAAAGGGAAGAGCGAGCTGATAGTGAAGAGTTCATAAAGACCTGTTAAAAAAAAGGACAAAAGTGAAGCCTGTACACTCTACCTCCTTCATTTTTTTTTTTGTAAGAGGTGACAGAGAACAGAGAGGAAGGTTTTTTATAAACATAAAGACGACAGGGAAGTTAGAGCCACAGGTGGTATTTCTGCTCAGGAAACAATGGCTGTGTCCCCTCTTATCTAACTCAACTGATTAGTTTGAAAAGACAAAAATTCTCTTGAATCTGGCCTTTTTTTGAACCCCTCATGTATGGGAAACATTATCAGCTCTCCAAATAAGATGTGTGTGGCTTCAGTAAACACTCTTTGAATCCCTGATGTCGACTGCGTGCACCATGACTCATGATAAATAATGGCTTGTGTGGATTCTCTATGAAGACCAGCCACAAAAATGGATACTGAAACTAAGTTTTTGAGGTTGTTCCCAAGTAGAAAAACATTGATTGCATATCCGATTTGGCTGCTGTGACTCACGATTACCAGCAGCTGGTTCTCTGCTTCCTGCTCCAAGGCCTGCACAGATTTCACAACGGCACGCACTCCAGCTGCAAATGGATTCTCAGAGTGTGCATCATCGTTTCTTTGGAAGGGAGTTTTTCTGTAACTTGACACCATGAATCTATTCATGCTTGATCCCCAGCCCTCACAGACTTCAGCTTTAAGCAATGCTCAGTACAAGACCTGACACAATCAGACTACTTCATGTAAGTATATCAGTTCATCTGCTGGAAAATGACTGATCAACATGGACTAAGGATATCCTTTGGCACTGTAACTGATGTGTGTATCAACAGGTATCGAGTGTAAATTGAGGATCTTTATGGTGAAGAGACTACAAACACATTAAGGACCAAAGACAGTCATGATCACATGGTTACTGTTGGTGTTGCTGTTTTGTGAGAGCATACAAGATAAAAATGGAAAAGAAAGTGGTGAGTATGGGTTTTCTTTCTTCCTCAAAGCTGAAAAGTAGTCCTATGTCTGAATGAAGTCAACAATAATTAAGCATTGGTGGTCTTTACACTTTTGAATTTGCTTAATAATGCTGTAAGTTATTCTATTTGTATTTTCTCATATTTCTTATACTTGGTACTGAAAGTGCTTTTATTTTCTTCACTCGATCTAACATGCTATTGTTGCTATTAATAGTGTGAGAAAGACTGCAGAGTGAGTACATTTTTTCATTGCTCACATGCAGTGTCAGCTAAAATGAAGTAAATGAGTTAGAGCTGACACAAAAAAAAGAAAGAAAAGAAAAGACCTAAAAGAGAAACAGATCTACTGTTGATGTCTAAGCACTGGCACCCTCTCTGAGACTGACACCCCCCAGGGTAAATTATTTTTAGCTGTTTATATGACAGCTGCCATGCAGTCAGAGCTCAGTGTACAAGGACAAAAAGTGGACAAGCTTAGATTATGAGACACCATTGGCCAAAAAATGACAACACCCAAGCAAACATACAAGTTTGCTACCACGAACTTGATTCAAAATAACATTTTACCGTTAAAACAAAAGTAAACAAGCAGCTACGATGCCAATGTCCAGTAAGTCGATAGTTTGATGAATCGATAAATGTGAAAGTGGCATTTTCCACCTTGCTAAAAGGCTTTTTATCAAGACCAAAGAACTAACTTGTTTTGTTTAGTTTCTTCCTTTGGGTGGTTGGTAAGGATGAGTGCTGAATAAGGTATGTCAACAGGTACCGACCAAATTCTGTCTGAGAGCTGAGTATTGATTCACATGAAATCAAACTGCACCATGTTTTGGTATCGAGCTCCATCAGCTGACCTATCCTCCTTGAATTTAAGCATTTAGGATTAAAAGTAAGCTTAAAAAACCAAAACACAGTTTTCTCAAAGTGGCCTGCTTCTCCACTTCCTGCAGCTTCCTCCACCATTTCCTTTGACTTCTTCTTGTATATCTGTATATTTGCTCATATTGAAGCAGCTGCAAGTGCAGCTAAATTATTGTTTGCCACTTTTTTCCCTTTTTTTTCCTTTTTCTTTCTTTTTCTTTTTTCCTTTTTTCCTTTTCTTTATTTTCCTTTTTCCCCTTTTTTCTTTTTCTTTTTGTCCTTTTTTCTTTTTTTATTTTTCTTTTTTCCCTTTTTTCTTTTATTTTATTCATTTTTTTCATTTTCTTTTCCCTTTTTCTTTTTTTTTTTTTCTTTTTTTTGTTTGCCACGTTTACACTTTCAGCTGATGCTTCTTACTGAGTACCACTATCATTTTCTACATCCACCTCTAGTTTGCCAGATCACAACAAATTGAATGCTGCAGAAAGAGTTTTTTTTTTTTTCTTCTTCAGAAAAACAGATACAGCTGCATCCACTAATCTTTCACATATTCAACTCATCAAGAAATATGCCAGAAACAGAGAATCTTGCCTCCAGATATTTTCTAACTAAGGGGAACCAGAGTTGGAATTTTAGCTCAGATGTTACACACGTCTGGGCTGTAATCATAAAATCTTTCAAAAGTCTCTGAAGGCTCATTCATGTAACAATGACTTGACTTTTCAGTCCAAGGTCCTCACTCGAACTTTGTTTGTTATTGTGCTCCAAAATAGAGCAATGCCCCCCAGTTATGGGCTGGTTCCACAGAATCATGTTTAACAAAGTTCCCATAACCTCTGGGGGGACCTTAGAGGCTGCATACTTTTAGATAATAAAGAAATGGGGGAATGCTTCATGGATTTATCCTTATCTGGTGAAAACATGTGTAAACACAGAGCATGAACACGAAACAAGAGAGTGGATGTGGCCAAAAGAGAGAGTTTATTTGAGTGGGAACACTTTTCCCTGGGGTGACTGAATCAAACTTGAAATCTGAGACCAGTTTGACCAAGATTGATTTCAAAGGGAGTGGGGCAGGAGACTCTTGATTGTGAATGTAGACTTATGTGGTAACCTCTGATTCAGGGAAATTTATAAAATACAGCCTACACTTACACTGATGTTGGCGTGTGAAAATCTAATATATGAGCTGCAGTGTTCATTCAATTAATCTGTAGGTGATGATAGCCTGAAGGCACCATAATTTTTATTTTGCTGATTTGTCAACAACATAAGAGCTGACTGAGATCTACAAATACTGTTGACATTAACCTGGTAATAGCTCACATATAGAAAGAAAAATCATTGAGTTGAGTCACCAAAGTTATTTAGCTACATCTAAAGTCAACATATTGGCGAGAGATGTTGATAAACAGATGTAATCGATGAAATACTTCACGACTACTTTCTGTTGTGTAAAATAGTTTTACCATTCAGAAGTTTATTTGCCTCAGCCTTTGTGTGAATTGTATTGGGTTTTTTTTGTGTGTGTGAGCGTTTAAAGATGCACCATATACAGTTTGTGTGATATAATTCAATAAGAAAAAATGTGATTCCTTTAGTAATTGCAGACAATGACCAACGTCTTGTGTGTTTGCAGACAGTGATAAAGCAGCTGTTTGGATTTTTAATAAATCATCCACCTCTTGGCCATAAGATGTATCTCTATGGGATCATCCCAGTAAAGATGTAAGACATCAGCCTCCAACTGTGACAAAACAAGATCCTTCAGTGAACGTAATTTATCTGGTGTAGTTGTCCCAAACACTGCAGATATTACTGTCTGTTTCACTGCAGGTTAAAGAAATGTGCAGCATCATTCTCAAATGTGTCTGGTATATGTCTGTTTTTCATTCAGACTGCGATTATCCAAAAATACACAGATAACACTTTATCCAGCTGTTTCCGAAGTTCTGCTGCCAAGGCTTTCCAGCTATACTGTGCTACGAATGGGGTTAAAATGATCCTTCCTCTTCTTCTTCTTCTTCTTCTTCTTCTTCTTCTTCTTCTTCTTTTTCTTTTTCTTCTTCTTCTTCAGGTGTCTCACAATGTGGACCCCAGAATCTGAAACTCACTGGCTCTGACCAGACAATCCTGGCAACATGGGAAGACAACCCTTCCTGCTCCACAGTGAGAGATGAGCTGATCTACGAGGTGGTTCTTACAGAACAAGAAGTTCATTATGTGAGAAACTGACTTTACTACACCAAATATTCCTACCCCTTTAATATTAACCACAGGGTAGTCATAAAACATACCTTTGATTTCAGGATGAAGTTGTTGTGATGCTGGAGCAGATTGGATTGACTCACTCCTGGAACCGGACGTCGTCTTTGCCTTTGGAGTGTGTGTCCCATACAGTCAAGATCAGGTCCCGATACAACAACTACACAAGCCCATGGGTACAAGAAAACCTACCCGGTAGATATAAACACTTTGAATAATGTATTTTGATCATCAGAATCATCTCTGCTTTAAGTTTTTACACGTCTTCAAAGGTTGAGTGTGCAGGACAAGGGGGAGGACTCAAATGAAGTTTCTGACAGGCAGGCTCACAGGGGGGTTCAGGCTTTTCTGGGCCAAAGCTTATAAACAGGTATAGATATCAGGCAGGTAAACTAGTTACAGGTAGGAAGTAGGTAGATCTCATTCAAGTGAAAAATGCTTGACATTAAAAATACAAAAGGTCAGAAATTTGCAGAAATTACTGTATCTACAAACAGTGAGGTAGAAGGGTAAAGAAGGAAAGGTGAAGGACACAACAGCCCAACACAGTCGAGGCAGATGTCTGTCTAACATGAGTTTGGTTCTGTCTGAGGTTTCTGCCCATTAAAGGGAGGTTTTTCTTTGCCATTGTAATTTGCTAAATGCTGCAAAGTCCTGTACTCATGGTGGGTTAAGATGAGATAAGACCAGGGGTGTATTTAGTCGTTTGGGGACCCAAGGCAAACCCAGTCAATGGGGCCCTCCATGTCCTTGTAACTCATCTTCCTCAGAGCTAGACTGGTTCCCTGGGTCCACTGTCTCTTTCCGAGAATCAAGGCATGAGACAGTGCTAATCTTGTACATGGTAACTTAACACAACTAAATGCATTTCCTCAAGTTTTGTACTTTAGTTTGATTTTGAAAAAAGTGAATACATAATTTAGTCCACTTTGTCCTGGATTTGAAATCTTTTATGGTCAACTGACAACTTATTTGTCCCACAGTGGTGAATTTACAGAGTAACAGTAACAAACAAAAAAGTATGAAGTGAAAAACATTACAATAGGTAAATATTGAAAAAATAATTTAGTAAAGAAAAAATATGTAAATATCAAGCACAACATAAAATTGGAAAAAAATCTACTGAAAGAGGTGATATTTACAGTTACCATACTTTTTGGTACTATTATTTTAAAGTTAATGTATTTTTATTTGACCCCCTGTACAGTGAGTTATGTATCCAAAAAAGAGATTTTGTACAATAATGTTTATCACCAACTCAAAGAGTTTGATTTTGAGAAAATGATCCTGTTTCCTGGGCTAGATAAAGTCCTTAAAATCCTAAAACTCTTATATGTTTATCTCAGATCTCAGAGCAACATTGTTTTTATTTCTGACTTGGTTGAAAATAAGAAAAAAATGGGGAAAAAAGTGTTTTTTACCACTTTCTACCTGAATCAAAATTTCAGATGTGTTGTAACATGGAATAGCCCATCGAATAAGGAGGGAGGGGGAGTACCCAAAACGATCATTAAAGATTTAGCCTTTTGATGTATTTTGAAGCATGTGAAGTAAGAAGAACTTCATAAATCAGTTTTTAAGAGATGCTTTGGGGGCCCCTGGGAATCTTGGGGCCCCAGGCAACTGCCTGTGTTTTCCTAATTGTAGCTCCACCCCTGGATAAAACTCCTTCTCTTGTCTTGATGTTGAGTTTCTGTTAATAATTAATTTATTAACAATAATGGGTCTAGACCTGTTAATGTTTTTGGATAGTGAAATAACGTTTGTTATGATTTGGCACTATACAAATAAAGATTGATTGATTGATTGATTGATTGATTGATTGATTGATTGATTGATTGATTGATTGGTTGATTGATTGATTGATTGATTGATTGATGACAACAAAAGAGAGTGCAGCAGTTTCATGGTCACACTGAATTCAAACACCAACTCTGTGTTTTTGTGATGCATTTGCAGGAAGAGGAGCCTCCTCACAGCCAGAGGTGTACCCTAAGAACAAGCTGTATGCAGTTAACAGTAAAGTCACCTTCTGCTGCATCCTGCCCGCTGGTGAAGAGTTGGAGAAAATATACCTGAGCGCTTATAATAGCCCTGATAGTAAAACAAGAAACATAAGTAATCAGATACACACTTTGACTGTCTTGCTCCATGAGCGGTCAAATACCACCTGCACCAATGTTATGTGTAAATCATCATCATCAAAGACAAACGGAGCTTGTGCTTGGATAAGCTGTAAGTATGACTTTTTCTTTGATGAATTTCATGTTTTTAAAGGCTTTATCACAAAAACAGGCTGATTATTTTTTCCTTGCCTTGGTTTACATAGCTCCACCAACAGACAGAGATCTTAAGTGTGAAACTCAAAACATGGAATCAGTTGATTGTTATTGGACGGACGTGGTTGGCAGAAAAACATACTTGCCCGAAAACGTAATCTCAACAAAGTATCAGCTAAATGGAAGGTAGGACAAAGTCTTTGTATACTCACTTTTGTAATACTTACATGTAAAGAATTTAAATATGCCCACATTTATAAAGTTGTAAGAGTTTAAATAGAGAGAACTGCATTACAAATCTAAGGAACTACTACCAGCAAGAGCCTTTAGTAGAGGAGTGACAACCCTAGTGGAAGAAATGGTATATTTTTGGTTCGTATTGTGTTTTTTAAGTTATATCTGTAATATGTTAAATAAAATGAGCCGAACATATGGACACAACTCCAAACACTTCAACCCTGCTCGAACACCGATGTAGGGCGGCAGCAACATATTTGCCAGTAGTCCAGTTCATTGTCATTGTTTATAGTCATAGAAGCCAAAAACTTTTATTTTTATTTGTAATCAAATACAAAAAAACAACAAAGCTACTTACCACAACAAATTTTCGTCCAGTAAACCATGTTGAACAAGATGTGCATTCTTTCTAAATGAAAGAGGAATCCATGGGCTGAAAATGTCAGACACATCACGGCTTGTGTGTAACATGATGAAAGGAAATTATTCCTGTTTTCCTTTTCATGAACATGCTTAAAATGACCCCATGTGATGGCATTGGTCAACTTGGCTAGTAGTCAGGATCCTTAAGGCAGCTAGGAGTTCAGCAAAGTTTTCGCAATACCCACGGAGGTAAAATGAAGTTATCAAAAATGAAGGTAGAAGAGAGAAAAACCAAACTGACAGAAAATGCTTTTCAAAAGTGTCAAAGAAAGATATTCCATTTCAGTATCTTAACTGTGGCTTGGGTCACCTTTGTTGTTATGCTGTTGGGAATAAGTTGTAATCTGAGCTGTTTATTGTCTTTAAATCACTGCCCCTCAGGAGTTGTCCAAACAGCTCTGAGCTGAAATGTACTCTTGAAGTTGAAGGTGAAGCTGGTGAAAGAAACTGGACGCTGACAGCACAAAACAAACTCGGAAAGGTGGAGCTGACCGACAGGGCAGATCTGATGAAAAGAGGTAAAATGATAAAAACTTTGTTCAGTGTGGACTGGTTTGGCTATTCATGTTTTCTTTTTAACATTTATTCAGATTTTCTCATTTATCTCAGTGCGCATGTTTGCTCCAGAGCGAGTGTCAGCTGCAGCTGTGAACGCCAGTAACGTCACCTTGAAGTGGGAGTGGAAAGTTCAGCGCTACCATGATCTGGATATTACATGTCAAATAAACATCAGCCATGGTGAAACAAGTGTCATGGTGAGGAAAGACAGGAGGGAGGCCCTTTTGGACGATGTTTTCAAGCCTCATCTTTCCCCTCACTATACACATCAACGCATAAACACCTACCAGACATAACCCTAACCCTAACCATTCGCCAACATGATTTTTTTGGCACACAGTCTGTAAAAATTACACGATTGCAACATCAGTTAGTGACACTGATATGACAAAATCAAGATGACACTTAAACACAAAGAGCAGCCTGTTAAAGACCAAAATAAGAGCTCTGAGAGGATGTGCATTCCCCCTCTGAATTTACATTTAAACCCTTACAGTCAGTTTTGCAGCTGACTCTACAATACAATACACTACAACCTGTTTGTATGAGTTAGTCATATAGCTCCATATCCAAAAAAGTTTACAAGTTCTGGTATCACAGTTCAGCATCCTTCTTCTCAAACTGATTTCTCAGAGTGAAGCCTCTGGAGTTGGCCTTCGTTCTGCGGTTGTGAAGGATTTGACACCAAACTGGAAGTATATTGTGAAAGTACGATGTGGGACAACACAGCACCTGTGGAAATGGGGCGACTGGAGCAAAATTGTCATGTTCCACACACGGGGGGACGGTAAGTTTTGCAAAACAACAACAACAACTACAAACAGTGTTCAGTTTTCCAGTCACTAAATGTTCATTTGTTTGTCTTGCAGTTCCAGATGCTGTAGATGTGTGGATGCAGATGAAGAATAAACAAACTTTTATTGTTTGGAAGGTAAGTCAGACACATGAAAACTAGTTTTAAACAACGATGTCTCAATAGCACAACTGGCTTCCAAGCTTTTTGATTTTGCTGGGATTTTAAAATGGAAATTTGGTTGGAAGCAGGCAGAAATGAGGTCTGAACATCCAAGACTGAGTTTTAACTATCTTCAGTCTACTAACACATATAGGAAAATGCATACTTTTACAATCATGTGCCAAAAAATACTTAATATTATGGGTTTTTCACCATTTCACCATTTTCACAGAATAATGCTCACATGAAAACCTTCATCTTTTGGTGTCTGCAATGAGTTCAAGTCAAAAACCTGACTGTCAAAACCCCCTTATAGTTTAATAAAAGGCTTTTAGACCGAAGCAGAGCTGTTTTTTAAAAACTCCTTTGGGAAATTTGAGCCATGCTGTCTTGCGAAAAATTCTTCAGGAGTCCAAACTCCATTTATGGAATGGCATTTTTTTTGTGTTATTTTAGACTAATCTCTAGGGCTCAAGCCCTGTTTTTTCTTTATTTCTCCACAGGTTTGAGTAATCCCTGCTTGTCTCTTTGATGTGGTGCTTTAAATATTCTTAAAAAAAAATAAATAAAAAAAAAGTCCTGTTTGGACCACAGATTTTTGTAGGACTGAACTTGGAGACTGTGGACTAAAAAAAAAAAAATTACCGGCTTCCCACATATGTCACTTAACTTACAAAAAAATTACAAGCAAAACAAAAATTGTCTCTTTTTTGCTGGGAGGAGTGAAAAGAGGTCCCAGCTCCTGCAGTCACCTGCTGAAGTGCCCTTGACACTGAAGTCCTAAATTGCTCCCACTGTTGCTCAGTGGTGTGTGTGAACGGGAATGAATGGTTTAGGTAAAAACTGATGGTTCCTTAGAACTCCCTTCATCATCAGTGAGTGAATGTGGTGTAGATGGGTGAATGAGACAAGCAGCGTAAAGTGCTTTGAGTGGTCAGAAAGACTAGAAAAGTGCTATATACTGTAAACTGGTCCATTTACTGGTCCATAAAATTTGGGGCTTTGTGGTGTTTTATAGCTGGAAGTAACAAGCAAAATGAAGTTTGGCACAGTTTCTGAGAACTGTGGTGTTGATTTTCGATGAGTAACCTTTCTTTAAAGAGAAACTGACCAGAATAAGTCTCTTTACTTTCTTTCTAAGCTAAAGTCCTGATGTTTCCTCTACAGGAGCTTCAGGCAGATCAGAGTCATGGAGACATCTTGGAGTATGAAGTGAGACGGGCAAAGACCACGGAGAGGCAACTTGTAGTTACAATCCCAACAGAGCCCAACAGTCACAGTGTCCCCCTCGGTGTCGAACCCACTGAGGAATACATCGTCACTGTGACAGCCAGGAACAAAAATGGCAGCTCATCGCCATCAAGCATCATCATCCCTAGACTCAAAACAGGTATGAGGCTAACAGAGATATAAGCAAAACATGACTGAGGTTTGCATAAAAAGGCTGTCAGTTATGATGCTTTTACATGAACTGTGATGTGATGAGTCAGTGGCCTTAAAACTGATGTCAGAGTCTTCCTTCTCAGACATAACCACAGTGACCACTTCTCGGATCAGTGGCAGCAATGGCGGCTTCAATCTATCCTGGTCTGCGAGTCCTGCAGCCGCCTGTGGATACATCGTGGACTGGTGTCCCACATCAGGGAGCTGCAAAGTGGACTGGCTGAAAGTGTCTCCAGATCAAACTAACGCCAGAATCGTTTCAAGTAAGAGTGAATCTTTGCCAACAGCAGATTTACAACCACAAAACAAAATGTCTTGTGTATCTAAACATCTTGTTTTATTTCTGTAACTGAAAGATTTCGAAGATGGACAGAGATACACACTGTCAGTATATGCCTGTACACACACAGCTCCAGTGCTTCTAGAAAGAAGGGAGGGTTATATCAAGGAGAAAAGTAAGATTTCTTTCGGAAAAAGCTAATGCAACATATTTTTTGAATTAACATATTTTGCCAGCAGTGTTTCACCCAGTGTTTCTCTCTGCCAGGAATGGGAAACAACATTTTTAAATCCTTAAAATGGAAAAAGCAAGATTCAGATGTTGAGGTGTCCTGGGAATCTGTACCTTTAAATCCATCTGCCTTTATCCTTGGCTATGTTCTGTACTGTGAGGACAACAACAACAGCAAGATTGTCTTCAATGTCAGCACAAGTATGTGACACTGATTTTATGTCTAGACTCAATGATATGACTCCAGTGGACTGCTTCTGACTGAGTCTCCATTTACACTGCACCTGAAGGCTCAGCAAGATGTTAATTAGTAGTATCAACCTCTTTTTTTTTTTTTTATAGACGATCCTGAAGCCACTAGCCTGACAGCAACAAACCTGAAAAGTGGCACCTACACCTTCACAGTGAAAGCAAAGACAGCAGTTGGAGAATGTGGAGCTTCATCCGTCACTGCCACCATAAACACCCAGGGTAAGCTTTCTGTTACTGTTAATGTAGAAATCCTCATCAAGCCAATCATCATCCCCAACTTTATTGACTTGTCTTCCTGTCTGTTATTTTCAGCTGGTAACTTGATCGAGGTAGTCTGTGTCTCATTGGTGTCAATCCTCGCTCTCCTCTCTCTTGTCACCATCCTTTGCTTCAGAAGCTGGCCAGGGTGAGCACGTCAGCATGTTTAAAACAAAGAGCTTAGTAACCACCTCTTATCAAGCTAATTTAATGAACTCATTATGCTAATTTAACTTTTTTTTTTCTTTATATTCTTGCTTCTAACAGAATCAAACACAAGGTCTATCCTCCTATCCCAAAGCCAGTGCTGACAGACAAGTGGTTGACAATGGTAGGTCCTGACCCTTACGCTTTATTTGACACAGTAAGATCAGTTGTCCTTCCACAGGTATGCTTGCTCCTTTTGTTGATATGCAAGAACTTTGACCTCAGTTTGGCTTAAGTCCTTTGTTAAAGGAAAATGTTGTTTAATAAATTTTCATCACAAATTATAGTTATTTTAAATTTATATAGGAATGTAACAATGATGCACAGTGAAATATCGATGAATTAAAACATGTGTCCTTGCAACATTAGTTGGACATGTGATGTATCATGAAGAAAGAGATCTAGTTTCTTTTAGTTATCTTTGTTGTATTGACTAATCGTTGGAGCAAAAAAATAAGGTCAAAGGCAGAGGCTGAATTGCAATCTCTTAACCCACATGCATTGCTTTCTTTATGAATCATGGATTTATCATCTCTCCAGATTTCTGCTGTAAACCTTTTAAAGTCTCTCAATAACCCGTCACATGGAGCCCCTAGTTGTCAGTGTACTTATAAAAGGTAGACAAAAAGCTATTCAATCAAAGAAAAGAAGGCCAAATCAGAGAGAAAGTGATTTACGAACAAGAACCTCACCTCTTTGTTGCTGTCCAGTCCCTTGTGTTAACTCACCTATAACCCCACAGCCATGATTTGTGATTATCCCACGAATGAATCTCATTCTTTCTGTAATAAATTGCAGGTAATATAGCTATATTGGTATTTTACCTCAGCTTTATTGTTTTTGCTTTTTCCTGTGACAATTCAGAGGCAAAAAAACAGACTCAGGTGCAGAGGAAAAACTTAGCACAAAGAGAATGGTCATCAAAGCTTTTTACTCAAAAGAAGTTCAGGAGGTCATACACACACACACACACACACACACAAAAAAAACCTTTCATAAAAATAGGCAGTGAACCACAAGGAGTAAGGACTGGAGAACATGAAGACATAAGGATGACAATGACAACCTGGCAGAGTGTTGGTGAAATCACAGGAGTATTTATACAGAGCAGGCTCGTGACGAAGGAGGCACACGTGTGCAAGTAAAAAAGGCAGGAAACAGAACAAAGGAGGGAAGTATGGCAAACAACTCCAGGATTAAAAAATGAAATAGGAAGTGAACACAAAACACATGGTGTTACTTTTTCTATTTTTTTGTTTTGTTTTGTTTTGTTTTTTTTGCCCCCTTTTATCTCCTTTCCTTAAAATATTTGTATTCTTCCAACATTTTAATCATCACTGTCAGTGCTGCTGTTTATCAACTGGTACTCTCTACATTACCTTGCCGTGTTGACATTCCCCCATTTAAAAACAGCTTAAAAAAAGAAAAGTAAATAAAAGAAAAGAAAAGAAAAAAAGGAAAGAAAAGGAGGAAAATGAAGTAAAAAGTGGTTGTCAAAGGAAAAGGAATGGATTAAGTTTGGAAAAATGGTTAGGCGTGGTAATTATATATTACTAAGCAAGGTCTGACTGTAGTTTTCAAAACTTAATTCGCCAGTCTTCATCTTTAATCCTTGGTGGAAACAAAATTTGTGTTCCTTTTATGCTGTTTGGTTGGTGTTTTTATAATATAGGCACCAAGAAATAACCACTGTTTCCTATAATTCTGATGGTTTTTTGTCTGTTTTCTAGGGGGATAATAGTCATCATCTTCACGCAATTCAGTATCTTTACAGTGAAGCGGATATCATGGATGTCCCAGAGCTGCATTGTAAACCAGGTGCACTAGTGAACGACTATATGATGCAGGAGAACCTCCCTCATGTTTCTGCACAACCTCTAAAAAGTCACGATAACCAGTCTGAGAAAAACTTCAGCCCAGAACCCTTCAGTTCACCCACCACAGCTGTCTCACCTCCATTCAACAGTTTGATTATAAACCCGTGCTACAGCCTGACCATGGAGATGGAGTATCAGCCGTGCAGCTCGAGTCCTGAACCTGAGGAAGGAATGCGCTCAGTAGTACTCTGTGATGAATACCAGCCTCAGAATCAGACTGCAAACCTTTCCCTAAATCCAGAAAAGACAGTAGAGTGCACAGACCGACCCATGCCCTGTGTTTTCACATACGTACTGTTACCACAGCCAACTACTGCATAAAAACTTGATTGGTGGCTAAATACTGATCTTGTTATGTCTTTGGATTTCCATGTTGTGTAAATCTTTTTACACATTTGGAGTCTAAATGACCTACAAAGGCATTTAAAGAAAGGCCAAGTAGACTGAGCTGAAGCAGTGTTTGTTTTGACATGTACAGGCTGTGTTTAACAAACTTGATTTACATGGTTTCTGTAGTGAACACTGGAGGGAGCTAGAGCAACACTACTGAACTGTGTGGACTGTGAATTTGTACTCAGTGAAGTGAAATTAAGCTCGTTGTTGAAGCACTGTTACTTTTGTTTGTCCTGTTTTTCCTTTTTTTTAGGCTTGAAATCTGTGTCTTGTACTTTTCAAATTACATTTTGAAGTTACTTTTTGTTCTGGATCTTTGTTTTCTAGATCCTTGGAGCAGCCTCAGGTCATGATCCTGATTTTTAAGTTGTATTTCCATTAAAGGAACATTTTATCTCCAAACCTCTAAAAGTTTCTATCTTAATCAGGGGTCGAATTATCAAATATTTCTCAGTAACAAAGATCAGGTAAAGAGATTTTCATCTGAGAGACACCTTCCATACCATATGACTGTCTTCAGACTGGTCTGAGCACAGCTCACAGGCTCAACGGCAAAGAACAACCAACAAACTATAAATAAGTAAAAACCAGTCTCACTTTTAACAGCTTCAACTGTGAACGCTGTGAACACATTGATGAATTATTAATGATCTAATAGTGGATGGAATCCTAAACTCTTTTCAGAGTCTGAATTTACTGCAGGCAGTTTTGCTTCAGGTTATTGCTGCATTACGCTACATGTCTTAAGTAATTTAAAGCTCTGATGAGAAGTTTTTAGCTGATTATGAGAGAGTGAAATGAATAATGATGCCCTCTTTATGACCTACTAAAGTAAACAAGATCATCAGGGACAGATTGATTATTTCAATGAACCGTTAGTTATTTATACTGTCTGAGGCTGCTGCTGGGTATGATGTCAGGCAAAATTATCAACACACAGCTGACACATTTTTTGAGGCAAAGATTTGTAACAAGAGCAACATTTGAGTCTTGAAGCATAACGTTTTGCAAAAGAAGACTTTACTTTCACATGTAGAGGACAAATCAGCTGTTAGTACACTGGGTTAGTACACTGGGTTGAACCAAAATGACACGGGGCCCTTTTCTACCCTGGTCAGAGTGCTTTCATCATGGAACATTTCATCAACTGTTTCTCTAACTAAAATAAAATACATTTTAATATTTCCTTTAAAGTGTTGCATTTAACAGCACTTGTCAGAGCAGTGCCTTACAAGGTGTCCTTTCAAAATAAAGCTAAAAAAAGAATAATAAAATAGTCTCACCAATGTGGAAATGAATGCAAGCTGCAGGTTCATGTTGCAATTATTAATTTCTCCAAACAGTCATTAATCATGAGCAGATTAAAAGGACTTCTTGTTTGGGCGTTTCAGACCAACAACTGGTTTAATAATTTGAGGTTCAACCTTCTTCTTTTTTTCTCCTCTTCTCTTTCTCTGAATGATGTCATCATGCCTGTGTATTTGGATGATGTCAGGGCAGCTGATAACTTTCAGATGTGTGCGAGAGATTTTTTCCATTACCTTCAGTGGACTCTCGCTCGAAAAAAAAAACATCCAGATAACCTTGGAGTGAAGTCAGTTTCACTCCTGACACAAATGGGCAGTCACCACTTCACGTGTCAGATTTCATGAAAAGTTAAAACAAGATGAGCTTTTGATTTTACAGTGAACTTCAAATCGAATGTCCAGTTTTTGTCCCTCTGATGAAGGAAAACTGTTCGCCAACAGACAGTGAACACATCTGCTGTGTGTGTGCACGTGCAGTGTGTATTTTGGCCGTTCCACCTACAGTAAGAACAGTAATTACCTCACCCTGCCAACGTAAACTCTCTAATCTTTTATCCCACGCACAAACAGACACACACATTCACACACACTTATTGTCGTCAGAGTTTAATATTTGAACAGTGACTAAAACAGATTATAATCAGTTCTGATTAACTAAAACATTTATCAACTGATTGGTCTCTGACTGAAAAATAACAGTGATTGCTTGATGTTAATAAAAACAGGTAGTACTTGACCTAACTGAGGTCACAGGGCTCATGTCGATTGTATGTTTACATGATTTCATTCATAATTACACACTTTTTTACTTGTGGCTGTCAGATAATCAAGGCTTGCAGAGATTTTTACCTGAGTCACAAGCTTTGAAAATGGTTTTCTCAAGGCTAAACTTTAGTTAAACTAAACTCAGTTGAGAAGAGATCAGCACAACATTACTCATGATGTCAAGAAATCTTTCAGGAGTATTTAGACGGTTTTGACTGCTCCTCAAAATCATAAATATGACCTTAACACTCATGCTGAATGTCTGACATTCTGACCTGCTCTTGTATCAGCAGCAAAATGCTTTTACTGTTTATAGGTTATCACCTGGCTATGTTCCTCATAATGATGTCTACACAAATTAGTTCTTTAACAATGACATTTCTTATTAAAATGTTGATTTGCTGTTTCATCATGTGAACAGAAAATGCAAAAGTGTTAAGAAATTCTGATATAAAAATTCTCTTTGAATAAGTGTTTTGTTAAATTTTGTTTTGGTTTTCATTTAGTAGCTGGGCATTAAGCAGGACAGTGCAAGGTGACGTAGTAACAGATTTTATTCTGTATCTTTCATAAAATGCATTGCATATTTATAAATATTCACCCATTTTAACATTTCTTGCCTCAATCTATTTATCTATTTCTTTATTTACTTCATGTGTATATTCTTTGTAACAGCTACTGTAATGCTGGATTCCCTCTTAGGGGATTCATAAAGAACTTTTTGAGAGTGACGTAAAACTGTACTAGGCTCAATAAAGATAAAAGGTAACCTCACTTCATTACAGATTCACAGTATTGTTTAAACTCCCACTCTCTGATGATGACTAAGATTAAAGACTGTACAAAAGGTATTCTTATCTCCTTGAACAAAGAAAGGGTGCCCAACTTTTTATATATTTTTTCTTTTGCAGAAGTGAGGAGAATGTCAAAGGAAGTAAATATTGGTCACTTTTCACTGCTGGGCACCTGGAAAACTTAAGTACCCAAAACTACAATTCTTCCAATGACCACTAGGAGTGGTCATCAAAATTGAGTCATTCCCTATAGAGCTCCATGTTAAAATGTCTATCTTAACAGCAGAAATAAATGCATCTTTGAGTGACAGGTAAGAGCCGCTAGCTGTCTGCTAGGCGTCTCCTTAGCTAATTCAGTCTTTGAACTCAACCCCTGGGCTGTTTGTGGTGTTGGAAACTTTTGGGCATTTGTTAATGGTAATATCAGACGAATAATCAGTCTCTCTGTGTGGTTTATTGAACTAACAAACCATCCAAGAAAGCTGACACACAGTTGTCACTATAGTTTATTAATCACCTGTGTTACTAAAGCAGGTATCTGTAGCACACCTCACCAGACTAAGAGATCTGGTGTTTTTCCTTGGTTTGTTTCTGCTAAACTAAGTGCATTTATGTTAGTTTGGACATTAATTGCTCATCAGTTCCCTTTACAAATGAAGAAACAATAATAAAAAAAAAGGTAATAACCAGCAATTATACAAATGAAAATAGCTTTTTTTTAATGTCTAACATGTTCTTTAGTTGAGAAAAGCCCAGAATGGCCTTAATAAAAACAAAGCCAGAAGGCGCCTTTTAATCACCTTCAACACCTTAATCATTGTCTTGAACAATATTATTTATTACCATGACGCTATTGACCTGATGTACTTCCAGTATGTATAGTCGTCTTGTTCCAGGCTCAAGTTGAAAAACAGTTTTCTAGCTCTTTAAATATGACATTAAGTTAAATGTAGCATATGCATTTTTAATAGATTTTAATAAAATGATGTAAATCAAAGGAAATCTTCATAAAACGACTCAAACGCAGCTTTGTAAATACATGACTTCATTAGAAATGTGTTAATAAGCTAATGAAGAGAAAGCGTCAGGGTGAGTCACTTTATGATGAAGTGTGTGTGCTGTGTGCGAGTGTGAGTGTGTGCGCTGTGTGTGTTCAGTCTGACTCTCTCTCTCTCTGACTCACTCTCTGTTCTCGGATCGTTCAGCAGCTCTCCGCTTCTTCTTATTCTTTGTGAGTATTAACCTTTAATATCAAAAACAATTTATATCAAACATATCACCATCTAACCGCGTTGTTTTTCTGTAACATCACTCTCACACGCGAGGAAAAATGCCACTTGTAGTAAGTAAATACGCGAGATTATGTCGCGTGCATCCATCATATCCAGCTGCCTCGCGCTCATCTCTCCCGGTGTGAAGTTAACGGCGGTACCGGTGCCGGGAAGTTTAACGTAGATCTGTACAGCGAGATAATTATCAAAAAGACTTAATTTAGTCCCCACCGTTTAACTGTAACAGCCAAAATAGGTAAACACTGTCACTGTCTTTACCTCACGTCAGAAACAAAACAGGAATATTGAATATTTCACCTATTTATTTACACATATTCTATGTGTATAATATTTAATCGTTTATTGGTAATTAGATATATTTTCTACCTGAGGTAGAACCATTCTTAACAATTGGCAAGCTGTTGAATTTTACAATTAGTCGTTTTTGTTTATTAGTTTTCTCTAAAACGTATCAGCAAACTGTCTTTAAATTTACGAAAACTAAGTGGTTTTGTCTGCAGTGTTGTAAAAACATACATAAGAAAACGGAAACAATCAAGTGAAGTGTTCCCAAACCAGGCAACACGTTCACTAGTATTAGCTTGTTGCACATGATTGTATTGGTTCAATCAGAATATAAAGGGTGAGCTACTAAAGAAACAGTTGCAAAGTTTGTCCACCAGAGAGCACTGAAAAGTAAGTTAGTGTTGGGTTACATGGCCATAACGGCATGTTTATACTGTGAATTATAGACTAAATAAATGTTGTCAATGTGAAAAAAAAAATTGAAATGTTAATTTCTTGGAATGTGTGGTAAGGTCCTGTTATAGAAGAGTTCACTGATGCTAACAGAGCAGATGTACTGACTCACTGCAGCCTGTGATCACTGGAAAAACGTCAATACTTTGCTTTACTGCATGTGCATCATGATCCCAAATTACAAAAATATGTTTATTTTTTTATTTTAGCACTTTTTAATTAAAAAGTTTGAAGCTTATCCTCTGGTTGCTTTAGCAAAATAACACAAAGTTTAACCTTGATTACACATCCCCTTAATGTGGACATTGTATCAGACTGTTACTCTACAATATAGCTGAGATGTTTTTAGCTCTTTAAACTAGAGACAATGTTTGGTTTTAGGAAAAGATCTGAACTGTTTTAGTCACCCAAATTCTCTTTCTTAATGCAATTTTAAAGGCAGCCACAAAGGAGGGGATTATATTTACCTCAAAGTGAAATACATTATCAGTTTCCAGTTTTAAATATGAAATGTGCCGTAATTTGCTGCAAGAATTTTCCCTTGATTGTTTCCTACTCACCAGTTTTTGACAAAAGATTTACTCTAACGGCTCTATGATATCTACACATTTTACGCACCCTGCAAGTTCATAAAAAACTTTTATAATGAATTCATCTAATGTCTTTGGTCCCTTCACCATGTTAATATACTTTGCTGGTTTCCTGAGTGCAAGTCCAACTAGCTTGTATTTTTTTGCTGCCTTAAACATCTATCAGTATTTGCAATATTTACCTGTGTTGGAGCTGTTGTTATGAATACATGCAAATATAGAGAATTAAATGGAGTTTCAATTTTCAGCTAAGTAAAAGATGATCTGATGCTTCAGAAATCTGTCTGACCGCTACATCGATGCTTTATGGCAAGCAAACAGGAGCGACAGTACAGGAGGAGATCTGGGTATAGATGTGGAGTTGACATAAAGATTTACAGCATTGGTGTTTGCAGTGTTAGCTCCAACAAGGTGATCTGACTGGATAGGAGGTATTCTATGAGTGCTGACATGGAATCCAGTTTCACTGGGATTTTAAACTGGGTGCATAACTCTGCCTCAGACTGGAGCAGGGACGTGTCAACAATTGTGGTCATGGGTGGCACAGCCCCCCCTGGTGAAATCTGATTGGCTATCCTGTGTTTGATCCCAAAACCTTAAACCATCCATTAAAATGCAAATTGTGTTGGAGCAGACTGCTGATAGCCTTCTTGGCATAAAAATGTATTTCAGTTTATTTTATTATTACTTTATTATATGAATATTATTCACATTTATTTCATATGTAATAAAACTGTTAAAACCTGCAAGCAAACATATGACACATCTAGATTTCTTATCAAGATTATGCTGCCAAAACACTGTTAATTGTACTGCAAGACTGTGCAGAAGTTTGCAGTTTTCCATTACTTATAATACTAATTCATCATAGATTTTCATTTTGAGTTTAAAGAAAAGGCTAATAAGATTTGGGTGCTGCCCACCATAAGTGTTATCAAAGTAAACGTAGGAACGCAGGTTTTAGAAAATGTTACAACAGACAGTCTTCAGTTTGATCAAGCTTGAACAGAATCACACAGACCACCTAAACAACAGTCAAAAGTTGACAAGTGTAAAGATTGCACAAAATATAAAGCAGCTGGTCTGTGGTGTCATGTACACACAACACAGCAACAGTGTAAGAGTGTTTGTGCTGCTTGGAGTTGGGTGTAGTCCAGTCTCATTCACGTTTTGTTAACAAACTATAATAATCTGTTTATGGTTGTTTTTACCAGAATTGTGTAACTCTTGAACGTGCGCAGTATTATCCTCCCAGCTGTGATGTTGTCCTAAATTTCAGCATGTTATAACCTTATTGACTTATTCATTAAAACTACATAAACTTCCTGAAACTTTCAGGATGGTCTGCATGTGTGTAAACAGCACAACCTCACCCAGACTTTTTCCTGAAAAGCAAGACAGGAGGGCAGGAGGGATGGTGATGCTTATATCTTGCAGCTATTACAAACCTGGAATAGTGATTTGTAATAGGATGAATTAAAAACGTGAGGTTTCAGTGCATTGTTTTTTAAACAACAGGAGAGATGCTTGTGCACACATCACTAATATAAAAGTATAAACTGCCGTTAGAGTATAGGTCTCTGCTGCTTTGTTTTCCATCATTACTCTTTGCCACAGTGAGATTTTGATCTTATCTCCTATGTCTCATAGTCCTCACCGCCCCCTGGTCTGAGACTGAACACTTAAGGATCTTTCTGTTCTCTGTTTATGTCCAGATGTTTTTGTAGAAAAGCTGCCTTCTCTTAACGATTTATTTATTTATTTTGTAGTCTGTTGATCTTTGCTTCAGCAGCCTGTGTCTTTCTTAGACTGTAATTAAAAAATACACTGTTTGTTGCAATTTTTGATAACAATGGTGGTCAGAACATCTGTGGCTGAATGATGCATATAGTAACAAGTGCCTTAAAACAGAACAATGTATTGCCTTAAAATTACATACAAAGAAAAAATCTGAGACAGAAAGAAGCTGTTGGCTTATTAACAAACTGTTGATATTATGTGTGTCAAGAGGGTTTTTTAAAAAAAGGAGCTCTTGATGACATGCTGGTCAGTTGTATGAAGGCTGTTTATGATCCAACTCATCCAAAACAGAAAGCTGGTGGTGCAAGCTCTGCCAGTGGTAACCTCTCTGGGCAAACCTATTTGACATTTTTTACACTGGGTCCAGTTTTGACTGTTTTCTTACCCTTAGAATAGTCCGTTGGGTATTAAAATTTCCATTGAATTGACTGGATAATTTGTTGATTTGAAACATCCAAAATCATGGTAAAGGATCTAAGATTTCAAAAATATAAACGTCTATATACATAAATAACCCAGAGTGATGCTTTGAATTGCTCCAGTTCTTTGCATCCACCAGCAAAGCAGCTGTGAAATGAGCTGAAATGGCTGCAGTATAATCCTCTAAGGCAAACACTGCACATCCACTATCCACTAAAAGTGCCCTTGTGCTCCTGGAAGGTTCAGGCTGTTGTTCTGAGTTTCTGACAGAGTTGTAGAGAGGGTCTCTATTGAGAAGCAGTTGTTTATCCAAAAAAGAAAAAGCTCAAAAACAGATTTACAGGCGTTCTATTCCAAGCAAGTCGACTCCATTAACGAAAACAGTAATTTTACATCACTGAACACTTGAGCTGCTAATCTATCACTGACTCAGTCAGCAATTTGTTTGTGTTATTGTGAGACTTTGGTTTACTTAATAATATGTTCAGATCCAACACAGTCATTCGATACCAAACACACCAAGATAAAAAAAAATATACTGATTAAGTCAGCAACTGCTCTGTAGGAAAACTGCTGTTTTTTTCTAGCCTGGTGATTCTGCTTTCACATCATTGTAGTTTGGAGATTTCATTTCAGCACAGGAGTCATTTCCTTTATTTCTATTCTCTCTTTTCATCTCAGTCTGGATAGTGGTAAATAATGGGCAGGACATCTGGCTGAGTTCAGAGAACTTTGTCCAGCTTGTTGAACCAGTGGGTTTTGTCCCTCTCATCACTCAAACCTCCATCAGGCTGAGCTGGTCTCGTTCCTGCTCATATTGCTGTCAGAGTTTCTTGGCCATCACATGACACTGCTTGACAGAGCAGTGGAGGCTCGTCTCGTTCATGTGCTGAATCATAAGTCTGTAAAAGGGCAGCACGATTCTGTCAAAAATGTGAAACACGATTTTTCTGCTTAGAACTGAGATCACGATTCTCTGGCACGATTTTTGGCACGATTTTTGGCACGAACTTTAGGAAAACAACAAAAAAAAAAAGACTCAAATGTTATTTATGGGTATTGATTGGAATTTACTGATATCAATACCCCTGTTGATCTGACTTTTCATTGATTCTATCACTTCCTTCTGAAAATACTTAAATACTTAAGAATATTAGGAAATATAAAATGCTTAGAATTAAGATCACGTACATGTGTGAATTGAGTTTGCAATCTTTTGATGATTTAGTCAGCTGGCTAACGTTAGCTAACATTTTACAATGGATTATACGGCTTATTTTATGTTAGTGTAAGGACTCCAAAATGTGTCAAAATGTGGTGATGATGCTGTTGTTGATGGTCATATAGCTTTATAAATCTTTGATTGTGTTGCCCTTTTCTCAGGTGTACCCTGCCTTTTGCAAAAGAGTCTTTAAAACAAAACTGTGATGCTGAAAAGTTTTAGAAAATTAGTACTCAGAGTAAAACCCAACAGGATAACTGTTAAATAATGAATTTTTTCAAGCTTTCAACCACACAGTCCAAGAAACGTTCTTAGATAACAGCAAAGTATTTCACTGAAGCTCTATAATCCTCTTAGACGTGTGTAATCAGTCTCACCTCCCACTGATAACACATAAATATCATATACAGAAATACAGACACGCATTCAGAGCAGTAGTATCAGTAGTGTCAGCACCACCTCCAAGTTTACACATTAGTAATCTTTAATTCCTCTTTGTCCTCCTCTTCAACTCACAGCTTTGTTTGCCTTCCCTACAGGCACTCCTCTTCTACATCTTCTCTCTTCCTTCATCCTCCAGTCGCCAACGTCAGTGGAAGGTTTTTATCCTCTCTGATATCCAGGTTAATCTGATTATGAAGACTGAGACACTGCATTGTCAATGACGGCCAAGATGGAGACTCCTTTCTACCACGATGACTCCCCCGCTGCCCCCAGCTTCAACCATGTGGCAGAGTACGAGCGTTACCCAGGAAACAAGATGCTTATGAGCAAGAAGGCCATGTTGATGGGGGGTGGTCATCACTTCTCCGGTGGTGGTGGTGCAGGAGGGAGAGGTGGAAACCCTGGTGGCCTAGGGCTTGGCGGAAACAGCTCCCTGATGGCATCAGCAGCATCCTCAGCAGACATGAATTTGCTGAAACTGTCATCGCCTGACCTGGAGCACCTGATCATCCAGTCCAACCAAGGACTTGTTACCACCAGCCCTGTACCCAATGGCACCAACCCATTCTTATATCGAAACCAGGCCACCAATGAGCAAGAAGGATTCGCAGATGGTTTCGTCAAGGCACTCGCTGACCTTCACAAGCAGAACCAGCTAGTTGGAGGCAGCCCCATGTCCCCACCCCCATCCTCCAGTGTCTCCCTGCAGGCCTCCTATCAAAGGAACCTGATGTCGAGTGGAGACATGCCGGTCTACACCAACCTGGGCAGCTACAATCCCAGCCAGATGGGGTACTCTGGGGCACAAATGGGTTACAGCAGTGGCTCAGGCCACAGCAGTGGTGGAGCCCCCCAGGCTCACACGAGAGGCCTGGATGCCCCTCAGACCGTCCCTGAGGTCCCTCATCCACCAGGGGACCCAACATCCCCGCCATCCCTCTCCCCAATTGACCTGGAGACTCAGGAACGAATCAAAGCAGAACGCAAGAAGCTCCGCAACCGAATTGCAGCATCTAAGTGCCGCAAGCGGAAGCTGGAGCGGATCTCTCGTCTGGAGGAGAAGGTGAAGGTCCTGAAGAATCAGAACTCGGACCTGGCCTCAACTGCAGCCATGCTGCGCGAGCAGGTCGCTCAGCTCAAACAGAAGGTCATGAGTCATGTCACCAATGGCTGCCAGATTGCTGTCGGGTCAAACACCACCACCAAGTCTGGAGCAGGGGGTGGAGGCGCAGGCAGTGAGGACTCCAGCTGCTGAAGAGGCGGGGCATCAGGAGGATGACAGCTTGAGAATCACCTGAGAGGAAGAGTTGTCACTTTTAGATTTTGGTGTTTCACTCGCACTCAGTCAGAGCGAGCAGAGAAGAGGAAGGTGCCTGCAACGCCTTAACGGGACAGATGGATATTTAACAGGATTTACTCAGCCCAGTAAACCCCTGTCAATCATCCAGTTGGACGGGATGGAGCTAAGAGGAAAGAAGGACCGAAAAATCTTCAATATGGGCAAAATTCAGATTTGATGATTTGAATTTTGGTGATGAAGTCTGAAACAGGGATGGTGTCGGATTCAAATTTCAAAAACTTTCAAGAACCAGAGTTTGACATTCTAACATGCTTGATCTAAAGACACATTGATATGACTGGTGTTATAATTTAAGGAGTGGTTTATAAGACCAGGTTTTGTACAGTTGAATACTGTCAAAACAATTGACAGCACTCTCTATTTTGGATGTTATCTTAGTGGATGAACTGCGGCAAACATTGATGATCAAAGTGGATTTCAAAAGCACAAACAGGGTTTCAACAAATGAAACTTGAAATGAATTTTTTTTTTCACTTTGAAGCAGATTTTTGACGTGCTGTTTAAGGAGAACTACACAAAGACTGCTCGTGGGTTACTTCACAGGTTGCTTATAACATATGTGATAAGATAAATTTCTTTACAAAAACAAAATGAGTGTTTTCAGGAAAACTGCTGACGTATAGTTTCTCTAAATCATCTGAACATGGCATTCATAGCTGGAGCAGCACTACACCTTGTAATCAGATTTCTGTAATCTCTTCACAAGTCTGGAACTTAAAAGTCAGAGCTGGTAGCTAAATATGGTGACTTTTTAAAAGTACTTTTCTCTTTGTTGCTGCTGGAAAGTGAAAACCTTTTAAACCACATTTGATCGAGACAAAGCTACATCATTGTATTTGATTTAGCTAACACACTGTTTTGGTTGTTTTTTGGGGTGTCGCGTATCATGAGAATTGGGACACTCAGCTCTAGATCTGCAAGCAAAGACACAAAAGCATGAATTTAATAAATTATGTGCCCTAACTAATCCATGAAAATCTAAGACTTACCGGTACTTTCTATTGTCAAATGATTCAGTTTCAAATTTGTGATTAATCGCTTAAAATAATTAATCGCGATTAGTTGCATTTTTAAAATCCCAATTATTTTGCACTTACAAACTTTTTAAAAGTCCATTTGAACAATGTAAAGTATTTTTTTTTCAGTGCTTTGATTTGGGGATCAAAGAGATGCAATGAAATGTACTTTATGAGCTTGACTTATAGATTTTTTTATTCAAATAAATGCTGCACTGCTACACGTGTGAACCGAAACCATGATTTAAATAAAGAGAAAGCTCCAAGTGTTTTTTCTGTCAAATACAGTTTTTATTTATTAGAGTATTTTTATTAGCAGAACACTGTTACACCTAAAAAATTGTGCAGTAGTGCATGTACAAAATGTCCAATAAGTGTCACCATGGTTAGCAGTCTGTAATCATTTGAGTTACTCACTGATGTCCAGGAATTTCTTGGCCAGTGAGACAGCATTTGCACTTTTTAGGAGTACAGCCTGGTTAGTGTCTCTGTTTCAAACAGATCCTGTAACAATTATTCCTATGATGGTAAAGCATAGCTGATCTCAATATGCCATTCAAGGACATTCCTGAGATCGGAGCCACAGCTCTGAGGGAGATTCTCTCCCCTACATTGTGGACTGTCTGCTTTTGTGAAGAAGTTGTCTACTGACGTCTCATTAGCTGCACCTGTATGTTTAGCTCTCACGTGGGGGCTCAAACCTTAAGTACTTCGGTGGTATTTTCTAAATTCTGTTTGCCACAAAGTGCATATTTTTGACTCAACCAATGAGCTGTTTTTGGAGTTTCTCAAAGTTAAATGTTAAAAGCAGAGCGATGTCACTTTCTGTCGCAGCAGTGGCAAAAGCAGCAACGTGTGTCTGATTTAACAAAAAGAGGCATAGAATTATATGGATTCAAATTATCGTTATCATTTTTTTACACTTTTTTTTAATTATTATTATTTTTTTAACCTTTGCGTTACAGTTAACATGTTAACGGAATCAGCCCTGCAGTTTCTAAGGATTAAACTTTTCGGTTTTACAGCCAATATTTGAAGCTGAGTCCATGTATTGTTTGACATTCCTTTTACAAGTGGGATTTTTTTTTTTAAATGATGATTATTATTTTCAAACAACAATTTAAAAATTCAATTGTTAATATATCCTTTAGATAATATTGTACTGTGCTTTAAAGATATGGTTACAAATACAGATACATTTTTTTATCTTAACATTCAATTTCAGTCAGTTGTTACTGACCAGTTTTTGCAGTGTTGGGGAAAAAAACATTCCAATAATTTATTTTACTTTTGGAGATTTATATGGGAGTTAATGAAAACCAGAATGATCATTAATGGCATAATATGACCTGCAATCCTATGCGACTGTTCAAATGATTTTGTCATGACTCACTGTGTCAGTGTAAATTGTGAGATTCCTCGTGGGCTGAGTAAATACTCTGGATCAAGCATTTTGTTCTAAAACAGGGGCTGTGAAGAGTATTAATGTGGTGGTGATTTTGGTGGCCCCTCTGAAAGAAATCAAAGCAGAGTTCTGCCTTTGTTCGCTAATTTTATTCTTAAAAAGATTAGTTTTTGGCTTGCAAGAAAGAGACTTAAACAAAATGCACTTGCAGTAAAGGTAACTTCTTGTTGTATGACCAAATGCTGAACATGGCATTTTTTTAATATAATTATTATAATGTAAACTTTGGGTCACTGCACATAATTGATAGTTGGTTTCGGCTTACTCTGACAATTAGAAGGTGGAGTAGCACTCTGAAAACGTGACAACTAATTACAGTAATGAGTCCCTGACGTATCTGATAACATATACACTAAAGTGGAGGTTTAAAAATGGTTGGCTTATTGAAGTTTTTTTTTTTTTTTACTTTAACAAGGACTTTAATGTCTCTGAGTCTATTTTTGTAAAAATGTAAACATGCAATGTTCCTGAAATGAAATGTGTGTGAAATGTGTTTGATTCAATCAAACACCCCATGTTCTTATTTATTATAAAAATGGATCTTTTGTTATAAAAATGTGTTATTTTCCTCACACTGTTCTGCTGTGTTGAGATGTTTGTGTCAATATACAGTATAAGTGACAAAATATTCACTTGTGTTTTTTTGTGTTTTGTTAATCCACAGTTAAAATGATGAAGTGTAATTTCATTTTAGGCAGTTGGAGAAAAAGGTGGGTGAAGGATGAATAATCTTTACTTAGTGATCCGTATTGATGTATAAATCCTTTGACATTTCCCAAACCAGAAAGTTCTTGTGTCAAACCTGTAGTCAAGACAAAATCAAAACTTCCTCTTCTGACATAAATCATGAATAAATACATTTAAATGAATGTGCAGCTGTTACATCCTGACAATTTTGAAGAAAGACGTCTTACAGAAACATTGCTATTAGACAGAGGATGTCTCTCTGTTTTACAGAGCTGCATTTGACACGACCGATTGTGATATCCTGTTATGATACTACACTAATTAATGAGTCATCTTCAATGCACCCTTTCAGGTGCTGTAAGGACTATTGGAAAAGCTAGTGTTGTTCTGGGATAAAGACTGCTTCCCATGAGCACTTGTACCTCCTGTTCTGAGTATGTGACTCTGGCAAATGTGTGTTTGTTTTAAAGAAAATGCATGAAGATCTGATTGTCTTTCCAACAACACTTTTCTTTGTGTAAGACAGTTAGTTTTTTAACAGATACAATTTGATGAGTGGAGGTATTTCTCAACAGTTATGTAAAGCTATGGTTTGAAATGTGACAACAAGCAAACTTTGTCAGTTTGTACCGTAGTTTAGTAGCTGGCTACATTGGGCTCTAGTCTAAGCCTGGTGCTCTGAGACGTGTTTGTAACGTACAACATTAGTGAATCCTGTTTATATACTACCAGAGCTCATCTACCATCTCCAGCCTCACCAAGCAGAGCTGACATAACCTAACTCTTCATGTTATTCATAGACTCTTGAATTTGAACAGACCACTGCAAAATAACTACTGTACGTGGGTTGGAATGAACATTATTACAAACAGCTTAACCCAATTTTTTTAGCCTTTAGCTTGTGTTTTAAGTCTCAAGCTCCTGCTATATCCATTAGCCCACATTTTGGCCTTAAGCCCATATTTTAGCCTTTAGCTTGTGTTTCAGCCTTTAGCTTGTGTTTAAGTCTCTAGCCTGTGTTTTAGCCTTGAGCCCTCATTTTGGCCTTTATCCTGTATTTTTTACTTTAGCTTGAGTTTTTTCCTTAAGCTTGTATTTTAGTCTTTAGCCCATGTTTTAGCCTTTAGCTTGTGTTTTAAGTGTCAAACTCCTGTTATATCCATTAGCCCTCATTTTGGCCTTTAGCCCATGTTTTAGCCTTTAGCTTGTGTTTCAGCCTTTAGCATGTGTTTTAGCCCTTTGCCTGTGTTTTAGCCTTCGGCTCTTATTTTGGCCTTTAGCCCATGTTTTAGCCTTTAGCTTGTGTTTAAGTCTCAAGCTCCCGTTTTATCCTTCAGTTTGTGCGCTATCCCTCTACTGTTTAGCTTTTTTCTGCTCTTCTGTCCTGTTTCTGTCGGACATTTAGGCTCCAGTGTCCACCGTCACTACAAAATGAATCACAGAAATCATTTTTAGCAGAGAAAAACACAGATCTTTCTTCTCACTACTAAACTTTGTTGGTCAGCGTGGTGTAGGGCCTTTTACAACACTTCGGTCCTGCGCACCCTGACCACAGAGACTGAGAAGTAGCATTTAGAAATAACCTATGTTGGTACTGATGATCTCATTTTAAATGATGGATAACGATCAGGCATGAATCCAGAAGTGAGACTTTTTTATGATCACTTAGAAACTGCTTGCAGGGTCTTTAAGTAAGTTACATAGCTTAATGGTTAAAGATAGAGATTAGATGGCTACTCAAGATTAATGGTTCTGCCTCCAGCACTACTTTTGGTTTCAAGTCATAGTCCTGGATTTCCAAAAGTATATTGTTTTGGTTAATGCACTTTCAAGATATTTTGGTGCTTGACTATTAAGAGCCCTGAAAGTTAACCAACAATGAAGTTTATTTTTACAGCCACAGTGTAACCAGAGACTGGTCCATGCCAAGTCTGATCCAGCACAAAATATCCTCATCGTCCTTCTTCGGAGGATTTTAAATTATACTCCATGCGAGAAATATGGTCTCATTTTCAAGTTCACGATCTGGCAAAAACAGTAGCACTTTGCTTTGAATGACGCTTCAAAGCTTAAATTCTTTGATCGATGACCGAAAATCTGAGTAACCCAGAATGCATTCAGCAGGAAACACAGGCTCAGACTATCTGTAAACTGAAGGATATGAGTACGGCTGTTCACAGACTGTTGGCTGTATGGTGCGTTTGATCAATTTACTCTTGGAGGCTTTTACTTGCTTAACTCATCGATGAGTCACCAGGATGAATTGGTTTCTCTCTCAGTGAATCAGAGCTCCAGGAACAACACAGCTCTTTAAATTTAACTCTCCTTGTTAATCATACCACTTTATACAGTATATATATACAGTTCAGCCTTGTCAGAAGTTCCCGGTAGTCACGTCAACACTGATAATGGTGGTTACACTTCTTATTAGTTTTGTATTGATTATTTACTTCATTCTTTAATAACGAGACATAAGGAACATTACAGCAGTGTCTGACTGACTGATGACAAACTGATGAGCTCCTCATGTGTCAGAGGGAGTCATGCAGGGCTTTTTAAGAAATCTCTATTAATAAAACAGACTGTTTGCACCTTTTAACACCCCTGTTGTCTAGATTTTACAGGGGTTCTGTTAAAAATATTTATCAGTAAGATTAATGATAAACTGAACTGTTTTACTTACTTACTTACTGGAAATTTATTCTTTCTTTCTTTCTTTCTTTCTTTCTTTCTTTCTTTCTTTCTTTCTTTCTTTCTTTCTTTCTTTCTTTCTTTCTTTCTTTCTATTTTGAACAGCAAAATATTTAACAGAACAAAGTCTTTGCAGAAACAAAAGTTAACTGACAAAAAAACACCAATAACAACAAGGAGCCAAATAAAATTGTCGTTGGCTTAGGTGTAGATTTATCAAGATGAGCACTCAGACTGTTTTTTACTGGATGCAACAGAGACAATTGCTTTAAAGTTTGGATTCTGTTGTTGAGAATGGAGTGGAACTGAGTCACCTGAGGTAATGACAGTATTTGTAGAAATCCCTCAATGATAAAGTACCACTCTGTTATCAGTCAAACACATACTGAGGGTCAGTCCCAAAACCTCAAGAGCATTAAAAGTCCTCGGTGTAACCTTTCATCAAGAGACACAAACTTCTCTCGAGGTTGCAGAGTCAAGCTTTTATGATTAAGGAGTCATTTTTGTACCCTGTAGTTTTTCTGATGAATGAAATGGTCCTTGAGTCAAGCAGTGGAATCAGTGAAAAACCCTCTGTTTTCACTCTGATAGAATGTATCCATGAAGACGGAGCCTCCTGGTCTCAGTGTTAGTTCTGAAAATAAGTTTTAATTTAGTTTGAGAAGTTTTTAGAAAATTGTGTTTGAGTTTGGTCACACTTAAGTCTTTGTGACTTTTGCTGTCAAGTTTTAGTCACTGGAACTCAGTTTTCATTTAAGTCTCATTTCTACTCAGTGTTCAGTGTAGTCTGATTTTTGTCTGTGTTTCAGTCATAATTTCCTTCGACAGTTTTATGGTAGTTTATAAAAGAATGAAATTTATCCTGGTTGTAAAAATGTCAGTGGGGAGAAAGAATATCTCGCTATGATTAGTCATCTTGGCTGGAAATGCGTCTCCATCGGATACTTCTTTCTTGTCAAATAAAAACAGAGTGTTTAACAAAGGTTGTGAAGGGTATAATAAGTTACATTTCTGTAACACAAATTGTTGAACAAAGGGAATTGTAGATGTGTACTGTGAGATTCCTATAATCAACAATTATCAGGTGTTTGGTTGAGTTGTGCTGCCTTCTTAAAGAATCCTGCCATTTCGCAAATTGATCACTGAGACCCAGTTCTACATAGTTAAATAATTATAAACCTCATGTTTACAGATTCCTTTAGATTGATGTTTTTTGCGTTTTGTATTTTTTTCCTTTTCCTTTTTATCCATAATGCACTCAGTCCTCATCAAGTACAATGCGCTCTTTCGTTCTCGACACTGTTGGTCACTGTTTATAATAAGGCTCAAATATTTCGATGCCAGCTGCTAACTTTGTTAGACTTTTGATAAGATAGCTAAAAGACATCTAGTTTTGGCTTCCTACCATAGACTGTAAACAGAACCCTCCAAAAATCTGTGAGACAAAAAGGTTCACAAAGGCAAAATAAAATTATACTGAATCACTTCTCGCCAATGAATGATGGATTTGAAATAAACAAAAAACAATGATGTAACTGGTTGTCAGAGGTGACTGTTTCGCCACAATTTCAGTTTATTTACCACTTAAACCATCTTCTCTCTTACTCATGGAAAGTACGTCACTGAATGGACCATTCATTGTCTGCTTTTTGTGCCCAAAAAAACCCCAAAAACTGTCTGGTCTCAAAAGTGAAGCCAGTGTCACAGAGCCTTAAAACTGCATTTTTCCTGACGTTCAGCAGAGGGAGACTGCTCTTGTTCAAAAAGACGTTTGTGTGTTGTAGATTATAAAGTTATGAGCCCACTTCCCAAATTCTGTAAAAAAAAAAAAAAAAACTTAATGTGAAGGGAAGGCATAGCTGTCTGGCAATGGCACTTTTTTACGTTTTCCTAACACTAGGTCATAGTTACATTTAAAGAAACAGAGTAGAGTACAGCGACAGGTTGTTGGTGGTGGCTCTATTTGTACCTCATGTCAACCACTCACTCCAAAATTGTGTGCATTGTATATTTTACCTATCTTTATTTGAAGCCTTAGACCCCAAATAGGTGGGAGGTAATAAAATATTTCTGCTCGGGAATTGTACTTAAATATTTTTTGGCCCAGATTTTGACATGCATCAGACTCTTGTTGTGAGAGAAAACAAGTGAAAATTTACAGAAAAAAAAAATACTGCTTCACAGTCTTTTCAAAATAAGTCTGCTCCGCTCCCCACCCATTCACACTCTTCTCACGTGCTCTGCACTGGGCCTATAGATGGTACTTGAAGAGCTACACATCTGCATAGAAACCACACATTGCTGAACTTAGTGTAAGTCTACATGTAGGAACACAGTGGAAACCCCTTGGGGGCCCACAAAACAGACTGTCACAGCTAGGGACGACTATCAATCATAGACTGTTTAAAGAGTGGACAGTGTGGCTCCAGTTACCATTGCACGGTTTTGAAGCCAAAATTCCCCCGTCACAGGCGCTGCCATTGAAACAGATATGCAGCCAGAGTCTGCACAATAAAGACTGTGAAGGATTCCTTGGAGAATCTGAGTGGAGCTGGGTGACAAAAATAATATATATTTTTGTCTTTTGAGAGTCTAATCACTTCTTGGCTCTACCTCCTGACATGTCTTACAATACTCGAAAAAAATACACAAGAACTGCAGCTGTCAATCATCGTTACACAATCGTTAAAGTTAAAGCCTTGTTTCTAACCTGTTACAGCTTCTGAAAATAAAACTTTTCAAAAAAAAAAAAAAGAGGACTTGACTACAAGGCAGCCAAATGATCTCTTCAAATCACCCCAACAATTGGATGTGAGAAACATTTCTACGAGGTGTATTAAATTTGTAAAGCTTGACCACAGCCCATCTGGAATGAATGGAGAGCTGGATTTTTTACCTTAACTGCAGCCAGCCACCAGGGGGAGCAGTTTTTGTGGCGACTTCACTTCAAGCTGAGAAAGATGATGTCCATATTTTTTTACGGTCTATGGTATCAATAACTGGTTCTTGTTAAGAATAAATGAGGAAGAAATCCATTGACACCATTGGCCTTTTTGCTGATCCCCTCAAAGATTCTTTACATTACACCCAAGTGGCTGGTCCTTACTTTGATGGCATGTCAAAACCGATAATGCCACAGAACGCAGCAGAAAGTGTGTTGTCAAGAAGAAATTCAAGTTGACATTTTCCTTATAGACAACTTTTAGATTTTGTTAAGTGTTACACAATGTGATTCACATCATCGTGATTCACTGTGTGATGCTGTAGATATTATCTTTTACACAGTCTCTTCTGAAACCATGATTCACCACTCGATCCATGGATAAAACAAAACATTAACTTTTACTTTTCTTTACAGGTCAGGACTAACAACACTAGACCTAAATGGTTACGCTGCACTGCTGCCAAAAACTTGTCCATTTTTTATTTTTTTTGGGCCTGTGGGCAAACTTGCTGAGAAACTTTTCCAAAATCCACTAACAGACCTGGAGCGGGAATTTTGGGTTGTAAACTCAGTTCACCTTGAGAAAGAAACCTGGAAACCTTTGCAGGTTACAAGCATTTTAGAAGTAAAGCTGTTCCTGGATGATGGTGGGCAAAATTCAGAAAATCATTTCTAATCTAACATCTTTCTTAAGAGAGTTTAAACGAAAAAACTTTAAATCCATCACTGAGATTAAGTGTTTTGTTTGTTGAGAATTTCCCAGTATTTCAGAAAAGCATGAAGGGCATTTAAAGGTTAAAACCATGTGGTGTGGTTGGTAATGATGATCATTTTAAACATTTTTTAAAGACTAACAAGTGATCATTCTTCCTGGTCAGCCCATCTTTTGCTGATTTTCACCTCCCCCTGACTTCAGACTGAGGTTTTTTTTTTGTGTGTGAAGCTTTTGGTAGAAGACGTTGTGTTGCTGTTTTTCCATATTCTGCTCCAGATGGAGTGACCCACTTACTGAAAGAGAGAGAGAGAGAGAGGCTCTGTGCCATTTCTGGTGACTAATACCCCCTCCACCCACACCTCGACACACACACACACACACACACACACACGCGCACACACACACACACACACACACAGAGCAGCATTGGTGTGTTTGCTGTCTTGTTTCTCCGTTTCTGCTCTCTGATGATTCTGTTTGTTAAAAATAAAGACGTTTGTGATTAAATGAGTGTTGACAGTGGATGTCAGCGCCTGTTGTAGTTTTTACATGTTTTCAGCTCATAAATCTTCAGTCCAACGTTCACTGCAGCTGCTTCACGTCGCTTTCTGCTCAGAAACAGGAAGACACTTACATAGATAGAGTTACTCATTTACTTTAGCACTTTATTACAGGAACTTTTCATTTGGTCACAGAATTTTTCAAACAATAAATAACTTTATTTCATTCTATGCTTCAGTAAGCACAGCCTAATTTTCAAATGGCCTTACAGTTAGTATGGATGTCTGTTTAACCCCCTGAGTTGGTTTCAGCTTTACAGTGAGACCTGATGGAGTTAACACTAGAGGATAATCAGATTGGGGCCTAATTCTCCTCCTGGTGTTGAGACTTTTTTTGATGGTTCAATAGATTATCTTCACAGATTTTTGTGTAAGGTGTGTAAATTTCATTTGTTTTTTTCTGATCAGCACATAAGATTAGGCTGTAGTAATTTAAAATCTTAATCACTGATCGATATCAATATCTTTGTCGAGTGAGAGGTGACATCGTGATTACCCAGCACTCTGCGGTTTGTGAATAGAATAGAAATTAATAGAATAGAGCAAAATCTGAGTTCACACGGAAATGCTGAGGGACTTAGGCCCCCTTTAGATGACAACGTTTCATCCGAAAATGCTAAAATACAGCGAAAACGCAGTGGAAAAAAATCTGCGTTAACACGGAAACGCAGAGGGACTGAAAACGCTGTAGTAAGCATGCCAGGCCTGCAGGTGGTGCTATAACTGTCTTGTCCAGAAGCAGCTTCAGGGAGATCTCTATTGAAGTAGAGATGAGCCGGTCATCTGGTGTATTGGGGAATACTAAGTGCAAAAGTGGAGTAAAAGATGCACATTTTGTATCAATACAGTAAGCAGATACAGCAGATTGAGCAGCACAAGCACAGCATGGTATTGTATGCGCTCACGTGAGGCGGAGTGTGATGTCAGCATTCTCACTGAAAACGCAGGCTTCGGTTAACACGGCAACAGTGTTGGCAGCGTTTCAGAAAAATCCCACTCTGGAGGCCGTTTTTAAAAGTTTGCGTTTTATGTCGGCTGAATCGAGTTTCTGTGTAAACACGAGGTTGAAATGCAACAAAACTTTTGCGTTTCATCCTAAAACTGTTGTCATGTAAACAGCCTCTTAAAATGCTGTAGTGTGCATGCCAGACCTGTAGTTGGCAGTGTAACTGTAGAGACACACCCCTCCACAGACCAGAGGAAGTCCAGCTGGCCGCTCATAAACAAAACAGGAGGAGTACAGAAGTGAAGCAACAGATGCACATTTTGTTGAAAGGCATTCAACAGATTCAGCAGATTCATCTGTACTTTTAAGTGCCACAATAAAAGTGAAATGAGGATGTTTTCAAAAGTTTACATTCTAGGTTGGCTAAAACTGAGTGCAAACAAGAGGCCGAAATGCAACACAAGTTTTGCGTTTCATCCTTCAACCGTTGTTGTGTAGACGGCACCTAAGTCAGTGATAGCCAGAATATGATCAGAGTTTTAAAAACCTTTTCCCTCTCGTGAGATGATTTGAAACTGTTTGTCCTGTCAGATAAAGTCCCACCTGATGATAAATGCTCCTGAGATATGTTGAATAAATACGCTTGAGTAGATATTGTTTACTGGGTTGAAAAAAGAAGAGTTTGGCATCATACATGTTAATAAGATAAATTTCAGCCTCCTGCTCTAATACTGACCTCGGGTCAGGCTGTTATAACTCACCAGCTCAGAGCCCCAGCCCCCCCCACCTGGAGGGGAAAGTGGTCCAGTCCAGTCAGGCGTCTTCACTCCTTCTTTCTGCCTCGTTAAATATTCATGAGACTCACCTGAGGCGCTGCAGAGGCCGCGTGACGCCTCGAGTTGTCCCACTGCTCCTCCATGTCAGAGTGAGGTGACGATGGGTGTCCTGACGTGACGCGGGTCTCTGGGGTAGAAACGATACAACATGGTGGACGTCAGGGAGGATCTGATGGAAGGAGGAGATGTGAGTGTGTGACAGCAGCTGACTGACAGCAGACTCTGCTTCACCTCCTCTGTCTAGACTAATAGTGTCATGTCCTGAGCTGTCAGAACGACTGCAGGATCTGATGGCTGCAGAACCTCCAGGGGTACACATCAGGCATACCGAGTCTGATCCTGAGATAAGAGGCCTTACCAGGAAGAATATGAAGACTATGCATTTAAAAACTGCGGTTAATGTGTCCAAGTGTCTGCTTGGGGTTGGCTGCAGAGGTACCAGACACCACATGAAGCCCACAGAAACTATATGCCCGCGCAGAAACGCTGATTTCTGAAGAAAAAAAAAAGATGTTTACAGGCTGTATATCAGCTTGTTTCACTATTGGCACACACTTTATGGGAAGGTTTTTTTTTTCTGAACTTGTTGAGACTTTTATACTTTAAATGAGTTTTGCCCGTTTAAGTGCCTGGCTGACTTGATTGATAGGCAGGAAACCCTGTAGCTGTTGGCAGAGGTTAAAGGCCCGCCTCTTTACCTCATCCTATCTCAAACAAAGTTAGGTTAAGGGCCAATCCCAATTCTACCCTTTAGCCCTTGATTTTTTGTGCATGCATGTCTCGCGAAAGAGTGTTCTCATTCTCTATAAGCTCAAAGGGAAAGGCTACACAGCACTTGAAACAAAGACAAACCAGGAACTCACTTAAAACCAAGGGGTATGTCAAATTTCCGATGATATGGATATTTTTATCAGAAATCTGATCTTTTGCCACTCCACGTGAACATTAGCCATGTTTTGAATTGTTTTTGTATTTTGAAAAAACGATGTAGCTAACTCTGCTATAGCAACAGCAACAGCTAATGATAGCAACACCGATGCCAGACCAGGATGTCTAATTCACAGCAAATGGAAAATGACAAAACATTGAAGTGCATTTTATGAATCTTTAGACAGCAAAGCTAAAGCTAAACAAGCTACGATAGGCTAATGTTACAGTATTCAGAACATACATAGTACAGCTTCTGAAAACTGTAACATTAGCTGAACTTTTCATAGCTTAGCTGTCTCAGCACTCATGTCACTCTGCCTACGACAGCCAGCGAAAGACTAGGGGTGATGATGTGTTGGGAATCGAGTGACATCTCGCCTCTGAGAGATGTGTTTCCACCCCTTCTCTTTGGCCTTCAAAACAGAGGACCAAGGGGAATGGGTAGACAAAAGGGAAAGAGTTACAATTGGGTTTCCCCTTAAGTCAAGATTTTTCTGGGGTCTTTGATTGTAACATTTGATGTTGGGTGATGCTCTAGCTTTCTGCTCATGCTAACAGCAGATTTTCTCCAAGTTGTTCAAGTAAGTCCATTTCATAAACGAAACGTCCTGAGGTCTGCCTCAGTGGTGCATCCTGAAAATAAAGCCATGGGGCGGTGATGGATGAGGGAGGATGGAGCCAAACAGCACACAGAACTGAGCTGTAGAATTAAGCCGACAGAGCAGCTCCAAAGGATGCAGCCCCTGAACTGGGACATAGCTTATGATCCAACGCAGAATACAATGTCCGATTTTCAGGGCTTTTATCATGCTTGTTACATTTAGTCTGACCTTGGTCAAAGACATGAACATTGTTTGAAGAGTGGCACCCTGGAGGGAAACCTAAACACCCTCTCTAACCCCAAACCCTGTTTCTTCATGCCTTAAGGTGTTCAAAAAAGCTCTCTGATTGGCCTCTTTCTCTCCTCTTTCTCTCTCTGTTTGTCGATGTTATTGTTGATGAGTTACTGTTACATAACCACACACACACACACACGCAGATACACACAAACTTACGAAAAGGCACACACACACACACGCCCAGTGAAAGTTTTCAGCTGTCTTTGTTTGGTGTTTGGGTTGGATGTTGCTATGGAGACTCCGGCTTGAAACAAAAACAGAGGTAGAAATAAAAAGACGACATGACAGAAGACTCTAAAACACATGTGTGAATTTTCATACAATGAGGCAATTTTTAGGCAGCCAATCAGACGAGGAGTTTTAACGCTCTTTAACCACATTTTAAGTTCTAGGAATCATGATAACAACGCACACAAATTAAAATCATGTTTGTTACTGGTAAGAGCAAAGCAATTAACAGAGTAAATTCCTCCTAAGTGTGCACATACTTACAGCTTATTGCCAAATAAAGCTTATTATGATTCTGAGGTTTTATGGAACACAATGAAAGACTGACCAGAGCAATTAAAAGTCAGAGTAAGTGAATGAATTAATGGGTAGGAAACTGAAGGATGCTGTGTGAAAGTAAATCACATGAAATGTTGAGGGCTCATTTGTTCACTTGTTTCCTGAAGTCACAGAATAAAGTGTCTCAATTTAACAAGGAAAACACAGAGCGCAGATTAAAGAGGATAGTTAAATTAATCAGTGTTTATTTTAACCTGATGGAGGGATGATGGAGGTATGTAGAGATGGAGGGATGGATGGATGAATTTATTATTGGCTCTGTAGTTGTTTGAGGGTGACTCAGATGCTCCGCCCACAGACATGCTGAGTCACCGTGAACCGCCAAGTACTGTGCGTGTGTGTGTGTGTGTGTGTGTGTGTGTGTGTGTGTGTGTGTGTGTGTGTGTGTGATGTACCTGATTTAAATGTCAGTAAAGTGAGAATCTGACTCTCTCTCTCACAGATTTTTTTTCTGATTGGTGGATGTAAGTGTGTGAGAGGTTTCAGCAGGAAAACACACTCTAATGATCTGAAATATAACGAGTGATAAACTTGTTTACCACCACCATTCTGGAATGTTTAGAAGCATTTAACGACGGCCTTTCATGAGGATTTTCTCCGGCGTCTGGTGACTGTTGGTTGTAGGGTGTCAGAAAACTCGGTTAAGGCTTTCTGACGGAGAAGTTCTTGGCTGTTCTATTTCTCCTTTGGACGCCAAAACATGCTAAATAGAATCTGGTTTAAGGAAAATATACCATAACTCACCGTTGAGCTAATGATTTTATAGTTTTATGGCATGATACATTATTGATAAAAGACTGTTTTTCTTGGTATCAATTCAAAAACTGGTGCTAAATGCCATGAAGTGAATCATGGATTCAGGCGGGCTTGTCTTGCTGCTTCCCCTGCAAACAACTACAACTCTGTTTGTTCTGTCTTTTTGTTTATATTTTTTTAGTCTTGTATTTGTTTGTGCAGGGATATTTGACTCTTTTAAAAAGCTGTGACACCTTTGGCCTGCACACTCACTGTGGTGAAGATGTGACTCTTAACAAAAGTGTGTGTTTGTTTTGGAATTAAACAGGGATCAGATCACAACAAAATTTCTTTGTTCTCGACAAATTTTAATGGGATGCAATGTGACAAGGAAAGGTATTTATCAACAGTCTATAGAGCTATGATTTGAAACATGACAACAAGCAAACTTTGTCAGTTTGCACCGTTGTTTAGTAGCTTGCTATATTTAGCTCTACTCACAGCCCGTTGCTCTGAGATGTGTCTGTAGCATGTACCGTTAGGGAATCCTGGTTATATCCTACCAGTGCTCATCTACCAGCCCCAACCTCACCAAGCAGAGCTAACGTAACCTTGCTCTCTTTATTGATAGACTCTCAAGTTTGAACGGATCCTCGCAGAATAACTGCTGCATGTGGTTGGGATAAACATTATCACTAACAGCTTAGCCCTGTGTTTTAGCATTTAGCTCATGTTCCATTCTTTTGCTCCTATTTTAGCTTTCAGCTTGTGTTTTATCCTTTAGCTCATATTTTATCATTTAGCCTAGGCTTTAGCCATTAGCTTGTGTTTTAGCCTTTAGCTCGTACTCTATCACTCTCCTGTTTAGCTTTCTTCTCTCCCTTTTTCTGTCTGACACTTAGGCTCCAGTGTCCACCATCACAATAAAATTATTCACATACAAATTGTTTTCAGCAGAGAAAAACACAGATCTCTCTTCTTACTAATAAACCTTGTCAGTCAGTGAGGTGTTTTCATAGAGACTTAGACATGCCATATATCAATCAGGTTCTGTCAGACTCATTTAGGAAGCTAAGGAGTTACATTTAGGAATAACCTATAAATTGGTGCTGATAATCTCATTTTAAAGTGTGGATTAGGATCAGGCATATATCTAGAAGGAAGATATTTTAAAGACCACTTAGAATCTCCTCACAGCCCCTTTAACATGTATGTAACATGTGCTTGTAATGGGTCATTTTTATTAATAGTTGTTGGCCAATGGACCAGGGTACGTGTAGAACTGTGTCCAAATCTGAGCCACTTTCAGTGAAGCTTGACAGTTTCTGTTGATGGCTTCAGAAAAGTATCCACAAAGGATAAAGTGTGCTTATCAGAGACTTTTTGTAACCTCTGTGGTCATTCTCAGTGTTTGTCTTGCTTCTGTTTGTCTGTTTTTGTGTTTTCTTTTGCTCAGACTGTGAGGTTACATAAAGTTTCTGTCTGAATGAGTCTCTAACAGAGGGGTCTGGACAGGTACGCTCCTCGGCTGTCACTGCTCGTCTTCTGCTGCCACAGTATGATGGGATGACTCCTTTAACACGCTGTAAAAAGAGACGCTCTTCATAAGGACACTCCTGGACTATCTTCTCCTTCTTATGAAGCTGAAAAAATTACACTTTACCAGTTCATAAATTCAACATGCAGCTTAATTGTCTTTTTTCTAGAATTTATTTTTCACTATGGGATTGATGGAGTGAAAGATTTTTCACTCCGGGATCCTTCACGCAACAGAAACTCTACAAAAAGTCTTCCAAAGTGTTTGTAGGATATTTTTTTACAGTGTGGTTGTTTTAAAGGGTGTTTCCGCCTCTGAAGAAGCACATCTGGCCTTGAGTGTCCCAGCCTCATGTTGAGACAAGAGGTCAAAGGTCACGGCGGACAGTGACCCTCCTCTTCGTCCTCTTCGTACTCACTCTGTCCACACGCATCGCCTCCTGCAGGCGCTGGGTTCGCTTTTTTTTCTCTCTAAATAACAACAGCAGCTCGTTCTGCAGTCTGAGGAGCAGATTTGGCTGCCGGGACGTCAGAGCGGATTAAACCGTTCTGGGGTCCGATCTCCTTTTAGCTCTGACCTCGGGGCTCTAGCGAACATCAGACAGTCTGCTTCTAAAACTCTGTGTGTGAGGAAGAGTTCAGTTAGCAGAGAAAGACTTCACCTTCAGGCAAACACACACACACACACACACACACACACACACACACACACACACACACACACACACACACACACACACACACACACACACACACACACACACACACACACACACTCAGTCCCAGAGGCTTCAGTGGAAATATTAATGAGATACAAACTGACTTCACAATTAAAGCTGTGGCCCTGAAGTGAACTCACCTGCAGTCCTCGGCTGGTTTTACCCGCATCATCCAAATTTTGCTGCAAAGTCAAAAACGACCGGAAACATTGTTCCTGCCTGTGGTGAAAATTTTATGTTAGTGATGGTGTCAAAATCCAACTTTACAAGCTCAAGTTGGTTCTGTGAAATCCGACATGTGGAAAAACCATTGTGTGTTTATCTGGGGCAATATACCTATATAAAAATGTAGATAATGAAACTGTAGATAGATATTTAGAAATTAAGCAGACCTGCTGGTACCGCTGCCATGGTGTCCAAAGACAATAACAATTGCACTGCATGCTTGTCGCACATCTGTAAAGTATGTTTGACTGTGGGTATCTTTGTTTTCCCCCATTTGCTTACGTTACTCATGCCAGAAAAGATCCTACGGGTGCTGGTTCATCCATGATTTTCTTACTGCTGATCATTCTTTTTTCCTTTTTTTGTACCTGTAAATCAGGGGTCTGCAACCTTTACCTCCACAGGAGCCATTTTCCCTCAACTCAACTGGATTACAGTCATTCAGGAGCCACAAAATCTACTTCATCTTCACAATGAAGACAAAAAGTTTATCATGAGTGAATAGTTTTAAAAAAAAAATGAGTTTTTTGTGTTAATAAAATTGTACATGTGATTTCTTGTTTTTTTTTTTCTTTAAGAAATTACTTTTTTTTTTCAAGAAAAATTGTAATATGGTAAATTTCATTGATTTACAAGAGTTATAACATTTATGTAAGTCACAAATTTTTCCTCATTAATGAGATTCCAAAAATTTGCAAAATTCTTCAAAAAATGATTTTTAACAATGTGCAAAAATTCCAAAAAATTTTAAACCGCCAAAAATGTTTGGTCAAACTATCATAAATTTGCAAAAACAAAAATTTACATTTCAAAATTCGCAATTGTTTTCAAAAAGAAACTTAAATAATTTGTCAAACTTAAGAAAATCTGAAAATTTGAAAAAAAAAAAAAAAAAAGAAATTTGCAAAAAACATTCAAATTTGAAAAAAAAAAAAATTATATATATATATATATATATATATATATATATATATATATATATATATATATATATATATATATATATATATAAATTGAAAGCTTTATGTCACTTAATTAATCATCAATACCCTCTGCATGAAAAAAGCGTTCTTTATTTCAATAAAAAAATAAATAAAGCTACAAGGAGCCACTGCAAAGGAGTCAAAGAGCCGCATGAGTCCCCAGAGCCGCAGGTTGAAGACCCTTGCTGTAGCTGAACCATCAAACAGATTTAACATTTGGGATGTACTTACATTTACTTAAAAAATCATGAAGAGAAGTTGACATCAGATTAACCAGACCAAATATTTTTATTCATTTAACCCCATTAAACCAGTGTGTGTGTGCGTGCGTGCGTGCGTGCGTGCGCCTGTGTGTTCCAATCAGCAGTGCGTGTCACTGTGTTCAGACAGCTGCTGTTTCCTTGTGGCTACTATGCTCAATGCCTGAGGTCACAGACAGAAACACACACACACACACACACACACACACACACACACACACACACACACACACACACACACACACACACACACACACACACACACACACACACACAGTGCTCTTAAAGTGTGTATCAGTAAAATTAGATACTCATCAGTTCATCTTGTCACAGTAATGATGGGTTAGTGTCACGGTGGTCCTGTAGTGATCCACTTCAGTATGAGCTCTCTGTCTCAGTAAACAGCAGCATCCCTGTGTGAGAAACATGGGACTTAACCTACAGTCAATGGGCTTAACCTATAACCCTGGTGTTATACAGAGGCCAGGTGAAAGGCTCTATAGGAATGTGTGTATTTCCAAAGAATGCATTTGTTGTTCACTTTTGGATGGGTTTTGATTGTTTCTTTGGTTTCCTATCTAACTGCACATACTTCTATGGTTTCATCACTGACTTTTATCAACAAGATAACCGAACACTGGCTAACTGAGCTAACCATAACTAAACAGAGGCTCAAGCTGCAGGAAAAATTTATAAAAACCAGAGTTTTTACATAGTAAAAAAAAGGTTAGAGTGTATGAAACAGCTTTATAGGTTTGGTCATATTCAAAGAGAGATTGAAGGAGAAATTAGATTCTTATTTTACACAGAGTTCAAACATATAAAGTTATATTTCTGTGCTCTGAGGTCACCTTAAGATAAAACTGAAATTTTCTTCAGAGTAGATTGTTGAAATAAGAGCAGCTCTGTGTGTGTGCAGATCCTCAGTTTGTGTGTCTGTCATTAGCATTAGTGTCGCTCTGAATGCAGCACATTAGCTACAGGTTTTACTGCGCTATAATTAATCCTCTTCACACTCATCTTTAATTCATGGAGGTGTTTTTTTTTCTTGGATCTGGAAGAGAGAGAGGAGCTCATTTAAATTTATACCGTTCGATAAAAATAAAGTCTGTGTATGTGTGCGTGTAATTAAACTAGCTTATGATGTTTGATTTTGTTTTCTAATCTTAATGTTTCCTCCTTTGCATGTCTCTGTGAGCTGTGGGGGGAAATCGTTTAACTTTTTAATCTTCAAATACAGAAAAGAACAGTGAGACCAGTCTGAACTGGAGGAGCAGACGAGGCAGAAACCAGACGGATAATTCTGAGATTTGATTCTGATTAAAGATGCAAAAAGACAAAAAAAGCCTCTGTGTTCAATCCTTGAATTCTGTCCTCATACATATTTATCAACAAAAAGCCTTTTTGGGCATTTAAATTAAAACAACCTTCATTCCAGATCAATCTGATGGCTGCAAGACGAATCCAGCTGCACTTTTCTACAGAATTAAATCAGTTTTACAAAAAAATAATGCAAAAAATATATAATGCTATGAAGCTATGTGAACAGTTTTTTTTTCTTCAGCTTACATTCTTTGTGCAAAGCTAGGCTAAGCTAAACCCAACCTGGTTCTGTGCTGCATAATCTAACATCTGTCGTATCATTTCTGATTAAAACTATAAGTGTTTTGATTATAAAGGTGACTCAAAACTTCATTTTCATTCAGTTTCATTTTCTCAAAATGCTGTGTAAAGAAAATAAATAAAATAAATAAAATACATAGTCTCTTGCATTTTTGTGTAGTGAACTGGCTAGTTATTTTATTCAATGTCAACTTAAAAAAAAGTTGCTACATTGTTTAAAATGTTGAAAAACATGAATGTGATGTATTATTAAATCATTCAAGAAAAAGTTTTGTATTGCTGAGATTTTGCCTGGTTCAACAATTATAGAATAATATTCCTCAGCGCACATTGACTAAGAATTCAAGGATTTCATTATTTACAGAATGCAAGCCTGTGACACATCATGGTCACTACAGTGGGCAGCTTTTAAAAGTCATTTTTTTTCTTTGATTTTTATAATAAAACTAAATATCAGCCTGTGTAACTTTCTGATAAAATCAAATACTTAAAAAAAAACTTCTTTTGGACCAAGAAAAAAAAAAAAATCAAAATTTTGAAACAGGCTTTAAATTTCATGCATCAGATGGTAAATATCAATACATGCAGGTAAAACCTTAATCTTTTTTTATTTAAGTCTATTTTATTTTTGCTTTTTTAATTGATTTTTAATTGTTTTCTTTTGACATGACCTTTCAATATGCATTTGTATCCCTGTAAAGCACTCTAAATTGCCTTGCTGCTGAAAAGTGCTGAATATATTTTGCATGTATTACATTGTGGCTCTGTAGTAGAAGAGATCAGGTACTTAACGGACCTGCCTGCAGTCTTTACATGTCACCAATTCAAAATATCTTGTTTGTCATGACTTGGAAAAAAAAAAAATTAGAGGATCCTGAATTGTTTAGCTGCAGAAATCCTGCAAAAAAAGATAAATAATGTGACCTTTCCCTGTGATAAGTCAGGCCAGAAGTACAGTGCCACTGTTCTGAGATGAGTTTCTGTTGGTTTCGAGTTTTAAACTCCTGGGATAGGAGTCTGAACATTTTATGTTGATGTGGTTCAAGTGAGTCTAAAGAGAAGCCGAGATCTGAAAAGGACAAAGAGTTTATTCGCTGTTCCTGAGAAACTGTGTATAAAATGTGTGGATGAATTTTCGGTTATGTCTTCAGTATGACAGTGGTTGATTAGTTATGGGGACTTCGCTCAATGAACTTTTCAAAATTGGCAAAAATGTGTCATTAACAATCATTTCTTTAAATCAGAATCTCAGACTTTATACAATTTGGCTCAATGGTTGTTTTTAAAATAAAGCTTGAAGTTAATTGTGGTCTTCTCCTGAAATCAAAGCCTGACTTTTTCTTCTTCTTCTTCAACTTGGGGCCATGGGAGCAGATCAGAGTCTGATCATGGTGGATGTTTAAAAGAATCACTCTCAGAGACGCTCCACGTCGTCCTGCTCGGCGTCACAGAGCCGTGAGTCACAGCACTGAAGAAAGCAGCGAGGGATGAAAGTGGTATTAGTGCCGGTTAATTCGTCCTGACAGTTGGAAATGTTAAATCCTGCAGGGGGCTCAGCTTAGCGAGTCGCTCTCTGCCTAAGTAGGTTAAATACAAACCAGTGTGATCAATCTGCAGACACTAAATAAATCCACACAGCCACCGAGACAAACACCGGCTGAAAGAGCTGTGAGCAGGAGACGCAAAGTTTGGAGGCACAACAAGGGCTACAGGAGGAACCCTGGAGCAAGGCATCAAACCAGCTGCTCCCTGGGGGACACCAGTAGAGGGGATGGGGCCCACTTGCGCCAGGGGCCTCTGACCACTAGGGGCCCCTCATAGAAAACAGAGGGGTTGGCGTACGCAGAGTGAAGTGAAGAGTGAAGTTTGAGGTTCTCTGAGAGAGAAAAACTAAAACAGGAGGAAATTTCAGAAGCATGGGGAAATTATTTTTCTTACATCAGATTAATCCCCTGTTTTAATACCCATCGTCATCATCATCACTATGACTGGAGCCTGCATGGTGGTACAGTGGTTTGAAGATTCCTGGATTGAATCCCCAGCCAGGCAGGGGCCTGTCTAGGTAGAATCTCCTGCTTCCTCCCACAGTCCAAAAACATGCTCCTCAGGTTGATTGATTCTAAATTGCCTGTAGGTATAATTGTGTGCATTAATTGGTCTGCACGTTAGCTCTGTGTTAGGCTTTAGATCTGTGCAGGGTGTAACCGGGATAGGCTCCACCACCTCTGCAACCCTGATGGTTGAAGTACACCAGATTCGTTCGTTTTCCTTTTGCCGAACACTGGAGCTATGACGCATAAATTCAGAGAATACTGAGCGGGACTGGAAGTTGTAGACAGAAACTACCAAAAAACTCCCGGTGACTTTCAAAATAAAACAAACCGTGTCAAAACCAGACGACATTCAGCTTGACTTCAACAATAAAGAGATATAATGAGCAGAGCCAGACCAGGAATCAACAGGTTTGGGGTTTTACAGCCCAACATGAATGAAGAGAAGCTTATCAATGGAGTGAGACCTCCGCGGTCTATGACTCCAGCTGTCCATCAGTCATGCAGCTGGTGTGAGTCAATGAACTCAGTCAACACCCACAGGAGCAGAACCAGACTGCAGACATTTCTGGTGTATTTGAGGTATGAACGAGACAGGTGGTAAATTGTTTTCTTTTTGATTCAGAAGGAGCCTCTTGTATCTGGACTGGGCCCCACGGAGGCTGCCATCCTGCATCGAAATCTTTCTACAGTAGCACAGAGTGGACAAACTAGTGAGATGGGTGCTTTTGTTCTCAGCAAGAGTAAGAAGACAAAGAAGATTATAGTAATGATTGTGTGTGAAAGATTTTGTAAAGCTAGAAACCCTTTGTATAGATAGGACTGTCTTTTTTGCCACATTGTCAACAGGAAGAGAAGAAGCGTAATAGTCTATGTTTCTTGTGAATCTGTTTCTGTGACGTTTGGGATCAGGTTGCCTCTTGCAGTCGAACACTACAAGTGATTCACTTTTCAAGACTTCTTTCAACAGAACTTTATGTTTTTCACTTTCTGTCCTTTTGATGCACTCTTAATTGTTTCAGCAAACATCAGAGCGGATTGTCTTTGCTTTTTCTTGGATAACTTTTGACTCTTGTTTCTGACTGAAGACAGACAGGCAGACGGACAAAAGGATGTTGGAGGAAAGGCCCTGCAGCTGCTGTGCTGCATGAAATTACAGAGAAAAACACGGCGAGGAAATTTATGCTGCTGCCTCTTTGTGTTGGCGCTGAGAGAGAGCAAGCTGAGCGGAAACTGATCACATCTGATCAGAGCGACGCTCAGGACGAGGCCAGCGGTGCAGGGCTGCCTGTGTGTGTGTGTGTGTGTGTGTGTGTGTGTGTGTGTGTGTGTGTGTGTGTGTGTATGAAGGGGGGTGCACGTTCATGGAGCCATAAACTAATTTCATCCAGAGTCGTGGTCGCAGCTTGTCTAAAAATACTAACGCCTCGTGTTGTTTCATCTTCAGACTGGAGGTCAGAGTCAGAATCAGCAGCTTTCACTTGTTTGTAGGAATGTCCTATATTCAGAGTTTGGCCAAAATCGTTTCATATTCATTTGCTTGTTTTGTTGATTTACTGAAAGTGATGTCTGCTAACATCTTGAATCCTGAAACCCAGAAATACATACAACTTCTAAACTCCACTAATAAAGCTGTCTCATTTTAATCCCTTTTTTATGTGTATTCTAAAACAAAGTGAAAATGTTATCCAGTGTATTAATCTTAAAAGTAAGTGAGCACTGAAATGTTTTTATGCTCAGTTTGTCGTGTTTTGGAAGTCACAGGTCGTCCTGAAGCAGTACAGCTTTAGAAGCAGTAATTAGTCGGTCAAGGTTAAAAATGATATTTAAAAGAAAACTTGAGGCCAAAAGCCCAAAACTGACTGCCTGCTCATCATCGTTTAATTAGGTCACATGACACAACACGTCAATAAGTCTGCAATAGGAGATGGGAATGACACAGAGCTGATAATAAGGGGGACCACTCTCTATATTTAACTATTATAAAAACAAACCTTTTATTGTTAACATCCTTTTGATAATATTTTTTTCTTGTAGCAGCTCTGTAAATGAGATTGTTCATTTGCAGACTCCAATTCAATGTTTGGATACATTGTTGTGTTGTTTTGTTATACAAACTAGTCATTAGTTGGGATAACCCTATATGCAAGGAAAATCTGACGCATTGATTTTATTTTACAATACCCAGATGATAACAGATAGAGACACGGACATGGAGCTGCTTGGCCTCGCAGTTTAAGGATGTGTCCCTTGTACAGAGGCTACAGGTCTCAACACAGAGGTCACTGGTTTTACCCTCAGACCCCAAAATCACAATGTTTACAGTTCCTTTTTTTGTGGTTCTGACCCTGTCACAGCCAAAACAACTGAATTATTATTACAACATCTTAGGAAAGCCAGAAACAACTATGGCACCATGCACAGGTTTCAAGAGATGGATATATCCACCAAGACCTCACCAAGTGTTTGTCATTGTTTTAAAATCTTGTTTTAGCCCTCACTGTCTCAGATTTTCAGAGCCTAATGCCAATACATACACGAGTAGCTTGTAGGGGTTAGAGAAAAAAAAATACTAAAGAATATAATTTTTTTGTTTTACAATTTTTAAAACCTGGGATTTTTGTTCCATTTTTTTCTTTTAAGTTTAAATCCTTCATTTTCATCTTAGTTCATAAGCTGAGTCAGAAAATAGTTACTACTTTTCTCCAGCAGAGTGCAAAATGTTTTTTGGCAACTCTCTAGTAAAGTGATGTCAGATCCCCTGAATAATTCCTAAAAACTGACTCATATGTGATGTGCATTTCTTGGGAAATATGGCTGCTGAAACAGTCTGTAGACATCATCATCATCATTCAACTTTTTAATATGTTGAACAATTGCGAGTTGCAAATATCGAAGAATTGGTATTTAATTTGAATTGGCACCTCAAAAATGGTAAAAGAATCGAATCTGGAGAAAAGCATAGCGTCTTAGCTGGTAGCTAGCCCTGGAAAGGCGCAAAGACAAAGTCAAAATCCAAAGCACTTGTACCTGTGCTGACCATCATGTTTTCTAAGCACATAAGAGTCGTTTATTTGGTGCAGAAAGCCAGTGAAATGTAGCAGACTTGCTGCTGCTTACATGAGGTGATTAAAAGAGACAGAATGGCAGGCTGAAAATAACCAGCATTGTTTTTACTAAGGCCAAAAGTTGGTTCAATAAACTCCACTGTCAGATATCTACCATGAACAAAGACCTCAAACATGGCCCAGAGGATAAGTTCAGAGACTCCGTTCACTGTGGGTAGATGTAGCAGCTGTCCCACCTGTCACTCAAAGAAGACACACCCCTATTTCTACCCCCATTTATCCTTAATCTGCTGTTAACACATGAGTTGTTTATAAGTTCAGCCTGTACAGTTGTCATGAATATAGAAATGAGTAAAACCTTTTTTGTACCAGACTGTAATTAACACTGGGCTCTGTGGGGACTGACTCACTGCAGGAGACAGCCTCTAGTGGACACTTCAGAAAATCTTGAGTGAACACGAACTAAGCTTTACCTCTAAGCCTCAGGTTTAAGCTCCTGTTTGGTCAGGACTTCAACAGTTAATAGAAACTTCACCTTTACTTCCTGCAAACTTTCTGTTTATAGCAGATTAATGTACCTGAATTAAATCCTACAAATCCCAAACAAATGACTGACACAGAGATGTGTGTGTGTGTGTGTGTGTGTGTGTGTGTGTGTGTGTGTGTGTGTGTGTGTGTGTGTGTGTGTGTGTGTGTGTGTGTGTGCTGACATACATATTCAGTGTTGATTTGTAACACTAGCAGTACCTTCAGATTATTAACCACAAGGCTTAGGCTGACACACTCACACTCACATGCATACATACATACTCTCTCTCTTACACACACATACACACACACACACTCACACAGACCAATGAATTATTCATTTTTATAAACATATTTTTATCAAACCTTAAAAAATGATGGATTTAGTTCCTGTTTTTGGTTTCTTTTACATCCAAGTGTCTTAATTGTATTCATCACCTACCTCCTATTACCTGGGCTGTGTTAAAACTTTTTCCCTGATTGGTTGAAAACCCTTCAACAATGACAAATAGTTCTTAACAGCAAAGTCTGTCTCAGAGAGAAAAGAAAAAAAAAGATGAAAAAAGAGGAAAAGAAAAAATAAAAGAGAAAAAAACAAATAGGAATAAAGAAGAACAGAGAGAGATGAGAATAATGAGAATAAGAAAACAAAAATTGAGAGAACATAATAATAAATAATAAATAATAAAAGAAAAGATGAGCAAAGGCAGAAAATATAAAGACAAAAAACAAAGAAAAATAAAGAAAATGCAGTCCAACCCATTCACTGAAAAAACGAGTTACTCAGTGGTTAAATAACATTCAGCTCCAGAAAAACGAAAGATGGCAACAGTCAAAATCAGCTCCTCAAATTGGTCTGCAACAACAAATATTCGCTGTAGCGACATTTATGATTCATTTAGTATGTGACTGGGTAAATGTGCCATGTGTTGGGAAGGACTTTAATGGGTCAGAACACCAATAAAACAGGCTGCATAAGTGCAAATATTCAGTGTAATGTTTTCCACTGATTCGTTCATCAGGCGTTGAAAGGTTTGTTGAAAACAGCAGCTCTGGTCAGCTGACGAAGATCAAGTGAAATGTTAACAAATCTGTCATTCCAGTGCAAAAAGATGACAACATATCAGTGGTTATTCAGAGGGCCATGTTGTGTTTCTCATGTTGTTGTACTCTAGTCGGCCTCTGCAGCCTGTTTTTCTGACACACAGACTTTCTCATGACATCAGACGGGGATTTAACTGTCAGACGTGACTCAAACCAGCAGCACACACCTCTGCTGTGTTAAAGCTGAGACACAAACACACACACACAAACACACACTCACACACACACGTGGAGGAGGTGAAAGCCCGTCGCTATGGTGACAGAATGTCACAGAAACGCCCTTTAAGCCCAGAGGAGTGATGTCACATGGTCTCCACCCGGGCCGTGCGTCACACTGACACCAACAGACAGAAACACGGACACAATGAGGGGTTTCTGTTTACTGAGCGGTTAAATACACCCTCAAAATCAGCATCCATCAAACCCTCATCTTGTTCTCCTGCAGCAGAATTCATTTTCCAGCTCAGAGAAATACTTCAAGGAGGTTTTAAAAAGGCCAAACTTCCAAATGAGCTGCACATACTTTCACTCTGAGTCAAGAGTACTGGAGGCTGGGTTAAAGAGCGAGCAGAGACAGGTTTTAAATGTAGAGTACGTTTCTAATCAGACCGTACCTCCTGCAAAGAGGAACCCAGGGTAAAGAAAGTTAATAAACCAGAACTTCCAATTATTCCTGCTGCTCATTTAGTTTACAGCTTCTCAGGTACTGAGCTTAAACTATAGGTAGATAACACATCTACACTTCTTATCACTGTAGAAGGATGAAGAACCCCAACCGTGTTGACATACTTGCTGTCAAGATTTGTGCAGCAGAGATCAGTTGGTGAGGTCCTTTCTCAAGCAAGAGCATAGATCAAGGAGCACTGTCAGTGACATTTCTCTGTGTGAAAAATTGGTGGGGCAACCACACATTTAATGCTAACATGCATAACAGTAGAACCAGAGTGCTAACTGCTGCTTTTTATCCTTTTAGATCCCAAGGGGTCATTTATGGCATTACAAAGAACCAGAGTGGTTTCCTGTTACATATCTTACACCTGTTACATATCCATGAAGAGGAGGAGAGAGGTACAAGTGAGGATTAACAAAAAAGTGGAGTTTTGCTGTAATTACAGTAACAAGTCTAAATTAAGAAAGCAATATTCAACTCTCATTAAACAACACAAATAAGCTGAGAACAAACAAACTGGACCATAAGTAAACCTAAAATATGGTACACAACCAAGGATATCCAAATCATATTTAGTCCAGTTGTTCACTCACAATAACACACGCAGCACAGCACTTCTGTTGTACCTTTCAAAATAAAAGCCTCCCAATAACTGGTTATGCTGTCTAACAATAAATTAGCTTACACCACGTCAGGCTACAAGGAAGCATACAAACCTCACATGAATTCTTTTCATGGCAACAATCTTTCAGGAATCACACACTCGTACAGATCATAAATAATAAGCCGTTAGCCACTTTGTTGTCCAGAACCACTTCACTTTAAATCTGCTGTTTGTCCAAGCAGCAACCTCCGGTCTAAAACTGGGAGACAATGTTGAACTGCATAAATCTGCTGTTTCTCAAGGGATGCTGGCAAAAATAAAGACATTTACAGCCTGGTACAAAAGTGACTCCTGTCTTGATTGCTAATTTCTATATTGGCACACACTGTATGGAGGTGTATTTTTTTTCTAGATGGATATAGATACTTTTAGAAAAATTACACAAAAATCTGTTCAAAGTGGAAAATCAAATGCAATAGCTTCAAACACTGTTTTTTTATAAAGATTTTATAAAGATGAAATCTTTAAATTGAGTTCAAATTATAAAGCAAAAAATTATCAGTAGATCATAACTGAATCAAGAAAGCTTAGTTTTAGAACTCTGGGGTGCTAAAGAAATAAGAAAGTGAGCTTGTTTTGAACATTTCTTCTGAAAAAAATGAAAGAATACAGTATTTGATTTTAGAGCATTGTCAAAACAAACATAATAAGCAATTCATTAAATAGTAAGCTGCTGAACACGTATTATTTTCAAGTTTAAATAGAACAAACATGTGCTTGTTTGCAGAATTTGAAATTTTTAGGTTGTAATTTAAAAAAAATCTTTAAAAGGAACAAACAAAAAGCCCTAAGAATTTTTTTTTTCATTTTGTTTTTTTTATAGTTCAATAATCTCCTGTAACCAGGCTTCATAGTTAAACATTTGTCCTCCTCAGGCTGCTGCTCAGCTCAGCAGCACCTCGGCAGCAGCCTCATGGTTGTTTCACTCACTCTCCTCCTTCCTCTGATCTTTTTCTATCTCCAGTATTTGAACCGACAGCTCTCAGCTCACAGATAAAGCCCGTTTCCACCCTCTCCCCCCTCGTCTTCCTCCCCCGCTCTCTTCCTCCCCGAGGCTTCGCTTTCTTTCAGTCTGTTGTTGAGGAAACGTTGGATCACTGGCACAGAGCTCAGACTGTATTATAGATCTGATAGATGCTGCAGGCACAGTTTAGATGTATGGCAGTGTTTATATTTATATACATCAACTTCATTATCGTCATCTCCGTCCCGCTAACCTTCATTTGCTCTTAAGTCCTGGGCTTGCTGCAGCAGGCTCTGCTGAGGATCCAGTGAGGAGGATGAAGAGTGGAGCTGTGATGTTTCTATCTGGGTCAGAGGAAGAAACAGATTCATCAGTGTGAACAGAAGAGAAGGATCTGATAGAGGGAGAGACTCTGATGTGCACATGCTGCTCTTATTTAAAACCACAACCCCTATTTCAGCCTGAAATGCATTCGTCAGTGGTATTTCATACACATGACTGTCATATTTAGCACACACTGATTGACATTTTAAATATAGCTCTATTGACAGTTTTTAATATCCTTTTGATGTGGTTTTCAGACATTTAACATTTAACCTCCAAGTTAACATAATGTCTGTTTGATCAGATATTGCTTTGTGTTGCTTTTTTTAACATTTTTTTAAACCAAATATCTGGGTGGCATTTGAAATCTTTTTTGTTTGTTTGTTTGTTTTGGTTTGATCTCTAATAAAGAAGTTGAGAAAAATGTAAGTGTTCAAGAACTACAGATTGGAAATAAAATATGAAGCAGTTTCACTGACTCAGCGTCAAAACACACTTAATGCACTTTTAAATGCAAGTTTTGTGTGGTATTTTGTGCAACAATTTACTCAAGTTTCTTGTTTGAGTGACATGATTTGATGATGCTCAAACTATGTGGAACATTTTGCAACATACATTTTCTCACTCGCAGTATTTCCTCAGGTTCAGTCTGACAGTTATGGCTTGCATCTTGAAAAAATTGGAATAATGTTAAACATGAAAAAGTATTTTAAAGAAAGCACTTCTTTTCATTTTTTTATTTTACTCTGCTGATTAGGAATGGGTACCTTTCACATTTGAAACGAAACTGTACCAATGCTGTACCTGGTATTGGTACTCGGCCATTCCAATTTCCGGTACCTTTGTGCATGGTAATGCGATAACAAATATTAATTTGTTTAATAACAAAATCTTAAAGTTATTCAAATTCACACACTTATTTCAAAATATAAATTTGCAATGCTGTGTTCATGTCCAGCATGTAAAACCACCTACTCTTCCACTCCCTCACAGTCACAAAGATGTGTTTAGGTACCAAAACATGGAACCATTTGACTGTACATGAGGCAGTATTCGGTACTACAGATAGAAATTGGTTGGTACCTATAAATGTATTTTATTCAGTCCCCATCTCTACTGCAGATGTTGATAGTTTAAGGTTGTTCTCCTTATGTGTAAATGTATGTCTAAATTACACACTTCTAAAACAAATATCATGATCACAATATCAGTATTGGATAACAAAAACTTGTAGAGCTAATTATGCAGATTTCAAAGGTGACACATTAATTAAGCGCACACAATGAAAATTGTTTGGCATCAGAAACAAGCTTCAACATGTGGGTTCTATGAAAAAATATATATAATTTTTTGTCTTCACATGAAATAATAGTGAGATGCAAGGGTGACCTGATTTATTAGGTTTTGAGAAAACACAATCTATAAAAATAAATCTCATTGTCACAATTGTTTCATGAGAAGAGGTAAATAAATATCTTATTGCAGCTTTATGGGCGACACTGTATTTAAAGTGCCAGAATCAGACAGTAAATATGAGCAGTGTTTGTTAAGTGCAGGTGATGGGGAGGGGCAAAACAACCCTCCTTTAAGACAGCCAATACAATTTTGCATGTCAAGAACTATTATCCTGAGCAGCAGCAAGTTACTATAAGGTAACAAGAAAAATGCATCAGTGAAAACTCGAATCATCGAGGAATCACTGTCTGACTCTTCTGATGCGCCTTTTCCACTACAGTCTTCCTGATGCTTGAGATGAGAGCAGTTTTTCTGCTGGAACCTTGAATCTTCAGAGCGTTCAAGGAGAGTCTTTTAAAATTTAAGCGGCTGTATGTGGCAAAAAAAAGGTTCCGAAAAAAAATCAAAATATAAAAATATTGTTTAAAACATTCTGCATAACCTTTAATTTGCTGGTGGCATCAGTAGCAAAGCATGCTAGGAGCAGGACATCCAGGTGTTGTCTAATCGGAGCGGTCAGACTTCAGCCTGAGGAGAGTTACGTTTCGGACAGGACGACCTTGATGCAACGCTTGAGGGGGCGGAGCTTCAGCCTGAACTTGGATCAGATTCAGCCCTGCAGAGGCCAGTTCACCTCAGGAGGGTTGAGGTCACAGAGGAGGTAAAGCCTGCTGTCCAAACTGAAACATCAAGAGTGAAAATGTTGCTGGTTCCCCCCTAGAGGCAGATGAGTTATTGTAGTTTTTAACCAAATGTAGCTCCATGATTCTAAAGTGAAGCCAAAAGTGAAAAGCATTAAACCTTCTATTTCAGTAATGGGCAGATCTGCTGTCTGCAAAAACCAATATGCTTCTGTTTGGGTTTAAGTGAATAACTTCCTTCTTTCCGCCAACCAAATGACCAACTTTGACCACTTTTTCAGACGATGGTGGTGGCCGAACACTAAACTCAAAAATCTAATTTTCAGAGCTCCTGGAAAGTAAAGCCAAAATATTTAGAGCTCCCCCTACTGACTGGCAGCAGTTAGCCTGCCTCCTCCATGTCAACAAATGGGACATATCAAACTAAGAAATCAAAATACTAGTCGAATAAAAAGTTATTCTGAACATGGTTTCTGTCATTAAAGTTAGTTATCATTCTGTTTTAAACCAAAGAATTTAATTTCCTGAGAAGTTAAGTTTTAATTAGTAGTGTGTATTTGTTCATCTTTACATGTTAGCTCTATGTTAGACTGGTGACTTGTGCTTTAGCTCAGAAATAGATATCTGTATTATTTGTGAGCCCCTAATGATGGGGTATTTTGCTTTCATTTTTCTATTTTAGTTGGGTGTTTGTCCTCTTTGGTTATGTGCAGTCAGTGTTATTACTCTGGATAGATCAAACTCTTCTTCTAACTCGCCGTACAACTCCATCATCATGCCTTGGCATTTTCATATTAATCCCTCAACAGCATTGTCTCAGAGGGTCATTCCACATAGCAATAAGGTGGTGCCGAGGGGCTAATCTCACTATTACGGCTCTGTGAAATTTAAATATTCATATAAAAATATGACAGGAGTTTAAAAGCTCACCTTGAATTGGCAGTGTGAAAAGGGTTTTGAACAGAGGCTACCGTCTTATTTGAATACTTTGCTGGTTTGACACCTGCGTCCAGTCTTTTGCTTTCTACTTTCCACATATCAGACCTTGGTTCACATTAAAATTTCTAAATGATTTAGAGATTAATCATTTAGAAACTTAATTCATGATCATAAATCGTTGATACTGAACGTGACAAAGTTATCAAAAAAAATTCAAAGCAACATACAAAGTCTATTTGGGCCTTTTCTTGTAAAATCACTGGTTTCCTCTGAACTTTAAGGCTGCTTGATGCTAAGAGATAATTGAGTCACAATGCACTCAAACTCACACACAAAGAAGACATTATCCTGAACTTCATCCAGGTAAGTAAAATCTAAATAGCTAATCTTAGTGTGATTAATTTATTTTTAAATTAAATAAGAGACATATTTTCTACTCACAGGTGGTGCAGTGTGTGCAGTGGTCAAAAGAAGAGCAGAGGTTCCAGGGTTGAGCCTAATGCAGCTCTGCAGCACCACCTGCTGGCCTAAACTATTACTCCTGCTATGTTGTTAACAGGAAAAGCTTACATGTTAAAATGTCTTTAATGGGTTAACTGTTCAGGAAATAAGTTTGAAGTATGATCAGCTAATGTTAAACGTTCATATGCATGTGAGTGAGTTATGTCATCAATGTTTTGAAAACTTTTGAACATGTGACAATGAAGTTACTTATTGAAATACCAAAGTGATTTTATAAAGGTAATTTTTTTTAACTATGGCATCTTTAAATGTATTTTTGAGAACAGCGCAGTATAACACTGTTACTGTCTGATCAGTCAGATTTCAAAACGTGTAGATCTGTGAGGACAACAGACAGGGTGGCTGTTATGGCTTCAGTGTCAGTGTAGACAAAATTCTGCACACACTATGATTTTTTTAATTACGCTTGTTAAGAAAAGAAAAACTAAATATGTAAAGCTTTCAAAGAAAACAAAGAAATTTTTCCAGAGAGCCTATGAAGTTTCACAAAGGTGATCAATAGTAACTTTTAAACATGATAGCATCATCACATTTGCAGGACTTCAGGGGCTCCATGTTTTCAAGCCCTGATTAAGTTGATAAAAACATCCCCAGAGACCTATTCATGACAAGGCAAAGGTCTGTTCAAGTCAAATTCTGTTTTTGTACAGAGTAAACATTAATTAACACCAAGGACTTTTGCTGCATTTTGATACTTTTTAGAGGCTAACACATGCTTTCTCTCTGTAAATAAATTGAGAACCAAGGCGAGCTGCACCTGTGAGTGCAAACTGACAATATTTTCATCCCTACTCGTATGTTTTTTAGCTGAAATCCTTGCAAAATTTCCATTTGAAGTTGGGGTGAGCCAATGTGAAAGCACCGTAGGAAATATATTTTTGTAAGTCTACTGATTACGAATGGACTGGGGTAACGACACTTCATCAAGTGACTCCTCGGCCCCGTTTACACAGCCACCTTTCACCCCAAAACACAAAAACTCAGCGAAAAATCCACAATCCTAAAACGGCATCCTGTCAAAGGATGAATAAAAACATCTGTGGATAAAAGGCTTTTTTAAGACAAAGACAGACATATTTGCACCTCTGTCTGTTTATAAGTGGGTTGCAACAGAATTCAAGTATTGACGATTATCATCCTCTTAAAGAAAGGAGCAATGTAGTGCTACAAAAATGTCAAAACAATCAAGATCTGCTGCTTTCTTTGTGTGTCCAGTGGCATTACCAGTGTCATTAAACCTGATGGGGGATTTTAGACAGCTAGTGGACTGAAGTTAAAGAAGGGGTATCTCGCTATTTTGGCACTTTTGCTGTCCTTTAACACTCACAACTCATTCTGAGAATTGGTTGGTAAAGTTTACAGCAGGCTGTAATTGACATTGTGTGAGTCCATTCTTGATATACATTCTCATAATTTAAGACATCAGACCAGAGAAGGGAAAGAGAAATGTGTAGCCTGTTTGAAGTTCACACACGCACAAAAAAAAAATTTGGCTTGTACAAGGGTTAACACGGTGGTTTTATTTATTTTTGCTGAAACCATCTTATAAACTCACCTTCCACCTCCAACCTGAACTTTTGCACAGCCTCTCCACCGATAATAAGACTCCAGAGAGTCACAATAACCTGCTGTGTTTCTATGCAGAGAAAGATTTTTATAGAGTTCCAGTTCAACCAAACCCCTGATATTCTTCTCAAAGTCGTTTCACTGCATCCCAAACAGAAAGACTATCAAATGTAAAGTAAAGTAAACAAAAAAAAAAAGTGATATGTAAGGAGTTTTTTTTTGTTTCCATCAAATCAGACTGAAGTTTTCCACATCCTTTGTTCCTTCCTGATCCAAAGTCCTCCAGATTTCAGCTCAGGGTTCGCTTACCCAGCATCTCTTCAGCAGACCGCCTGGCTGCTGCTGACAGCCTCCGGCTTAAACCCACCTCACTGATCTCTTTCTGCTCCTTGTTTACTTGATACCTTTCAATGAGTGGTAGACATGTTCCGGTAAAATCACATATCCCTCTCCTAAAACTGTGGGCAACTCACGTTTGGTCTTTGGCTTCACATACGCCGCCTTCAGCCTTTTCAGCTTAACCTCCTGCCGCCGACACTTCTGCTGCGCCGTCTTCAGCTTCTTCCTCAGGATCCCAAGCTGCCGCTCCAGATAATCGATGCGCTTCTTCTGCCGAGCCGAGTCCTCCGCCGTGTAGTTGTGATCAAAGGAAACTGACACTGTGTCACCCCAGATGTCAGGCATGCTCCTTGCAGGTTGCACCACTTCTTCCTTCATCACAGCTGCCACAGGGTCAGAGGTCAGAGGCAGAGGGAGGGGGAAGTGGATCTCTGAGGTGAAGGGATCCTCCAAGGTCTGAGGTAAAAAACACAAAGAGGGCGTGATTAACAAAACTATTTCAAGGTTTTGAGGTAATTCTGTGCAAAAAGACAAAAAGATAGGGTCTAACTGCACTGCAGCATTTAGAGTGTCTCCATGTGACAGCTCTTACACCCTGTATCAAATGTGTATCAACTCAGTGGTGGACAGGACTACTCTTGGGGCTCACCTTCATGCTGAGGTTAAACGTGAAGAGTGACGGCACAGCGTTGTCTTTCAGTACTCGGTTATTGCACTCCATCTTGAAGCAGTCTTTGGCAAAGTGCTCCGAGCAGATGTTGCTGTGCCTCGTCGGCTTGAAGTTGTTTCTCCTCATTGCTGCCACCCATTTACCACAAATATCTGGACGGGCCAGAGGAAACCTGAGAAAGATCAACATCATTAACAGGTGACTGAAGAGTAATAGAGAAGAAAAGCAGGTGAAACACAAACTGCAGTCATTACATCCTGGCTCCCATTAATGGTGATTGGATAATGTGTTTTTCTCTACACATTTTCTGTCTCCTTTTATTTTCAAGGGCAAAGTTTGCAACTTAACTTTTTGCTTACTTAAATTTTTATAAACTTCTTTAAACAGATGACATTTCGGATGCAGATGTAGCTGCAGCACAGTTTAGGGAGTCCTCATACCCTATACCAGCAACACCAGAACTACTGTAGTTTTGGCACTGGTTTCTAGAGGTCTATAACCCCTTTGTGTTAACAGATGGTAAAAAATCTTTGACAATTTAGTCTTAAGAATTCTAAAATACTTGGCTGAAAGCTCAAGATAGATTTCAGAATCCAAAATGGACTGAACCTTTAAAAAATAGATGAAAGGTTGAATGTGTGAGATCAGAAATTTGGGAAACAGAAGAAATATTTAGCATGACCTAAAATAAAATAAAGTAAAATGGTCAAATTTATAATCTTAAGACATGACTGAAGGTTTGAAAATGACAAAAACCTTAACAAAGGTTGATTGATGAGCTTATAATAACTGATGTATGTTTAAATAGAACAATTCCAGTTGAAATATGTTTCAATGGGCCTTAAAAAAATAATTTGGTAGACTTGTTCAGTAAAAGACCAGTAAAACCTGTGTTTTGAGAAGTACATCAACATTTTTCATCATGGAGTTTGGTAGTTTTACAGAGAGAGCGATCAAACTGAGTTATAACTGTTAACCATACTTCTGCGTTAGTGTCAAGGAAATTTGTATCAGAGGTCCACTATGAAGACATTTTCTCTGTTTAATGACCAGAAAGCACTTATGAAGCAAGGTTTTCTTTTTGGCAGCAGTAAATAAAATGTCTTACTCAGAAAATTACACTTGAAAGCTCCACTTTAATTCATGTTATGTTCCGAGTATTTCAAATGGTCAAAGTTCAATAAATACATACTGCTGTAATAGTAAAACTTGTCAGTTCAGTATCATAAACAACAGCCAAAAAGCAGTGGATAAACAACTAGACACTGAAAATGTTAAACTTTTGAAGAAAACGAGCAAATTATTTAATTAATATGTTACATTATTAGTTAAAAGGCGGCTGTGATAAAGTAAACACCATGCAGATAACTGAAAGTGGCCAGTGACTTGTTAGACCTACTGTGATCGACACGGAACTGAACCTTTCCCAAACACTTCCAAAGAAATCCTTTCCAATGAAGTTAGATTAATATGCATTGATAAATAAATATGGACTGCTCTCACATGCCCAAACATACATGGTCTCCAGATGTTTACACCGTTTAATCAGACAGGACTGTTGGCTAACATTAGCTTGTCAAGCAACAAGCAAGGGACTTCAAGCAGCTGTAACCAAACTCCGTTTAGATTTTAAATGAAGCAGGCATGCTTACCCCTGTCACACTGGTGTTTTATGAACACGTACAGTGTTCTGGTACATTCAGCAGACGATAAATATACGGAACTGTGGTTTAGTTAAGTGTTGATAGCAAATGAACTGGACATAAAGATTGTGGACAGGACGTTCTTAAACTTGTCACTTCACAGGAAGGGGATCTATGAGGCAAACTTGACACAAAACTGAGAATTAGTAATGGTGTAAGGTGAGTAATTAAAAACCCGATTTGTCCAGTGAAACCTACAGGGAAAAGAAACATAATTTCTTGTCGTGTATCATCCTTGTCCTGTTGACAAGTGGCCAACCCTAAAAAAGGTGGATTAGTGAAGGCGGACTGGTGCACTGCCTCAACTGTCTCGTGATACTATTCGCGGACGTTTCAGTGCTTATTCGTCATGTCTGGACAGCTAATACTTACTACTTCACACACACAGTTTAAATAAACCTACTTGTGGAAGGAAATGTCTTTGTCTTTGTTGTAGCGGTTCTTACAGCCATACGCTGAGCACGTCTGAACCATGGCTGCAGCCCGAATGACCTGCACTGAGACACGGACTAAACCTCAACGAAGCAGCGCTGCTGGATTTCCTCCGTGCAGGCTTCACTGCCATCAACAAAGATGGCGGCAAAGACGGAAATGCGGTCACGCGAGTACTTAACTTGTGCTACATTCATGTGCTCCTCGGGTGGTCTCGTTTCCAAAGTTAAATGTCAGTCTTCGATTACGATGTGTCTCTGCGGTAAAGTGCTCGTGAAAAGTGACATTTTGGTCCAGGTAAGGCACCCGCCTCATGTTGAGTAAAACATCGTGCTGAGGTCACTCTAAACTGTGAGACAACAAATGGTAGTACTATATTACGAATTCCATTGAGGTTAAAATCTGATAGGAACTGTATTACGAATTACTAAAAAGTTTCCACATATGAACGAAATACTGTTTGTTCACCATAAGAATATGAACACAATATGACTTCAGGTCGGTAAGTTGAACTCCAAAATCCTGCCTTGTTGTTCCGTCTTGATAAGAGTGCATTTTTCCGAAGTTTGCAACACCACCTGAATGCAGCAGTATCTCAACTAACGAAGACACAATACAAAGAATTATAAATTATGATCCGTTTGACATAATTAATCAAAAAGCTTTAATTGCTATAACGAAGTTTTACCAAAGCATCATGATTGATGTAGTCGTTAAATGCCAATCACTTGCCCCGGTAGAAATAGAGAACGTTTCTGGGTTTATTCTCTTAATAATTTGTAACGGAGGTTCAGCACTTTTTAATGTGGTTTTAACATTATAATGGAATTCTAAATAAAGAGCAAAAAATAACCTTTACACTACCAGGAAATTATTCCCAACACAACTTCAAGGTCAAAAAACAACCTTTATTTATAAAAGAAGTGTTTTCAACAGAGCAGATTGGTCTGACAAGCTTTATACAGCAATGAAAGCCCCAAAATACACTGAAAAACAAGTCAACACAGCACTGATATGTAACTTAAAGGTATGTTAGAGTGTGTATGTTACAATTCTGTTTTACACACTGAATCTAATAGTTGAGCAAAAGCAAAGGGAAAAAGGCCACAAGGCGCTTCCACACCTAAAATGTCAACTCAGTTTGAGCTGCTGTTCACTGAAACTGGACAAAAAATACTCTTTACAGTCAGTATTCTACCAGCTTACATTTGACTTATGGATAAGTCTGCATAACACATTTAATATATGATCAGTTATGCCTTTGTTTTCTAATGCAAGTGCACCAAAACACACCAATAGAAAGGAAGAAAGAAAGGAAGCAAAAGTAAAGTCAAAAAAGCCAAAGCGAGGAAAAGAAAAAAATGAACAGGATATTTAAAAAAATTATTTAGGGACAAGGTGTCCAATTTTTACATGAGTAAAGAAGCACTGTAGCAGTCTCGAGAAAGGAAGAAATGAGTAGAAAAGGAGCGTGAAAGCATGAAAGTGGGCTGCTCAGTAATTCTGTACACAAGAAACACTGCATTTCCTCTCCTTTGCACATGAATGTTTACAAAAAAGACAAATCAGTATGTGCAAAAACTAAATTGCAATCTGTTCACTGAATTATTCTAGAGTCTCTCATGAATTTATAGAAGAATAACAGAAAATGGTTTTTTTAATTCATCTTACGGTCTGAATCTTGTTTGTAAAGTTCTGTCCATCCTTTCTGTTTGCTCTAATGAAATTAAATTATATTGAAGTCAAAGATGTTAAAACAATCAGGCTTTATGTTTTGACTTGGAATACCTCCAAATTCTTGAATTATACTTATACAGAAATTTCTTTAAAATGTTTGTTGTGTCATCTTTGGTAGTTTTTGGAACTTTTGACCACATCTCACTGTCCTTCCTTGCCCAACCCGAGTGTCGCAGCAAGACCAAAGTATCATCTTTGGGTGAAAACAAAGCCATAACTTAAAGGACATCATTCAAAGTATCGTTGACCAGGCTGGAAATACATTAAACTCTCTTCAACAATGTCCAGACTTTCAGCACATCAACTTAAGCATGACTCTTTTACTCAGGAGTGAGACACAGCAGAAAGCCTCAGTAAAAAGAAATATCACTGAAGCTTGAACTTCAGATTTGCATCATCATTTACTTTTCCATGAAGTCAAAAATCAAAGTCCTATCAGTTAATTTAGAATATACAACCAAAAGTAAACAAACTTTGACAGGTTTCCAGCTTTATGGATCAAAAGAGAAAAAAAAGAGAATAAAAAGGGCATTTAAGGACAGAGGTCCTAAACGTCACAACTAGGACAGTTTGACTCTGGCCAGCAATTTAGTGGCCGCAGTTCACTGCAAAACCATTGCAGTTCTATTTTTGAGCTCAAGCTAAAGGATACAAGATTTATCCCTCAATAGGTCTTGTTTTAAAGTTTTAAACATATACAAGTGACAAAGACATAAAACAGAGTAAAGCAGCAAAGAAAATGTATATGTTCTGAATTAGTAGACAGAGAGGGATGAACAGAACTGCCAAACAATACTGACACTCCTGCAAGCACTGCCTTCATTTTGTAACAAATACAAAGCCACCATACATTTAAAACATATAGGTGTTTCAGTTTGTGGCTGAAATTGTTCCGTCTGGATCTTTGGCTGACTTCAGCAAGAAGCTGGTCATACCATGACATCATGACACAGAAATAAGAAGGTCTGCTTTGCAGGAACTGATTAAATCTAATGTTTTAACAAGTTAAAAGAAATTGATTGCAACAAAAAGAATCTGAGTGCTATTGTTGGGTACTTTCAATGTCTCTAAATACTGCATTACCCAGAAGCCTTGGCAGCCACTTGTTGTACACAGTAAGAGCTGTAGCAGTCAGTCAGAAAAACACATGGCCGCAACTTGAAGCTCTCTTTGCCATTGGTTGAGTTTGTATTCCTATATGATGAGCATCACATGACATGAGATGTCTGCTAACCTTGATGAAGTCCCGCCTACTGAGTAGCAACACAGGACTGCCTGAATGCTCACCCTCAAGGCTGCCTTTATTGTAGTGTGATCCTCCAGTTTGGAGTGTACTGCTGCTGATTTACTGTCACTATCCGTGTTTACTCAGTTCAATGATACATATATGTAACGCCGGGTCATAGTATGGGCTCTCTGAGGATCTTTCACCCCTCATATAACGACAGGAGTTAGGTTAAAACTCTGTAAAAGAGATTCACAGTAACTTTGCCATACCTGTTTACACCTTTGTCATCTAATACCATCTAATTTTTTCCTCTATACTAACATTAAAGTTATGTTTTTTTTATAAATTTTCTGGTATAAAGTTGTATTTTTTACATGATCGGGAGCTTCTGGATGTTTTAAATAGAACTGACTTGACTGGACATCTGACAGTTAATCAGCAGGAGTGTTTTTTTTTTTAAACTAAATTTTAAAGCATTTAATTTGTGTCCTATTTCAGGCACACCTAGAAATAAAAGTGTCATTGGGTAAGTGAGGCAGTCCATCTCTGTTTCTGTATGTGGCTTATGAAACCTGGTACCTTCATTCATTAGTGTTTCTGTTTCTGCATTAGATGGAGAAAAAACAGCACAAGATAACAGTTATGAGTCAGTTCAAAAGTTCTTCACATTCAGTCTCCATCTTAGTTCTCCTGCAGAGTCTACTCCTGTTCCTTCTCTTCCTTCTCCTCCTCATCGTCCTTCTCCTCACCTTTGTCGTTCTCCTCATCCTCCGGCTCCTCATCTTTGTCTTTTTTCTCATCTCTGCTTTCCTCATCATCATCCTCTGCAGGCTCCTTCTTGTTTCCGTTTTGTCCACTGCCTCTGTCTTTAACCTCACCGTCATCTGCATCATCCTCAGCTTCTTTAGACTCATCCTCATCACCCCCGCCCTGAAAATATGAACAAAAGTTCAACTTTGACTTCAGATTAGAGATGCACTGATGAGGAAAATATAGGCAGACTCTGATTCCAAGAGTATCGCAATTTAAGTTTGCACTAGTAAGTAAGGATACCGGCTGTTTTGGGGTCTCTCAAAGATATCAAAGTTCTAAATGTCATAATGTTCAATGTTCTAAACTGAGTTCTGTCTACAATGTGCAATTTCTGTGCAGTTACAGCTCTTTCTAGAGTTGTTTGTTTTCACCATTTGGAGTTTGCAATCCCACTATGGTAGCTAAGTGATATTTGTAAGTCCCTGTTATTACCTGGAGTCGCACAGCAACACTTCACAAGGTTCCTCATTTGAGAATGAAGGTTTTAAAAGTGTATCTTTTTCCATGGATACTACACACCTTAAGGAATTAAAATTAGAAATATCAAGACCCCCAAAATAAAACTTGGCTTTAGTACAAACTTCAATCTTATACCAACTTAAAAGCTTAAAAGGCCAGCTTACATGTGGCTTCAGAAAAGATTTCAACACCTTCCACCATATTTTTTTTTCTATTTTCTATCTGTGAGCATAAATTAATTATTAAGAAAATTTACCCCATCTTCTCTTTTCTGTTACCGTTTTCAGAAGGGTATGTGGTATTTTGCCATGGATCCTGACAGTATTGGCTGATATTAGAATTCAGTTGTCAGTGGGTTTATTTTTTTGAGTCAGTTTAGTCAGTCTGACATAAAATAGATTACTTTTTATATGTAAATATAACGTAGTTTTTGTGACTCTGATGCCAAACAGAGGGCTGTATTTGTCGTACGTGTCTTAAGTTTTACCTGCTTAATGCGGTTCCTCCTTCGGTTCGGGACCCGGGCCTTCATCCTCCGGGACAGAGCCAGCAGCTTGTTGTGTCTCTGCCTCTTCTTCGCCTTCTCCGCCTCCTCTCTCCGCTTCTCTTCTGCATGATCCGAGTCTGAATCGTCCTGCCGCTGAAGCCTGCTCCGCTTCTTGGGCTGCACCATCCTCTTCGGCTGGTTCCTGTCCGCTTTATCATCATCCTCATCCTCGTCCCCCTCGTCTTCACCGGGGCTGTAAGAAGAGGAGCTGTCGTCGCCTCCCAGAAACCTGCGCTTCCTGCGGGTCACGGAGCGGCTGTCATCACTGGAAGACGCCCCGGAGTCGCTGCGATCCCTGTCCTCCTGTTCGCTGTCTTCCTCCGGAGAGCTCTGGAAGTCGGATTGGGAACCAGAAGAGGAGGAGGAGGAGAAGGAGCCTTCGTCACTGTCGTCCAGGATGGAGGCGGGTAGGCCGATCTGCCGCTTCTTCGATGCGTCCACTTTGGTTTTCCGCATCGACGCGAACATTTTGCGCTTGTACAAGCTCTCCATGTCTGCACGCGGTACCGGAGCTCAGTGACATTAAACAGAGAACCGAACCAGAGAACCGAACTATTAACAAGCAAAGGTACAGCTAGTTAGCTTATTTCGTCTGCACGTCACAACAACTGCTGCATGATATTTCAGCAAATACACTAAATAACGTCGGAATTTACCTCCGTGCACCTCTGATTTGATCTCTAAGTGCGGTTACGTACAATATGCACGCGTCAAAAGTGGATTTACGCGTCAAATTCGGAAATTTGTGAGATATTCTTCTTACAGTAGCTAGCCGTCTGTTATTGTTGTTGCTCCAGCTTCTTCTTCGTCCGAGAGAATTATGATTCACAGTGTTTGGCGCCCCCTATGGCGTACAACGGCCACTGCTGGAAAGCCTTTTTAAAGGAATCCCGGGAATCTAATGTTGTATATCATACATATTAAAATGAGGAAAAAATGTACTTAGAGAATAACACTATGATGAATAAAAAATGCTGGCGTTTTACTACAATGCTGATACAACTGAAATCATCTGTACCATGAGCATGAGCAGAGAAAATTATCACTGAAACTTACAACGGTATGTCACTCTGGGGTGTTTCTTGATTGTCTAGTTTGTTTACTCAGAACACTGACTTCCAGAAAACTTTTAAAATCAATTTCATACGGTTTTCACGGATCAACTCCTCTGCCAACAAAAACCAGTGAATGCATGTATAAGAAGAAAAAACTGATCAAAACATTCTCAGGGTTATATTCAGTTGGATTTTAATGTTAAAGTAAATTTATAACATCTCAATCGGTTTAGATACAGATGACATGCTGCATTTAATTTAATACTGTTGTTGTGAAAACTTATTCATATGTTTTGATGACCTCTGATCCATCCCTGGATCTTCAGTTAAGACTTCTGTGCCAGCAGCGTGCTAAGTTTGATCTTTCCATCCATGGAAGCGGTCAGGCAGGTGCCACAGTCCACTGCTGAGCACCAATCAACTGTCACCACTGGAGCTTTGTGCCCCCCCAGTGACAACACACTCTCCAGAGCTGGTTCCCCGTTGGTCAGCTGAAGACAAGGGAGGCAAAGATGGGCGTGTCAGCATATTAAGATAATAAACATGTTACATGTTGCATAATAATGTTCACATTAAAGCAACCGGGAGAAAAAAAGTAAAATGGAAATGTTTAACAAAGCAAAACTGAAAACTTTCTGGTCTGTTTTGAAGGAAGAAAAACAATGGCTGATTTAAGCTCTTGATAAAAGCTTGAAAGTTACACAAAAAGATATTATGTTTGTATAAGACACAATTAGAAGTTTACATATTTTAATGGTCATATTTAAAAATGTAACTTGTGAAAAAATGAATGAATTAGAAAAAAAACATAAAAGAAAATTAAAGAGGATTTCAAAAAGTTTATGATTTTAAGATTTTGATTACATCAGTTGCACATGAAACAATGAAGATGAATGTGTATTTACCCTGTATATGAGTCCCCCGGTGCTGGAACAGGTCAGGACGTGTTGTCCTTCAGAGTCAAAGGCAAAGAGTCGACCTCTAGGAACCTGAACCTGAACAAGAAAGGCATATCATAGGATTTATTTGTTTTATGTCCCCCTCCCAAAAAAAAAATCAGCTGACAGATTTATCTTACTGCGTCTACTCTTTTATAACTGTGGAATCTCTATTTTGGAGTCAACTTCTTTTTTGATCAGGAAATCTCTTGGGATTCTTTTGGATCAAAGTTATCTCCTGAATATATATAAAGTCTTAAACAACACAAGCTAAAGCTCTTATATGTTACAAATGAACAACAAAAAATAAAACTGGACTACCCAGTCCGATAAAATACTTTTCTGTCTGAATATCACATATTTAATATTTGATCCCACCCAGAAGCCTCAGTCTAATCAGATTATGGAGGCTCTATGGAAAAATTACTCACCTGTTTGTAGCCGCTGTAACCTGACAGGACGAAGGGCCCGGTGGCATCCTGAGGTAAAACCTGCTCTGACTGCTTCACCCCACATCGATGGATGTTCCACTGGATGAACTGAACATACATTTGCTGATTAAATTAAACTTCCATGTTTTTTTTTCTCCAGAGATCAATACTGCATAACAACATGTTTGAAAATCAGGCTCCTTGGACGTCACATTTACACATTTGGGTCTGAAAAATCAAAAAGCAGCAAACCTTTCCATCCTCCCCGATGCTGAAGACAGTGTTTTCATCGTAGCTGAACTCCACACTGTAAACTTCTCCGTCATGAGCTCTCCAGCTCATGGCACTCTCATACCGTTGCATGTCTGCAGAGAGGGTTAGAGTTCTTTGTGAACATTAAATTCATACTCAGAAATCATCCCAAGTAGAGCCATGTTTGCACACACAGGGCAAGTATAATAATAATAAAAAAAAAACAAGTATAAGCCTCAAAAGAATTAAAAATGATATTCACAGACCGAACAATCTAATGAACCCATCAGCAGCTCCAGTCACCAGCAGGTTTCCGTTGTGGTTGAAAGCTGTGCAGTTGATGGCTACTGGTTCAGGTTCTAAAGAGAACTGGACCTGAGAAAAAACAGACAAGACTCTGATTATTACAGATACTGGACTCACATAAACATTTTGTCTGAAGTAACATACATGTAGCCAGAGATTCCTGGCTGACTAATGAGATTTGCTGAGATGAGATTATTGCACAATTAATAACAAAAATATCTAAAAATGTGGACATGTTATTTTAAGGTCAATCAAAGTCCTAAAAAGTTCACAAAATGCAGTTTAAAAAAAGAGCTGTAATTGTATAAATGATCCCAGCATGGTCTGATTTTAACCTGTTGTTTGACAGTCTTGGTGTCCCACAGCAGCAGCTGTCCTGACACAGGGATAGGAAGTCGAGGAACAGCATCGAGGCTTCCAGATCGACTAAGAGCTGCAGCTGAACACACAAAGGACGAACCGCTGGGACTGCAGGCGAGGGAGAGGATACTGACAGACACAGAGAGGGGGTTTTATTATCAGAATAGTAGACTGCACATCTGCATGTCAGTGGATTATACTACTATCAGTTTTGTAGGGATTAAATAGGCTGGAACTCGTCCAAAACCACTTATAACCACAGGACCCTTAAATAGTACATTTTTTAACAATACACGCCCCTCATTCAGTTAAAAATAAGAGGTACAATTGAAAAGATCTTTTGAAAATGTTATATCAGTTTCAAAAAAAAAAAAAAAACACATGGGCACATCTCCAAATTTTGAACCATTCTTGTTGGACAATATGATTTTCAAAGTAAAGTAACAGTTAAAGGCCACAAGTTCCAAAGCTTTAGAACTATACACAAGATAAGCTTAATCAGTTCATGTGAAGACCGTCTGGCTTACCGTGGATGAGTTTCATCGATGTTCATCTCATAGAGATTCTTCTTTGCGTCTGTATCGTACAGCCGCACTGTACCGACACCACTGCCAAGTAATAACTGAGCACACATACAAAAAACAGAGGAGAAAACACACAGACACACAGAACAGCTAGATTTTGTGATCTTTACAGACTTGTCCCAATTTAGTCCTTAATCTCTACTTAACTCAACAAAAACCGACTAAAAATTTTCAAAAATACTCTCACAGCCAGGGCAGTTTCTCTTATGGAACATTAATAAAGACTGCTTCAGGAATAATTTCCTTTTTTTTTCATTTTTCCTTTTTATAGCAAATAAAATTTATTTATTACTAAGCAATTAATTACTGGACAGGCCAAATATGTTACTGGTTTTCTGTGTTTAAATTCACTTTAATAACCAGGACTGAGAGCTGATGTGAGTTGTCTCACCTCATCATGTCAAGGCATTCATAGAAACATTGACATTGCAGTAATATCTCTATACTACATCCATAATGTGTGTTTTTTCTCTACCAGTCGGTCAGGTTTGGTGGCCCACTCCAGGGACAGCAGAGGAGACTTGGACATGATGGTGGCTTTAGTCTGCATGATAGGGTTGAATGACCACACCTAAGGTAGATGACGAGAAGATTTTAAAAAAAGGGGTGTATTGAGTGTTTCAGGTATTAACTGTTTAGATACAGCTGTATGCATCATTTGTTAGCACCATGTTTAAGTTGAACTGTATAGATTCACCTTGATGACCCCATCCACGTCCAAACTGGCAACCCGGCGTCCAGAGCTGTCAACCCTGGCACACAAAGGAAGAAATAAAGGCTGAGTTTAGTCTGTTGATGTGTGATATATTGCAAGCACGACCAGTCCAGGTAAAGTGGGAGAGTGTCAAACCTGCAGTGCATGATGGAGGAGTGGTGTTCTCCATACTCTTCCTGGCTGAGTTTGATGAAAGGCTGTTCTGTTGACAGGCCTCCTCCCTCTGCTCCTCCTCCACTGCTCTTGCTGTTTGAGGATGAAGACTCTGGAGGGTCAGTGGAGGATTCTGTAACAGGCTCTACCTCTCCCACCTCCACCTTCTTCTCTGGTGCCTGAAGACATTGCACAGAAAGATACTGTCACTATTTGGTGTTGTTTTAAACAAGTTGTACTCATTTTTTCACTGTTAAATGATTTTTTTCTTATCTTAAGGCTGTTTTTTTTTTTCCTCTGGTGAGTTTCAAGCTAAGCTAAAAAGCTCAAAGAAAGTAATTTCCTTCATATACATTGAAAACTATCTCACAATCAAACCCGCAAATGTTTTAATTTCAGTTAATGAAACCAAATCAATCTATAGAAAAATATAAAACTGATGAGAAACACAGTTTTCAGGTACCTGTGATGGTGGTTTGGAGAAAAGCTCCTTCCTCTCTTTCTCATGCTCTTGGATCCTCTTGTGTCTGGTCTGATTGGTTGACTGGTTCGTGGACTGTTGGGACTGGGAGCTCACAGGTTCACTCGTGGATGCCTGGCTCGACGCGGGCTTGGCCTCCTTAGATTGGACCACCTCTTTTGTTTTTGCAGGCTAGAGGAAACAAATACGTTTTAGATACAGAAACTACACTCAAAGGTTTTAGATTTACATTATAACTAGGCTTAGAGGCTTTGCAAATATTTGGAATCTAGGAAGAAGTTACATCTGTAATTTGACAGTTTGTTTTTGTTTTCATTTTGGATTGTTTGCTATTTTTTGCAGTTTCTATATTTCAATTTTCTGTTTGTCTGAAGATATTTTTTGCTCATTATTTGCTTTTACATTTTTCAAAATAAACATTTTCAATCAATCAAAATCAAATCAAAGATAACTTTCAAAGTTCCCACTGAAAGCACGTTGAACACTTAGGTAAGCAATATTAAAGGGATGAACTTTGGTAAAACTTTCACTTCTCAGTCTTACCCCGTTACTTCAGGTGTGCCCCAGGGCTCTTTACTGGGGCCCCTACTCCTCATCATTTACCTTCTTCCCCTTAGCTGTACCTCCACCAAACATTCCCTCCATAAAGTAATCATTTGTCAAACATAAAACCAACTGTTGAATCAAGTTAGTTCAGTTTTTAACTTGAAATCTGCTCTCACTGGATTGGTCGCTGGGTCCTTCCTGCCCACTGCTACCTGGCTTGGTGAGGACCCGGTGGTGACTTGAGGCGGCTTCCCTGGAGTGCGTTTGCCCTGGGGTAGGAATGTAGAGAAGAAGTTCCTGGAAGGAGTGGTGGTGGTGGTAGCAGTGCGTGTGCTTGACACCAAGTCCCTAAGAGAGTAGAGAAAATAAGTTTACAAGTTAGCTGACAGAGCGTTAAATGAGTCAAAGATATGACACAGTCACCATTTTAAAGAGCCTGAGGGTTAAGAGCTAAAAAAACAGCTGTTCAGAATCAATCCATTAATGTTAAGTTTGAAGTGGCCGAAGTTTAGGAGGGTCAATCAAAAGAGCCAACCCAAAAGAGACCAAAGAACAAAATATTATAATACACAACTTGCAGATAGTCATTAGATAAAGCAGACAGCGATACTATGCAAAAGAAAGTCTACGCCACCAAGTTAATATGCTCAGTAGACTTTAAGGCTATACCATTTTAGGTATGATTTGTGAATGTGCTTAAGACTCGTCATGTTTAACTGTTGCCTGTTTTAAGTAAAACCCTGGCTGGTTTATCACTGCCTTGCTCATTTAATTTCCATCCAAATGGAGCCAACATTGAAACCAAAATGGAGACAATGGAGACACCAATGCACCTGCCTCTTAGCACTTGACAACCTTGAAATGTAATTGTTTGTTTCAGGTATTTTAAGACCATCCCACCTGACATTTGCTGAAACTGACAGATTGCAAGTCGGTTCAGCACGTTGAACTAAGTGCAATAATCCTTTCATCAGATTTTCCTTTCCTTTATTATTTTTTTCTCTTTCATGCTCATGGGATAGTCTTGAACCATTTAGAGAACAGGTTGTCATAGAGCAGACAGGTTACAGGTGTCACTTACCTCAGTGACTTGATTACGTTGTTGGCCACAAAAACAATTCAGCTCACTGAAGCTGTTTTGTTAATAACGGGTCTTGATATTGATGGGGTGCTGACCCACTAAAGCAATGAATATTGACCAGGACTGTTGGTTTATGCTACAGAAAGCAGCAACACAGTCACCAAATGAAACTTAAGAGGAGTTGTCCATATCTAAATGCTTCCAGTTTTTGCAGTTTTTGTGGTGACGTTACTTGGAGCCGAGCAAGACGGCGTCCATGTTTTCTCACAGTCTACACAATAATGGGCCCCGAGCACAAGTTGAGCAGCATGAGTGTAGATGATATAGAAGTTCTGCACTGGCTTTGATACAAAGTGAATTTAGAAACAAAAATTACAGTGACAGATCTTTGGGATCTTGTGCCAACTTTTGGTTAAAAGCCAGATTAACTTTTCCTGCATTCTACCCCTTGGAGAAATCTGAACTAATTGGGTTTAAGGGTCAAGTCAAAGTTGACATTTTCTGTCCAATCTTGAACATATGAGTGTTGCTTAGGGGTCCACTACTTGAAACAACCTCCTAAATAACACACAGGCGACTTCAAGTAGCAGCATGCTTTGCCTTGTTCAGACCACTGATGTTGGCTCAGTATTCAGATGGAAACCTGCCGTCTGTTCACATGATCAGACTCATGACTAGTATGTGAGTGTTGACTGTGGTTTGGCTTGACATTTTCGACCAGGGCTCAGAAAAGACCTGTGTTCATCTTGTTCTTTGTAATCCACAAGTGACCTATTTTTTTAATCAAGCTTCTTACCCACAACTGTACTTACTTTCCTGTGCTGGAAATCTCATCATGTTAAAATATATTTTAAGACTCATATAAACTTTAGAAATGATTAAATTCATCAGCCTGTTCTACTCTGTCAGTGTGTGGCATCCCTGAGTGTGTGAGTTTGAGTAATAGTGTACGGACAAAAAAACAACAATTCATGAGGTGAATTGTTTATTTGGCAACAGAAACCACATCACAGCACACAATGTAATAAACCATAAATACTTTAGCATTTACAATAAGTTATTTAAAAAATACTTCAATAAATCATTTATTTATGTCAACTCAAATAATGATCTGCTGCTCTGTGTGCTTTTAAGTATTGTGTGGTTTTCACAAAAAAATCTGCTCTGTTTTTCTGAAATAAGAAGATTCTGCTACCCCGACATCCTCGCATTCGATTCACTTTAAGTAAACCTCATGCCTCTATTGTTTGGTTTAATCAAGCTAGATCTGGGTTGGGAAATGAGATGTTAATGTCTTAGCAGAGCCTAACCCATTGTATTCCTTTGTGCCCACTTCTATCAATATTATACGAAGAGTATTTTAAGGCTTTGCCGTTTATTGTGTCATACTGTTCTTATCTTTTCTAATTTATCTGCTTTGTGTAGATTTTGTGCCTTAAGAATAATATGCGACAAATTGAGAGTTCATTTGGCATATGTTTCTCTCTAAGCCTCTGGATTGTTTTTTTTTTTGTGTGTGTGTGAGCGTGTGGTGTGTGTGGGACAGGGGGTTGTTCTTTGGTGCTACTCTGGAGGCGGTTGAGCATGTGCAGCCCTTGAGTCAAAATAAATTTATCCAACCATATTGAATTGATGAATTCTGAGTAATTTGGAAAGTGTTGTGAATTTGCTGGCTTGGAAACTCAGTAAAACTTTGCAGTCGTTAGCCGGTTCTGGGCTTTGAATGATCGTCAGAGTCAACTTGGCTGCTTTGTTGACATTAGATGATACACCTGAAACTGACACAGGCTGGCTAAATACTTCAGAAATGTAATGAGAAATAACAACTAGAAAGTACCCTTATCAATTCAGAAAAACAAAACAGATTTTTTCATAAAAACACTTCACTCTGACTAAAAAAGGCAGTTATTTTGTTATTAAAAGAAGCAGCAGATTTTAATTCTACAGTGAATGCAACACAACTCTGTGTAAAAGTTTCCCAAAAGTTTAAAAAAATATTATAATCCTTCTGGAAGAGGATAAATGAGGTCAACGTTTCTCTTTAACAGCAAAATGCTCTGTCTTGTTCCGTTCTCCTCGAGATAAATATGAAACTAAAACACAAGTCACACCTTTAAAGTATCAACTACATCAATTTTACAATCCTGGAAACTGAGTCTGAAAAACGTATCCCAATTGACTTAATCTTTTTTTAAGTCAGAGGTAAATCTCAGATCCAAATTTTAAGCTTTACTTTTTAGCAGAATTAAAAAGTATCTTTAGTGAGCTTCATTTAAAAACATAGCAGGAAGGTAAAACAGAAAAACAAGCTAGCATACAAAGGTGTGCACATTATCAAAAGTTCTTGCATGCTCTTGTTTTTGGGGATAAGAAATAAAAGAGATACTTTAGGATAGAGACAAAGTGCAAGAGAGAGCAGAAAGTTACGCTCTGGTTCTCATGTTAAGATCATTGAAGGAGCTTCTAAGATGGCTGCCATCTGTACTGACACATCATACTGTTTAAAGTGCTCCACCAAAATAAAAGTCTGACATATATTCAAATACTATTACACAAACAAATAACACCTCAGTTTCATTACAAGCATGGCAGCCATCTTAGATATACCAATGGAGTGTCACACAAAAAATAAACAACAAGAAATCCAATCCTTATCTTCAGTTCAAAGTATCTAAATCCATAATAAAGCCATCTTGGTGTTAATAAACTGTATATAAATAAATAAATGTGTCAGAGTGGCAGCCATCTTAGTTGTAGTCAGTCATCAGTTAAGATATAGTGGTGATCTTAAGTCTCTCACAGCTCAGTGTCTCCCAGACGGTCCATGTTCTGGACGTAGACCGGCAGCTTGTGGTGGACCACCTCGACTCCGTCTCTCTGGTCTCGATTCTCCGTCTGCAGGGCGAACAGCTGGATGAGAAGACAGATGGGTCAGGTGCAAACAAGGGAAGTGGGAAGATCTGGGGACATCCCAAGCAAATAAACAGCAACTGACTTGGACACACAAGTATCAACAATACATTAATGCCAGATGCCGATAAACCAATACTGTACAGAAATAGAGTAACATTTTACTCTATTATAAGACTGTTAAGTAAATAAAAACTTAGAGGTAATAAGTCAGTATTTTATTGACTGAATGACAGAACTTTTTGTTCTTGATTTTCAAGACATTTTAACTAATATTATAGCTAGTTTTTGCTGAACCTTAAAGCTTATTTTGGGGATTTACTGTCGCTAAAGTTAGCGACAGTAAATCCTAAATTTGTTCAAACCCTTCTGGACTTCAATTATTGAATTTTTTGTACTTAAGAGACTTAAGAGCTGTTACATGAGCATACATGCTCATGTAACAGCTCATACATGAAGCAAAATCTCTGTAGAGCATCTATTTTTTTTTTTTTAAAATTCAAAACCTTTCTTATTCTATGGTGGCATATAGCATTCACTTTCTGCAAGATACTATCTCATAGAAGCTGGATTCACATCATCATAAATATGCACACGCATTTGGGCAGCCTATAACAGCATGCAGCGTTATGTTCTCGATAACAGACTATTGAATATACTCAGCATTGAGTTTGGAACCATAAGCTGGCTAGTTGATTTTCTGACAACAAGACCCCAGAGATGGAATTCTGTCCAAGACCCTGCTGTGCTCAACAGGCTGGCCTCAGGGGTGTGTCCTGTCACCTCTGTTGTTCATGCTTTACACTAATGACTGTAAGAGCATGCTCAAGTCAAGGTTCATCTTTAAATTTGCAGATGACTGCATGCTTGTAAGCCTTCTGCAGGATCATGGGGACGGACATGGTCCTGTCCTTGATGGTGGTGATGCAAGAAACCACCTGTGGCAGCTCAAACCTTTGTTAACAGTAGTTTATTTTAACCTTTGCAATGATCTGTTGGTTTGGTAACCTCAGCATCTCCAACAAAAATAGGCTGAGGAATATTGTTGCACTCTGCCAAAAAACAAAATTTTTCAATTCAATTCAAAGGAAGCAGCTCCATTCATTCAGACGAGTTATTGCTCTTCAAACACTAAATTCAAATTGTAAGCAGCATAAAAATGTCTGGTTGCTCTGTGTTCAATTTCCAGAAAAAATCCTACACCATGGAGTCAGCTCCTATCCAGTTCTGGCCATTACAGAGCAACTGGTGTTTTGGAGTTAAGAGTCACCGTGCCAAATGCTAACTGCTCACTGCTGAGCCGAACATGTCAGTGATTGTGAGCTGGGGGTCACCAGTTAACAGGGTCACACTTTACACTGAAACACCAGTGTCTGCCAAGTTTTTGAATTCAGTTCTTGCTTTCTGTATTTAATGCAAAAGTTGATTTTGGGTGAAGGTTATTGGAGTCAATCACCATCCACATTAACACCCTCATGCCTGGTCAATGATGAAAGCTTTTTAGAAATATCTTTAAATTTCAAATTCCTGTTTTTATGGGATAGTTTTCTCAATAAAACAGGAAAATAAAAATAAATAAAATTTCAGGATTTGTACTCTCATAGACTGCCAACGGTTGATTTTGTTCTCACCAGCTGGCGGAGCTGTTCGTTCTCTTCTGTCAGGCTGGTCGTCTTCTGAACCTCAGCATCGAAACTCAGCAGAACCGGCTGGGGTGGAAACAGTTAAAGATGGCAAACAAAGTATAGCTCTTCCTAAAACAGACTCAGGATTCATGACTTTTAAACCTCATTGCTGTGCAAATTTAAACTACAAAGCTGTGGATCCATCAAAAGGATATGCATGCACTGGAAGAGGACAGACAGAAAGTTGTGCAGTGAAACCAGGAAGGTGTCGGCCCACTGTCTGGAGAAATATGGAGAGAAGGCAGAGTTCTGCTCAGGAGCAGGTATAAACGGCAGGATGAACCAATCACGCCACTCCGCCTGACCCTGCAGCTCTAATGCCTGCTTCTGGAAAAACTCTTGAGTCTTCTCCAGGTTTCCTTTCTGCAGGAGAAAAGAGCAGCATAAAATATTGTTCTCTTTCAGACACATTCAGTCTACCAGGGTGAACTTCTCTCCAGGGAGTTACCTGGATGGTGTTGATGACATAGTATCTGTACAGGCTGGTCCTCAGCTTGTTGACCGTTGATCTGTAAACATCCTCCAACCTGCAGAACAGACGTCTGTCTAGGTAGAGCCAGTACTCCTTAAGACCAAACAGGTCGAAATTCTGCACAAACTGCTGCAGCTGGTCGATGATCTTATCCACCTAAGAGCAGGAAAACAGAAGAGTGCAACAAGTCTTGAAATTTGAAACTGTAAATTATTTAGTCAGGCACAATCAGTAATATTTAGCTGCAACATTTTAATTTAAACAGTAAAAGTATTTCCACCTGAAGTTGTGTTTTTGCCACTGAGAGACTCTGATTGTTAGTCCAAGTGTCTGAAAACATTACAGAGCAAATCCTTACAGAGACAGACTTACTTCTCTTCTTTCTTTTCATCTGACAGGTATAATGACTAGTCTGGTAGTAAGTAAATGCATTCGTCACCTTTTCCCAATAAGGGCAAGTGCTATTAGTGACCCGTTGGCAGCCTTGTGTGTGACCTGCTGGCAGCTGCCAATGGGTCACAAAAGAGGACAGTGCAGAGCTGGCTGCTGTCTCTATTGAAATATTATTCTATTCATTATTTTTTTTCTTTTGAAAGGCAAATCAGGCTGTAGCTTTTGTCTTTCATTTCTTTAAACAATATGTTTGTGGGGCCAGTCATCTGAATGTGGCTTGAATTAAATCTGATGACTATCAATACACAAGTTTAAGCAGTGCAAAGTTGCTCAGTGATTACAAACCAAAATTAACCGTAAAACTATTTAAAAAAGACAAAATGTAGCAAAATGACGTGACGGTTTTTCTCTGAAATGTGAACTGTTTGAATCTCCTTCAGTCGTACCCTGAAGCCTTTCTCTTTGTCCGCTTTGATTTCACTATCCAGGTTTTTCAGAGTGCTGGTGAACCCTCGGTAGATCAGGTACTCTCTCACATGTTCGTCTGTCCTCTCCACTGCAGACCCCATGATGACCTCTGATCCTGCAAGGTGAAATAGAAAACACCTTAAAGTACAGAAACACCAATATAGTTTGAAAAATCATGTTGTCTTGTTTATTTTCTTCTAAATAATTGTGTGAAACAGAGACAACAGGTCAGGAGGAAATCAAGGAAACCATTCAAACATCTGTGAATAACATATTGTAAACTGAACAATAATAGAGATCTATCAGGAGGGACAGGCATTTGATCTTTTTTTTTTTAATGAAAAAACAAAAGGGTAGTTGGGATGTCCACACAAAGCTTTGACACATCAACCCGGCCTGCAAATCCACACTGACTGGACAACGAGAGAGAAATAGCAGTGATGGAAAATGTGTCTTTTTTCTGGAAGTACATGGAGCTACAGAGCCCTTCGGGGACGTTAAGGAAGTACAGATGTACTGTTAGACCTAAAGAAATACTATTTTATTATCACAAAAACCAAACAGTAACCATCCAGGTATCACCACAGGACTCATATTTCTAAAGTAGGCATGCCAGAGTGACTTATTCAAACAATGTTACAAAGCTGCATCTGTTTAGTGAATTTCGTCTCATTAACAGTTATTACATAAATAGGTATACATAAACTATATATTAATCAGTTAATTAAACGCACTCTGAAAGTGTTGCAAGCGTAAAGGGATCAGAACATGCCGTCCTTTCGTTAATCTAACGGGATCAATCTAACTAACCGAGCTCCATTCAAAAAACCATCGAAACTTTTAACTCGTATAGTTACAGAAAAGGTCCCACAAACTCTGCACCGCAGCAGACATTGAACACTGGTTAATTCTGTGATGCTTAATAAATGTATCTCAACACATCTGTGTTAAAATCCATGTTTAGTTTAAGCTCTGACGAGTTGCTGACATGTACCCGTCATGCCAAACGATAGGAGTACATGTTATATTTTGAGGACAGTTTCAGTATTCTATTGAGAATACTTAATAGATACGTATGCCGAATTAACAAGAGGAGTATCTTGATACTAAAACCTTTTCATTTGTTGCTGAATAATTACGTACCTCGGTGGACAACCAAGATTAGCTTGAATTGAAATAAAATCAGTGGAGTTTGGTTTTCCCATGCAAAACAACAATGTCGGTTATTAAAGCTTGAACGAGTAAAAACTCGTTTTTTGTCAAACTGAAGCACTGAGCTGTCGCTCTGTTTTGTTCTGAATTTTGTAGAAAAGTGAAATACTTACAACAAAGATGCACAAACTCACTTCCTGTTGTGTTTGCCCCCTGACAGTCATGTGACCATTTCATGTGACGTAAAACGAGCAGAGAAGCGAAACGCCCTCTAGCGGTCAAGAGGTGAAAAGAGATTAGAAGTTCTTTCTTTAACTCTTTTTTTTTTACCCACTTAGATCAATTTACATGTGTCGCATGTCATTTTTTTCAGCTGTGACACTTCTGCAAATTAACGTGCCTTTCTCTTACTACTGTTCCATGACGCCCTGTGTTTCTGGGATACAGTTCACTCCAGCATGGGTCAAAATGTTGGCTAAACAATAATTTTCATCATCATTTTTATAATTATTAATATTATTACAATGCTTTTAAGACTTACTTATTTACTTTTATGCAAAAAAACTTTATATTTAACTTAGTAAATATACTAACTGGCTGACTGGCTAACCTTTTGACCAATTAAGTAACATACCCTCTTTTTTTTTCAAAGGAAGAAACAAACAAACAAACAAACAAACAAAACAGTTTACAGATTTAAAATGATAATTAAAATTAAAAATAAAATAAAATAAAATAAATAACAACAACAACAACAACAACAACAACAACAATAATAATAATAATAATAATTATTATTATTATTATTATTATTATTATTATTATTATTGTTATTATTTTTATTATTATTATTATTATTGTTGTTGTTGTTTTACAAAAAAAACAAACAAAAAAGAATTAAAACAAAAACAAAAAAAACAGCAGCAGTGCAACAAAAATCACAAAACTTTGAAGTCTAAAAAGAAAACAGCTTGTAAACATGAAATATTTCATGTTTAAAACTAATTTTAGCCTTAAAAATGATTTTATATTAGACAATGAAAAGTAGTGTTGTCACAGAGTTGCTAGGGTAAAAGAGCCAACAACACTCAGCTGTTCTCCACAAAGCTACCATGGCAACATGTAAACAAGACTGAGAGGCAGAAGAGACAAAATGTCAGCAAAGAGGAAAGAGAGAAAAGAGAGAGTGACAGAGGGGGAAAAGGAGGTTTCCTTGAAGGAGGTGGAGGAGGAAAGGATTGAAGAGGTGGAGGAGGACTTTGAGGAGGCAACGAGGGAGTCTGCTTCCTCTATGGCTTCAAGAAGTAGGTTAAATGAACCTCTCATACAGCTACCAATCATCTCCGAAATCCCAGAGGCGGTGGACGACTTTCTGAGGAACTTCCTGCAGAGACTGGGGATGAGCCGGACTCTGAACAGCTTTGAGGTGGAATGGTACGGTTCAGCTCAGAAGCTCCAGACTGAATCTCTGAGGATGACATCTGCAGGCATCTGCTTCATCCCTGATGCTCTCACACACCAGCAGCTCCTCCACAGTGAGCTAAAGGAGGTCCACAGGGAGATAGATTTGCTCAGAGAGGGGGTGCTGAAGGCTGGGGAGAGCCTGGTGAGGATGCAGACAGAGAGGGATTTCCACCGGATACAGTACAGAAGACTTCTGGAGGAGAAAAACAGGCTGATAGAGGACCACAAAAAGCTGAGGAAACACCTGCAGTCCTTTGAGCCAGCACTCAAACAGCTTGATGACAAATATCAAGCAGCTCTGTCGCAGAAAATGCTTATCACTTTAGAAAAGGACAGATTAAAAAACAGCACAAGTACAACACTGAACCAGGAAAAATCCCAACCCAAGAGAGACAGCAGAAGTAAATCAGTTCCAGTTCCAAGAAAAACAGAGTTTCCTGACCCTCAACTGGCTGGAGCGAGCACTGGCCCATGTAAAAGTTCCTTCAGCCTGTGCTGCTCCATCAGAGCTCACCACCTCCCCATCAGCTGCATTGACCTCCATCCACGAAAAATGATCCTTGCTTCTACCAGTGACGATCGCAGCTGGAGGCTGTGGGCGTTGCCAGCCAATGGAGAGAAGGTACAAAAGAAATCTTAATGTTTCTTTTTTATGTTGCTCTAAATATTTTCAAAGGGTGACATGTCAGAACTGCAGGAAGACCATAGAGTGAAAACTGATGTCCTGCATTTTGTGATGCCAGGTTGGTCAGATGGTGCTGACAGGTGAGGGCCATTCTGATTGGCTGTCTGGCTGCAGTTTCCACCCTGATGGAGCAAAACTGGCAACGACAAGTGGAGACACAACGGTAGATAAATTGCTGTTACACTTTTCCACCCTTTTGTTGTCTTCTAGGTGTGGTACATACTGTATCTTATGGATTGATTCTGGCTTGTTTGTCCTTCAGGTACGCCTCTGGGATTTCTCTCGTGGCTGCTGCGTGTTGACCCTTTCTGGTCACACTCAGCCTGTCTGGTGCTGCTCCTTCCACTCATTTGGTCACTCCCTGGCGTCTTGCTCTGCAGACAAAACTGCCAAACTGTGGGATCTGAACACAGAGACTTGCTGTCTCACAATGCGCCGCCACACTGCCTCTGTCAACAGCGTCTGCTTCCTGCCCTTCTCTGACCTCGTCCTCACTAGCTCGGCCGATAAAACCCTTGCCATGTGGGATGCCAGGCTTGGAGTCTGCATTACTACCTTTCAGGGTCACCACCACCCATGTAACCACGCCACTTTCAGTCTGGCAGGAAACATCACAGCTTCCTGTGACTCTCATGGAGTCATCAACTTGTGGGACATCAGGAAGTCGACATCAGCTACGGCCACAGTGGATGTTGGACCACATCCCACCAACCAGGTGGTGTTCAACCCAACAGGGAAGATGCTTGCTGTTGCCTGCAGTGACAGTCTGGTCAGACTGGTGGAGGTGGACTCTCTAGTGGTGAGCAGCCTGTCAGGTCACAGCGATGGCGTGCAGAGTGTCACTTTTGATCATAAGGGGGAGACTTTGCTATCAGCAGGGAGTGATGGGCTGATAAATGTCTGGACATGACCAAGAGGCAACCTCATCGAAATACTAATGTAGCAAACAGTGGGAGCACCAAAACTGCAGTTCCTCGGATGACCACTGGGGGTGTTTCCAAAAGTGAGTCAGTTCCCATAAAGCCCCATGTTAAAATCATCAACTTCAGAGCAGAAATAAAGCTGTTAACAGCAAGCTTTGAAACAATTTTTGGCTAATTTCCATTCATGGCAACTTTCATAATTGGGGGCGTGGCCTTTTAAGCATCAGAAGCTGCAAGATGTTGTATCAGCTAATTCAGTCACTGACCTTTAGTGATTTGATATGTTGTGGTAGTGAATTTTTTTTAATGAGATAATTTTTTTCCATCACCTTGCAAAAAGTGGCCTCTTGTGTTAACTGTGCAGACTAACCTTTAATTAGTCTGATGGATGAGTATACACCAGACTTCAAATACAGATTTTAAGCATCCAAAAAAAGAGGCACTCAGTCCAGTGTGACCCAAACCTTTTCTTCTTTGCGAACACCGGTATATATCCAAAAATGTGAACGAATTTCACCCATACTTTCAGCAAAAAATGCATTGTTCTCAGACTTTGATTATCTGAAAATTACTTTCACAAGTTTCAACACAGACTATTGCTCAGTGCCAGTTACATTCGTAAATATATTTAGCTTTTGTTTCGTTTTTTTAAGTGCAATTATTTTTCTGGTTTTAAAAGTTGAAATTTCCATCATTGTCTGAACAATTCTAAAAGAAGATTCATAAAACAAACGGACACACCGATGGTCGTGACACCCCATCATGCTTTAATGTGAGCTGGTTAAGGGCAGAGCGGATGAGAGCACCTTAAACTGGTAGAAACACTTTGAAACAGATACTTGACAACACAAGTTTTTTCGGCACTGTGGTAGCTGATCTATCTTTTGATGCATACAGCTTTTGCTTTTGATGCGTCTTTTGAGGTAACAAACCACAACAACCTATCCCAATGAATGGTTTAGCATATCTGTGCTACTATTTAGCAGAGAAACCTATATGTATTTTGTGAAAATTAATGTGCGATGTTTAAACATCATCAAAGATGTTTTGCATGTTTAACAGTGCTACAGTTATCCATATAAAGCACTAGATTATGTGGCCATCCCTTTTTGTGAAAAAGGAATGTTAACATGTTGAGATTTTGCTTACATTTATCTTAAAGCCGGAAAACAACCATCATTAAAATGTCACTGTGGAAATCTGTAACACAAGCAAAGTAAACTACTCTTTTACAATACTAACCAGGCTACGATTAGCATACTACAATCCTTTACAACAAAAACAACAGGTGTCAACATGTTGGCATTGCATGTAACAGTTACTGACTGGCATAGAAATCTATTTCCATTCGCATGTAACATCTATGGCACTTCACGGAGATACTGATGAGAGACAGTTCCTTTGTCAGCATGTAAATATGCAAAAAATTACATTAAACAGAAAAGAATTAGATGTATGGTAACATGCTTAAAGAATATGTCTGCTTGACATACCTAAAAAGCATTAGTGTGCTTATAAAATACATATGTAACTTTCAATGTAACACTTCCAAATGCTGCTCAGGGCTGCTAGCCTTGCTCCAAAAAAATCCAGATTGTCATTAAACCTTAAGTTTTTGTGCAGTAAGTTGTGATTTGACGTTCATCTTGGCACATGTAACAATAAACCTGACACTAACTGTCTTTGCAGCTGAAAAGGATGTTGGGAAAACGTAGAAGAATAAATAGTTTGTCTGTCTCCAAGCTCCATAAACTCAAGTCTTTGCTGCATCATCTACTGATCATCAAATAAATGGCCTGGTTTGGTTCCTTGACTAGGTCGACATACAAACTCATAACTTTGTTTTCCAACAAATCAACCCACGGCTGTCTTATATTCAGTGCCACCTCTTAAGGTTGCTGCTGGATGCCCGAGAACATGGATGGAAATGATTAAAAGACAGACACTGAAAAAAGCTCTGGTCAAGCAGCTTTCATTCTCAGGAGGGTTTCTGCAAGGCACAAGTGAGTCCTTCAGCAGAAGAAGAGGAGTAGCGTCCTTCATCTTCATCCTTCTCCTCATTCACAGCGTGTTTTTCTCTGGGTTCTTCCACCAGCATCTTCAGTCGGCTCAGGTGATGCAGGGCTCTGAGGATGGAAAATCAAAGGAAAATAGCTAACTAGCCAACCCAAGCTTGCAGGAGGGGTGTATAAATATTGAAGAAAAAATTTAAGAAGAACTTCTGGCATCACAGTTGCTGATACAGAAGGGAAAGGATAAGTTAATCTGAAGCAGTGTCAGTTCACTCTGATCCTTCTGTGAGAAATCAGATGAGATATGTTCAGCATTTGTTACCTCTGCAGTGATGCTCCACCAGAAACACTATCAAGTTCTTCTTCTGTTTCAAGCCTCTGCAAAACAAAGAAATCCAAATATATTCTGAAAACTGGTTTACATACTAAGGCTGAACCGGAATTTTGTTTGTCAAATAGATTTTTGATGTTCAAGACAAAGCTCCAACCACTAATTAACGATGTTTTGTTTTTCATTCTATCTACATACCACACTTTTTAATTATCCTTATGTTTGATCTTGAGGACAAACCATCAGCTGGACAGAGCTTGTCTTGTTCGCCCCAGAAGAGCAGACAGGGCAAGCTTTAGCCAACATGACACTATTCAGTTGTGTGTTTAACAAATTCAATAAAAGGGTCATATTGTTCCAAAGAGTAGATGAAATCTAAGGGCACCTTTGTGGTCAGGAAAAGATCATCTTGGGGGTCAGCCTACAACGTTTTGGCCTGCCTTGTTTTTCTTTGAAATTAAAATACGGCATACAATTTAGAAGTGTACTGTTTGTATCTTTGACTTTCTGGATGTAAACCTTGACATTTCCTTCAGACAAAACACATGAGAGTACAGCAGCAGAGTCCTGATATAAAAGATGGTTGGAAGTGATGATAGGTGTTTTAATCTGACCATCAGAGTGTCTGTTCTCACCTGTTTTACTGGAGTCGGTAACCTGTCAGAGAGTGTTGGTGCTCCTGGTATCTGGTGTTGTCTCTGAAGCTCTGCCTCCACTGCCTGCAGTCTGAACAGCATCTGTTTCACAGCCTCTGCTGGACCAGGCTGCTTGTAGACGCAACCCTGTGTCTGGAGGAGAAAGCAGACAGAGGGTAGAGCTGTGATTCTGAACAACTATTGAGACTTTTGATCCTGTTATTTACCACTTACCTGTGCTCCTCTGTTAGTCTGAGCCTCTTTCATGCCTCCTGCTGCTGCCAAGTCCCTGCAGGTTCATCAAATCACATCTCATCATATCTACGGTGTTTACCTATGATTCATCAGAACTAACAACTTAGGAGGTGTTACTAAGTCTTACTGAGTGAAATGGCTCCAGCAGAGCTGCTCCTCTGTGTTCAGCTCACTGACGTCTGTTTTAGCACAATCAGAGACGCTGACTGCAACATAAAAGACAAGGACAGTTAATTCATAAGAACAGCCAACAGAAAATCTTTATCTCTTGAACTTACAACTGTAACTTATAACTATCACGTTTCCTCCACATAGTGCTGCCAAAAATATGAAAGACTACATTTTTTCTTCCACTTCATTTTCACAGGTATCATTAATACATCATTCAGAATTATGATGTTTAACACGCAGCAAAGATTTTACTAAATAGAGGAGCTGAGACAAAGTTTCAATGAAACAGATCACAGTAACTGAATTTAAATCACTTATGCAGGTCACCTCTGGTTAGAAAATCTGGAATTTTCTTCAAAAATCACATCCCTGATTGACTAAAAGCAGAGGTATTGGCAAGAGTCTCACCCGATTGTGAACAACTACCTGCTCCCCGAGAACTCTGAGAAAGAGAGTTCAACACTTGATCAGCCTTCTGTATCAGTGATTCAATCCTGTTGTCTTCAAAGAAGGAAAACACAAACAGCAAAGGCATTAAAGAGAGCCTATATTACACACGGTACAGATTTTACATCAATGATTTGTGTAACTTACTTTTGAAAAGAGTTTCCATGGTGTCAGAGCCTTTTTCCTCAAATGTGAGCAAAGAAATCTGTTCAGCAAACTGAAGCCTCAGATCTCTAAGAGTCTGCTGGCTGTCGACCTGAGAGACAGTGATGAAACAGCAGAAGATAAACTGTACATGATTATCTGTAATGTGAAAATTCTATATTTGACCCTGTTATGGATGGTGCTCAACATACACACATTACTCATTAGCTGCCAGCCATTTTCAGAGCATCTGGAAAGATCTTTCAAGACCTAAATAATATTGTTTTCTATAAATGTTTAAACACCAAAACTACCTAACAGGAGTGGGCTCTCTTCTTTTAAGTCTCTCCCTGTTTTTGATCCAAAAATCTGACAAAACGTAAATTAATTTTTTGATCGCGTTAATCTCGGTCGCTCCATCTTTTGATTCTCTCCATGAGCTCCATCATCTTTCCTCTTGATCGCACCGCTCTTTCTCTCTAAACTACCACGACACATCCTAGTTTGAGTGTGAGCTGCCTGAACTTTTCTGACTTGCGGCGTCTCGCTATGTCTCTGTCATCTCACATTTTCTCCTCATATCAATACTGATCTCTCATCCAAAGAGCACACCGCTCTCACCCACAGTAGTTTACGAGCATGATTTTGATTGACAAGCTCCGCCGACAAATCCTGTAATTAATTAGATGAATTTTTTAATTGCCTGACAGCACTAGTATAAACATGCTAACAGGGCTCGGTACATTAATGAAGACTGAGTGGAGAAGCTGCACATAGAGTAACAGCCTGAGCAGTTTGGGGTTTGGTGTCTGGGAGGTGAATTGGCATTGATCAAGCCACCAGTCTCCAGTCTCTGGTCCAAACCAGTTCACATGCACAGTCCCTACAAACTAAGCAATAACTGTCCAAACAGAGCATGAGAGATCATCCTTGTATTGTTTGCTAGCTTGTTTTGGTCTGAGCTTCAAACCAAATCTAACAGCTGTTCTGAGCGGAGTCAGGAGTCACTACTCGTGTCACCTGATGACACAAAAGCTAACACCATCCACTGATGCAGAGCATAAACACGACTGAAAACTCCCATTTAAACATTAATAACCTTTTCTTGAATCAGGAGCACTTTTTAGCAGTCACTCACTGAGGGTTTGGTTCTCTCACCTGAGCTGACGTCTGTTCAGAACCAGCATCCTCCAACTCTTCCACCCAGGATGGAGCCCCTGTTTTGTGATGTGCAGGTAGAGAAACACCTGAAAGACCAACATATAAATCAAAACGGTGGTTTGATATTGAAATGATTCCATGACAGAGTCCTCGTAAGCATAATTTAATTATTTTTATTTCACAATTATCTGCAGCCAAAATGGTTCAAATATTGTTGCAGGTTGCATGCTTTACCATCCCACTCCTCCAACTCTGCCACTGGTGGAGGCTCGCTGAGGTCACAGCACTGGATCCATGGTGGATACTTCAGGTCAGGCACGCTGGTGATTCCTGAGCAATCCATTTCAGACTTGTTGCTGGTGAACCAGTGAGGGAGGTGGAATGAAGACGATGGGTCTGCCCACTCCAACCTTTCTGCTCTGTGTGCAGACTAATAGAGACAACGAGTTAAACACTGTGGCATTGCCTAACAAAGAGAATATTCTCGATGTTGAGGAGAAAAAAATATCAAAAACAGTTACCCTAGAGCAGCTGGCTGAGGTGACATCAGCATCAGGTTTCAACATGGCCGCTCCAGGTCTTCCTCTACATGGATATTACAAGAAAAAAGTAATGTAAGGAGTTTATTCAGCATATATCAGAAGACAAAGTGCAGAAAACAGCAAGAACCTGTGGCTTCTGGGTGTCCTAGTTGGGTGGGGATGGTCTGATCGGGGAGCTGTGTGACTGCAGCTGAGTCTGTCCCGAGTTCTGTGTGCGTGTTTGGAGGAGGTGAAGCAAGGCTGAGAGGCTCTGGACCGGGACATGAGGCCTGAAATGTAAGATAAGCGAGTCAGACCATGTCGAAGAAATGTTACTCATACTTATTCTAGCATTTCACTATCAGTAAAACAATCCAAGTGTGATATTGTGAAGAAATGTTCCCCTCTCTGATGATGCATTCAAAGATTTCTAATGTAATGCAGGTTGGTGTGATGTGCTTAACAACCTAAGATATGAGCTGAGGTATTGGTGATGAAGCGTTTAGGGACAGTTGGGTAGACTGAAGCTGTGAATGGTGCATTTAATGGTTTAAGTACTGTATTTAATAAAGACGTGTAGATGGTGCACTTAAAGACCCCATGTGAAACTGCAAATGCAGGCGATGCATTTAAAGACACAAGATGAAGGCAGGAGAGCGGGTGATGGGTTTAAAGACTTTGTGTGAAGGTGATGTGTTTGATGGTGCATATACAGACCGTGGATAAAAGCAGAGGTGTGGGTGACTGGCATTGAACCATCACGAGGGATTGACAGTAACTCATCAGTTGTCATGGAGAGTCTGTCTTTGTTGCTACGGTGATGGAGGGAGCTGATGGGAAGGCTCAGGAAGTCCAGCTCCCTATCTGTCAAACGTTCCCTAAGAACTTTGGGTAAAAACAAAACATTAAATATCAGGAAAATAAATATACATATTAAATTAAGCCAGGTGTTGAATTCCCACTTAGCTTCACAAAGCTGATGACCTACCATCTTTGTTTCTTAGCGTGCTCACTCCAGGTCTGTTTGGTGTCAGAGGTGGACTGTGGGGCAGAACCAGCTTGCCTGTAAATGACTTTCTACTCTGCTGACTTCTCTCAAAGTCTGAGATGTAGGCGTCCAGTGCTGCTGTGGCTGATTCATATTCCTGGGGTCAATAAGAACTTCATCAGTGAAATTAGAGTCATGTGAAAAAAACAAGGTAAAAGTCAGATGACAGGATTGTATGGGGTTAACTGTGAGGCAGTGACAGCAGACAGGGGCTGACAGAATGTAAACAATCTTTTTACTGGTCACTACTGGTCACTGAGGATCTGGTAAACGGATCCTCAGTGGGAAAATAAAAGCAGACTGAACCTTGTCTCTGTATCTGAAGGTGGTGTTGTGTTCAGGAGCCTGCATGCTGCTCCTCAGGTGACCTGAGCTGGACAGAAGGGAAGTCACAGTCGACTCTGGAGACAGAATGTCCCCAACCAGCCTGCTGTACTCCATGCTGAAAATGGAAAAATCACAAAATCATGAGATTTTTTTTAATTATTATTACTTTTGAACAGGTTGCTTAGATGCTTTCAAGGAATGCAGTGTTGACACTGAAGTTGTTTCAGATTTGTGGAACCTTCATTCCATTTGTGAAAACATATAATAAGCTGATTAATATTTTTTTCCTAAACCTGAGACCACAATAGACCAAGCCTCAAGCCAAAACACGTAGTTTTGCCAGTCAAGACTCAGTTATTCAACAGGTTTTCCACTGAGGTTCACAGTTGCAGAAAATGATCAAATCAGCCTTTTTTCATGTTTTCCTGGACAATCTAGATCTGACATGTCAAGGCACAGTGGCTCTTGATCAAGACCTGATACAACAACAGTTAAATAAGAAACAGTTTTCATCAAAAGAATATCTGCTCCAAAGTACGGTCATCTATGTACGGTCATCTATGTGCCAAAACTCAATTGAAACATTAAGATTAAGTCCTGACCAGAACCAGGAAATACGACCATATAAGTCCAGTGCTCAGGTCTCTGCACTGGCTTCCTGTGGCTCAGAGAATAGACTTTAAAACAGCTCTGCTTGTTTACAAGTCCCTTCATGGTCTAGCACCAAAGTACATCTTGGACATGCTAGAACCATATGAACCAACTCGGTCTCTGAGAACCTCAGGGAGGGGTCTCCTGCTGGTGCCCAGCGTCAGGACTAAACACGGTGAGGCTTCAGTCCAGTTTTATGCCCCCAAAATCTGGAACAGTCTGCCAGAAGATGTGAGACAGGCCTCAACTCTGACAATGTTCAAAGCCCGGCTGAAAACAGTTCTGTTCAGCATAGCATACAACAACTGAAAGTATTTTATCTGCACTCTCCTCTTCTAATTTAATTAATCATTTTTAATGTTTTATGATGTGATTTTATGCAATGATTTTATTTTGCCTATTGTGATTTTATTTTATGTTAGCTGTAAAGCACTTTGAATTGCCTTGTGTATGAATTGTGCTCTACAAATAAACTTGCCTTGCCTTGCCTATATCTTCGTTTGCCCATTTATTCAACAACTGAGCTTGTCAAATTCATACTGTCGAAAAGAATCTAAACCCATGATACAACTGTTAATATCATTTTGACCAAATTAAAACGTCTGTCAGAATGTTTTCAAGTTATGTGGCAAAATTGCGATACCTTACTTTCAGGACTAGCTCATTGGTGTCAAGCTGCAGTTACTTGAATGCTTTGTACGTTATTTTACACTGCTTCAACGCGTTAAGCCTCACCAACAAGTTGCTCGCAGCAACCAAAACACAAGTAAATCACTGCCGTAAACTGTCTAAAAGACCTAATAACATACAGTTGAAAGTAACGTTAGTGGTATTTCAGTGCTGTTACAAAGTTTGCATGACTTTTACCACACAGACCAACATATCAACAACTTAATGTAAGTCAGGTAAGTCTGTGTACAGACGTTCACTAAACTTAGCACAACTCGTCTAATACAGGAACATGAAGCTACATTTAGTTACACGAATCGATTAGTGTTAGCCAAATTCAAATACAGGACTTACCATTTATCCAGAAATGTTTCTTAATTTTTTCCTCTTTCTGCAGTCGTATCTATTTGATGGAGACCGTTGCCTGTTTTTTCCAAACAAATGAATTCAAGACTCCCGGGTGAAGCTAACTCAGAGTTAGCTGGTCTGGAATCAGTGCGACGTTTGGTGGACTTATTCTCAGGTTTTTCGGACGGTTGGCGAACAAACGTATAGGTGCAACGTCGCCCCCTCCTGGAGTCAAGCGGAAATGGTAGATTAAAAAGGAGAACAAATAATTAAAAAATATATAGATAAATATATAAATTTGCCATTCATGAAATGAACCTTAAGTAGTGACAGGTTGAATGATTTAAATGGCCCCTTCTATGTCCATAAATATATACACATATATTTGCAGACTCAAAACTTTTCATATTTGTGTAATAACCACTTGCCTTTTTTGAGTCTGTTTTTTTTTTATGTTAATAAAATAAGTTCTACACTGCCTCTTTCATTAAACTAATCGAGTGAATTGCTTGATGTCTCCTAATTACAAATAGTACACTGATGGGTTCAAAAAGTGAGCACAACATGGTAATATAATCACATTCTCAAAATAGCAATGCAGAAATTTAAATAGATGAAGAGATATTTTATTGTGGTTTTTAGACTTAAATTTAAAAGAATTTTAAGGTTAGTGCTCAAAGCTCATCACAAAAGTGAATTATATGTACAACTTAAAGTGTCTTATTTCAGGGTTGACTATTTTAAAACGTGATACCAATGAGCAAATAGTAAAAAGTGTGAAATTCAGCCCTAGTCTCCTCTAAACACAAACTCAAACTTGACAAAAAGTCCAAATTGAAGCTTGTTTTCATTTTTTAGCACTTTTATAAAAACTGCTTCTTCTGTCCCATAGCTGTTCCTCCACGTTTTTGTACCAGCACAGATAACATAAAACGGACCCTCCAGACCAGTAATCCGACCATGCCCACTATCTGTCATCTCTCCAGAGTTCACGCAGCCCCTTTAACCCACGGCCTATGACGTCAGCGGAGGCACGGCAAGACATGAGGAAAATGACACGAGTGATCACTCTGATTCAAAGTCCAGATACCAGAATCACAGTAGACGCAGTCACGTGGGGTCCCATGTGTCATCATACGTGTTATTTATAAGGTGTTACCACTCTGGTTCACTTTCAAATATGGTAAGTGGTGGTCATGAATTTTAAAGCTAGTCAAAACTGGACATTATACATTATAAAAAAAACTTGTTTTTCTATTATTATTTTCTTGCAGAAAAAAGTTACCTTGGGGGCACAAGTTGTTAGATAATAACTTGTACCAACAAAGTGATTTTATGAGTGCAGGCTATATGCAAAGAAGTACATTATATTTTGTGCACCATCATCTTATAGACAATGTTATTACCTTAAATGTAACAAGTTTTTCATGCAATTATTTTGTACATACAAGGCAATTACTTGTGCGAAAAAAAGAAATAAATGTCTGGAAACAAGACATTAACTAACTCTTCCCACAAAGAGGCATATAGGAACTAGTTTGTTATTTTGTGTTCTTTAAGTTTTAAGACAATTTAAGGATTTTTTGGCGTGTGACATACAGAACGTAATAGCTATCCCTATCTAAAAATAGATACTGAGAAAAATGTATATTTAATTTTTTTTTTCTAATTTCATGAGAACAGACAGCGGGTATATCCCTGCAAGCTTCTTCACATTGGCCTCTTTAGCTACATCATGGTGCACTTTCAGCCAAAATAATAATAGTAATAATAATTAATGATAATATTGTATACTTATATACGTCTTAAGGTGTATATTTGTAAAGTTGTGACCATGGTCCAAGGGGGAGCCTTTGGCACTTTCGGTTCTCGTTGGCCACAAGTAAAACGTAATTTTTTGGGGACTCCAGCTGAGTGACACATCTTTATTTATTAGACGATCTCTGTGAGGGTGAGAGAGAGAGAGAGAGAGAGAGAGAGAGAGAGAGAGAGAGAGAGAGAGAGAGAGAGAGAGAGAGAGAGAGAGAGAGAGTGTGTGTGTGTGTGTGTGTGTGTGTGTGTGTGTGTGTGTGTGTGTGTGTGTGTGTGTGTGTGTGTGTGTGTGTGTGTGTGTGTGTGTGTGTGTGTGTGATATCGCAGACGTCACAGACTGCCGTTGGTCCAGTTCAGTACAGTTCAGATCGGATCAGATGAGCCGTTGGATTTCCTTGGAGCTGAACTGAACTACGCCCGGACCTGGAGGCAGCTCAGCTCAGCCCGGTCCAGCTCGGAGTGTGACCCGGGACAGTTTTTGTTTCTTCTTAACCCGGAATAAACACCGCGAGCAGCCGGGGCGGAGGAGGAGAGGCTGAGCCGCCGTTAACGTAACCTCCGTGACGTGGGTCCGCCCGGGCTGCCGCTCCGCCGAGTTCACCACCACACTGCGTGTTCCCCGCAGGGTTTACTGAGTGATCGGTCAACCTTACCAGCAAATAATCGTGGGATCTCTGCGTGACAGAAGATGGAGAGGAAGAGGACGGACTGTCCCGCTCTTCCGCCCGGCTGGAAGAAAGAAGAAGTGATCAGGAAGTCCGGGCTGAGCGCAGGGAAGAGTGACGTCTACTACTACAGGTACTTATCGATCAGTCCCAATCAGCCTCAGAGTAAACAATGATCGATTAGTCAGCCTGCGCTTACTTGTCCCACATTCAGGCTGTTATTAGCAGTGTGAACGCACTGCTGTTGATAAAGCTGAGAAGAAAGTGTTGTGTGGACCAGTGTCTGTCAGGGTTACAATGTAACAGTTGTGGTAAGAACAATATCCCAATAAATATCATATGTCAGTGATATTCCCAAGCTCCCACATTGACTTTGTGGTGTTTAACAAGCTGACTGTTCATCCAAGGCTAAGTTTTACTGCTGAGGTCATGAGTTCCCACATCTCAACCCACCGAAACTGAACTTCATGTTTCATTCTGTATTCACTTCTGTACATTTAATTTGCACCTTAAGAGAAGTATCATTATGTTAATCTGAAAAGTATGTTTATTTTTCTTGCACAATTACGTTAAGGCATGGCTCCATGTAGATGGTATCTGAACAGCACGTAAAGGGCCTGTATCCACTGACTGCCTTTTATTTTCAGTGACACAGCCCACAACCTCATCTAAAAAGTGGGTCTTTTTGGTGTATACTATTCGGATTTGCTGGAGTTGCTAATTTTACGGTTCAAATGGAAATTTAAATTCTGATTGACTATTCTAAAGGTGGGCTACACTTTGGTGCATGGGGTTGCTTTACAGCAAAAAGGTTCCTGGTCCAAATCCTCGGCTGAGCAGGTGTCTTTCTGCATGGAGTTTTTCACGTGCTCTCCCTGAGCATGCGTGGGTACTCTCTGCAACACCTAAACACTGAGGGTGTAGTAAAAAGTCTATGAAAAAGTGCTAAAAGTTGTTGTTCATTGAGAATCTTTTTGAGGCTGGCTGCAGAAATACAAAAAAACACATTAACACCAAACCAAATAACTGACATTTACAGCATTAAATAACACACTGACTGCCTGGTTCAAAAAACAGCTTGGGTCTGAAATGCTAATTTTGGTATCAGCACACATTGAACGGGGGTGATTTTTTTCTAACCTAGTGGTTCAGAACATACTATGATTATCTTTTTGTCCAATCAGAGGCACAAATCAGCTCATGTGACTGACGGGCACCCTATAGCTGTTTGAGAGGAAGCTCAAAGCCTGCATCATATCCAATAAGGCCACATCCGTGGATTGCCTTCATTTCACTGTTTCTGGAACAGACAGATGACATGCGTCCATATTTCACACACTCTATGCAAACACAGGGCCACAGTCTGCAGTTTAATTATGTTGAACTGGGTTTATGGAGTGTGGCTAACATTAGCTAGCACCACCAACTTGGGCAGTAGAGCCTTATGGCAGTAAATATTAATATAAAATTTGCCACTGGCAAGTTAGCAACATTACACCAGCATCTGCTCACCTTTTGTAAGCTAACTAAAGGTAATAAATCAGAGTTTATTTGTTTATATGTTTTGCACAGAACAATTTATTGCCTCATCACTTTGCATCCTGCTAAATGTTATCATGAAAAAAGAAAAAGTACGATTAAATATAGGATCTGTTTTCTTAAATTTGTTGCAACAACAAATGAGACATCCTTACAACAGTTGGTGGAAAAGAAGCTGTTTCTGCATTTGCATGGCTGCAACATGTTTAAGGAAATTAATGCAAGACAGACACAACAGCAGAAAACGGAAGGCTAATGAAGCGAGTAAAAGGCAGAGAAACTCAGTTAAGTGTGAACAACGTCATCCCACTGCCCACTCGCTGGTTGTGAATGTTCCTGCTGTGTTCACACATCAGCTCACCCCCACTTTACACAGATGGTTTACAGGGAGGCTGGCAGAAAAAAGTCAGGGTGAACAGATCCAGACGTTTGCGTTTATGTATGACCCCTACTTTGACGATGTGAGGAAATTTTTCTTTAAGTGCCTAACTCCTTTCATTACAGAGTGATTACTTATTGGTTTCGAATTCTGGTTTGGTTTTATTTTTATCATCTATCAGCACGGCTCTTCTCTAATCCAGATCAAAGTTTAGTTCAGAGTCCTAAATTCTCTTGACTGTGTATCTTTACTCTCTTTTAGACAGCCGAGGAAATGATGTCAGTTGTAGCTCAGGTCTGTGGTGGAGCGGTGACGCCGGAGAGCTGTCGGCTGTTCTCAGAGGCAGCATGCGCTCTCTTCCTGTTGATCAGTGGCGGAGATCAGATTAACAGCTCAGAGACAGAAACATGTGAGCGCCGTCACATCCTGAACTCTGAACATGAAGGAGACGCAGCCGTTCAGAGGGCAGACACTCGGCTTTACTTTCAGTTCGCCCTGAAATGTGACTCATCAGTTCCAGTAAGAGGACCAGTCAGCAGGTCGACTTACTGGAAGAGCAGCAACACCCTGAAACAGCAGCCTGCACAGGCCTCTGCTGCAGACTCATGCTGTTTATCTGAATCTTTCCCCACAATTTGTCGTAACCTTTGATTCCCATGACTCCACAATGTTTCAGGAGAAATACAGCCACAAAAAAGAGTTTCTTTGGTAGCTACAGTGAAGAGCTTAAGCAAGATGAAACACAATACACACACACGCTCGGCCTCTGATCTTTGCTGCGTTGCTGCTGACCTACATGTCAGAGGCAGCTGAACCACTGTGTGTCTGTTCTTCTTCACTATCTTTGTGAGGACCAGTAACACTCCTAGCCCTTCAGAGAGACTGATAAAAGAGTTAAATCTGATGGTGCACTTCTAAGGTGTCTGATCCTGGAGTTGCCTGACACTCTTCTGCAGTTTGTGCACAGATGCTGGGTTAAAGGTGCAGCCAGGTTGGACTACAGTTAAAACACTTCCTTTAACATCCTCTCTGTGCAGATATGCGAATCAGTCTATTATTATGAGAAAATAAACAAAAATCCCACATTACTTTTGCTGTTTGAAACTTTCTGCCCTCCAGGATCACAGCCCTGACTTACCACTCCCACTTAATGCATCTTATGCTTGCAATGTTTAAGAAATCTCTTTTTCTTAAAGAGACATTGTAGACATTTTTAGTAAGTAACACTATTTCACACATTCTACACCTCAGAAATGTTCTCAAGCTGTTTATCCACACATCCCACGCTGTGTGATGTCTGCTCTGTTGGATGACGGGCTTGGGTATTCGAGTCTCTAGAGGCAGGACACAACAACAACAGCAAGCTGCAAAAGCCTCCAAGTAATGTTTACGACAAGATAGCAGATGAGGAAACACACTCTGGAACCCTCAGATAGACATAATGAGTTGGATTTCTGTTGTTTTGATAAAGTTTAAAATGATTTTAAAAAAGTTTGTCTATTTGTGAAAAAAAAGCAGAGATGTTTGTGTGTTGTAAGTCGCAACCAAAGGACAAGCTACGGCTTTGAGAAGTGAAGCCACACAAAAATCTGCAGTTTTCCAAGAGTCAGCTTGAGGCTGACTGTAGAAAGACCAGAAACCACACGGCAAGCCAAAAAACAAACTTTCACAGCATCAAAAGAAAAAGAAAAACAAAAAAAAATTACTTGGGGTGGATGAAAACATCAATTGATCTAAGTATCAAGATTTTTTGTTTTACTAATTTCAAGTTGTGATTTATGCCCAATGTATATACGTTTTTTTAATCAATTCTTTTTTCAAATTTATATCCATCATTTTAGTCTTTCTTTATAAGCTGGGTTGCTGGATTAGAAAAATGTTACTGCTATTCTCAGGCATTGGGCAAAATGTTTAGAAAATATGAAGAAGATATTGCAAGTTTGATCACAGCTCAGCTCACGTGACTGCTAGGTAGAGGTGAACAATTAATCAAATGAAACCAGCATTGCAATTTAATAAAACAATCGCAATTTTTAAATCACAAACACTGCATTTGTCCATGAGGCCAGGTTAAATCAATCAATCAATATTCTACTGTGTTTGTAACAGTTAATACAGATATGTTATTCGTATCAAGCCATGCATCAATTCATCCCATTTCATCATAACATGTAGGCCTGGCCCACAGGAAACAATTGTTTATATGTTGACAGTATCCTTTGTCGTGTTGGTCATACTATGGAATGATTTATAGTTTGTGTTTAGTGAATAATGCAGAAAAGAATTGCCCGCTACCCAAATTGCAATTGTAATATTGCAATATTAGAAAAAAAAGTCACAGTTAGATAAGATTATTTTACAAAATCATTCAGCCCTACTGACAGGTGCCCTATAGCTGTTATCCATAACAGAAACAAAGACAGAGAAGACAGAGAAGACGACTACCTCCATAATATTATAACCAGTGTTCTGACAAAAACAGTTGATCCCAAAGATGTCTTGGGGTATGGGATGCTGACCGACAATAATGTCGAATTGGTTTTGTATTGAAAACAGGTGCTGCCTCTGGAGACAAACCCTTAACCTGCACATTTATCAAAGTTATTCTGTGAGGGCTGTCATTCTTTTTGGCACTTAAACTTGAATAGCTGACCCCTGTTTTTTTATAATGTTATTTAGATAAGTAACTTTAGCCAGCTTTACAGTAAAAGTGAGCTCTGCATGGAGTCACTGGCATATAATGGGAAACTGTTTTTAAATGTTATCGCTGCTTTTTTGATATGTGAGACAACTAGGCATTTTTTTCACTAAAGAAATAATAACCAGTGAACATCAGATTGTCTCTCTTTTGGGCCAGTTTGTTGACAGGCCAGCCTATCATGCTGCTCACTGTTGTAGACAGGTGAAGTGTGAAGCTGTCGGTGTTGATAACGAGTGTAACTGTCAGACAGGTTAAAGACTTATTCAGTGACAGAAAGAGACAGACACTGACTCTAATTATCCAAACATTCATGTATTAATGACACTTTATGGATGAAGGTAGATGTAATGTTTTGACTCTCTCCTTCTTCAGTCCATCAGGTAAGAAGTTCAGGAGTAAACCTCAGCTGTCCCGTTACCTTGGAAACACAGTGGATCTGGGATGTTTTGACTTCCGCACTGGGAAGATGATGCCAGGGAAGATGCATAAGAACAAACAGAGACTTCGACATGACCAGCTCAGCCTGGCTAAGGTAACACTGATGGACCACATACACCTGTAGAGGCGGGGCTCAGTCTTTGCTTGGGTTGTGTTGTGTTAAAAGATTACAGGATTAACACAGCTCCTCCTGCAACACATTCACAGGTCAAGAGGATACTGAACAAACACTCATTCAGTAGAGAGGAAGAGTTTAATCTGGGACTGATTCAACACCCACTTACCGCTGCACTTTCCGTGGTTTTTCCTCTACTCTCTGTATTCATATAGCATTAGATTTACCTAACTGTGTTGTACTACTCCAGTCCAGTGCCACAATATTTTTCTATAATCTCTGACTGCTCCCAGCAGGTCCTAGATGAACACTCGTCTGACTGTTAAAGGTGTGGCTCAGGCTTCCTGTAAATGACTTGGTTTTTAATTTTCTCACATTGTTGGTTTGTTAACTCAAACATGTCCTGTCCTGGTAGACAAGACTTTGTTCCAATTCAGATGGTTGTGAAACAGCTTTTTTAACCGGTGTGACCGAACTGTGGCACTGACTCATTGAATTATGCAGCGTCAGCATAAAGAATTTGTGCACACACAAAAATAGATAGCATTTATTTAATAGCTTCTTATTCAAATTAACCATACCTGCCTTACCTCTACTGATAATATAGATTATTTTGATGAAGTCAATGATGGTAGTGTTGACGAGGATAACATTATGGCTGTTCACGTCTGTGCAACGCTGTCTGCGTTTTTGTCAAATCAGACTTTGAACTTTTAATTGGCAAATACTTGTTTTACCACGTGGCTGATCTGATCACAGGTGAGGAAAAAAGGATACAGGAAATAATCCACTATTTTCAAATCCAGGCATATTTTTCAGAATCATTTGCTTTGGCAGTGTTTTTTTTTTTTATGTGCATGAATATGTGATCCTGCACTGTCTTTGGTCTAGAGAAATACTGGGTGAATAATGATGGCTGCTGGTCTTAACTTGGGATGGGCACTGATTTAGGTACTTTAATAGGTACCAACTGAATCTTGTCTGTAGTACCGAGTACCGATTCATGTAAAATCAAACTGCGCCATGTTTCAATACCTAAACTTATCCTTGTGACTGTGAGGGTGTGGAAGGGTTTTCCATGTTGGACATGAACACAGCATTGCAAGTATAAAAAAATAAATAAATATTAAATTAAAAAGTTGAATTCACCTCAGCCTGAGATAGTGATATTTTTATTGTTTACCATGAATCATCTCAGCCACAATGAGATACAACATTAAAATCACTGTGTATGTGCATTAATGTATGATGAGTCACATGACAAAACCAGTTTTCAACAACATTTCCTGAGAGGAAAATGCATGCTGGGTGTTGCTGCTGAAGCGTTCCCTCTAACATAAGAAACAAGCTGTGCCTTTCTCCGTGGGACATGTGTTCTGTACGTTTATACTCATGACACAGCAGATATATGTATTATTCAGATCTCCTGTCAAGCTGACAGGATCTTGTAAGGTCTTGCATATCGGAGAAAGGTAGGCTGTTATTATGATGTGTGTTCTGAACTGAAAAGGTTTTTAATAGTCTTCACATATTAAGATGCTACCAAAGCAAAATGCTGCTGATTTCATAACAAATCCTTCCAACAACCATATCAGCACTTAGACTTGAGCACTCAATTCGAATGTGTTGACAACAGCCTAGGATACAAAACACCTGAAAGCTCCCCCCTTTCCCCACCGCTCAAGATCCCCAAAATTCTATGTGTGTGAAAGGGGCTCAATGTTTCTCTAGCTGACTCTTTTTTAATAAAAGTGACATACATCTGAGGGTAAGAAAGGATCCAGAACAACATGATAATTAGGGATGGGTATCCAAAACCAGTTCCTGTTAAGAATTGATAAGAAATGGTTCAATCCATCTACACCATTAGCCTGTATGCTTAACAGTTCGCCTATTGATTCTTTACATTTCGCTAGAGCTGACAGACCTGTTGATTATTCAGCCAAGCTATCTGAACTTAGCAGATGGATCACAATTACCCAAGAAATCTGTGGTTCAGGATTTTCTGCTTGAAGTTACCTTCAACATGTTATACATTTCCAAATTTACCAAAAACAATATAGAAAGATTGTGCTAGCTTGATGCTAACATATACTGAAAACTGTAAATGTTAAGATACTGACAGGGTAATGTTTTCCAAGCAGAAAGAGAAAAAAAAAGTTACGTGCAGACTTGTGACTGACTTAAGCACAACTACGGCAAGCTCAATGTTCCAAACAACTTAAATTATTGCTGTAGCCACCTCGAGACACTAGATGGCTTTTTTGCGATTTTTACCTATTTGATTTATTTATGTCCAGAGATATCCAGATCCAGTGACCACATTCCTTTACTTATAGACTCGGTTAAATGTTGTTGGTACAGAAAACCAAAGCTACTTTTTGTGCAGAGAAAATTCACAGGAGGAGTTGATAAGGGAGTCAATAAAGAATGGGGTCGATAAGCAAAGTCAATAAGGGCATTGGTATCAATAAAAGCTTATAATACTCATCCCAAACGATAAGCCACTTGGAAGCAACTCAATAAGTAAGGTTATTTGTCCTCAAGACACACTCTTGTATAAGTTTTAAACTGTGACCCAACAGCGACAACTTTGACACTTATGTGCGCCCTTCAAACACACATTGATCTCTCCATCATTGTTCTGCTTTAGATCGAACGTAATTACAAATTTTGTACTCTAGACACAACATAAAAAATATATTAAAAATTCAATACGATTTTTTTTTAAATGATGGCAAACAAGGGGTCCAGTTAAAAATGTCAGAGATGAAATATATCCCTTATCCAGCCCTGGTGCAGAACCTGCTAAACTAAATCCTGTCTGTGATTCAGAAACGAGGATTTCCTCTGGTCGTGTTAGAACTTCTCCCACTAGAGCTTCTGCAATAATCAGCCCCAACCGCTCAGGTCAGAGCGTTCTTCCTGTGTTTGATGTGTGTGTGTAGGAGAGAGAGGTCAGGCCTGTGTGCAGTATGCATGTGTGTTTGTGTTGCAGTCTGCTCTGCTTTGAACCAGAGATAACAGCAGCTCTGTCTCCTCTCTCACTGCACAGCGGAGGGACAGGAACTCCTCAGTCCCCGAAACTCAGAGAAGTTTGTCTCAAACAAACAAACAAACTTCCTGCAACTAAATGAAACAGAGCTGCAATTTATCACAAAACAACTTAAAACAAACAAGAAACTGAGCCGGTGTTCTTCCAAGGTGAGAGCACAGGCAGGCACACAAAGTGAAACGAAAATTACACACGGAAGGCACAGACCTCTGCTCAGGCCAAAAGTCCGCTCCCAGGATTTTAAAACCTGTAGAAACATCCGCAAAGTGTTGGTGTGTAAATACTTCCAGCAGTGCATGTTATGCTTTGTTCTCTCTTCCCGATTTCTGACCCATCTAATCTCATCTACTTTCAGTAAATGCATTGATAAGAAAAGGATAGAAAATCATAAAGAACAAAATTGTAAAAGAGGAAAAAGTCTGGATCCTACAGTGCATTGTTTCTTACTGAACAGACCCTTCTCTCTTTCAGTTTGTTTATGGAGTTATCACAACTGTTTATAAGCCCCATATCTGTTAAATCAAAATGTGAAAATGTGTGTTAAAGTAGAAAATAACGATAATAATGATAATATCACCTAGATCTTAGTTAGCATTAAATATTCATATTCATCATAAAAAGCAAAAAATATTATTTAACACTGAATGGACACACGGAAGACATTTCAGATGTTTTGATAGTTTTTTGTAACTTGATTTGTTCAGTTTATTCTTGCTCATGAGTCAGGTTAAGATGTGTTATGTTCCTTCTTGCAGCCATTCTGCACATTTTATGCTAATCAGGCCTGAAGATTTATAATTATCTCTATGTTTTTTGTAACATACTAACAAACAAACAGAGTCTGGAGAATATCCTTTTTCGTATAGCATTAGGAAGCAGAGAGTGAAACGAAAAAGGAGGAAGTTAATGCATGAGTGAGGAATGCTCATCTGGTCATCATGACCTGAGGTAACCTGGTGAGCTGGAGGAGAGTCCTGCTGACTTCCTCTTTTTACTCTAGCCTGATCTGCAAAACATAGAGCAGAACGCCATCCGCATCATTTGTTGTGTGTGTGTGTGTGTGTGTGTGTGTGTGTGTGTGTGTGTGTGTGTGTGTGTGTGTGTGTGTGTGTGTGTGTGTGTGTGTGTGTGTGTGTGTGTGTGTGTGTGTGTGTGTGTGTGTGTGTGGTGGATTGACATGGTTTGTAAGTCTCTGCTGTGGCTCTTCACACATCATTGCTCTAAGAGAAAACACATCTGTGACACCTTAGCCGGGATTTAACCCTTTCAGCTCAACAGACACACAGGCCAACAGCATGTTTATAATGGAAGGGGAAGGGAAAAAAAGAAAGAGAGGGGATCAAAGGGAAGGGAGCAAAGGAGTTAAAAAAGGAAGTAAAGGAGAAGAAAAAGGAGACATGTCACTTACACACTAACTGGTATCTCTTTTCTGCAGGGAGGTAAACCAGACCTGAACACAGCTCTGCCCATCAGACAAACAGCCTCCATCTTTAAACAGCCTGTCACCAAGGTTACAAGTCACCCCGGCAACAAGGTGAAGACAGACCTGCAGAGAGGGGTCGAGCAGCCCAGACAGGTGAGCAGCTGTTATCACACACACACACACACACACACACACACACACACACACACACACACACACACACACACACACACACACACACACACACACACACACACACACACACACACACACCAGGTCAGAGCTACTAAACACAAGAGGACGGAGGAGAGCAGGCTGTCATGGTGACTGCAGTCACTAGAGGGAGCTTTAGCCTCATGAGAAGAAAGCTACAACTCATGTAACATGCAAACGGTCCACTAAAAAATCAACCAAAGGGGGACTTGTTTCACTTATAGTGATGTTTCACAAAATTACATATTTTCCAAAAAAATATTTCAAATAATATTGCAGTCAAGTGAAGGGCACAGATTTGAAAACAGTCTACTTGTGATCCTTAGAGGGATATGTATGAGAGAGGTGTATAGGGATAGTTTTAATTTATTACACTTGCACTTCTGAGATGTGTACTTCTTAGAAAATTAGACTAAAACTATGAATATCAGTAAGGTGTATCAGTGTGTCAGACCATCATTCAAATAATTGGTGCTGGTGCACAAGACACCAGAAGTTACTGTACTCACCGAGTTTGAATCCTTAAAGTGTTGCATCTTTTTAGGAATAAATTCTACAAAGTTGTCATTGAGCAAATCCAACAAATGTTTGTGAAAGAAAGTTTGGAAACCCTTTGGTTTTCTTTTAATAGTTGAAAAACTTGGTCATACCAAACCAAAGTCTTACAAGTAAAAGGAAGCATGCTGTTCTATTCCTGCAAAATGATAAACATAGGATTCAACATCTCCTTTGAGTTATGCAAAATAAATAATGAGATAAATGAGGATATGAAAGATGCTCCTGATGGACCACTTCAAGTTAGGGAAAGTAGGACACATTTGTCGACACCGTTTGAGGAGGCCATTCAAACGAACCAGCCCTTGACCTGCTGAACTCGTGTCTCATGTTCCCTGGTTTTGTGGTATGTTCAAGTCATTTTTTGCAACAAGCCTTCAGGGTCAATTTATGGATGGCCTCAGATGTGTTATAATTAGCTCTTAATCTACACAGAGATGTCACCTTGTTATTTTCTACCGATGAGTTGAGCACTTAATGTGAGACCTTGTTGGGTAAAGCTTCATTTCATGTAGCTACTTCACGGTAAAAGCCTTTAAATGGTTGTTATTTGAATTCTCTTGATGTGAAGTAGGTACAAAAGGACAAAATAGATTTTACAGCATCTTCACACAGTAGCAGACTCCAGTTCAGAGCACATCAGTGCAGTGAAGCTAAGATGAAGTAATCTAAGATTTAAGTGTCTGTCTGTGACCCGTCTGTATGTCTGCAGCTGTTCTGGGAGAGAAGGTTAAAAGGTCTCCGTTCGTCAGACGTCACAGAGGAAGTCTTGCGGTCGATGGACCTTCCCAAAGGACTGCAAAGTAAGTCTCCATCCTATTTTCTATTTTTAGATTGTGACTGTGGTGTGAGAAATGCTCCGGTTATTCATTTGTAGCCCGAGTTGTTGAAAATTACACGTAGAAGGAACAGTCTGTATGGAGAGCAAAAGCAGGAGAAACAATATCCTGTGTCATGACATCCCAGCTCCAGGCAGCAGCAACCTGAGGATGATCTGTTCCTCTCTATTAAAAAAAATCTGCATGGAACAATCTGGTCTAGATCAAACATTTACACCGAGACACAGATCTACTTGATGTCAAAAAAGCAATCAGCGTTTAGATTTCCTGACTTTCTGAATTACATCAGAAACAGTGTTGGGCAATAATGCATTACTGTAATAATATTACTTTTGCTAGTAACTAGTAGTGAAACAAAGTACTCTTAAAATTTCAGCAATAATATCACAGTCACTTGCAGAAGATTTGGTTATCTTTGCTTAAAAATGGAGCATGAAACATTTATGTTCAGGGGCTGAAAATCTGCTCATCACTTAAGTTTTGTCTAGCTCAACTTAGCTGGATTTCAAAAACTATCTTTTTTGTCAAAATAAAAATAAAATAATATATAATAGTAATATATAATTATTATATATATATATATGATTTAATAATATAATAGCAATATAATCAGTAGTGTACTATAATACTGTTGGCAGGGGGTATTAAGTAAAGTGATAATTTTACTTTTAAAAAGTGTAAAGAGTAATATATAACTGTTTTCAGTTACTGAACAGAAATGAGTTCTGACTTATCTGCATCATGATGTTATTTCAGCAAACTTAAGACCTTTCATATCCGAGAAAATCCAATTCTTTTTTCAGGTTTACACAGTAGCCAGAGTGAAGCTTTTATGGAACTTACCATTTACATTGAACCTAATTAGAGAGTCAATGCTAAAATTATCATTAACCACCAGATACATTGAAAAACCCAAAATATTGTCCATTATTTCTAAAGGCATAGAGTGTCATCAAGATGATGGGTTTTGAGAATGGTCTGGTCCCTACTGTGATTTGACCATAACAAAATCATGATGTTCCTGTAACCTCTGACCCCTCTCTGTGCAGGTGTTGGACCAGACTCCAGCGATGAAACTCTTCTCTCAGCCATTGCGAGCGCTCTGCACATGAGTTCGGCTCCGATCACAGGACAGACGTCAGTGGCTGCAGAGAAGAATCCAGCCATCTGGCTCAACACGTCTCAGCCAGTCTGCAAAGCCTTCACCGTCACCGACGAACACATCAGGTACTTGTTTCTTTACTCATTACAGTGTCACTATTTTCACAACATGACTTAAAAGCCCATTGCTCAAATTCCATTTTTAAAGTGGTGACTGAAAGCTAGATCTGTCCTACTCGACTGTGTGCTTTAATTGCAAAGGTTAAATTCTCTATTACCACTCTCAAATCCAGGTTTTAGCTTTGTTCCCAGCTGTAAAATTTGCTGCTGGCTGTGTGTTCATTTTTTTACACTTCAAACCAGGACTACTACAAGTTACAACACACACTTTAATGGAGACAGTTTTATGACGAAGATTACACCAGAGGATGAGCAGTCCTGTGAGGTAATGTGGCTGCAACTGCTGCCCGTTAAGCCAGGGGACACTTTGAAAACTATTCACTATTGATGTTAAATAATAACACCCATTCATATTCTGCTCTCTTTTTAAAACATCTTCAGCATCATCAGTGTTTGCTTCAATTTTGACTTTACTTTTTCCTCTCGAAGTATCTTTCTTTGAAGATGAAAGAGTAGGACAGATCTGATCTCCAAGAGGTGAATTATTCAGAAATACCTCCGCCTTTTATCTCAGTGTTGTGTACTTTGACTGGCAGGAAACAGAAGACCAAGGAAGCATTTAAAGAGTTTATTTTCCTTGCAAAGCAAAAACCAACAAAGCCAACAAGGCTCTCTATCTGACACCAAACATCAAACAGGTCTAAAATTTACTTTACTCCAGTAATCAAGGGAATTTACTCTGTAAACAGCAAACACCATCTGAAGGTGCTGATACATATTCATGTAGATTCAAATAATGAGGTGTGTTCAACAAGTTAAGGCTTTCTTTGAGAAAGCTGGTTCCACAGGTATGATTGGCTGCACCTTCCCTAACACAAAGTACTTTGTAATACTTTAGTTCTGTCTGATTAATTACTTTTCACTTGACCGAGCTGTTGCAGAGCTTCTGAAAAAGAAGTGTGTCGTTTAGAGTACAGAGGTGTATATTTAACATCAAGTTGGCAGAAAGAAGCAGGAAAATTCTGCTGCTGTTTGATGGCAGTGTGCTGAAAGAAGAAAAAGCATGCAATTAGAAAAAAGAGCAGAGAATCCATTCTGCCCACAGAGGAAATTAGCTGCATTTCTATTACACTATTTCAAAAAATCAAAATGATCTTTCTGAAGTTTGGATAAACTTCCCGGGATTTCCATTACGTCTAGAAGTGCACACAACTTGGGTAAAATAATGTGTAATATCAGCCTGTATGCTGCACTGGTTATGATGCTAATTGGAGAACACTTCTTTTTATTCTCTGGTCACTGTTGGCCGTGACCACGCCAACTCAAAACAGGCAGGAACAAAACACTGACTGAAAATCATCATCTCAGCCTTGCCTACTCTATCACTTACACGCACACCTCCACCTCTCCCTCCTGCTGCACTCTGACCCACTCACAGCCTTCCTGAGGCCTACGGTGATGCTCAAAAACACCAACAACAGCACTGAACACAGAAAGAACAGCAGAGCTGTTACATTATGAACGTTGGAGCCTGTGTGTGTGGCAGTGGACAGGGACTTCCGGGAGGGGATGGTGTTCAAGGAGGTGAGGGAGGTGCATTGTTTTTCACATCTGGTGACAATTTTGGAGAAAATTGTGTGCAATGCCACATTATGTCATATCGCCCTGATATCTAACAATGCAATTAATTTCCCCTTCATTATGTAGCAATGCTGCATTTGTAATAATCTGCCACATAATGTAATAAGTTCTTACATTTTGCATCATTTATTACAAAATGTGGGTTCCAGCATGTAACAAGTAAGAAACCAGACATACACCGATCGATCAGTGTCGATTTCCTTAATTTTGGGGGATCGTTGATCAGCCCATCCTTATATATGAAACTAATCTTATATACCTCTGAAGGTGAAGATCTGTCGGACAGCCATTGTTGCTTTTTTGCTCTGAGACCTAAAAATCAGGACACTTAATTGGTTGTTTCGGTTAAAACATAAAGATTTTTATTGTTTCACAGGTATTGTTCAAATGCTGTCATGCCAGCTGTTGTCTGGCATTACTGAATGAATGAAACTGTGATTACAACCTAGTCCCAACCAGGTTATGACTTTAGACTGAGTTATGAAGATCAGGTCAGGTTCAAAGAGAGCCAGGTCCAGCTCCCTGATACTGAAAACTCTGACTTTGGGCTCAACGGGCCTGACTAACTCTCTCATCTCACTTGGTGGTTTACTCCCTCAGGTGGGGCACAGATGGAAGTTGTTGAGTGGAATTCTTGTTGTAATGGATGTAGGAGAGAGCTGTAGACCTCCCATGGTTCTCCCAGCAGCATGATCAGCACCCTGGAGAGCACCCCAACCCACACCCCTGTTATGTTTAGAAACCTTTGTTTATTCAGTCAGTTTATAACTTTGGATTATTTATTCATGGAGATTGATTAAAAGCTGCATCAGATGTTTTGGAGTTTAGAAAAACTAAAATCTGGAATAATTTTTCTGTTGTTGTTTCTTTTTTTAATTAATTTTCACAAGCCGTGTATTTAAGTTCAATTTTCTCGCCCTCTTTTACTGTGGTGATCTAAAGTATTAACATCATGTATTTGGGTCAGGATCAGGTTTATTATGCCTCAAAACATGTTTTAAAATTCTTACCTTCTCTGACCCCCGATGAAACCCAGAGGTTGGTGCTTGCTGAGTCTCTTTTGCCTGAGACAGATTAGATGAGTGCAGGTGACTGATGCATGCTGGGTAGCGGAAAAAATAAGTTATTGGAATAGATGGGGATGAGAGGTTGGAGAGAGAGGAGACAGATGATCAGAGATGAGTATTAATGAAGCATGACAGAGGAAGAGGAGGAGGAGGACAGCAGCAGAGAGAAAGCAGCAGCCACTAAAGTCAGGCTGGGTAATTCAGACCAAAGGTGTGTTGATAGAGAGGAAACAGCTGCTGGATGAACTATCAGCTGTGATTTCACCTGTAGACACATCCACAGATTTGTGTTTCACCTGGTTGAAGTAAAAGCATTTTGCATGCCATCTAAAAGTTACATTTATCTCCAACAGTTTGCTCTTTAAAAGTCAGGGATATTACTACCTAAGCACTAAATCCTGAATATGCTGAAGTCAGGTTGAGGTAAAGTCTGCCTCCGTCCACTCTGTGTCTTTTTCCTTAGCTTTGCATTCTGAGTTGCCCAGGATCCTTAAATGCACCATTAAGAGCTCTTTGCAGCACCTCATATCAATAGACAAAAGATTGTGTGAAGTATGAAATGTGATGGATTATCTCTCCCTGCTTCTGCTTTTCATTTTCTTAATGATGAACTGAAAGCATGGAGGAAGTTAGTCCTGCAGAATGATGAGAAATAGATGGAGGGAAAGCAAAGTGTAATGATGTTAAAACGTAAAGCAGATTAATTCTTCACATCAGTTCACTGGGACAATTACTGCAAGTAACAACAGGGGGCACTGTGGACACACACTCTGACTGACTGGCTCTGTGTGTGTGTGTGTGTGTGTGTGTGTGTGTGTGTGTGTGTGTGTGTGTGTGTGTGTGTGTGTGTGTGTGTGTGTGTGTGTGTGTGTGTGTGGGTCCAGTAGCAGAGAACAGCTGGCTGAAGCTATTACAGCAGAATCACTGGAATCCATCACCTCATCCTCTCCTCTCCTCTCCTCTTCTCTCCTCTTCTCTCCTCTCCTCTCCTCTCCTCTCCTCTCCTCTCCTCTCCTCTCCTCTCCTCTCCTCTCCTCTCCTCTCCTCTCCTCTCCTCTCCTCTCCTCTCCTCTCTTTAGTTTCTCTCCTAGACTCAAAAAATTCTTTATTCCCCCTTTCGATCTTTCGTGTTTCTTAATTCAAATTATTTCATCTGCCTTTCCCATTTTTCCTCCATCCATTTTCTCATCATTTTACATTTATGATTCCTTTTTTCATTTCCCTTTTGTCCCCCTGTCTCCTGCTATTTCCTACTCTCCCACTTTATTTAATATTTTCAGTTGTTTCTAGTCTCTCCATCCTTATTTACTTTTTCGTCTCTCTCCAACCTTTTTCAAATTTTATCTTCCTCCTTTTCCCACCTTTCTCTTTTCTGACTTTCTTTCCTCCTTTATTCTTTTCCTCCCTTTCCCTTCTTTCGACCTTCTTACCTCCTTTCCTCCCCTCCTTCCTTCTTTGTCCACTCATTAAATATCTTTTCATTTACTTTCCTGTCATTTCCTCATTTCTTTCAACTCGTCTATCCATTTTTTCATAAATTCTCTTTTCCGTTTTCAGTAAGGTCTTCTTTTTTTGCCCCTTCTCTCAATCCTTTCCTTCCTCAGCCTCTTTTCTGTTAAGTTATTTTTAATTTTTACCCATTACTTCTGTCCCACCTTTCTTTTTCTTTCCATCTTGTCAAACCTCTCCCCCTCTCCTTTCTCTAACCCTCCCTCCACCCTGTCATTTTTCACACATCTCATCCTCGTCTTTACATCCATCCCTCATGGCTTCATCCTTTAAATATTTTCTTCTCGTCTCTCCCCTCCTTCCTTTGTTTTCCATCTCTACCCTTCAGTTTTTACCCCTCCTCCCTCCTACTCTGTCTTCCTTCTTCTCATATCTCCCACTACCTCCAGCCTTCCTCCTCCTCCTCTCTGCCTCCCTTTCTTATCTCTCTCCCCCATTAATTTCCAATTCTCTTCCTCTCCCCTTCTCTCTCCCCAGCTGAATGTGCTTGTCATCCTTAATCGTTCTTGTTCCTCTCCTCCTCTTCCTCTTCACCTCCCCTCTTCACATTCCTTTGTAGCTTCCTAGAACATACATATCTCTCCTCTCATGTCTGTTTTGTTAAAACTTATTGTTATATCGTGTATTTCAACATATGATATTTGCTGTGTGTAACTACATCCTCGCTCTTTACCACCTGCACCATCTTCATTAAAAGAAACGTCATGTAAATGCTGAAATAGAGTTGACAGACGTAGGATCTGTTCTTAACTTTACATGTGTTTTTGAATGTGCAGTATCTGAGCACTTGCAGTACATCTGCCTGTGTCAGCTTTTATTCACAGTAGAAGCCTCTCTTATGACAGCTGCCTTTTTTATTATTTAATTCTTAACACATAAAGTGTGATAACTGTTTTTTTTTATTTTGTGTCTCTGCTCTTTAAATACTCCTCTTATTTTTTCCCATTATCCTTGACTTCTGTTTTTATTTGATCTTCTCTCAGCCCTTTTATTAATTTATTATGTCTGAGGCTCTTTGAGGAACTTTTTTTTTTTGCTAAAATGTGCATTCCTAATCTGAACATAACGGTTTCAGATCTCATTCACCGTACTGGGTGAAGGTTGTGAATTGTCCACGAATTTTTTTCAGGAGTGTAACCCTGACCTAGTTTAAACAAAATTTTTCATGTTATCATTTATCTTTTTACTGCCTTTTTCCAAGGCATAGATATAGCTTCCTAGGGGTGTCACCTTGTGATATCATTATATTTCTTATTATTAAGTCAAGTTATATGCTGTCTTATATTTAGCTTTAAGAATCAGTCATGTCATAACATTGGTATTAAAACTTTATTTATCATAGCTGAAGTAGAAAAAAAACAATATTTTACTTACTTTCACAGCTTTTATGTGTGCGATGGGATAATTGTTCTCTGAACTTCCATTGTGTTGTGGCTTTTGTATTCCTGTTGTGGCTTTTACATCTGTGCTTTGGCTTTTGCATTTGTGTTGTGGCTTTTGCATTCATGTTGCGGCTTCTGCATTTGTGTTGTTGCTTTTGCTAATCAGCTGACATCTACCAGCCATTGTACTATTCAGCTTCATATGTAAGGGACTTGATATTGCCCTCTGCTGTTTCAACCTGTGTCAGTTTGCATGGCACTGATTTGAACTGTTTTTCTGTGTATTGACTTGTAACTGTTTGCAAAGTACCATTACATCCCACTTGAATTATAATATAAAACTTTAAGTATTGGTCACTATTTTTCTTTTATTCTTTAAAAAGGAGTAAGTACAGTTTTATAGCCTGGTCGTGTCTCACTGTATCCCTTTGGCTTTGTTTTAATCCAGCCTCAGTCTCAGACGATGGCCCACTTTCTGTCTCTTTCCTTTTATTACTTTGCTGGTTTTGAGAAAAGGAGGCGGACATCTCCTCAGAGCGTGTGACAGCAGAAATAAACAGAGACGTCCACTTTAAAGAGCTCTGTTGGTGTATCTAAGGTCAAGAAGTTGAACTGACAATCAACAGCATAATAAAACAACAGTATAAGAAAAGTATTCACAAACTTTAAATGATATAACTGTGCTTGTTTCTGTATTACATTGTAGATTCATACTGGTCCATTAAACAATGTAACTGTATGTGTTGGTGTGTAGGGAGCAGGAGCGGAAAGTGATTCAGGCCAGGAGGAGTCTGGAGGAGGCGCTGATGGCTGATGGTATGGCGCGGGCCGCCGAGAACACCCGAGAGTTGCTGGAGGGGAAGACAGCCTGAAGACAGATGTGGAGAGAGATACAGGTGACCAGTGTTTTAAGAAAATATTTCTGTGGATTCTACATCCGGATTATTGTGATCCCAGCAGAGGGCTGGATACAGGATGGATTTCATTAATAATTAAGTTCAAATGTTTTCCAAGCGATTTTGCAAAATTACTTTTAAAGATTACAACTAAAGTTAGATGTATTGACTGATCATATCACCTGCTTCCAAATCACTTATACCTACAAAAATATTTTTGAACAATCAAGACCTGAAGTTTATCTGACCAGAAGAACTGTTCTTTTACCTTTAATAGAAAAGCCAAATCACATTCCATCACATGGAGACAGAAATTAACATTTATAGTGTTTGAAATTCATAAGTGACAAAAAAAAAAATAAGTATGCATCATCTTGAAGACTTCTTTTAAAATGTTAGACCAGCTGCAGAAGGATTTTTAGGCACCTATCTAAGTTAGCATTAGCTAGGTGTCATGGTAACACAGCCCGGCTCCAGGCAGGTGAGATGAGGTGAGCATCAGTCTGAATCAGAAACTGTCAAACGGGAAAAGAAGTGTCACTGAACAGGAGGCACACATTTTAAAGCAGCAGTGAAGAGTCCTCACCTCTGCCTGTTGACACTGTGGAAAATAAAACACCTCTGGCTTCTTTTCATGTGAGGGTCCTGCGCACCATATTGATATTCTTATTCACACACACATTATACGCATTTATTATTACACATAAATGTGTAAAAGTGTCATGAATTGATGAGTTAACATTTGCAGCCGCTAAAATATAAAACATATGATGATGTATGATGTTATTTCAGCTGTTTTTTCAGCATTGCACTGTACATAAACAAAACTCTCAGTTCCTGTTTTACTGAGTGTTTATTGAAATTCACTTCCCTCTACAAAAATCCCCAACACAGACATCACTTCTCCTTTTTACTGAAACCCTAATATGTCAACATTGTGGAAATCAAAATCTAAAAATAAATCAAAACAAAGACTGTTGCAGTTACAAAATCTTTTCTATTTTAAAATGTGTTTACATGCAATTCGAACCATTTCAAATGAAGGTCATTCATCCTAGAGAAATAAACGTTTTAATCCACGCTTTGCACAAACAATATTTTGTCTCAACTAATCATAATCAAGTTTCATGAAAAAGCCATGTTTTCATTCCAGATTATTGTGTACATAATATTTCATATCTACGTGCAGTTTGCACAGTTTTTTTCCAAAGGATGTCCTCATCATGAGCTCATCCTATTTGACAGGAGCCAACCTCGGCTTTTTCAAGTGATTGCTGATCTGCAACTTAAGGCAATCATTTCACCTTGAATTGACAATACAATTCGCAACCCCATGTCAGCAGAAATATGAAATTGAAAATTGAACAAAAAAAGTAAAACAGTCAAACAGCAGCCTGCGATTGGCTTGTTTCATGAGGCGGAGACTATAAAGCTGTGTTCAAAAACTATCAGTTCAATACCACGTCTTGAGAATTACAGAGAATTTAGGGCGTTCCCTGAAGCAAGAGAGGAAAAAGCTGCTGTTCCTGCGCAACTACCTTTGGACTTTAAAAGAAAGGATAAACCTCTTCGAGAGAGCCGAAAGGCCACAAAGATTACAGAGAGGGGGATTGAATTCATGACTTTGAACAACCAGCTTATCCCCCAGGTAGAAAATGAAGGTTTATGTTCTCTTCTTGTTCCACGGTATGTTCTCCCGTCTCAACACTACATTTCAGACATCGCTTTACAGGAGCTGTATAGCAAAGTTCAAAACAACATATGAGCTGATTTTAAAAACATGATACAACTGCTGTTGGTTTTACAACACACATTTAGAGCTCTGACATTTGCCCCAAGTCATCCCTGTGCCTCACTGCGCTCTGAAATGATTCCTCCACTTTGAATGGGCTTTTCCAGCAGACGATGCTGGAGATTTGGGATAAAGAAAAGCAAAAAAACGTGTCATTTTCACTTGACACAGGAGTCTTACAACAATACTGCTAAGTTAAAAATCATATTTAATCTAAGTGCTAAGTGAAGAATGTAATGCGGAGCTCCAGCTGCACTGATTGATGGGTAAAATTGCTCAGAGTGATGAACTATTGTTCAGTTTTTGTCTGCGTTCCTTTGAGAGTTTTGGCTTCACTTCACAGTGAGCTCTTCCAGTATTGAGACACTCCTTACGTAACCTATTAAGTTACATTTTTACTGACGACCAACATCACATGGCAGACAACTGGCTTACAAAACCACTGACGTCCTCAAATATGTCAGATGTGCTTGAATGACTCAACATATGTACCACAGTGCAACATGAGGGTAGTACCAGATCACAACTTTAAAAGTCTCAAACCATGGAGAAGAAGAAGCAATCTGCTGTGTGTGTGTGTGTGTGTGTGTGTGTGTGTGTGTGTGTGTGTGTGTGTGTGTGTGTGTGTGTGCTGTGAATTTTGATGTAATTCTTGGCGTCTGATTGAAACTCAGCCATGCAGCAGACTGTGTGTGAATGTGCGTGTGTGTTGTGATTGATGAGCTGTTAGCTTGTTGTTGGAGTGTGTGTTAATGGTTAAAGGAATATGTGTATGTGTGAGTGTGTGTATTGTACAACAGTTTGTTTGGTTATCCGTTATATTTCACTTTGCAGAGCCGGTAAACAAAACCAAATTAAAAAACATTCACTTTCACGAGTTCTCGCATCTATCCATCATCCCTCTGTTTCCCCACTGCTCTTCCAGGTCAGGGTTTCTGTTTAAAGGGGGCCACATTGCAGACCAGGGACTGTAATTAGGAGCTAAGGGTTTGCTGCAGAGGGAGAGATCCCAGAGTCTCTGAGGTGTACCATGTGGGGAAGAGGACAGCCTTACCCCAGGGAGAACCAGCCATTGGGCTTTTATTTTGAAAACCGTACTGAAAGTGCCAAGAATCACACTTTGCTCACAGTAAAAAAATAAAAAATAAAAAAGGACAGACTCCTATCTTAAATATTTTAGGCAAGTAAGATGTTCCTGACAGGTGTGTTTTGCTAAAATGAAAATAAAGGTGTCCTGCAGCTGTCACACACTGCACATGTTCCTGTATGAAACAGCCTTTAAACAGACTGACATCACTCCTGAGTGAAAGTAACACAACCACTTATTTTGCATTCAGACTTATAAAAACAACCTCACTTAAAAGATAATTTTCACAGAGAAGTTCCATTTCCCCTCCTCAGAAGTTGAGTTCATCAGGTGAGTAGTAACTCTGATTGGACACACACTGCCGAAGCAGTGCAGAAGCAGCCCACGTTTGACCAGTCTTAAAGCTCGGAGGGATGGAAACTTTTATCAGTTTTACCTTGAGCTGATGTCAGGATCAAACGTGTCGTGTAATCTCTGCTCCGGTACTTCCGCCAGCAGCTTCAAAATACCTCACCTTTGCTCTTCTCTTCACTCTGGCTGAATCTTGAAGCAGCTGTTTGTTGAAAGTCAGACCATAGCTTGACATCACCATGATGTTTGCAGAGAAATCAAACCAATATATCCATGGAGGATTTGGAAACAGATTGGAAATATCAACACTTCTGCAGAATCTATCAGAAATAAAACAGATGCGCAAAGGACTGACCTGAGTCTGTTGAAGCTAGTTAGACCTGAGCCTTTATTCTGTGGGAACTTCCACTTGACCTAATAGTTTAGAATCAGCAGGATGTAAGAAGGCAAAAGAAGAGAAAATGGAAATTCAGTTCCCTGAATGTCCACTAGAGGCTGCCTGCAAAGGCCAAAGAGTCCATGTTAAATGCCAACAGCCTACAGCCTGATTAAAACCTTTTTTTAAATTTTTGTCCAGATAGCTCAGTACCTCCACCAAGGAGGTTGTGTTTTTGGGAGTTTGTCTGTTTGTCTGTGAACAACATAACTCAAAAAGTAACAAACAGATCTTCATGAAGTTTTAAGGAAATGTTCAAAATGGGATAAAGAAGAAGTGATTACATTTTGGAGGTGATCCGGTTCACTGTCTGGATCCAGGATTTTCTTAAAGGATTCTTTATCATAGTAAGATAGGGCTGTTTTCACCATATATGTATATGACTCCATGATAAATGGTTGGATTGCATTGCAAAACAATACAAGACAAGGTCAAGATAATTTCTTACAGATGTAAAAACAAGATCCAGATCCTGGCAATACTGTGTATACTAAGATCAGGAATATGAAATATGTACTGGGTCATCACCATTTTCAACACTGTCAGGAAACAAATTATTGTACAAACCTCCAACTAACACCAAATTGTAGCAACAGTCTGCTGAAAGGGAGTATAACATTCAAGTAGGACTAAAATGTTGGGTGACAATCACAATATGCTTTGTGGGGTTCTGAGCTCTCTGAGTGCTTTTCTTGTTTAGGTATTTGAATACACCGTTGAATTTGACTTATAGCTAAACCATTTTAAAGTGTTTAGACTTAGAGTAATGCAAACATTTACATGACTAGTTTTTTTTTTCCAGGAGGTCATAAGCCCACCCCAGTTCCTCTTTTCTGTACCAGGTAGAACTACAAATACTAAAAACCAAATTCAATGACATTTTGTAACTTACAAAATCTTCTTTCTTGCGATCAGCTGTTCTGAGACTTGGTTCACAGAGTGTACATCATGTATAATCACTGATAAGGATCTTGTGCACTTAGTTTCCTTGTAGGGCTCAAACAACCTCAGAGGGTGAAGACCTGTATCTAAGTTACACAGTTTTATAGAAACCTCAGATTATATTATGCACCTAAATAAGGATGCAGTGTTGGAGGACATCAGTGCTCTAGTGCTATCCTCAGGACAAACTTTACATCTTCACTACTATTGAAGCTTCTTTAAAAATCTAAATCATCAGCATTTGTTTTTCCAGTCAGACACTCATATTTTCTCTGTAAGTGCTGCTGTAGTGATGTTCCTGTCATGATAAATCTTTTATTAATTGAAGCTGCAGTGGTGTGTGTGTGCTGTCAGATGGATGGGATTTGTGTGTGTGTCTCTGGTGTTTCCTCTAAAAGCCGCCAGATAAGGAGACGGTTTTTAAAGCACATTTGTTTTCTGCAAAGCGAGAATCGTCCATTAATGCAGATTTATGCAGATTGGCTGGATGGAAGTCGTTTGGGCGAAAAGAGCCGCTGAGAGTCGAGGAGTGATTACTAATGGGTTTTTATAGCTGGACCAGAGAGAGAGGGCAGCGGCTAGCCCCTGTGTGTGTGTGTGTGTGTGTGTGTGTGTGTGTGTGTGTGTGTGTGTGTGTGTGTGTGTGTGTGTGTGTGTGTGTGTGTGTGTCTCCTTGGCTGCTGAAGCAACCATATTAAATCTTCATAGAAATCTCTAACTGTTGCGTTGGTTTCCTGCTGCTGTGACTCTTGTTGCGGCTTCCTGCTTATTTATTTATGTTAGTTTTATTGCTGAGTTGGTTTTTTTCTCATCCTTTATCTCTTTTTGTTCTGCTCTTTTTTTGGAAACAGTGCAGTAGGTGGCAGTGACACACTAATCCTGCCTCTACAAGGCAAGAATAAAACAAGAATCAAAACAGGTCCAGCATCCTTACTTACTTAAAAAAACAGACAGAGAGACCTTGAGCAGCATTCTTTTAATAGAAAAATGACTCAGGCAGAAGTAATTAATATTTTTTGCATTTTTTCCCAAGTAGTTAGATTTTAATTATCTATGCAGAAAAGTAGAAAATTAACAATAATGACAAGACATTTGATTATGGTGTAAATCCATTACTTAAAGGTAGGGTCAATAGGAATTTTGGTTACTTGTGTTAACACAACATTCAAACTGGGCTCTTACTCCTTAGATTAGTACCAGCAGCAGCACAAACCCACTGCCTTCAACTGTGACTATGAACACACTCAGTAGCCCAGCAACCACCTGTAGCATCGCATTTCTAAGTGGGAGAGACACAAGCAAACCACGGGTATTTGACACATATCTGGTTAGCATAAACCCAGCTCCCGTTGCTCTCCTGTGCTGCTCTTCAAGTTACAGAAAGTGAGTGAAAGTCGAGCCAAGCTTCACCCTTTTTTAGGACATAACTGTGTCTCTTTTTTTCCCCCATTTTGTTTGTGATTTTACCCCCTCTGTGCTATGTTAACTATTGTCACCGCTCTGATTAGCTTCTTCCACTTGCGATTATCGACACGCACAGTTACTTGCACGCTGGGCACGCTGTGATTGGCTAAGGTAGCCTGGGTTGCACCTTGGTAGCTCACTTTGAGGACAGAAGCCTCAGAACATGAGGTATGCAATGGATGCTGAGTAAAACCAGGATACTATCAATTCAACAAAGATACGTTGGAAAAAGTCTGGGTTTTAAAGACCCCAAAACATAAATTAATAAATCAGCCACTCACAAACTTCACCCAAACTTACCACTTAAGTGTTGACAGACATACAGTAAATCACAAATGAGATCACACTCACTCATAGAGAGCTGTCTGAGTGAGGCACACCTCCTCAGGTGCCAGCATCCATGTTTTGGTCTTAAATCACAAACTTGCCACCCTCAGATTTCCAAGAGACTGAGATATTGCAACTCTTGAGAATACAAGCACTGTAAAGATGTTTTACACCAGTGTGTTAGTGCTGTCACATTAAAGCAAGTGTCACTGTATTACTTTTGTGAACAATCATAGGTGATTCATGAAAGAAAAAGAAACTGAGGTTCTGCTACATGCCCAAAAAATCTGTTTATAGGGATAAGCCAGCAAGCTGGCGACCTGTCCCGAAGCCCTGATTTTACAGATGAGCATGGCAGAGACTGTGTTTCTCTTGTTGAGTAAACCTGCCTGAGTCAGAGTTTTCACCTATTTGAGTTCTTGGGGTCATATTTATGGAGCTCTGTGAGTAATTACACTCTTGGTAAAACCTCAATATGGATGAAGGGTCGGACATTGAACTAGTTTACAAACTTAGTGTATTACCAACATGTTTCAGCATTGCTTTTACAGAGAGGAATTTAACATTGAAGTTGGAAAATGACTCCAATTACTCAGTCTTAACTTAAGGCTACCAAGTGAATACTCCTATTGGAGACACAAACACTTTTTTGTTATTTATCTGGTCATTTCTGGTCACATATCTTTTCACTCAGTATTGTTCCTTATTCTTCAAAGAAAGTCTAGTCTCAAGCCTACAAAGGAAATAACTCAAAACATTAGGCATGCAAAAACACAAATCCACACCTTAACATAATATATTGATACATTGCAACATTTGAGGAAAAATGCTTCAATATCAATGTCGCACTTTTTTGTTATACAGAATATATTCAGGGTTAAGTTTTGATCAAACACAAAAATAAAACTGACGAGCATCCTTTTATCTTGTACTGTCAAAAAGTGGCACTGTTTCTTTAAATTTGCCGACTGGTCCTGTTATCTGATCGAGACTAAAGATTCACTCTGCTGACTGTGAAAAGACTGTGACCGTTTGATACCGCCACACAAACAGGCTCGCCTCTGTCTGGGTGCGTGTGTGTGTGTGTGTGTGTGTGTGTGTGTGTTTGTGATAGTATGTGCTGGGATGGGTGGGTGCAGTTAATAGCTGTGTATCTTGTAATTTCCAGAGAAGCTGATTCAGACTCCTGCAGCATTTTTCAGCTGCTGGTAATTAGTGGTTGTTGAGACACAGAGAATTATCTGCTTCAAAGTCATTCACAAGGCTGATAACTGCTGAGTGTGAGCGCGTACACTGTCAGTCAGCTGAATTGCCTCGATTAAGCTGCAGATTATCAGGACTTTCTAATTATTAGGGCGTAATTAAGACTGAGCTGAGGATTATCAGACCGAAACATGAAAATACTGAAACACTGAAAGACAATATTCAGGCACAGACATGTTAATTCGCTGAAACACCAAAACAATGTGGCAGAAAAATAGTGAAACAAAGAGTTAATCTTGTCGACTGTTTGGTGGGTTTAGCAAAACCCTGTAGTCTCCTGATTTAAGACTGGAGGCTCAAAAATAACACATGGAAGATGTAAATATCAGATAACCAAGGAATAAATGTGGTGTTTCCAGTCAGACCAAAGAGGATTGAAGGATCTTCAGTGGTACAGAGTAAAGTAAAACATCTGATGTAAAACAGCAGCATAAATGTAAAAGTGAAAAGAAGGTTTTCAGTTCCGCTGAATAAAAATGAAACACGACCACAGGAAGATACAGAAACAAATTCAGGAGAAAGAAAAAAGGTTCCCAACAGTGTAATATTGAATGTGAGTGGAGAGAGCTTATTCTTGAAAACTGTGTAGAGGTATTGAAATTGAAACTAGACTTTAAAGCAATATTTATTTATTTTTTAAAAGAAGATATCGGAAGCAGTCTATTATATTTAAATTGGTAAAACAAAGCTGGAGCTGAAGTGGCCAAATGAAGGTTTACAAAAAATATATATATTGTGGTAAAATTTAAGGATCAAGTGGAGTGATTAAAGAAAGTAGATGGTATAATTTGTCTTAAGGTTTTAAAGTGTAACGCCAGAAAAACCTAAGTAGTAGCATGGAGAGGGGGGTCCCAGGGTATTGAAAAAAGAAGCATAATAAGAGATTTCAAAAGGGGCCTCAAAGTGGCATCAAGTTAAGTCAAAAGGGACAAACTTTACAGTCTGCCCACAGAAGATTAAATTGCATAAGAAAACTTTAAAATGGTAAAAACCAGAGTAAAGGAAGTGGAACAAAATACATAATGTGAGGATTTAAAGATCTCTTTTTCAGAAAATTGCACAACAAGGTGTTAGAGATAGAAAGGACAGAGTAAAATGGCACATTCAAGAAGTCAAAAGGGGGATTTAAAACTGTGTGTTCAAAATGGAACAAACTTAGTTGGGTAAAAATTTAGTTTAGTTTTAGTATTTTTATTTTGATCATTTCACCAAAGGCTTGGAGTCAAATGTGCTCTGGCACTGGGAGGAAAACAGGGAGAATGGGAGGAGTGGAACATGTTAGTATTTGATATCCCTCCTGCTCTGTCATGGTGTGAACACTGGTGTTTTATGTATAATCAAAGTGTTTTCAGTCTAGTTAAAGGCCTCTGCAGATGAGCATCCTAATTGTAGCCACACCTTCCTCTTTAATGTAGCAGGGGGAGGAGGTGTCGAGGGGTTAATGGAGAACCTAATGATTAGCATGGCGTCTCTCTATATTAATTGGACTTTTTTTTGTCCAGAGGCTGTGTTTATAATTCCATGGGAGCTGGAAGATGGTTTGCTCTGCAGAGTGTTTTTATTAAGTGGGTATTATTAAGACAAGCTAAACGAATCAATTTGGCTTAATGGAGAGGGGGGAGGGGGCGGGGTTCTGTTCAGAAGTCTCTGCAGGGAGCCTCATGATTATATTCACATTTTATCTGTTATTAGGAGACCCAGTGTAGAGCTGAGTGCTCATTAACACAAACACATGTTGGAACTTAATTACATGTGAAGGCTGCTTTTGACCCCCTCATCCCTCCCCTCCAACCTTTAAACCCCGGCTTAACCTTCAGAAAATCATCTTGTTTGAAAAAAAAAAAATCACATTTTGACAGGTCAGACTACATGAAAAGCAAAATACATTTGCTTTGGGTGTTAATTCTTCAGATTTATCTTTTAATTTATCTTCTGATTTAAAGATACATTTCTGGCTTAACCTTGAAATTTGTTATCATCTCAAATGACATACCTGTAAAAAGCTTGGTGTTGGCTTTTCTGCCCTCATTTATATGTTCATCTTTGCTTTACAGCTGACTCACCTTTAAATATAAAATGTCCCAACTTTGGGCATTGATGCTATTATCACATCACTATGTGGTTAAAGTGATATCATGGAGATCAGCAGCTCAGGGATGCTCTCACTAGCTGTGCTGTCGTTGTCTGGATTGCATGACATGATGTTGCTCCATGGTTCTCTGTCAGAGATGGTTTCAGGTCCAGTAGCTCCTTGGGCTGCTTCACACTCGTATCCCTTCCGTTTTCATTAACTAACACTAATTTTCTTTTTCTTTTTTTTTTTCTTCTCTTTTTTTTTTTTTTTTTTTTTTTTAATAGTGTCAATAGACAAAGAGGAAGTGAGTCCAAATCCTTTCATTAAGGAAATATTTGAAGAATGTAAATTTAAAAAAAAAAAAAAAACCTCTTTTTTTTTTTTTGAGGACCCCTTATGTTTTAACTGCTGATATAACTTTGATTGTTACTTTTTGGGGGAGACTAGCCACAACAGAAACCTAAGCCACTACAGAAACCTAAGCCACAACACATCCCTAGCCAAGAACAGAGAGCATGATTGTGGTTTTCTCTTGTAAAAAGCTACAAATATGTGTATTTATTTATTAACTATTGAAGGTAACTCTGTCTTCTTCTGTTTTCTCTTTCTCCAGAATCCTTCTGTTCACCAGCCTCAGGTTAATCATCATCTACATTCTCTTCTGATCCACAAACAAACAACAAAAAAAAACTACCAAGAGACCAAATCATCAGCCACACTGAGCCGTTATCAGCCACTTTCAACGTCAATGACTGTGAGGAGCACAGGAACTGAACTGTGATTTTCTAGAGTCACAGCAACGACCGAAGCAATAACAGCATTAGCAATGAAAATAGCACCAGCAAAGACATTAATACATCAACAAACAACTGCACCAGCAACAGGAACACGGCAAGCAACAGCAGCAATATTTTCCTGCTTACTGCAACAAATGAAGCCTTAACCTCTCTGTGATTTATCATATGAAACAAACTATACAGTAACTTTATAATCCCTCACTTTTTAAATACAGATACAGGTTTTTCTCTCTTTGTGACATAAAGGTGATGAACGTTATAATAATTATAAATAATGAATATTATTTAAAAAAAAAAAAAAAAAAAAATCACCAGTGATCCCAAAGTCAGGTTGCAAACTGCTGGGCGGCTTTTGCTAACTCTTCTAACTCTTACTGTGCTTAATATTTTTGGATGTTTGTGGTGTGTGACTATCTTCAGTTTTAAAGAAGTCTTCAGGGGTTTTAGTGAAACAATGAGAATTTACATGAATATGAAATAGATCAGTTGCTTATTTAAGAAATTTTATACCTTGAGAGAATATGTACAGAGGAAATGTATGTGTACATTTCTTGGACTGGAGTAAATAAATGATTATATTCACTATCATCTGTTGTTTTGATTTTGAATAACTTATCAGAAGTTATCAAAACGTGCTGAAAACATAGATTTACACCAAGGTTGTCAAACTCTTTCATACTTCAATACTTTTTACTACTTTGTGCTTTAAAGTGATACAGTCCCCGTTCATTTGACATTTGCAAATCTTTTAAAAAGAAAAGGGTCTATATACTGCTAAGCTACGGAAAGAGGAAGAGAAGCTTCATGATGATTGGCAAAAAGATAAAAATAAAGAGAGAGGAAGACAGCGCCAGTTTAGTCAACAAAGAGGTAAACAAGAAACAGAAAACATTTTTGGTTGTTTCACAGCGGCTGTGCTCTTAAAAAAAAAAGAAGTGCATCTGAGCTCAATTTTGAGCTTTGTGGAAAAGGCTGTGAATACTTATGTACATGTAATGTCTTAGTTTTTTGTTTAAAATAAATTTGCAAAAAAGAAAAATTATCACATTTTCATTATACTGGACAAAATATGATATTAAAGGTCTGGTATTGTGCTCCTTTTCTGCAGTTTAAAATGGATCATTGATGTCTTCATGAAATGGTAGTAGCATGTTTTGGTCCAAAAAGCCAATAAATCAAGCACAGCAGCATTGTTTCTAGGCTCTCATAGCCCCTCTGTTCAGAACGGTCTGATTTAGTGGGCGTGGCCGTCATATGTAAATGAGCCCCGCTCTTCCGCATCACTGAGAGCGGTGCCTTCTAACCATGACTTCCAAGTTCCAAGTGCACAATGTTTAGAAAACAGGGAAGCTCATTGATCGTAATATTACATGTTAAAACAACAGGCTAACCGCAGCTACAGTTAGCATCCTGAAGCTAACACAGACAGGGGGGACACTGAGGAAAAGCTCTTACATCTGCTCCACAGCATGCAGCATTTCAAATACTCACATTTCCAGGGTCCGAGGTTTGTTGGTGGATGGTTGGTAATGCGCCTGGATTCAGGACCAGTCTATTCGCTAGCCCTCTGTTGTACTGTCCGAAGTTGGAACAGCAGTCGGCTGTGAAGTGAGTGGCTCACAAATACACAGTTTTACTGAGTGTAGCTGGCACATTTCCTTGATAAATGAACTCTTGCTACTTAGTCTTGTCTTCTTCTGAGATGGGAAGCTTGTGCATGGAACTATGTGGCTGTTTACAGCCAAAAACAAAGAGGGGGGAGGGGAGTGGGTGGGGATGAGGTTCGGGGGTATCTGCTCTGGTGAACCAATCAGGTCGGACTTGCTCCTGAATGGTCAAAAAAGGGAATCACTGACATCAACAAATCCCCAAAATCCGAACAGCTCCTTTTAGGTCAGGATTTTACACTCACAAGCACTACTAAGTACAGGTTTTGTCGTTAAATATCACATTTTGTGGGCTGGGAGGAAAGCCAACGACCCACAAATTTCACTAAAAGACTCAGTAACATGATTTTATAGTATGAGACCTTTAAACCATATATTCTCCCCCCGGGCATGTTTTGGGCATGCACAAATGCATTGCAGCATGTTTGTTTCTATTGCAGATAGAAAGCAGAAGTCCTGTGTGTTCATCAGTCTCTGCCTTTTGACTGTTGGTTGTGAACCCATAACAGCTGCACTAAAGCAGATTCCCGTTAATCAAAAAAAAAATAATAATAGTAATCGAAAGAAATTACAGCCTGGGAGCATAATCTCTGCAAATACAAACTCAATGGTAAAATTTTGTTTCAAGTGTTCACATTATTTAAAGTAAAATCTGTATTCTCATTCTTGTTACTGTAAATACATCAAATGTTAATCCTTGTTCAGGGATTATTTTTTTGTTTGTTTTTTTTGACTGCAAGATTGTGCAAATTGAAAAACAGTACAAATTAAGTACAAGAGGAACCAGGTTTTGTGCCCAGGAAATTTTCTTGCTGTTTATTCAAACAGGTACCAGTAACATCTTATTTGAACCCATACTGTGTCATGTTGACACATGTGAATTACATTGGCTTTTGGCTGGTATTTCAGCTTTCCACATTCCTCTAGTAATAAAGCATATCTCTACATCTACAGCCCAGATTGCCACTTGATTTCCTAATCCCTCTCCTGCTCCCATGAGGATGAACCCTTCAGCTGCTCCTGACACTCTAACCTTCAATCTGCACCACCCTCAGATTGAACTTCACACTTTCAGCTCCTCTCCTGGTACAACCAGCTAACTTACCAGTATGTTGTTTGTGCCGTCAGATACTTGGCACTTGCTCCCGGTCCAGATGTTGGCCTCTGTATGCGTGACTGTATGCGATTGTGTGCACTGTGTGGTGTGTTTTTGTGTGTGTATGTGTGTTATAGACAGAGTGAGACACACCAGCTTGCCAGCTCGGCTCTCATTTGCATCTGTTAATGGCTCTATGATGCCAGTTTCTGATCACGGCAAATACACATTTAAATTTCTGCTTCTTTGCCAGATGCTCCCTCCCCTCTCTGTCTCTCTCTGTCTGTTTAGGGATTCCTGTATCCATCCTGTAACAGCATCTCTGTTCGTGCTCAGCATCCAAACACGGCAGCGGAGGTTAAACAGGAGACATGAAGCTGCTGCTGGTGATGATGCTGTATCTGATCATGATAAAGCTTTTGTACATTTCTGCCGTTAACGCATCATTACCAAACAACTTGAATTTATCTGCACCATCCTCTCAGGATTCCACCAGATAGCTGCAGGTATTTGCTCCCATCCTGACACAGAAACACCCGAGCCAGAGAAACTTCAAAGGATTGATAGTCATACAGTTATTTTTGGATAAAGGGCTCTGCTCTTTCAGGGAGCCCTGGAGCTGCTTTTCCATTTCATGAACTTTCACAAGGGACACAGGACCTTTAGGTGAACTCAGTATATCTTCTCTGTGGGCACCAGGTTTGAAATCAAGTCCCAGGAACATTATTTAACTCCAGAAAACATCTCCTTTCAAGGAATGGTATCTTTTCCAAGTGGGCCTTTGAGCGCTGAACACGTTTGAATGATTGAGTAATTGCAGCATTTAACAGAGCAAAGCAGCAGTGAGTACAGCTCTCTGGGACCTGAGCAGGTTCAGGATTGTTCTTTTAGTATTAGTTGAAGCAGACTGTGTTTGTTGATGTGATGTAAATAAAGACTAGAGCACTTTTTTGAGTTATGGGCCTTTAATTGGATAGAGGACAGCAGGAAACATTTGTGGATGTGCAGGAAAGAGGCCACAGGCTGGATTCAAACCCGGGCCACCTGCGCGAGGACAAACCTCATAGAATGCAACCTAGGCCACTGGGCCATCTATGGTCCAAGACCAGACCACATTTTATGACCAATTCATGTAGAAATCCAGGAAACTCCAAATGGTTCACACACTATTTCTTGAAGCTGAATTTTGATTAACCATAATGAACAGAACCATCTGTTTGACACAGCAAGAATTAAATGCTGCATTTATGTTTTGGAGAAAATGCATGAATGCAAATGACCAGGATAAGGACCAATCCTTTTCTGGAATTGGTGCTCAGAATAGCTTTTGAATACTGAGCTAACATTACAGTATTCAGAAGCTATTCTGAATTTAAAAATACGACCAACAATTCAAAACATGGCTTATATTTGCATGGAGTAACAAAGGTCTAGATATCTGTTAAAAATATCTGTATCATTGGAAATTTGCCATTCCCCTTGGTTTCAACTGAGGTCCTAATTTGTCTTTGTTTCAAGGGCTGTGTAGCCCTTTACCTTTAACTTACGGAGAAATGGGACACCACTTTGCTAGCCACCCCCCCAGCTGTTCATTCTGTTTCTCCCCAGCTCTTGGACCCAAACATTTCAACTGAGGATCCTCAAAGAATCAAAGTTCTGCTGTCTTCTCTCTGAATATTGTCCGGGTTTTGCTACTGTTTGCTCCCCCCATCACTGAGCCATTTCTGCTTTTTAGTTAATTTCCCTGCCCATTGTGTTCTTTAACCATGATAATAAAAACAGACAAACAGGATATGACTGTTGAAGTTCACATTAGTAGCAGAGTGCTTTAGTGGATCTCAAACTTCTCTTAACTTTCACTTTTTTCCATATTTAGGACGTTACCATGGCAGTGTCCTCTATGTGGCATAACACTGGCTGTGTGCCCAAAGTGCAGGACACATGTGAGATCAGTGAAAAGCGATTCTGGATTTTGGATGAAATCTGTTGATAAATATTTTTTCTACAGCATTATTTTTCCTTTATATTGTCATTTCTCATCATTTCTGATTTTTTTTTCTCAAAATAAATCCTCAATAAGTTATATGGTCTGAGTCTTAGCACTTAAACACTGATCTGCTGCTAGATGAACTTTTCAAACCATCACAGTGTGAGTCAGACTGAAGGAAACAAAATGACAGTCTGATTTTTATGTTTAGGATGGTCTGTGTTTTATTGTTTAGCTGTTTGCTCAGTTATAGAAAGAACAGAGGCATGTTACTGTGCTGCCCGTGAGTATTTAATGGATTGTATTTTGCTGTTGTTAGTACTCACCTTAATCATCAAAGTTATGTCCTTTTCTTCAGCTGCTCAGGTCAGTTTCCTTCTTGCACTTTTCCCAAGCCATTATGAAACAGACAGGGCATCATGATCAGATCTCACCAGGATTTGATGCTGTTGAGGTCTCTGATGGTGGGTTTGGTGCAGGTGATGGCTATTTTAATTATATCAGTCAGATATTTTGTAACAAAAAAATAGATAGGGGTGTTTGACAAGCTGGCTTATGATTGCTCATCTTTATGACCTTAAACTTTAATGTCCTGGCCTATTGTCAGACATTAAAAATCTAATTTTGGTTTAACAGATGAAATGTAGGAGGATTATAGTATGTCTTATGGTCTGTTTGAAATTGTGATGTGATCGTAATTGGAAAAGTTCCTGCAAATGAGTGAATGGATGGAGTGTTGATGTTCATGTTGGGAAGTTGCTTCATAGTAATCTGTTCTTTTCCATAGTTTGGTCTGTTCTGTGTCTGAGTCCTCTCACAAGCCGTTCTGATATTAACTGCTCCCCTCAGCTCATCTAAACAGAGTATTATGAGCTGTGGAAGCTTATTCAGTACAGGCACATGAGGAAGGCAAGATGGCTGAAATACCAGGACCAACAGACTCTGAGGGTGGGGCAGGGGGCAAGCACTCCCCACTGTTGCTCTAATGTCTAAAAGTACACTGCAGAAGAGCCCTTCGGCTGTCCTTGTGAAAATTACGTTGAATGGAAAACAAAGGAATGCAAAAATGTCATTGGTTGATTTTTCACAACAGTGTTCAGCTACACTTGGTGCTAATTTGTTTTTGGATTGTGCCGACCACTTCACCTTTGACTGCCTCTGCAACAAGGGCTAAGCACATAAAGATACACACAAACACTACACCACAGCTAATGCACATAATAGCTGGTCTTCTCCTGTGTGGAGTCAGATTCTGGATCGTAGGTGTAGTGTTGTTACACGAGTTCCCCTGGCAGAGTGCTTGCAATGCACCCTTTGGTGTTTTTCTACCTCTGCATCCAAAAGATTCAGGCTGTAAAACATTATTGTACTTTATTATCAAAGCAATTATTCAAGTCACTATGGACATAAGGTTAGACACAGAGATGCAGAAAATTCAAAGGCTAATTTTTTTTTTTTTTTTAGACAACTTTAGTTTAAAAATAAAAACAGGACAAAATGGATCTGACTTCACTTGTTTTTGAAAGATTGCTCTCTTTGTTTATTGCATGACTCCTGTCAGATCAGCAGTACAAACAACAGAAGCACTTTAATCCAATGCAGATGTGAGAAATGTTCTTTGCTGAATGTCATCTCTTTTCTCCGGATCATGTCTAAAGACCACATCCAGCCAAGTAGGAGCTCAGGTCCCGGTCCTGGCAGTGAACTTTCCAAGCCACCCTGAAACAGACAGATGGGCATTTTGTTATCAATCTTCTTCCAGTTTAAAGGTACATGAACATTTAACAATGTGTATATCAGTCACATGACCAGATCTTACCAGGCTCTGATGCCGTTGGGGTCCCTGACCACACGTTTGGCACAGTTGATTGCTGTGACGACATTATCAGTCAGAAGCTCTGTGAAGGAGGACAAAACGAAAATCTCAATTACTGAAAGATTAGCATGTACAACACATAGGAATGTTCTTGACTGAGTAAAAATAATAATAATAAATAATAATAATGCTTTTCTTTCTTTTCTCGACCCGTTGCTTTCTTCTTAATGTTGCTGACTCTTTTAAATAAGGTCTGAACAGCTTTAGTGGCTGCTAAAGATCTCCAAATTACACAAAGATGAGTCATTGTACAGGACAAAAGTGCATGACCACCATTACTGACCACTGCACTGAATGCCGCATGCATTGCGTGCGAATGAGCCATCGTAGCACCAGTAGCGGCTGTTAATCTGGAAGATGCCGTAGTCAGTGGATCCATCAGTGTTGTGGTTGGTGGCCTGGGTGTTGTAGTGTGACTCCCACTGGGACAGACACACCCCTGCAGAGGAAAGCAAAATTACAATCAAAAAAAAAAAACAGTATTAAAAAGATCCAATCTATTTTTTTTGCTTTAAAATGACTCTTTGGTGATTAGATAATAGAAAACTTGTTAAGAATAACTATCAAAGGAGCAGATACTGGCTTCCACAAGAAATTGCAACAAAGCTCCTGGGAATGCACTGATTTTAGGGCCACATGGATCAAGTGGAACTATTAGTCTAACATCTGGTCTGGTCCTGTACATGTATATGTGATGTCCCGCTAGAAAAACTTTCTCTGTTCCAGTCTGTGGTGGGTGTAGTTAATGGTAAAGTTTTCCTTTTAGAGAGACAGCAAGCTTGTTGTATGTGAACACACAATGACGGCTCAACTGTATTACATATTTTTATATTATCATAAGTCTATCAGAAATTTGGACAGGGGACATTGTGTGTAAATTTGAATAGAAGCAGGCCTCTTTTACAGTACCCCCCCCCCCCAAAAAAAATAAAATAAAATAAAACAATAAAATTAATTAAATTAAATTAAATTCAATTCAATTCAATTCAATTCAATTCAATTCAATTCAATTCAATTCAATTCAATTCAATTCAATTCAATTCAATTAAAAAATGAATAGATAAATAAATAAATCACAACTTCCTCAGGTTGGCACTGTTAAAGTAGATCACTTGTTACAGTGAAAGGTATTAAGATCAGCTGTAACTTGTCTTGTTAGGCCAAACTATCTTCAATAACTGTTTTTCTCAATTAGACTATTTAGAATCCACTTTAAAATGATCATTCTTAATCAATCCATATCTGACAAATAGTGAATGGAATATTAAATTAATGTTATAAGACCAGATCAGGTGTGTGCAGACTGACAGGCTGGTACTCACAGTCAGCCAGGCTGACACCCCAGTAGCCGTCCATCCCATTGTTCTTCAGCACGCGGGCCCATTCACAGCGATCATAGACCCTCGCACTCGCCACAGCCACCAACAGCAGGAACACAAGCCCTCTCATGGTTCACTCTCTGCAGGACCGAATGTCAAGCAGCTCCAGATAGAAATCCTTTTAAAGGCTGCTGCGCTTCGCACTTCTGCTTTGAATGTCGTTAAGCTCTAGGAAGTGTTTGTTTTCCACATCTCTGAGCCAAGTTAGGACATGTGAACAGTCAGTTGGTTTCCAGGTGCACAGTGTGTTTCATAATCATGATACTGGAGACTGACAGACGGGAAATTCCAGATATGTAAGTTGCAGGAACTTGAAGTGAAAGAATCCTTGGCAGTTTTTTTCTGTAAGTAAACGGCATGTTTACTTTCACTTTGACTCAACATCATGAGCATGCCCCTTGTTCCTGTTCTTGTTTCCTCATTTCTGTTCTTTGGTTTGCAAACATGACAGTCCAGAAGTAAAAAAGCATGAATGCCTAAGTGGGATGAGTTACTTGTGAGTTTGCATATTTATTTTATTGCACATCAACAAACAGACAGATTCAGAATGAATAGTATAAAGGTGTATAATCTCACCTTGTTTATGATTATTCAGTGTAAAAATGTCCACCAAGGTCTGTTTTTTCTTCCACTGTCCTTCTGTGTTTGTGCTAAAATGCTGCACAAGTTTGCAGGTTCTCACTGCAAGGGCCTTTGACTCTAACAAGACCTTGAAACATAATTATCTTCAACATTTGAGCTTTGTAATCAGATTTCAAGATTGGATTATTTAAGCTCACCGTATGCTAAATGTAGAAATAATATCTTAATTCCTTCTCAGACTCTGGTAAACCACAAAAATAGGGGAAACATGACAGTTCTCTCAAAATCTATTCAACATTTTTGTTTGTTTTTCAGAATTGCTCCAAGAATTTACCTCTTGCACAAAAGAGTGTTTTTTTTATTTAAAGTGTTTCTAATTTTGTACCATAACCCTTAAAAAACCTGACTTAAATGGTAGACAGCATTTCACTGCTACTGTTCTTTTTTCCCACTCCATCAATGCAATAATCAGAGCTAGAAGTGTTTTACACAATGCTGTCATTTAAAGGTTGTGACCAGGGCTGTTATTTGGAAATAGAAGTTTATGTTGTATAATTCTTTGTTTGAACGTGCTGTGCACTTTGATTTGTGAAATCTGTTGTGAATAATAATGTACACAAGACTGAGTCATAATTTGTTATATCATATTATTTCACTGATAAAATAACATCAGGTCAGAGATATGATCCTGTTTATTCTTCCCTTCCCCCTCTCTTTCATCATTAGTTCTTGTGTCAAGCTTCACACAAGTGCTCTAACAGAAGAGTGCCAAAAATAAGACTAAGATTGCATACCATTCCATCCATCAATTCATTTCCTACACCACTTACACTGTTCAGGGCCGCGGGTGCCTGGAGCCTTTCCCAGCTGTCCAAGGGCGAGAGGCGGAGTACACTCTGGATTGGTCGTCAGTCAATCGCAGGGCTGACACGTAGAAACAGACAAACTTTCATGCACGCACTCACACCTATGGACACTTTGGAGTGACCAATTTAACCTGATGAGCATGTTTGGACTTCGTGAGGAAACTGGAGTACCCAGAGAGAACAGTACATATGCATGGGAAGAACATGCAAACTCCATACAGAAAGGCTCCCTGGGCAAACTGGGAATCTAAATGGTGACCTTCTTGCTGTGAAGTTGCAGCGCTAACTGTCGTGCCACCGTGCAGCCCGCATAACATCCATTCAAAATACCCAAACCAGTAGTATATAAAGGTCTTATAGAGCTGAACCTGCTAGGTATAAAATATAGAGTGACTTTTGTTTCTGTCATCACCTTAAATCCATTCTGTTATAAAAGCATCTAGAGGCCATGTGAGGAACTGCGGCTTTATTTGTTATTAGGACGTGGATCTGGAAAATTAAACAATCTTTTTAAAAGTACAGAAAACAAGATGATTTACTTGGAAAATGTTTCTGAAAGAAATTTGTTTGGGAATGGGGGAAATTAAAATGTATAGACTGTGACTGCTTAAACAGAGGCGTTTGCTTGGTCCTGGTTAGTTCAAAGCCTGTTTGTGTGCATGGGTTTTTTACCCATCAGTTATTGAACGGAGTATGTTTGTTTGTTTGTTTGTAGGGTAAATCAATCATTTTATCAGTCTGTGTTTTCATGTTTCACAGCTCTCCTGAGCTCTAAACGGCATCAACACTTAAAAAGTTGGAAAAGTACCCGATCTGGTTGTCACTGCAGGTTCTCTTCTGAGACATTTTATCATACAGGGCTGTAATCATACTCATAATGGAGTTCCTGAACTCCATTTGCTGCTCTTACTTTCTCCATTCTCTGGCTGCACCTTGTTTTCAGACCCTTCTTCATCAGAACACCCTCACTCACCGTCCTTTCGCTGCTTCATCTCAAACCTGAAACACCGGCAGAGAATGCAATTAATCAGCCGGCTGAGCTGACGGCAGTCGAATCAATTAAGCTGCACACAGAGAGCAGGGAGGAGGATGGATCCATTGGAGTCAGAGAGAGTGAGAACCTGGGGAGATGTTTAAATGGTGTAAACAAGGATCGAGCATGGATGCAGGTTTCAGATACAGCTGAGGATTTCTGAAGAGCATTTGGTTTTACAGCTGCAAAAAATGCAACACTCTCAGAATCTAAGAACTGTATAAATGAGACAGAGTCAATACAGCTGCAAGGTATTTTTTTTTTTCTCTCACATTTATCTTTTCTTTTTGTCTTGAGCTAACGTCTTATTTTACATTAAGAAAAACAATAAGACCTAAAAAAAAAGAACCCAAAGTGTTTTCCAGCCAAATGTGACAAAGTACATACTGTGTCAAAAACTACGTGTAGAAGGTTAAATGTTTAGGCTGAAAATTTGGGCGACAAGTGTGGAATGGAGGGTTATGAGTCTGGAGATTTAGAGTTGTTAGACAAAACTATCAAACAATATGTGAGGTGGAAGTTGTTTTGGTGATAATTTTGCCATTTGCTTTGATTTTTTTTAATTGGGTTGTACACCAGCATGACTTGGTATGGAATGGTTAATTTTTTTTTCTCCCAAAGACTGTGCTTAGCATCTACAGTCTCACATGACAGCCATTGTTCCTGTGTTCGCTGTGTTGTTGACGAATAAGGGAGCACAGAACCAAAGTGTACCAGAGCGGAGATGGACTAAACATAGATCTGGTGGAAATCCAGCTTCACATAATTTGAAACTCTCACTAGATTGGGCTTTGTGATCTTACCTGCAGCGAGTCACCAAGAGGAGCTTAAAAGTTTTGGTGTCATTGTTGAGGAGCAGTTATGTCATCCACCTAATGCATTCTGAAATGTGGGCTCTGGTTGATGGTGAACAGAATTTGACAATGTGTGCACACACCACATGAACATTACCATTACATCCATCAATGTTCACTGTGATTTGAAGAGTACACCTGAACACTGTAAAGAATTCACTAATCTTGAGCTTAACATGAATGAAATGCAGAACCTGGCAGTTTGACATGTCTGTGGTTCGTCTGTTTGAGTCCCTGCAGTCACCTTTTCCTCTTGCTTTAATGACAGATAGATCCAGAGTTAATTTCAGTGTTACTATGCTGCCATTATCACAGCGGACGGACCTGTTTGCGTCCTTCCTGCTGAGTGCTCAGTGCTGTAGTTACATTTTGTGTGCTATGATTAAACATGTGTCTGAGAGGCAGAGTGGCATTATCAGCTTCTCAGCATCTGGCAATAAAATTGTCCCAGGTGGTTTGAGCAATCACGTTTTAGCGTCTTTAATGCTTCTTGGAAGCATTTATGGTAGTTTTTATTCATGCAGCTTATAGCTCACACATCGGCACAAGATGCATCAGTGACTAAAGGCATGATGATAGGGTTCTTGTGCATCTTGATGGATTTCAGCTCTTCTGTAAATCTTCCTCCTTGCTGTGTAGCAATATGAGACTCCTGCATTTGCTCCAAAAAGTGTAACTGTTAAACTGAGATACAGTGAAAACAATTCAGGATCAGGCAATTCAGAGTTGCACTGTTCAAACTTTCACTAAACTAAATTTGGTCTGAAAGTACAATTCATTTTCAAGTTAAAGAGGCTGTGAGGATTTTTTAATTGGTCTTGGAAAAAATGTCCCTTCTAGATATATGCCTAATCGTAATCCACACTTTAAAATGGGATTGTCAGCATTCTTAAATGCTATTTCTTAGCTTCCTAAACTGGTCTCACAGGACTGGATTAATGTACAGCACCTCATAGTCTCCATGACAACACCAAGCAGAATGATGAAGTTAAGTAGTAAGAAGAGATATCTTTGTTTTGTCTCTGCTGAAAAAAAATTCTGTGATTAATTTTGTAGTGATGGTGGACACAGGAGCCTGACTGTCAAACAGAAAAAAGGACAGAAGAGCAGAAGAAAGCTAAACAGGAGAGTGGTAGAGTATGATCTTAAGGCTAAAACAGGAGCTTAAAGCTAAAACACAGGCTAAGATGTTTGTGATAATGTTCATTCTAACCAGTGGGCTGTTCAAACTTGAGGGTCTGTCAATAAAATGATGAGCCAGGTTATGCTAGCTCTGCTTGGTGAGGTTGGAGCTGGTAGATGAGCACTGGTAAGACACAAACAGGATTCACTCATGTTTCATGTTACAGACATGTCTCAGAGCGTTGAGCTGTGAGTAGAGCTGGCTACTAAACTACGGTACAAACTGACAAAGTTTGCTTGTTGTCACATCTCAAAACGTAGCTCTAAACAAATGTTGATAAATACTTTAACTGCTGGCATTGTATCTGGTGAAAAGATGTCTTAAACAGAGAAAACTTGTTTTGATCTGGTCTCAATTTGTTTCAAAGACAAGCACATGCCTTGTTAAAAGTAATGCCTCTAAAATGTGGTGCTGCTGTCCAATCTAAACACATCCATCTCAAAGCATCTTTCAACCAACTGATATGTTTTTTGTGCCTTTTGAATAATTTCTGTGTATTGGATCTTTCCCTTTTTCTTTCTTGATTGGTTTAGTGATCACGTTATTTTCCATTATAAAGAAGAAGCGAGTTACACTTCCTTCATTATGTTCATCAGTGTTTTATTGGCCATGATCCAAGCTTGAAGTTTGACTTGTGTATGAGCCAATCTGCTAATTACAGACTGTGAAGTAAACGCTAATATATTTAAAAACAGCTGTCTGCATCCCTATTTCAGCTCTTCATCTCTGCAGTGAGATTGAGTGTGAGTTTGTTTTCATGAGGGACAGAGAATACTAACGTGTGAGTCATTCGTCAAACTGATTGATCGCTGTGTTTTAAAGCGCTTCAAAGCACCTGAAAGCTGCTGGACTCACAAACCACCACCAAAGAGGCGGTTACACAGGCTGAAATCTAAACTCTTTTAACAACACAACAGGAGCTGCACACCCACAAAGATGTGCTCTGAACTGAACTTTACTCAGAGAAATGATGATCTACAGGGCTTTGGAAACATGATAATGTGCTGAAAAACTGAAATAGCTGCAAACATGCTGCAAATATACCAGTGATGCAAAGAAAAGACACAAAAACAGAACAAATATAGCTGCAGAAGAAAAAAAAAACTAGAGACAGTCAGACATTGAATTGGATAATTATTAGACCACAGTGTGATGGACACTGTTGGGATATTTGGAGACTACCCTCTTTCAGCAGCCATTGGATCTAATCCCCAGATCTCTTTAGATGGAGATAAATGATGCCTCAAACCTCTCTGTCCTCATCATGAATTCACCATGATGCTTACCTGCGTCAAAGTAAATACATCAGATGCTAAACATTGCAAGACAGTATTTGTTGGAAAAAATTGCATAACACAGCACTGTACTGTTAGTGTTTGAATTACAAAATACTCTATTTTAGCAATAAAATTGTTGTTAATCCTGAAAATCACGACTGTATAGACACAAAACATTATAAATACATCAGCTTTAAATTAAAAATAACTTGAGATGTGTTAAAATGGAAAGAATTGTGCACATAAAAATAAGTGTCAACTTAAAGTGCCCTGTTTGGTTTTAAATTAAAGGTCTGTGTTCAAACTGGAATTGTCAACAATAGATAAACATTTCTCTCTAACGAAATGAACTTTATTCAAAAAAGACTTGCTGAAAAATCAACAATGCTGCTGAAGATGTGCTGGCTTCTCCCCACAAAAACAAAACAAAACAAAACAAACAAACAAACAAACAAACAAACAAAGAAACAAACAAACAAACAAACAAACAAACACACAAACAAACAAAACACAGTGCCCTAGGTGGGTTGCTACTTGTTGACGTTAATCCCATTAGGTATATTTTCTCTAATACTTACAGAATTTTGCTGGTTCTGGTTTTATCTTCGATGTTTTCAGCAGCACTGATGCTACACTTTGAGCACAATGCTAAAAGGCTAAAACACAAGCAAACAAGAAAAACACAGGATTAAGCTGTTTGTGATAATGTCCATTCCAACCCACAGTCAGCAGTTATTCTGCAGAGGTCTGTTTAAACTTGAGAGTCTATCAATAAAATGAAGAGTGAGGTTACGTTAGCTCTGCTTGGTGAGGTTGGAGTTGGTAGATGAGCACTAATAGGGCATGACCCACTAATGTTACACGTTACAGACTCGTCTCAGGGCACCGGCTGTGAGTGGAGCTAAATATAGCCAGGTACTATCAAAACTGCTTGTTGTCATGTTTCAAAGCTCTATGTAACTGCTGATAAATACCTTACCTTGTCGCATTGTATCTGGTAAAAAGTTATCTCTAACAAAGAAAATTTGTTTCAATCCACTCTCCTTTCATTTCCCAAACAAACACATCCCTTATTAAAGGTCACAGTCTGCATGAGACTGTGGGCCAAAAAGTGGCAAGGTACTCCAATTTAAACAGATTCTCCTCCCAGCATCTTTTGACTTAGATTTGATTAAAACACTGACTAAATAAATTGTGGTCAAATAGTTTTGCTCAGTTACTACTTTTTCACTATGATTTTTTAAATCCTGCATACCCCTGAAGTGCCCTCGCATACCCCCATTCGAGAACCACTACTTCAAAGCCAAAAAGTCACAATACCCCTTTTTAATCATTTCCATTGCATTGTACTCCATTGTTTTTTGACTTTTTGCACATTATAGCGTTTTATTTAAGCATCTACAGCCTTTTTTTGGTCAGCCTTTTGGAAGAAGACTGTTTGTGCTCTTGTTGGCTGCTAGTGATGCCATCTAGTCACCTAACCCTCCCTCATTCCTCTAACCTGCGCACACCTGACCCACTTCCCACTTAGCATTGTTATGAGTACGAACACATTGTAATTCCCATTAACTCCCCACAATTTTAATTTTAAATGAGCGCGTGATCCTCAGTCTTTAATGTGTGTGAGCTCAGACTAAATTAAAAACTGTCTGACTCTTTAATGAGTGAATTATTGATTCAAGCTCAAAACTCAAACCCAGAGAGATTTCATTTCTCCATTTCGAACCTGTGAGGACGTCTCAGGCTTTGAACAGGGATCCAGAAGTGTAAATGGTGAGTGGAGTACTCAGCAGAGACATGCGCTGACCTTCCTCTCTGTGTCACTGATTGGTAACAGAACAGAGGATGAGGAGAAGGGAGGAAAAGAGAGAAAGAGGGGGGAGACGGAGGTGATGTCTGGGATGATGAGTTTTGTTCCAGGAGGCTGAGCTGTAAAAAGTGAAGAGCAATTCAACTCCCACTGCTCATCTCTTTATTTCTGTGTTGGCGTGTGTGTGTGTGTGGTTTCTGTATGTGTGTAAAGAGTCAATTCAAACTCTCCTGTTGGAAGTTTTTCCTTTAACAGATATTGATCAAAACTTCCATCACTTTATGAATGTTTAACACCAGCTGCATGTTCAGATTGTGACAGCTGAAATAAGGCATCATTACATTTTCACGTGTTAAACAGTGTGTAGAGCTCTGACCATGCTTCATCAGCGCTCAGTGATCATAAAACTGTTTTGTTGTTGTTGTTGTTGTTGTTGTTGTTGTTGTTGTTGTTGTTTTTTTTGTTTTTTTAACCAAATTTCCCCCTGGGATTAATTATGTATTTCTCATTTCTTGTCTTCCAATTAAACACCTGCCCACACACAAAGTTCCCATCTTATAACAAATTTGACCTCCAATCACCCTAATTAGAAACAAACAACAATCTAAACAATCTCCTTCATAATATACATTTGGAATATAACATAACTCACACTGATTGTGGGTTTCACTATATTTTGCACACTTGCCATATCTTCCTCTGAATTTTTGAATTTCTTTAGTTTTTTTTTTTTAACTTTTAAAGATTTTGTAGATTTTTTTAATGTCTACAATGTTTTTGACCTTTAAACTTTTTTTTCTGAGCTGCCCCAAAGTTCCAAATCCTCTGACAAGACTCTTTCAGTTCTTTCACAGCCCAAGCCTGAAACAAAAGGTGATGATGACTTCTCTATTGGAGCACCTGTGCAGTGGGATTGCCTACCAGGTGCAATATTAGTAATATCTGTTAAAAATCTTCTGAAAGAGCAGGCTTTATTGCAAATGATCTTTTGGTGCCCTTTTTTTCTGAATGCATGAAGCATTTTATACGATAGTTTTGATGCCATTTTAGTTTTAATCTCATAATTCGTAATTACACACTTAAAACAGTTGGGTTAAAAATAACCAAAAATGCACTGTTTTATAACCTAACCACTAGTTCATATAGCACAAGCCCAGCAGTAATTAATTTGACCCAGCAGGATGGGTTGGTCCATTTTAACCCAACGGATTAGTTAATATTTTACCCAAATTCTGGGTCAAATTAATTACAATTCTGAGTTATTTCAACCACAAACATTTGTTCAGTAATCTATCCAAATGCTTGGTTAAGTTAACCAATTAGCAAGGTTGGTCCAATTTAGCGTCATTTCAATCATATTTTATAAGGCTGTCAAGCACTGACAATTAGTCTGTGCTGTTGAACACAGACCAAGATTGGAGTTGTGTTGCGCAGATAGTCCATTCATAAGAGACACATATACAGCCTGTGATCCCAGTGCGTACAGCAGGGTCTCATATCCATTGCGTTCCCTCCTCACAAAACGTTGTCAGAACATCAGAAAAGTAACTTTCCTAAAAACCATTGTCTCAAAATGTAAAGGAGCGGTTATTTGAAGTTTGGTTATGAAAAAAATTGTATTGATTATTGATAACTGAATATTGAATTGAAAAGGTGCTGATATGCATGAGAGCTTGGCGAATAGAGCCTAATGGGATGTTTGGTTAGTTGAGCATGTCTGTCAATGTGATGACACATAACATTCAAATTACCAACAACCCAAGTGTTGTGTCAATCAATGTATGTTGGGTTGAGGGATTTTAACTCTGCGTTTGAGTCGCTCAAAATAACCCAAAACCAATATAAACAAACCACTATGGGTTAAACATTTCATAACTCAGCAGTAGAATTAATAATGTAATCCAGCTGTTTTGGTGTGTACTCTCGTTTTTTTGTTTATTTTGTCGAATTTTGGGGAGCAGTTTGTAACTTTGGTTTATAAAACTGCTTTAAAAATAATTAAAAAAAAATAATAATAAAAATATTGTTGTGGGGTTTTTTTTAGTGGCACTAAATCCATCTTTTAAACAGCATGGAAAAAATAAAGGAAAGACAGCTTTCGTTTATATCTACAGCTTCACATCAACAGACTTGTTGGACAACAAGACAAGAAAAAGTGTAGGACCCACTATATTTGTCCATAAACTGAGAACCAAAATCAGACTTACAGTTCCTCAGTGAAGCTAAATTAAAGCTTCACTGTAAAAGTTCATTTTATTTCTTATAGAGGAGATAACTCTTGAGACTTTTCTTTTCATTGGAGATTTTTCATGTTTCAGAGGGAAATTAGAGCAGAGAGGACTGAAAGTTCCTAACAACAGTGATGAGGAGGGAGGAGGAGTGGAGAGGAGGATGAGAAGGAGACAGACGTCTGTGTGAAAACAAGATGACAAAAAGGGAGTTGGAGGAGGAGAGGAGATAAAGTGGTGGAAATGACAGAATGGAAACAAAAGAGGGAAGATGAGAGGAGTGAAAGGAAGAAGAGAGGAGCAGAGTGTGGGAGAGGAGAAGGGGGTGAAGGGGTAAAGAAGGAGGAGGAGAGAGGGAAAGCTTGTTAATTTCAGGGCTGGTATCTCAGAAGCAGCAGAACCTTCAGGGTCAGCGGGCCATGAGCAGGACTTTCATACTGAAATAGACAGTCTGACCCTGGGACACACACGGCTGGAGGAGGGAGGAGGGGTAGAGGCATCTGAGGCTGTTGATTTCAACCAATTATATCCTTGGCTTTTGAGGGAATTTTATTCTGGGAATGCATTTATATTAAGATGATATTCTGTATTAAAATATATAACATACAACAAAGTAATGTCTTCAGAGATGAGGGTGGAATACACAAAAAAATAATAAAAAACAAGAACTACAATATGAAAGTTAATAAGTACCTTTTATGTTATTTGACTGTCATGTCTTATTATTGTTAGTTGCTTATCCTCAGAGTTTCAAAGCAGAATTCAAACAGCCCCTTGCATCTTATTCAACCGCCCCCTCTCTTGTGGTTTCTTGTTCTGTCTACTGTTGTATCCTCGCTTAACAAAAGCTTTACAAAAGCTTTACAAAATCTGATCAATATCAGGTTGGCTGCAGGTATTTTTTCTGTATTGGACACCTGCATCACTGCAGAATCAATGAGTGTGTGGCCAAATAAGAGAAGCGTGGTGCACATTTCAGCACAACATACATAGAATTCACTTCATCAGATGTTTAAATCAGCAGACACACCAACAGGACCAGCTAGGATTTCATGTTGATAAACAGTTTGGAGCCAAACATTGGAAGAAAACAGTGGTATGGCCTTTACTCCTGAGTAGATACACTTAAAGGGGTGCTGCTTTGATTGGAAGCTCTTTAGTTTAAGACACCAAGTGACCAGCAGAGGTGGGTAAAGCAACTCCTGACAAATTGGCCACAAGCAGCGAGTGTCTACTTAAGCAACTATTGATTCCTTTCTTACAGATGGTGGGAAGCGTTACATAGCTGCACAGAAACTGAAGATTTGATAAGCCAAAGTTTGCTGAGCAGAATAGAAACACGAAAAAGTCAAACCACTTTTTACATTTTGGTGAAAGTTTTACCTCAGTTGTTATTTATGTTTAATATTTAAGGGTAACAATTTGAGATGGGCACATCCCTGTTATGGTTTGCCTCAAAACCACGTATTAGTATTTTTGGGAGGAATATATATATATATATATATATATATATATATATATATATATATATATATATATATATATATATATATATATATATATATATGTATATATATATATATATATATATATATATATATATATATATATATATATATATATATATATATATATATATCTTTTTTGATGATCATAAAATTCTGGAAAATGTTATTTTTAGTTGCCAATCAACCATTGTGTTACAGAGGAGTTGATTTAAAGGTATAACTGGTAGTTTGATTTAGACACACTTTTGGTTATACTAGTAAAATGATCCAGATGGCAAGCAATACATGATGTGTTCTTAAATGAGAGCGAATAATATCCGTTATCTACAGCAGGAGATAACCCAGGAAAACATCAGCCAATCACATTGATTAGGATCCAATCTGTTAAACTAATCAAATCCTGTCCTGCCGTTTTGCCCTCCTCCTGTGTGTACATATCACTGGCGTACACTGCCCCTGACGCAATGCATGTTCCCGAGTTTAGCAGTGTACAGGTTCACACTCAGCAGAAGAATGGCAGAGAAACTACCCATACCCTGATTACTGGTAACCGCTCCTCCAGCTTGACAGAGCAAGACAAGAAAGACGGATGCTTTCTTTTCTTTTTCTGTTCCCCTGCCTCTAACTATTGCCCCTCTCGCTCAACCTCAGGCCTGTCCCCTCTGACCTGATGGGGTACTTGGCTCTGTGTTATAGTCTGGATCAGAGTGTAATAAACTCTCACCACAGGGGCTCTGACAAGCAAAAAATTGTGATATTTAGTAAGTCCTAGAGAAAATGCACCTATACTATTTGTATTATAGCTTTACTCCTGATATCGTGTCACAGGTAAAAGTGGATGATGCTACCATGACAGTTGCAAGTACTAACAAAGTCAAGTTTGTTTATTTGTTTTTTAGCTTTCCGTTTAACGTTTTGATGTTTCCTTACCTCTAAATGAGACATGACTCGACGTAGTGCAAAACATAAAATGATGTGCTGAGTCTGTCTATCAGTCATTCAGCTGCGAATCAGCGGCGCTCGTGCATGTGAGCAGGGGCGTTACTTTGCTTTCATTAATAACTGACATGCTCCAGGCAGGAGCTGAACATTTTTTTTCTTCAAAACCAGAAGCAGGAAAACTGAACCAGAGACGTTTATGGGAGTAATCCAGATTCATGTTGCTTTTATTAACCTGCACTGATTCAGTTTAACTGAAGAGCTGTGAGAGGATAAACGCAAATTTTGCAGCTGACAGACGAAGCCTGAAGCATTTTTTCTTAAAACATCTCGATCCTCAAACCAGACAGAACACAACATAAAACTATCAGACCAGGAAACACTTAGAGCAACAAGCATTATGCAGAAACAGAAACAGAGAAGACAAGTATGAGGAGGGAGCTGATCCTTAGTGGGGCAACAGGCAGAGTGCAAATAATTTTATCATCACAGCAGTCTCAATGGAATTAAACAGAGGATTTCTAACGTCACTTTTCTTTCAGGTTACTGTTTGGTGTAAAAAACTTAGAGAGAAAGAAAAGTAATGGCCCTTAAAAAAACGTTTTCATCTTTCAAACAGTTTTATGACACATTTATAAGAAAATTACACGCCTTGTTAAACATTCGAGCAATCTCAACATCTCCATTTGAGACAAATGTTGCTCAGATGAGAAGCAATAAAGGTTTTTATGTTTTGTTCAGAGATATCCCTGCTTTAATGTTTGTCATAAAGAGGAAAATCTGAGACGTGCTTTAAGAAAATTGAAGAACAAAAAGTGCATAGGATATTCTCCTTGTACAGTAATCCATGGAACAGCTGATATTATAAATATTATTCTGTGAAACTGAACATTTAGTTTGTGTGAACTTTGACAGTTCATGTTGGCACAGTAGGAATCTCATTCAATTGGGATCCAGTAATCTGTAGACAATGTAGACTGTTTTCTGAATAAAATAAAATAAAATAAAAGTAAATAAATAAATTAAAACACAGTACAATGAAATAAATAAAATAAAAGTAAATAAAATAAAAGTAAATAAATAAATTAAAACACAATACAATGAAATAAAAAAAATAAAATAAGATAAGATAAAATCAGATAAATATGAAACAAAACTAGCCTAAATGAGCTGATCCAATCGTAAATTCCCACATCTGGATCTTTTCCCTTCCACATTTACCCTTTTGGACTTTCTGTCCCAGCAAAGATATCAACCTTGTGACATGGAAAAAGTTTGGTGACATCTTTCTTTTTCAGTAAACAACTCTTTTAAAAACATCTCATCATAATAATTAATACCATATCACACTGCATTGAAATAGACTTGAAACAAGACCAAGACAATAAACCTTCAAGACAAACTTTACATAGTTCTTATCAGTGTGGATGCCCCCTGCTGGACAGTTGAAAACAACTGTTCTCCTTAAAAGTAATAATAAAACACCTGAATGTATTTGCCTGGGAGTCAGCAAATTGCAGATTTCAAGGTAAGGTAAGTAGGTAAAGTCTACAGGTAATGTTAATTCTGGCGCCCCCTGTGAACAAAGCAGGGTGGTCTTGACCTAGTCTAACCTTGTCTTGTATGTGTTGAAACTGTGTTTACTGACACAAATTCTATCTGTATAACTCTAAGATAATACAGATAATCAAACAGCTTGACCAGTTAATTAGGTCTTTTTGGCAGCATGCAGACAGGTATGTTCTTAGTTTGTCTGTTTGGTGCTGTAAAACCATGGAGGAACATGGTGATGGCCTTCATTGAAGGGGACCTGCATATTAATCCTTAGCAGTATGGAAATCAGCACACATTCATTGTGAACATCCAGTATTTTTACCTTACAGTCTTTAACATTGGGCAGCATAAACCCCTCTTTAAGAACATTATACTCCAGTTCTGCTGACTCGGTTCAGATAAATGCCACTAAACACTACACAGTGTACCTTTAAGCTACCTACAGGCATTTCTTTGATATCTCAACCCTTGATTTTTAAAGTTGAGGTGCAGATTCTTTCCTCAGCTGGAGTTGTGAAAAGTGTAAAACATTGTGCTCTATCTATGTTTTCAAATTGTCCTACTAGTGATTTCTTCCAAAACTCATCACTATGCGGACAGATGTCAAATGAGATCTCAAATATAAGTCCAGATTGTATGATACATTTGTGATTAAATACCTAATGTCTCATTCTGCCCCTTTCTATGACTGTTTGAAAACACAGTTGAAGCATGGACCAAACGTTTGTCCCTCTGTTCACTCCAATATTAAAGTGACATCGAGAGAGTTGGCGTGTTGGAATTACAAAGAGTCATCTGGTTAATAAGTTAATTAAAACATCAATTAGACGTCTGACCTTCTTTTACTGCTCTTCATCCTGCAGCGGGTTTTAGCTCACAGTCCCTGAAAGAAAACAGACGCTGATGAGTCTGTTTGAACATTTTTCAGACTAAAGACTCATTTTTTTCCTGTCTGAACAGAGGAAATCAAAGCCACTGGGAGCTCCAGGGTGCTGGGCCATTTTAAAATCTTTCTTAAAGCCAGAATAAACACACATCGTAGAAAACATGTTTTCAAGAGGGTTCTTAACCAGGGAGCCCTGACGCTAATATGTGGCTGGAGCTCATATTCTAGATTTTGACGTAAATAGTTTCAATAAACTTTGGTAGATAAGCTAACTTTTTTTCTGTTTAATGTATTAAATCCAAAGCTGGAAACCGCAATCCTTTTAGCCTAGCTTAGCATCAGAACTAAAGCATGAAAAGGAAGCCGACCTGGCTTCACCCTCTGTTGAAATCGACTTCATCTATGAGCCTTATTTGTTCACCTGTCAGGTGTCTTGTTTTTTTTTTTAAGCTAAAACTATAGTATTGGGAAAGTTACCTCCTGCTGCAATTCCCAGGTAACAGCAGATTTGTGTGTGTGTGTGTGTGTGTGTGTGTGTGTGTGTGTGTGTGTGTGTGTGTGTGTGTGTGTGTGTGTGTGTGTGTGTGTGTGTGTGTGTGTCTGCAGAACTTGCTGAAGTCAGCAGGCTATGTACTTTAGTTTCAGTTTTAACCCGTGCCCCCCTATCAGCACCGTTTTTAGTTGTTTCAGTCAGGAAACTTGGCTGGAATTTAAAAAACAGCTGGAAACCAGATTTATGCAGTGTGCGTGTGTGCGCGTGTGTGTGCGTATGTGTGCGTGTGTGTGTGTGTGTGACATCTGCCCATAGATTATAAGCTTTTGCATCATCCCTTTGTTGACCTGCAGTGAAATGACTCCTGTCAGTGTCTGAACACACTAACGTCTTTTGCCACGGCACCTCCCACCCACCCACCACCATCACCACTCTGCACAGTTGTGACCATGAATACTAACTCCAAGGGCGGCTGTGGAGGTGAATTTCTTCAGCTGAAAACATGTCAGAACATATTTATTACTGCTTATTCTCTCTCTCAACCCATAAAATACATTCAGGTCTTAGATGAACCCATTTACATTTGATGAAAATGACTTTCTAAGAAACGCTTGTCTTCAAATCAATCTTTCAGCTTGTCCTGAGATTTTTTTCCCCTAGAATGTTTTATTGGTGAGTTATTTTTCAGTACATTGTGATGCTTGTAGTGAAGTTTTATTTTCAGCCACTTTATTGAGTCTTGCTTTTAGACTTTTTTTTTTTGTTAATGTGCAAAAATTAGCAAATGCAGGAACACTCAGGAACTGTGACCTGGGAGGCTATGATGGGAATTAAAGTGGCCAGGAAGCGCATGCAGTAACCACATTGGAAGACATGCTGCAGACTGTCAAAGCGAACTAATTCAAAATCAGGTGCAGAAATCTAAAACTTGATAGAGTGCAGCATAAAAAAAGCATGGAAAAGCCTAAACAACTGGATTATTGGCAAATACACAAATGATGATAAATCAAAGAATAAGAAATGCAGAATAAGAATAAAAAGACTGTAAATTCAAACTCTACATCCAGGCCTGTGAGGTAAGAAGTGAAACAGCTTTAATCACATTTTTTTTTTTCAATTATAGTCTTGATCTAGCTTAGTTGACAGGACTTTAGGTCATTTTTAGTCATTAGAAGTCCTTGAATTTTAAGTATTTATTTTCTGTCATGGTCTACATTTGATTGAACTGATAACCAAGTGTGCAGTCTGCAAAATGTTTTACTATGATATTCAGATTCCCTTGCCTTAGTTTGACATATCAGTCTACATTCTCCCACAATGCGCTGCTGCTGTAATGATCAGTGAGGTAAGGAAAGGCAGTTAAACAGGAGAAAAGTTTCAACACATTGGGATCATCCTTACTCTAAGTCAAGAAAATGACTTTTTATTAAACTGTGGTGCTTTATTGTGCAGTGAAAGCACATGCTTGGGTTGAATGTTTATATCATGACTTCAATGCTGGACAGACATTTGGTTCACTGTGCCCCAATTCATAGTTGATCAAACCTATACATGAAGTGCATGCCAGGCCTGTAGGTGGTGCTGTAACTGTTTTGTCTAAAAGTAGCTTTTGGTAGATCTCCACCAAAGTAGAGTTGGGCATATTGGAGAACGCTAACTGCAGAAGTGGTACAGTAGATGCACATGTTGTTGAAAGACAATCAGCAGATTCAGCAGCACAAGTACAGCGGTAGTCCATTACGATCTTAACAGCAACACTGCGGTACTGTTGTATGTGCAAAGCAGAGCGTGACGGAAAGGACTCTGCAGGTGCAGGTCCTTGGTGGCCTGTTTTTAGGAGTTAAACAGAGAATCTGATTTATTCTTTTCCTCTTATTGCACAGCTACAAAACCAAAGACAGAAACCGTCATCAGAACATGTCTGAGAATAACCCTGTGAGCATGATGTCAAAGCTGAGGCATGAAAGGGATCCATGAAGGAGCAGCAGAGACGGACTACTAACAGCACACAGACTGTGTTCTTCAAACAGAAAGGGGCGGAGCTTATTGGCTCAGCAAAAAGCATCAGGTCTACCTTCTGAACTGTGTTTGAAGGGTCAGCTTTTTTCACACTGAGCTCAGAGTTAGAGGTACACTGTGTGTGTGTGTGTGTGTGTGTGTGTGTGTGTGTGTGTGTGTGTGTGTGTGCGTGTGTGTGTGTGTGTGTGTGTGTGTGTGTGTGTGTGTGTGTGTGTGTGTGTGTGTGTGTGTTTGTGTGTGTGTGTGTACCTGATGGTAAAAATCAATCTAGTAAACAACATCACATTCATCTGCTCCCACTCTCTCTTCTTTCTTTCCTATCTCTCGAGCTACCTGACAGTGACTGACACTGACAGGCAGAGACTGTGAGACACTATGTGTGTGTGTGTGTGTGTGTGTGTGTGTGTGTGTGTGTGTGTGTGTGTGTGTGTGTGTGTGTGTGTGTGTGTGTGTGTGTGTGTGTGTGTGTGTGTGTTGATCTTCTTCTTGCTGACAGGCCCACCAGCTGTGAGTGTCTGACTTTAGAGACACAGACCTCCTTGTGTACAAGAGTTACACTGCAGAAAATCCTGCCCTCTGATTGGCTGGCAGCTATTGTCAGACACATCAAGGCCGTTAAAAAAAAAAGTTTTTATTTCAGGTCTATTCTTAGTGGCAGATTAATCCACATTGGTTGCTGCTGTGAATATTTGGGCCAGAAAGACAGTTCCTGTCACTGAATCATTCTGAATTGGTTTTGGACAACAGCAGAGCTCTGTCACGTTGAGAAACATTTAGTTTTTGTTTGGATTTATGGGATCACTTTAACCTAACTTAGACTATTATCACAACATTATTAGGACCAAACATTGCCATCTAATGACTTTGAGTATACTGTCCATCAATCCATCTATCATCTTAAACTTATCTGGGTCAGGTCTTGGTTGAACATAATGGTTTTGCCGAAATAGTAATTTCAAATGCACAAGTCTTTGTTTCCTGCCTTGTCTTTGGATGTCGTTAATAGCAAGAAACATGTAGGTATTTACCAATTAAAAATTATAATTCTTGAATCAACAGTTTGAAATCCAAAAGTTACCCAAAACCACAATAAGAAACAAAATTATATCACAGCAGCAGGGGAGCAGTTTCTTTTGTGTATCACAATGTGCATCATGTGATCCTCCTCTAGCTCTGCTCAGTGGTGGCCTCTCTCTTCTTCCTGTCCCTCTTTACCTTTTTGGGTGTGAGACAATTGGTTATCGGCAGAGTGGTCCAACTGGACTCATCAACCTCTTCCAGAAAAGCCTGACTGTGACCACAACTCAGACTGCTCCAGAGTGTAAAAACACAGAATTTCTCTCAAAGGGATTAATAAAGTAAAAATCTTCTCTTCTTCTTCTAATCACCTCTCCAGCCCCGCTGCACATCTCCTTCACCCTCCCCCCTCACCGGACTGTCAGCTGAGGCTCTGTTTGCTCAGTGGGTCAGCTCGTTTGTAAGGACTTTACAGGTTTTGTGGCGTTTTTGAATTCAATCGTGTTGGTTAGCCTCCTGTCAGCCTTGGTTAGCATAAATTGTTTGTCACGCAGTGTGCAATTTTCCAAGTCTTGAACTCTCCTAGCTTGGTGCTACCAAGTCTGAGTTAGTATTTTCTTTTAAGTCTAGGCTTCTCTACTCTTCAGTGGACTTTCAACTGCATATTTATCCCTCCCGGCATGTAGTTATCTCCATAGAGGGGCTTGTGTTTTCCCACCTCCTCAGTTTCCATTCCACTGCAGGTACTAATGTTGTGATTTTTGTGTGTTTCTTTGTGTTTCTTTGTCCCACACTCAAGTCTCTGATCTTCTCCTTGACAATATGAACTGAATGATTAAAGAATTCTGGTCCTGTTGAAGATACTGTTGTAAAATATGTTTTAGTTTATCAGAAAGGTTAGTCTCTCTAAGATTTGAGATGTCCTGAATGGAGTTAGTGTCCTGCTTAAAACTTAATTTCTGTCTAGACTAAACGTGCGCAAACACTCAGAAACCAGCTGAGAAAAATGTATCTAAAGCAAGCTGGGCTGGAAATCACAGAGTTTGTACTTTGATGATGTAAGTGGTTTGCTAGTTGTGGCTAACATTAGCAGGACCAGATCTTCCAGTTCTTGGTCCTCCTTGCAAGTGAACTTCCACGTACCTAAACTGGATTCTCATTGCCCTGTTTGTATAGTTTTAATCAGACTTGGCCCATGTTCAACTTTACATCTACTGGATCAGAAGTGTCCAAACTTTTTCAAAGAGGGCTACATTTTAAGATAAAAGCTGTAATTAAATGGGCCTTGGGCCAGAACCAGCACATGATCATACTGTAGACATGCCCGGACTAGATCATCATTCTATCACACCATGGCAGGACATGAGATGATGCCTGTCATCTGTGCATGTTTACATCCAGGTAGTGCTGCACAGTAAGACAGTCATTAACTGGACCTACAGCCCCTGCTGACGAATCAGTCTTTGTTTGTTAGTGATGGTGCTACACATTTGGAAAAATGAAGAGTCTACCACAAAAACAACTTCAGTGAGGAACTTTTTCCCCCCGCTGACAATCAAGTCTTTCCACTGCTGGCAGGAGAAATGTGGTGAAGCAGCTCTTAAAAAGTTTGTTCTCATTCCTAATTTATTGGACACCCTAAACTGTAAACAAAATAAGGCCAAAGTTTTTAAAGCAATAATATTCCTTTCATGCCATCAGTAACGGGGAAAAACTTTCTAATATGCTTAAGCAGACTTTTAACAAGCTTCCAAAAACCCAGTGTGAAAAAGAGCGGAGTGAAGGATTTAAATAACCTGCTGAACACAAAGACAAACACAGGCCTCAGGCTCAGAGAGGAAACTGCTGCTCAGGGTCTGTATGTGTAAACACCTTTACTCATTCATCTGTATTCTCCTCTTCTTTCTCTGCTTTCTCTTTGTAAGCATCCATCTCTCCTATCCTTCCTTCATCCTGTGCCCCCCTCCCCCCAAATCCTACCAGTTATGGGCTCCCAGTCAGAGGTGAGTAGTGTTAAGTACCTCAATCATAACTGCCGTTCATGACAAATGTAAGGATGATTAAAAATAGTTTAGCAGCTTTAGAGGGCAAGCTCTGTTCCCGTAGGCATACAGGCTACATGAGTGCGCCAGTGTGTGTGTGTGTGTGTGTGTGTGTGTGTGTGTGTGTGTGTGTGTGTGTGTGTGTGTGTGTGTGTGTGTGTGTGTGTGAGTGTGTGCGCGCACGCACAAAAGCAAGTATCTACATAGGTTTGGTTGCATTTTTGTGGCTTTCAGATGCCTGTCTCTGAGATTTTCTGCCTCCACATGAATAAAATGTAAGCAAAGCTGTATTTCAAAGCAGTGTGGAAAAAGCCACTTTTGTACATCCTTCTCACCACAACACGGATATGACACAGTTTTGTCAGAGCTGACTGCTTCTGTGAACTCTGTTACCTCCACACCTTCTTTTCTGGAGCTTTTACAATAAATGCAGAGAGGCTGAGCTAGAGGGCAGTCTTGCTGTGTTTTTGACCTGTTTTCGGGTCCTCAAGTTCTTCCTCTTATCTCTCTGTCTCTCACAGACGCACAGTCTGGCACCACCTTTTCTGGCTTCAAATTAATTATGTGTTTAAGAATTTTTATGCTGAATCTGGAAACAGAGGAGACATCAAGGCACTGTACATTAAAAATCACGTTTCCATGATTGGAGCTCTACTGATGTTACAGGCTAAGACCATAGCCTTCACACAGAGCTCAACCTGACCTAATTATTGTGTGACATTCTCTGGCTTTTATTAAGGCTGGCACACATTACAGGATTCTTCAAAACTTCAAACACTCAGAGACCACACACTTGATCATAACAAGGAAAAATCAAACAAATTGCTAGGCGCCACCCTGTTGGCTATGGTTGCCTTTTGCAGCATCTCTCTCTTCTTTGTCCGTTTCTTGTAATTTTTTGTTTCTTTTTCGTAATCTTTGTATTTTGAGTGAATCATTACTTTGTATGGCTCATTTGTTGGTCATGTGCACCAAACATTTTGTGGCTTTGGTGATATTTTTACTATTTTTTCTCCTGTGTTTGACTGGAGATCCTACATGTAACCATGGCTGCATTGTTTACATGTGAACTCAGCTGTTAGCAGTCTGTAGCATGTCAATGCTAACTGGTGAGAGGCCTGATGTTTTCCCACAAGGTGAGGAGAAGGAGGTGAGGACGATGTTTTGGTTCTCAGGTGTGAGCTAAGAAGTGACGACATGGACCTGTCCTTCCATCCATCGTTATTGGGAATGTAAGATTCATCTCCAATAAGATGGACGAGCTAGCTATGCTAACCCAACAACAGAGGGAATACCAGAGGGCAGAGTAGCATCATGCTATTCACAGACATGGCTAACGGAGCTAACATCAGACACCAACGCCACATTGGACGATACAGGACAGGACAGACAGGATCTCGGAGACAGAGACTGAACAGACTGCTGAAGAAGCTCAGTCCTGGACCCTGTGGAGGTGGAGGCTGGCTGAACTGGAGAATAATGGACAAGCTGTCAGCAACTATTTTCTTATGGACATTTTTGCACTTTCTCTACATTTTCTTACTTTTGTTTTTCTTGATTGCTGCTGTGACTTCAATTTCGTTGTACTTGTTTCAACGAAAATAAAGTCCTATTCTATTCTATTCTATTCTATTCTATTCTATTCTATTCTATTCTATTCTATTCTATTCTATCTCACAAGATCTCTCTCTCTTATGATCTTATAGTGTGTGGTGTGCACAGAAGAGCACAACACACGGCAAAGGTTCAGATAAGTTTTCATTTAAGTCAATGTGTCAACTTACACTGGATCCATTCCGTCGTGGTCTGTCTGCGTGGCTGGTCCATCATCTCGCAAGTAATACACAACCATCCTATTTTTGCCAGATGCGCAGCTGTGGCACATAAATTCAGTGTAGGGAAGCTTGAGCGAGACAGGAAGTCGTGACTTGAAACTACCTGGAAACACCCAGTGACTTTCAAGGTAAAGCAAACCATGTCAAAATCAGTTCCCATGTAGCTTGACGAGAAATAGACACAATGAGGGGAGCCAGACCAGGGGTCAGCAGGTTTGAGGTTTTGCAGCCAAACATGAATGAAGAGAGACTTATTAGTGGAGTGGGAAGCGTGGGAACTTCTTGGTCTGTGACTCCAGCTGTCTGTGAATAACGCAGCTTGCTGGACTGAACACACAGCCGATTTGTGAGTTGACAAACGCAGTCAACACCCAATGCAAAGGAGTCAGACTTCAGATGTATCTGGTGTTTTTGAAGCATAAGAAGGAAGGAAGTTGTTTCAGTGAAGCCTTAGAGTTTATGTCTTGTTTTGACAATTGTCGTACTTTTGGCTAACCTTCATTGTCACCCCTTTCATTCTGTGTCTTTAAAAAACATAATCAACAACATCAATATATTTTTTGAAAAGTTAATGTTGTGATTACTGTTATTGCGACAGCCCTTGTAGGAGCTACATTCAAGTTTGTGTTTGTTAAGGTAGTTTGTTAATTTTCTGTGTTTATTTAGTTTTTAACTTCATCCCCTCCTGAGGTAGTGAGGGTGTTAGTCTTTAAGTCTGTGTGCTTGGTACAGGAGACAAAAGACTGGTCACGGTGCGCTCTGTCATTGACCGCAGACTCAGGAATATTTTAAAGGTTTAAAATCACCTCTGCTGGAACTGAATGGTTTTTCTTCTTTTTTGTTTCTTAACCCAAAACCATCCCTCTCTGGATTTTTCCTGGTTTATCTTGAAATCATGTGCGTGTGATGCAGCGGCTCATAAACCTCCATGGTAAAGATTACAAGTTGGAAAAGATTTAAGGACAAACCTGATCAATGAAGTTTTTTGTATCTTCAGCTCTGTCTGACATCTTCTATAACTCAATGTTTTCTTGCATTAAAACTTATAACACCCATCAGGGCTGCACAGAGGTTAGCGCTGCTGTCTCACAGGATAAAGGTTCCTGGTTCAATTGCCTCTCTGTGTAGAGCTTGCATGCTCTCCCCATGCATGTGTGGTTTATCCCTAGGTAACCTGTATTCCTCCCACAGTTCAAAAACCAGCACATTAAGTGGATTGGTCATGCTTATTTCCCTGTTGGTATATGAGTGTGTACGAGAATGGTTATCTTTGTGCTCATTGACAGCTGGGATAAGCTCCAGCACCCTGTGACCCTGAAAGAGAAAAATGACAAAGATAATGGAGGGATTGACTCATCGTCAGACTTTTGTTGATGGTACTGTTGGCTTTTGTGGGTTATGAAGAGGCGTCTGTATTTCTTTCAGTCTGTTTTCTTAAAACCTCACCACAAAGGCTTTTAAAGTCTGGATGTTACTCTGACAGCTGCGTTTTCAAAATCCATTGACCCAGACACAGAAGTAGTTATTTCACATTGAAGCAGAGCGTACTCATAATTCAGACCACATTGGTCAAAGTTTCTCTGCTGCCTCCTCTTCGATGCTCACCACCTACCTTTAAAACATCATCCATGTGTGTGTTCTGATGCTGTTATGGGCCTTTATGTTGATATTTGTACATATGACATATCTTGATATGAACAACAAAACCTTCATTTTACACAGGTGACACACCTCATGTCCACTTTTGAATACACTCCGTGGTAAGCCTGAGCTTGTTTCTGTGACATTTTCATCGCATCAACAACATACCAGATAGACCTCTTGCCTTAGTTACTCTCTCTCAAAAAAAAGACATGTTTGGGAGGCTTTCAATATGATTTCTGTAAAGGTTAAGGAACAACAAGTCACTCCAGGTAAGAGAAAAAACACAGAGCAAAAACTTTTGGTAAACAACATCTAGAAGCAATCTACTGAACTCCACCAACTTTTAATTATTGTTCTCTTGCCCACTCTCCTTCCTCCTCCTGTTATCAAATGTGTATTACTCAGCAAGAATATATAAACCCTGCAGATCTGTAAATGTCAGCTCTGTTGGTTTAATGTGATCTGATGTGTGTGTGAGTGTGTGAGGGAGCGGTATGTACACATGGCTCAGGTGTGGTTATATTACTTACGTTAAATTATTAATATCTCTATTTACGTCTCATTTCTTGAATAAATCCTCAATGGTTTATTTATTCAACTGTTACCATCCCTCCATGTGTTTTTTTCTACAGGAGAAGAGCACAATGTGGTGATAAAGAAATGGGAAGAGGAAAGGCAGGTGTGTTTCAGAAATAAGAAGTAAAATTACACACAGAAACATCCGACATTACCAGTTTTTTATGACTTTTAACCCATTACTGCTGTGAGGAATATTTCTCCTCCTTTCCATCATTTTTCTCCTATTCCATCCATGCTTCCTCTAATATTCCCCATCCCCTTCCCTCCTTCATCTGTCTTCTCTCCCTCCCCCTATACTCTCCTCCCCTTAATCTATCTTTTTGACCACTCATCCGTTCTCTCCCTCCATCCCTCCCCCACTCAGTCTACAGAGAAGAGGAGTCACAGCCTGATTTTTTTTTTCTGTTTCAGTTCACATTTTCACAAATTATTTCCTCCAGCAAAGCTGCTACCTTGCCAGGTCAACGTTTATTTAACAAACACTGTGGGATGTGGAGGACACGGGATGCTCAAATATTGTTATTCTGTTTGTAAAGCATCAATCAACAAACACTGATACGGGTAAAAGAGGATTGTTCTGGATTTTAACAGGCTGGTGCACTGAAACACAATTTAAACCTGCAAAATTACACAGATCTTAAAGCGTTTCAAAACACAACAACATGAATTCTTGGCCATTATTGCATATGTGAAATTTTACATTACATCTTGAAAGACTGTCTCATTTTTTGGAATTCTGTTAAAAAATTATACACATACATATCTTTATTATCTGAAATGAGAGCTTACGTTTTTGCATTGCTATGCTTTATTTACACCTTGGACAAGCTGTCTGTCCTCATGCAGCGTGATGCTCAGGCAACACTTTGCCACAATCAGCTGATAAACAGCTGATTGCTCCCTTTATTCCTCACTTATCGCCAGGTGCATCAATGCTTTGTGCCTCCGAAATACAGCTTCCATTCATTCCACTCAGCACTCTGTAATCAAGTCACAAGAGGCCTCAAAATGAGATTTGTAGGTAATTTTCTGATGTTTTCATCAGGACTCTGCGAGCATCTCATCATCTAAAGAGGATTGTTCAGAGAAAAACACACAGAGACGAAGCTCGGACGATCAGATTCATTTATCTGCTCTTCAACATGACTGGAGTGATGTGATAAAATAATGAGGAATACGCTGAGAAGAATGGAGATGTGTGTGTTGTGTCTTGTCTGTGAAGCATTTTTCCCCTGGTGGGGAATTTTAATTTGAAATGCTCCAATTGAAGGCCTTAAACTGTGTTAGAAAATTGAAAGAAGCAGCATTTATGTCAGCTCATTCTGGAAACCATTTGCAGGCTTTGACTTTGCAGGTAAACTCTTAATATTTGTTCGGACCCAGTGTACCTGTGCTTATTGAGCTTTGAAATGATTTTGTTAATCAAGACATGGTGGAGAAATGTTTTGGACTTTTTAGAGTTTGACTTGGAATTGAAACCATTTAGCTGACTACTAAAAGAAATATGATTGTGGCACTGCTGCTGCTGCTGCTCATGACGTGTTGGTTCTTCAGGATTCTGTTAACCTTGATTAATTCACCCAGGTTTTGAACCCTCACCATTACATTACTTTTACCTTTTTATACAATTCTATTCACTGTTAATTGAAAAATAATTCTGATACAGAAATCATCACTTTCAGCTATTGTAGGTTTTAGTAGTTGTAGAAAAATCTTTTCCATTCAAACATATTTGAGCATGGCTGACTATGTCACTGGGAGTGACAGGTTCAGTGTCTGGCCCAGGGAGACACTTAAGCATGTGACAGTAGGAGATGAAAACGCCCTACCAACCTTCTGATTGAGAGTCAACCAACTCTGTCACTAAACGACAGACAATAGTAAAATCAGCGTTTAAGACCCAAGCTGTTTTTGAACCAGGCCGTAAATATGCTTTTTAATGCCGTAAAAGTCTTTTTTTTTATGGCTGGGTGTGTGGGTGACTTCCGGTCTTTCTGCAGCCAGCCTCAAGCAGATCCTTGACGAACAGCCACTTTTAGCACTACGCATAGGCTTCATTTTTACTAACAGGATGTTGCCCCTTGGTTCTTACAAACATTTTCACTGGTCTGCCCTGCTCCTGAAAGGCTTCTCAGGCCGAGAAGAACTCTGATTTGGCCCCCCTGACAATCATTGGAGAAATCTGGTCCAGGGCCTGATCAACCCTGATGTTTGGCCCAGACTATCTTCTAGTGTAAGTGGGTGGCGGATCAATCAGAGCCGCCCCAATGATTACCTCCGCCAAGGGTTTGTATGTTTGTCTGTGAACGACATAACTCAAAAGTAACGAACAGATCAAGATGAAATTTTCAGGAAATGTTCAAATTGGGATAAGGAAGAAGTGATTACATTTTAGAGGTGATACCGATCACTGTCTGGATCCAGGATTTTTTTTAAAAGACTCTTTATCATTGTGAGATAGGGCTGTTTTCACCATATGTGTATATTACTCTATGATAAATGGTCAAGTTGCTTTGCAAAACAATACAAGACAAGGTCACAACAACTACTGACAGATGTAAAAGTACGATCTAGACCCTGGCAGTATTCTGGATACTAAGATCAGTATTATAAAATATGTACTGGGTCATCGTAATTTTCATCACCGTCAGGAAACAAATCATCATACAAACCTGCAACTAACACCAAATTGTAGAGACAGTCTGCTGAAAGGGAGTATAACATTAAAGTAGGACTAAAATGTTGCGTGACAATCACAGCATGCTTGGCGGAGGTCTATGCTCTCTGAGTGCTTTTCTAGTTTTCAAATGTGTTCGATATTTATTTGGATAAGTGCACCTCTCAATTTTGTTAAGGATGACAGTAGCCAATCAGAGAGAGACGCTTCTGAGGGACCAGAAATGGCCAGAAGTCATTAGAGAAGAAAAATGGTGACCACAAAGTAGCAGAGTTGGACAGTGGAGATTGAGTACATTTTTGTTGACAGGTGGCTGCAAGACCACACTGTGTCCTGTAAGGAACCACTCTTTCTTCTTTTCTCACTGCAATTAACGAGTGCAGCCAGCAGCACTGCACTAGTTTCAATTTTTTTGTGCTTTCTTTACATTCAACCTCTCTTGAGATGATGTACGATCATGTGGTGTGTTGTTCTCTCTGGTCTGGTAATCTTAATGAAATCCTGTAGTGTGTGCATGTTTAAGATTTAAGAGAAGATAATCTGTGAATATTCTTCCTATATGAGTGGTACAACCCAATTTCTGAACCTTTCAGGATTTCTAAAATCATGCAAGCCGAGCTTTAATTATTCATTAGGGCCAGCGATGGCTTTGTGGTTAATTTGGTGATGGCTCCATCAGAAGGCTGTCTGGTCATGCTCCAGCAGTCCAGGCATCAACCATGAAATGCATGAGAGAATAAATTGTTCGTGTTTATGGATGTCTTACAGAGCACCCTCTTCTATCAGTATGTGAACAGGGTGTGAGCTGTTGAATGTGACATGGAATGTAAAAGCGCTTTTGATGGTTATTTAAATACATTCAGGTACCAGTACATCTAATGCCTGGATCATTTTACATAAGTAGAAACACTGGTAGTGTTGATAATGTTGTCACTGTTGATAGAAAAACAAGTTGTTGTTTTTTTTTGAGAACACAGCCACTGTTGGTAAAAAAAATGTGTCCCTGTTGGTTAAAGGTAACTGCTGGTTGACACATTGTTGTCCCTGTTCATCATTAGTTGTAACTGTTGGTGTTAAGGTAATTGGAAAAAACATTGTCAGTGTTGGTGAAATGGTTGGTAAACACGTCACTGCTGGGTAAAATCATAGACTGTATATAGAGTGGGCAGCGTGGCTCCGCCATTTACCATTGTACAGTTTTGAAGCCAACATACCCCCGTTACAGACGCAGCCATTGGTAGCCATTGTGGAGCTAGAGTCTGCGCTGTAGAGACTGTGAGGGATTCGGGAGAATCTGAGTGGAGCTGGGTGACAATAATGATATATATATTTTTCTATCAAGAGTCTAATCACTTCTTGGCTCTCCCTCCGGACATATTTTACAATCCCTGAAAATGATAAACAAGATACATACACAGCTGCCAATCATCATTATGAGGTCTTGTTTTTAACCTCTACAACTAATGAAAACTAAACTTGAAACTAATGAAAAAAGAGGACTTGAATACAAGACAGCCAAATAATATCTTCAAATCAACACAATAATCGAACGTGAGAAACATTTCTACAAAGTGTATTAATTGTCTAGACCACAGCCCATCTGGAATGACTGGAGAGACTGATTTTTTGACCAATACTGCATCCAGCCACCAGGGGGAGCAGTTTTTGTGGCGACCTCACTTGGAGCCAAGCAAGATGATGTCCATTTTTTTACAGTCTATGTGTAAAATGTAGTCAAGGTTAGTAATAATTTTGTCACAAATTTTAAAAATGTGTTCAGTGTTGGGTAGAAACAAATTAACTGTTGGTAAAATCATTTTCACGGTCAGTAGAATCAGTAGAAATGTCGCTGTCCCACTTGGCAGATATTGTTATATTCTAAGATTTTCTCCCCTGTCAGAAAACTCCTTTTCTTGTAATTGGATAACCAATGTCTCTGTTAGAAGAACTAATGTCATTGTGAATACAATCATTGTGACTGTTCATTGAACAAATCTTGGCAAAACCATCCCCAGTGTTGGTAGAAATGTTTAATCATTTTCACTGCTTGCAGAAAACAACCTTGCCATATAGCTTTGGCAGAAACAGCTTTACTGTTTCTGAAAACATTTTTATTCTGAGTAGATCTAACGACATTTTGAGAATAACCTTCTGCTTAGAAAAGAAAAAAAAAGCCATCATATATGAATCTTGTTTTGTTAGCTGTAGATTTATTGTAGAGCTGTTGATAAAAAGGTTGATGACATGTTTTCACTTCTGAGGTAAATTAGGTAAATGATTTCTTATATATAAATATAAAGTGTCATTTGCAGTAGACATGCTACCACTGTTTGTCAAACATTTATCATGTTGCTTTTTGACCAAACTGCATGCGATAGTATCACTTGTACAATTCATTTATCAGCTAAGAATCTCTGTTTATTGGGTTTACAATACAAAGCTTCTGGTCAGCATCATCTGACTATTCCTGACTGCTACCTACTTCTTTCATGTGGGGGGAAGTAATGTGTGTTTGTGTGTGTGCAGACTGCAGATTGATCACTCCTGTCATAGCAGGATTGCTGCAGAGTGCTGAACACAGGCTGTTAATTGATAGTGCTCCTCTGGGCCTCGTTCACTCTGACAGAAGAGAGAGGAGACAGAAAAACTCTCCAGGTTCAGAGGAAGGAAACAAGGAGAGCAAAGTTAAACCTAATCTGTGTAGACAGATAATATGCCATGGCTGTGGGCACTGTAATGATCAACCCCCTTATCAAATCCAGCTGAATACTGCTGCTGCAGATATGGGTGTTTTACTGTCAGCGGGAATATAATTTCTCTTGTAGAAATGTCTTCTCATGGGCACACAAACCTCAGACAGCAGGTGAAACTTTATTTATGACAGAGGACACATCTCTGCAGTGGGAAGACATTATAGGCAAAATTAATCGGGCTGTAGCTACATTTAACAGGTACTAAAATGAGCTTTTTTTGTCGACAAACAAAAAATTGTTCATTCTTGAGATGTTTATGAATGTTTTTCTGTTATCACAACAAAGCAGAAACAACCAGTGGTGGAGATACAGTGTAATCAGCCTGTCACATCAAACCCTATCTTTTGAGGTTTTTTTTTTTTTTTTGTTAACATGTTGCAAATGGAAAACTGTTGGGAATGGTAAAATCAAAAAAGAAAGATTTGTGTGTTCAGACAGACAACACAGTAAAATTGACAGCTTTGTGTCACTCTGCAAAATAAAGTTAAATAAGCACCAGGACAGTGTTGACTGGGAGTTATGCTGAAGAGAGTGCAACACTACACATATGTACAAACTAAAAGTGTCACGTGCAAGCTGAGGTAATGATGTCAGTATTTCCCAAAACCTCTGATTCACCAACATTTTTTACAAAATGTTTTCAAAACCTCCAATTTTCCTGAATTAATATTTCAGATCAAATGCAAAGAAAATATGTTTTCAGAAGTATTCACATACAGGGTATTAGCGCGTGATCTCCCCCACAACAAAGAGAGGAAAATCCATATCTGTAATATATTCAGGGGTATGTAAATACTGACAATTACCTATACTTATCTGCAGTAATCCACAGTGGTGGTGGGGGAGTGTTAGCTCTCCACAATCTTTTCCTGCTCCTTTATCTTCACCCCTCTCCACCCTCTCACTGGGTCAATACTTCACATCTCTTTTAGTCTGTTCAATATTTGATGAGTGGATGATTTGACAGATGCTGATGAAGCACAGCACAGATTCTGCCCCCCCCCCCCCCCCCCCCCCCCCCCCCCCCCCCACCCACCCACCCACCCACCCACCCACCCACACACACACACACACACACACACACACACAAGTCTTGAAAGCGAGCCAATGAGGTTGTCAGACCTGTCTCCCCATGGAAACTGTCATTAACAAGCCCTATGTCATCTGAACTGTGATACAAGATGGTTGCTCCCTGGTGGAATCGGTTCAATCCAATACAGTCCACTTAATTTCTCCTGGTGTCTGACTTATTACAGGAAGTCGAACAGCTCTTAAGTCTGGTTTTCAATCCCAGAAGAAAGTGGTTTAACCACACTGAGGTCTGAGGGAACCAGACTTACATTCCTATAGAGACTCAAGTCACCTATGTAGACCAAAGCTAACACGCTTTAACCATTATTTGTCCAAAACATGGACATAGTCTTAAACATGCCCCAAATTTGTGTCAGGAGTGGAGTTTTGAAGCCTTTCATGTTGGAAATGCTGAATCAACTTAACGTTTTGTCGACCCAGCAAGAGGAAGAGGTGGTGTTGAGGCCTGGGCCTCACAGCTGATGACTACAATTTGCCCACTTGTCAGTCAAATCAGATGAGCTCTGAGTCATGGCTTAATGTGCAAAACTAATATACTCGACACCTTGGCTTGAACCTGGTCTAATCAAACTCTTGTGAAGTCTAAATTAACCCCACCCCCATGAAGTCTGGTTTAACAAAATACCTGATTAGAGTCTACTTCACACCAAAGAGTCTGGCACAGTCTGTGACTAAGCTCAGAATCTGATAAAACCCATGTGGACTGTGGTCCCATATTGTGTTGATTGAGCCTTTTGTAATTTAATTTTCAACACTGTCTGTCCTCGTTCATAAATTGAGAAATGTTTTTATTTTGTAGCAGCCAAACTATGAAAAGGAATCCTAAAAACTCTTTAAAAAAACTCAATTAAAGAAATCTAGCCTGAAGAATCTGAGAGTGTTGAAAATTATGTCTTTGGTTAGACAAGCAGGGATTCAACAACCAAAATACAAGCCACAGTCTATCATCAATGTTTCCACTACAAAATGAGAAAGAACTGCTTTTTTTCTTTTAAAATGAGAAGCCTCAAAATTTTTTCTCGTATCTGAAAATGAGATGTTTGCCCATTCTATTGTGAAAAATGCCATGTTTGGCTCACTGTCTGATTGCAGGTTGTGGAGGTAATTTTCAGCTGGATCCATACAGAAAATGTCAGAGCCAGTCTTTGTATTGAGTGAGCGAGGTAATGAGCCTCTGGCCTCCTAATTGATCAGCATCGTTACAGCTTTGATGGTCAAACATCACAGTTTCTCTGACGTGATGTCCAGGTCTTAAGAGGCTCCACGTCCTGTCTGCTAATGTTGTCAGGTGGCCACCCCCCTTTGTTAACCTTTGACTAAGCCTTAATGAACCATTTCTCTCTCTGTCTTCTCCGGTGAAATGAATTCTCAGCTTTATTTTCTATCTACTAAAACATAAACATCATGCTGCTAACAAACCTTTAGGGGTAACGGTCATCCAGCATCCATATCAAAAGCACAACATCCTCATACTGTGTTCTTTCACATTCATAACAGAGCTGCACAACATCTTGGCACATCTTACCATTTTTTTTAATTTATTTATTTTTGTTAAATTCAGCCTCTCAAGACAAAATTCCTCAGATGGTTTCTCCAGGCTGGGGCTTCCAACAGGCATGGGCAGGGGTTTGCAGCTGAGTGTGAAGCTGTTGGGATGAGGGTCTTCACCTCTGAGTCTGAGGTTGAGGTTCAATCTTGAAACCAGTGATTTACTCCCTTCAGATAGGGTGAATCCTCCAGGTGAAGGAGTCAAAATATCTGGGGTGTTTGTTCTTGAATGAGGGTTTAATGGATTGTGAGACTAAAAGGCAGCTTGGTGCAACTTCAGCTGTGATGACAGCATTGTGCTTGACCATCATGGAAAAGTGGGAGCTGATGTAGGACATCACTGGTGAGGTAGCGACGTTAATCTGGGAAGAGTTTCGAGAAAAAAAAGTGGCATTGGCAACACAATTTACGATTTCATTAAGCGTCACCTTTGTCCAAAGTTACATACAACACTGAGATTTTGGAGGTTTGGTGCCTTCCTCAAGGCAGCTTGACTCAGGATGGGTACCTTTTTCATTTGTAAAGATACAGTGCCAATGCTCGGTGCCTGGCAATTGGTATGGAGGTACTCAACAGTACCAATTTTCAGTTCTTTTGTGTGTTTATGTGGTAAGAAGTATTCATCTGTCTAATATTAAAATCTCAAAGTTTTAATTTCTCTAAACTTGGTTTTGGTTACTTGTTAGTTAACTCTCTCACAGTCACAAGAATGTGTTTAGGCACCTAAACATGCAATTGTTTAATTTTACATGAATTGGTATTCAGTACTATGGACAGAATCCAGTCAGTACCTTTAAAAGTACCTTATTCAGTACCCATCCTTATCCCTAACATAATGCAGGAAATGTATGTTAACATTTCTCTAGGTATCAGCCCATTTCCAATTCTTGGTCCATACTGGGTCTTGAACCAGCAATCCTCTGGTTACCATCCTGGTCCATGTGGTCTGAGCCAGACATATTAAATCTATGCAAAGGAAATAACACCTGGGGAGAGATTTTCTTTCATGTCCCAGAGGCATAAGTGAGTTTTATTGCATAAAACACCATAAACAACAAACAAAACCATGCTGAAGTTATCTGAAAAGCAGTGACCTTCATGAGAATCAGTTCCTGCTCTATAGTCTTCTGACATTACATTTTGACTGCCCATTCAACATGAAATAATTGTCCTTAGGAGGAATTAAACACGATAATAATTATAGTAAATTAATATGATCTTGTTCTACAACAGGAACATGGACAGGGAGTTTTTTATATCCTGTGTTGATTTTGTGTTTTCATTTCCCTGCAGCCTCTCTTAAGACACATGATGTTGTTTATATTTAGAAAACAAAGCTGAACACAAAATATGTGCAATTAAATTATAAATGAATCAGGGAACAACAGAGTAAACAGAGGTACACACATTCCTAACTCAAGAAGAGGAAGAGTTACCTGTGTGTAAAAAAACAAACAAACAAACTTCTATCTATCTGTTCACAGCATCATTGTATCTGGAGCATTTCCAGAATCTGACTTCTTTGAAACCATCAGATTATGATGTGAAGATGTGTTTTTGAGGATACACCAGTCAAATTTTGGGTCCTTATATTTCACAATATGATATGAAGGTAAATCTGGGGTTTCATTTTAATGTGTATGCAACATACACACATCTGGACACACTTAATAATGTGAGAAATTCTCTATTGTATTAACACATTTTCAAATGAGCTTGAATTATTATGATCAAAGTTTAATACAAAGAGAAAATATTCAGATTCTTTAAGTTTTAGTGCAGAATTCATAATAAAAATTCATCAAACTCCTGCAGCTGAGGTAAAGAGTACTGCCTCTGTAAAAAACCCACTAGGGTTTGCAGAGACATGTCTGCTATCTATTTTTTACACAAAGGTGATCATAAAAAGATACGCTGCCCTGACTTCTGTGTCCACTGGTTGAGATTTATCTTATTCCTATGGATCTGCTTCATCCTACAAGTTTTTTGCTGTGATGGTCTCACTCAGAAAACATGTTTAGCTTTTTTGTCCAGCTTGGCCTGATTAATTTTCTGTGTTGTAGTAGTTTCATTACCTATTTGCTCAAGTATTCCCTATTGTGAATTCATTATTAAATGTTGGAGTAAAATTGAAATACCGTAAGTTACACAGCCAAACATTCATTCTAAGTTGCAATATATAAAAACTCTACATACAGAAAGTTAGTCAGTCTTTGTTTTTTCCATCCTGTGGAGCACAACAAAGACTAACTGCTACACACCAAAAAGAAAAAGGCCAAAACAGAAAAGCAGTTTTTGTTTCGTGATTCTGTTTATGCTTCCAGGGATAACAGATGTTTTAGCACATCTGTCACAGACACATCGATCCATACTGATTTACCAACAGAAAGAAAACAACCAGATGATGCTATTTACTGATCCAGTGGGTAACTGATGATGTGTGGGCCGTCAGTCAGGATGTGTCCTGCACAGATGTGATGGAAGATGCTCGGTGTTGAACAGGTAGCATTCATTGGGTGTCCTTAGTTGGAGAACCGAATTGGGTAGCACTTTAGATTACAGCCCGCGTCTTACAGTGTAGTTTCCTCAACTGTAGGGGTAACTCTCACACATGTACCTTGACATTTTGCGGTACCTATCGGGTAGTTACGCTCTCGTCTTACAGTGTAGTTTCCCGTCTCTTACAGTGTAGTTTCCTCAACTGTAGGGGTAACTCTCACACATGTACCTTGACATTTTGCGGTACCTATCGGGTAGTTACGCTCTCGTCTTACAGTGTAGTTTCCCGTGTCTTACCATGAACTTGTCAAAACAGAGTAATTTTCCTGGGCATAAGCTTTTGCTGTTAATGTGCCACTTCCTCTTAACAATTAGTATGGTGAATAAAGTAGACCAATGATGAACCTAAACACTGTAATGTATTGATGAGTATGTGTTTCACACAATAATGATAAGACTTGCAGATGTAAAAAAAAAAAAACTTTATTTTTTTAAACACACAGAGACCCCACATAGTAATTCACCTTTTAAGAAACCCGGCCTTTAAGTTAACACTTGCCACTGCTTACTGTCTAACTGTCGAGTACTTCCACTGCGACAACCCACTACTTTACCTGTAACTACTGGTCAACAACTGGAACCGGGCTGGATTATAAAGTGCACACTTGTTGGCTTTACTTACTGTGTAACTACCCACTACTTTACTGTAACTACTGGTCAACAACTGGAACCGGGCTGGATTATAAAGTGCACACTCGTTGATTTACTTACTGTGTAACTACCCACTACTTTACTGTAACTACTGGTCAACAACTGGAACCGGGCTGGATTATAAAGTGCACACTTGTTGATTTACTTACTGTGTAACTACCCACTACTTTACTGTAACTACTGGTCAACAACTGGAACCGGGCTGGATTATAAAGTGCACACTTGTTGATTTACTTACTGTGTAACTACCCACTACTTTACTGTAACTACTGGTCAACAACTGGAACCGGGCTGGATTTTAAAGTGCACACTTGTTGGCTTTACTTACTGTGTAACTACCCACTACTGTACCTGTAACTACTGGTCAACAACTGGAACCGGGCTGGATTATAAAGTGCACACTTGTTGGCTTTACTTACTGTGTAACTACCCACTACTTTACTGTAACTACTGGTCAACAACTGGAACCGGGCTGGATTATAAAGTGCACACTTGTTGATTTACTTACTGTGTAACTACCCACTACTTTACTGTAACTACTGGTCAACAACTGGAACCGGGCTGGATTTTAAAGTGCACACTTGTTGGCTTTACTTACTGTGTAACTACCCACTACTTTACTGTAACTACTGGTCAACAACTGGAACCGGGCTGGATTTTAAAGTGCACACTTGTTGATTTACTTACTGTGTAACTACCCACTACTTTACTGTAACTACTGGTCAACAACTGGAACCGGGCTGGATTTTAAAGTGCACACTTGTTGGCTTTACTTACTGTGTAACTACCCACTACTTTACTGTAACTACTGGTCAACAACTGGAACAGGGCTGGATTTTAAAGTGCACACTTGTTGGCTTTACTTACTGTGTAACTACCCACTACTTTACTGTAACTACTGGTCAACAACTGGAACCGGGCTGGATTTTAAAGTGCACACTTGTTGATTTACTTACTGTGTAACTACCCACTACTTTACTGTAACTACTGGTCAACAACTGGAACCGGGCTGGATTTTAAAGTGCACACTTGTTGGCTTTACTTACTGTGTAACTACCCACTACTTTACTGTAACTACTGGTCAACAACTGGAACCGGGCTGGATTTTAAAGTGCACACTTGTTGATTTACTTACTGTGTAACTACCCACTACTTTACCTGTAACTACTGGTCAACAACTGGAACTGGGCTGGATTTTAAAGTGCACACTTGTTCGCTGTACTTACTGTTTAACTACCCTCTACTAGTGTGCATTTTATAATCTAGTCCAGTTCCAGGTGTTGACCAGTAGTTACAGGTAAAGTGCTGGGTTGTTGCAGTGGAACTGTTGAAGCTACTGACATCTGTGTTTCTATGATGAATAATGCTTGGACACTTTATCCACACAGATACTCCGGTCAGAGAGTAAAGGCAGATACACAGTTCACAGTTCGGTCTTTTATGTATCCTTTCAGAAACAGCATTACAACAACCGCCGGATGGATGGAGATTGAATGAACGAAGAGGATGAATAATGTGTGTGACATCAACGTCCAACAGCCACTTATCAGTAGTGCATCTCAACAGGGTTGGCAGTGTATGGTATCTGAAACAATAAACGACAGAAGGTGAATCAAAGACAGTGTCTACCAGACGTTAATGATGCGCCCACTAGCTATTTAGCATTAGCAGTGCAACGTAAGGGAAACAAGAGCCAAAATTCCTGCCACATAAACAAACAAACTAAATGTTTATTCCCCTCTCAACACTACTTAAGGATAACGTGTAAGCTATTAAAGTACTTACTTCCTCAAGAATGCATCACTGATAACTTACAAGATGTTTTGAAGATGCTTTTAAACAATCGCGGAATCTCCGTTCGGGATATACAACTTTTAGGACCCCAGGCTGCCCGCATAAAGGCATGAACGCAAATACGCAAAATCCTAAGGACCCCGGTCTGCCCTCCAAGTTGCCTGAATAAAATTATATACAAAATGCTTACAACACATCAACGAAGAACAGAGGCAATTTATAACAGAAAATACTGGATAGTTAGCCAGTAAGCAAAGACAAGTGTGATCTTAATGGATCAGTAACTTAAAAGGAGAATTACAATGTGGGGTCTCTGTGTGTATAAAAAAATAAAGATATTTTATACGTCTGAATATCATTATTATGTGAAACCCATACTCATCAACACATTACAGCTTTTAACTTTATCATTGGTCTACATAATCTTTATCCATGCTGATTCTTAAGAGGAAGTGATACATCAAGGTTTGCATAGTTAGAGCATATGTCCAGGAAAATTACACTGTTTTGATAAGTTCATGGTAAGACACGGGAAACTACACTGTAAGACTCCGGGACTTACACTGTAAGACGAGAGCGTAACTACCCGATAGGTACCGCAAAATGTCAAGGTACATGTGTGAGAGTTACCCCTACAGTTGAGGAAACTACACTGTAAGAGACGGGAAACTACACTGTAAGACGAGAGCGTAACTACCCGATAGGTACCGCAAAATGTCAAGGTACATGTGTGAGAGTTACCCCTACAGTTGAGGAAACTACACTGTAAGAGACGGGAAACTACACTGTAAGACGCGGGCTGTAATCTAAAGTGCTACCGAGAATTGTTAATCAATGCTGGGCATAGACCTGAGCAGACATTATTTTGTTGGCTATCGTCTGACGCCAATGTACACCCCTTAAAACGTTTGCTTTGTTCTCACATATCCCGGTGTTGCCAGGGATTAGCAGTCTCTTATCCATTAAGCTAAACTTGTACCCCTGAAATAAAGATATTTTATGTTTTAATGTTAATGTCAGATCTAGAACAGATTGTCAGCTGCTCTTTTGTGTAGATATCTGTTTAAATACATGATGAATCATAATTCAAGTAAAGCTAATGGAGCCTGGGTGCCACTACTCTGAGCTCTGCCTGCTTTGCTTTCAGTATGCGCTGTTTGTCCTGCTTAAAACTGTCTGCTGATACCTGATTGGTCAATTTTTGTGTGGCTACTTCACATAGAAGAAGGCCAGGAGTACCCTGCTACATTATTATGTTGAGTCTGTACAGAAAGATTAGGTAGACATGATCTAGGAATATAAAGAAAAAGTCCAGTCTACTCAGTATTCAGCTTTACATCAGATCTCCTCCAGCAATCATTTAAGTGCCTGTGCGCTGATGCTGTTAACATGCTTACCCTCAGTACATCTGTTGAATGGCGGGCCTGCGTCTTAGACTGGAGGGATATAAACTACAGCTCTGCTCATGCAGAGGCATCTTTAACAGATGTGAAGAGCAATGTTGAAGCAGAGCATTATTGATTGCAAATGATTATCCTTATTACGACCAAATGAAGCGGCTGAAGAGGTCTCAGTGGTGAAGTAGAGTTATTTTATCAGGAAGCCTGAAGGCTAAATTTAGCTGACAGCCCTAAAAGTGATCTCCTGTCATCTCACATTTAAAGGCCAGTGCATACATTTCAATCTTTAATGCTGTTTTATACATCCATTATACCTCCATCTATGTGGCTTTTTTTTAAGTTCACACCAGGTTCTGGTCACTACACAGCTGTCAGAGTCTGTACCCTGTTGGTTCAGAAAAATACAGGTTAAAGGTAGAGTCTGCAGGAGATTTGGTTACTTGTTAGTAAACACAACATTAAAACTGGGCTCCTCCTCCTTGGCTCAGTGCCAGCAGCAGCACACACCCACTGCCTCCAGCTGTGACTATGTGAACACCCTCACTAGCCCAGCAACCACCAATAGCATTTTACAATGTGGCAGAGACCTGAAAGCCATGCACCAGGTTGAGCATGTTAGCACAAGCTAATCACAGAAATTTAACACATACCTGCTCAGCAGGAAATCAACCTGCGTCACTCTTTGACTTGAGATGCTCTCCAAGTTCCCAAAAGTGAGTGAAAGTCCAGCTAAGCATCCCCCTTGTTAAGGAAAAAGCATTATCTGTTTGACGTTTGGTTTCACTTTGGTGGTGTTTTTCTTTCTCCATGCTACGTCCACTATTGTAGCTGCTCAGGATAGCTTCTTTCACTCGCTATTGTCAACATGCTAAGTCACTTGTGCACTGGGAACACTGTGATTGGCTGAGGTAACCACACTCTGCCGAGAAATGTCACAATACAACCAAAACATCAACATACAGGCAGAGGAGGGGGTCGAGGTAGACACAGACACTGACAAAAGTTGGCTAAGGACTGAGCTGGAATCAAATCCACAACCTTCTGATTGAGAGACTTGAGCTGTCCTGTCCGAAATCAGCAAACACGGCAAAAAATATAACAAAAGAAAACAAACAAACAAACAAAAAACAATTACTGGTTAAAAAGGGGAAAACAAGCAGTGGAATCAACTTAAATCAGGATTCATTCATTCATGACCTACATAATTGTCTCACTTTAGTCATGAAAAGCAAGTACAGCAACAAACACTTCTACTCAACATTTTCAAATCAGTACTGTATGGGAGTTGCAGTGGCTTAGCCCATAGGGAATTGTCTTGGCAAGCAGAGGGTCGCTGGTTCAAGTCCTGGCATGGACCAAGATTGGGCTGATAGCTGGAGAGGTGTTGGCACAAACTGCCAGGGGCCCACTGCTACGGTCAAGGTGCTGACGCGCCCCCCCCAACTGCTCAGGTGACCACTTAGGGAGCAGCACCATCACTCTGCATATGTGTCTTTCTGTGCAAAGTGCTGTTTGTGCATGTGTGTGTATATAGAGCATGATTCAGACGGTAAAAAAATGAATATCCCCCAGGTGATTGATAGAGTTCTTCTTCTTCTTCTTCTTCTTCTTCTTCTTCTTCTTCTTCTTCTTCTTCTTATGTGAGACCAGCAGACTCTCAGAGAGACAGGAGGGTGTCCAGGGAGAGAGGACACAAACACAAACGTGCAATTATGGGAGCAAGAGACAGTATGATGGAAGGAACGTAAAGTGAGACCTCTTACAAAGAGAGGGAGAGAGCTGTAATCATTGTAGAGAGGCTGGTTTGTGCAGAAATCAATGTAGTAAATCAGACTACCTTACACACAGAGACAAACACAGGTTTGTGTTTTATTAGCATTTGTTCAGGATGATTTAAGAAAATGTAAAGAAACCCTATCTGGCAAACGGCAGCATCAATAAACGGGCACTGGACTGTGTTTTATCGTGGATTATTGAATGTTTTGGTACTTTCTCCTTGCCTGAGAGAAGAGGAAAACCTTATAACAAAAGAACCTCAAGACTACTGGAATACAATACACTCGTTATGTGATGTATTTTGAAACAACAGAGTGGTTGACCTAAGGTAAACTTTGTGCAGACCACTCAGTTTACAGAAGGCTCACAGCCTTGATTAAATAAGTTACTGCACATTATTACCCAGCGCTCTTATAAATTACCAAGGTGTTTTAATTCTCAATACTGATTGTTCAAAAGCCCTTGACAACAGGTATTAATTCTGGAAAGCAAAGGTGGAGCTAGGAACAACACAATCACAAGTAAAAACAAAGTGGGATCAGGCATCTGCACAAAGAACAACAAAACTTCAGATCCTGACGTATAGATATTTTAAAACTAATGATTATCAGAGATAAAAGATGGGCTTTAATGAGCATTTCTCATTGCCACATTTATAATGATCATCTTTCATTCGGGACTCAAGTGAACACCTTTATGAATTGGAGTGAGCAGAGGAAGAATGAGACTCAGTGGACTGATGAAAAAAGCAGAGAAGCTCGTACGCTACGTAGACTGAACTGAGTTGATCATGTGCTGAAAGAGAGAGTTGGTAACAACAGTACCACTGAACTTTTCAGATTCACAATACATCAGCAGTTCACATACGGCTGCCAAAGTCTGCCAAACCCTGGAGTCCAAATCCAGCAAATCCACTACAAGGATCTCTTGGTTGTCATCTTATCTATGTCCTTTTAACAGGTTTCTGATTGCAAATGCAGCCAACGAGCTATCCTTCAATATTTTTTTTCTTGACTTTATCTGCATTCCTGCTTCTTAAGTTGTTATTTGGACCTCAAACAAAGAGGGAAGTTTTGGCTGGGGGTTCTTTCTTGGCAACTGCTGGCTGCGCCCGAAGCTCTGAAGTGTTGTCAGTCACTCACAGCAACCATATCAGTGTCAAAAGAAATTCTAAGTGTTCCAGTAGTCTCCTACATAGAATAATGTGCTAAAATATGCCTTTTGTGTTTTAGGTTGCATTTTGGTGTAGTTAGTTTGCCTTTAGAGCTTGGCAGCCCAGTGTGACTCCTCTTTTGGTGCTTCATTTGGAGAGGATGATTTGTTGCCCCCCATCTTTACAAGTATGACATCTCTTCTTCTATTTTATATTCAGGAGCACCAGGTGCTTTGCTATTTAAATAGCAGAATGAGAAGCTGCAATTTTCTCTAGAGGAAATGGATCTGCTCATGCAAAAGTGAAAGGAATCCACCAAAGGTCCCTGAGGTGAAGCAGGCGTGGGAGGACGTAGCTGCGAGCGAGTCCTCGTCTTCTGGTATACAAAAAAATGTCTGCACAATGCCAAAAGCACTGTAATCACATTAAGAGTGTATAACAAGCAGGATGTACAATTTTTGATCCTGCCAATGTAGGAGTATCTTTCTCCTTTAAATGTGCCCTGTAACTATCAGGAAATAGTACACCACTGACATAACACCAGTTTTATTCTACTAGGATTGTCATTTTCTGGTTCCTCAACATAGCAATGTGTGTGCGCACACATCTAATTTTAAGATCAGCACAAGCACAGGTAAACATTTGTGCTTTCTGCTACAACATGTGTATAAATGTCTCTTCAGGTCAGCATGTAGCAATGAGATCAGACTATTCCACTTTTCAGCAGGAGGAAGATGCTGCCAAATGTCCATTATCAGTTAGGAAGCTTATCCATTAGTCAGGCAGATTAAAGAAACAAATAGACTGAAAAACACAGAGATTCAATTTGTGACACACACACCCACACAGTCGGATCGACCGCCTGCAAGATAGATTGCTATTGAATGCAGCCTGGCCTGCAGAGCAACTGAAGGATGGATCTGACAACAAGATGAACAATATGAAAACTTCAGTTGAGTCTCTTAAACGGTCAGATCAAATGTTCCCCTCAAGGACATCAGAGATACAAATCAGGAGAGTTTTAGTCAGCCTACAACCAACACCTGAATCACCCTGTGGCTGTATACATACACATGGAAAAAAAAGCCCTCCATGTCAGGCACTGATGTGAAGTACACTCACTGGCCACTTTATTAGGTACACCCTTCTAGTAGCGAGTTGGACCCCCCTTTGTCTTCAGAACTGCCTAAATCCTCTGTGGCATAGATTCAACAAGGGACTGGAAACATTGCTCAGAGAGTTTGGTCCATATTGACATGATAGCCTCAAGCAGTTGCTGCAGATTTGTCGGCTGCACATCCACAATGAGAATCTCCCGTTCCACTACATCCCAAAGGTGCTCTATTGGATTGAGATCTGGGGACAGTGGAGGCCATTTGAGTATAGGGGACTCATTGTCATGTTCAAGACACCAGTCTGAGATGATTCCAGCTTTATGACATGGAGCGTTATCCTGCTGGAAGTAGCCATCAGAAGATGGGTACACTGTGCTCATAAAGGGATGACATGGTCAGCAACAATACTCAGGTAGGCTGTGGACTTTAAACCATGCTCAGTTGGTACTAAGGGGCCCAAAGTGAGCCAAGAAAATATCCCCCACACCATTACACCAGCAGCAGCAGCCTGAACCGTTGATACAAGGCAGGATGGATCTATGCTAGTCAGCACATGCCTAATCGCAGGTAGCCTATGTCATATTGCTCTGCTCATCAATGGATGGATTAATGCTAAATGGAAGATTCAGCTCACTGAGCAGAGAAAGTTACAGTCAAAGACACAACTTAACTTTCCCCCAGGTAAAAGTCAAACAAATACTCCATGCAGAGTGCAGCTCGCTCCAATTGATTTGTAAATGTTTAGGCAAACTGCCTGCACAGAGGGTACATCAAAACTTGTATTTTTCTCTTGAGCTGACACAAACTCATGTTAGTGACTGTATTTCCAGCTAGAAAACATGTATCTCTCTCCTTCCTCCATTATTTTTAGGGAAGTGTCACTGGCTGCTTGGTATCTATTACACATGCAATGTCCTCATACTGAGAATGTGACTTGTTGCGTACGTGACTCCTGTCACTCCCTGAGATGCAAGAAGATAGCAAAATAATCTTTTACAAAGGAATATGGGGAAAAAATAGTAACACTTGGCTCAGTAACTTTAATTTGATTACTGACTTGGAAATAGTAACGGTTACATCACTCATTACTGAAACAAGTGGTCATACTAGGGTAACCTGTTATGGGCATCAATGGCTTCTGTTAATCTTTTGTTCATTTTTCTATCTCCACCTTTTCAACCAATATGACATCTCCCAAAATGCCGCACTTTAGCTTCTTCTTGAAAACAGTCAGCAGGTGGTTACACCTAATTTTAGAGAAGCAAAATTAGAGGATACCTCCTCGTTATTTAATCATATTCTGACGGTGGTGTCCCCTGTCCCTGGTTACGCCTGCTTCCGTACGTGTGACTAAGCATTTTTACTTCATTATCTCCCTTTTTTCTCTCCCAGACTCCAAAGAGGACAAAACGTGTGATTTCCTCTTTCCTTGGGTGAGACGCTCCATAATAGATTGATGTTTCTTTCTAACAAGGCCATGAACATCACAGGACACATCATATGTGATTGGTAGGAAGTGAATCTGTGCCTTAAAATGGATTGGAGCTGTCAGGGAGGCTGAGTTATGCAGGATATTTCTCCTCACAGGGACTCATTGAAATTCAATGGGAACATTAGTTATCTGACTGGGAGCCTGGTGGCGACGCAGTGTGACGCTGCTGCTGTTTTCCATTTATTTTTATCTGACTGGAAACAAGTTTTGTTTTTATGAAATTCATTTCTTTATCGACAGCTAACAGCAGCGAACACAGCAACAGCACCAGTGGGATAAACGAGAATGGCACAAAGATAACGGCTGCTGGAGAGTGAAGTAAAGGAAAGAGAAAGAAGGAAGTGCTCAGAGCGCGGCAGAGCGTCTGTCCTGACCAGCCCCTGTCAGGTCAACGTGTCCGCCTCTGAGAGATGACCTATGAAGTTCTCGGCCTTATTAAACACAAAACAAATCCACATTGACACTGAATTGGAGCTTTCAGCACTTTATGACAATCTGTCACTTTAATGAGGGCGTTTATGTTTGCTGTGAAATGCTCAGTGCACGCTTTCTCCCACTCACATCCTCTGTGGTTCCCCAAAGGATTTTCACAACATGGCTGTGTTTTTTTTCATAGTTCTTACTCAACGATTCTGAGTTCAAAGACCTGTTGGGTGCTGGAAACAGGATGACATGAATTTCATGTATTCCTCTTGTATTTGGCTGTAATCTTTGTCTATACTCCCATCATACTGTCTTTACCTTTGTCTTGATGTTCAGCCAAAAAGACTTCTTGATACAACCAAATCATCAACATACAGGCTGAGGAGGGGGTTGAGGCAGACACAGACACTGACATACATGTACAGAGGCCCATAGGTTATGACTGATCATGGTTTTTCCTGTAAAAGTTGACATTTTAATTCTTTTATAAAAAATCTGATTTTAACCCCTTGATGCCTTTTGTTACAAATTTGTGACATATCCTGTTAGGTCTTGATGCAGCTGTAATGACCTTTGTATCTCAGTATTACCTAATGATTCATATTCTACACATACCAAAGATTGTATCAAATCTACTATATCCCATAACATTTGTCAGGGGATGAAAATCCCATGTAATACAACTTAGTTATAACTATTGTGTTTTCTATACTCAAATTCACTATCTCCTCAAATTTATCATCTGTAAGAATGCAAAAACACATGAAGATGCTCTATTTTGATAACTGTTCATTAATTCAGGCAGTAAGGGGTTAAGTAGCATAACTCAACTTGAAGGTAGCCACTTGTTTCACCTCTGTCTTTGTTGTTTTGATGTTGCCAAGCACATCTTGTGTATGTGTCAGATGGCTGTAAATTGTCCCTTATGATTTTCCCGTGACATTTATGCTATTTTGCGCTGTTTTTGCATTTGTGACGTAAATTTTAATCATCACACGGGCCCTTTTCAGTATTATCATCACATGTAAGTACACAAAGAATAACTGCTATAACAAAATTGAGCTGTAAGGAAATAATCCTTCTTTTAATGTAATACTATTTGACCCCATTCAGAGCACCAGTGAATCAAGTATTCATCATTTTTCAAAAATCTGCTTTTAAATCAGATTGATTTGACAAACTGATTTGCATTTTTAGGAGACTGAATTAGATTCATAAACTGATAGCAAACAAAATTATAATCCATCTACAAATCCTGATAATTCTTTTTCTGACTGAAACTTTTGAACAACAGGGGTTTGGCAAGAAGCAAATAAACCACTCTTAACAAATACTGCCCAAAGAGATGATTTTCTCTTTTTAATAACTCTGAATAGCTCTTGATAAAACCATTCAGAATCAACTAAGGTATCAAAAATAGTATTGTATAATTCTTGTTTCTTTAACTCCTGTCTAAAGAAATCTGACACTCAGTGTCACACATTTTGCCTGGTGTCTAACTTGTCTCTCCATCACTGTATCACAGTCCATGTCTCCCTTTCTCCCTTTTTCATTATCCTCTGTGCTCTCTGTACCTCATGACCAAATGCAGCCTCAGGCTCTCCATTAACTCTTCATATTAGCGAGACGTCTCGCTGCCGTCACTGTAATGACTGCAGGAACACAGCGTCGCTCTTCGTTTGCTCTCAGGTCTATTCTCCACGCTTTACGTCTCTCATTTTCCCCTCCATATGTTCCTTGCAGGATTTATTGCCGCCTATCTGACGCCCGACTGTATCTGTGACGCAGCCGGGGGCTCGATTGAACTGTAAAGGCTGCCGCTGTGAGAGCTAATCTGCCAACATGTAAGGGCTTAATCCACATTGATCTGCAGATGAACCCAGATCAGAGGAGATTAGATAAGACTTGTTCACCAAACGCAGCCTCCACCCTGCCCTGCCTCCTACTTCTCATGCAGCTCTGACACTGGAGATGAAGGCAAATATGAGTCTGGGCTCACTGCAGGAGTTTGTCTTCAGCATAACAAGGAAGAGCTGGAGGAAATAATTATCTATATGTGTTTCATCAACTGTCAAAAACCCCCACCAACAACACAGTAAACAAATCAGAGACAGGGACAGAGGGAGGCTAGGGTCAGAGGTCAATGCAGCAGGAGGAGTGTTGGTTATATAAGCAGTAAAAGAAGAAAATGCGAAGGCTAGATATGTAATGATGGTGTGGCTGCTTCCTAAATGTCACCGCCTCACATCACTGCTGCATTAAAGACCTAATTATTGCCTTAGGTTTACTGCTTTTTCTGCAAGTTCACCTGTTATAAACCTGTAAAAATGCAAATAATGAATCATTCTCAGAAATTTCTACAGGACATCAGGTAGGGCTACAAGCTTTCAGCTTGTTTGAAGGAGTTGTTGAAGATTTAGAGTTCAATCTTTTGTCAGTTTTGTGCGCTAAACTTAGACTGCGGTTTTGTGAGATCTTCAGTTGTGTCAGAGAGAAGCTGTATGGTGCAGTGCAGTATCGAGTCATTTCAGCGGAAAAAAATCAAGTCATGCCTTAAATTCCAAATCAAAATTTATGTGTACTGTTGCATCAAAAGGTTATCATAAGTTACATTAAAATATGTTCACTCGAAACAGATGAAAGAGCTAACTAGAAAAGCACTCAGAGAGCACAGATCCCTGCCAAGCATATTACGATTGTCACACAACACTTTAGTCCTACTTTAATGTTATACTCCCAATCAGCAGACTGTCGGCTACAATTTTGGTGTCAGTTGCAGGTTCGTATGTTAATTTGTTACCTGACAGTGTTGAAAAATACGATGACCCAGTACATATTTCATATTCCAGATCTTAGTATTCAGAATATTGTCAGGATCTGGATCATACTTTTACATCTGTCAGAAATTATGGTGACCTTGTCTTGTATTGTTTTGCAAAGTAATCCGACCATTTATCATGGAGTTATTTACAGATATGGTGAAAACAGTCCTATCTCACAATGATAAAGAACCCTTAAAAAAAAAAAAATCAAGGATCCAGACAGTGATCTGGATCACCCCCAAAATTTAATCACGTTGTTACTTAGTTTTTGAGTTATGTTGTTCACAGACAAAAAGACAAACTCTCCCAAAAACACAACCTCCTTGGCGGAGGTAATTATGGACTTCAGGAGGAAAAGGAGAGGGTCCCTTACTTCCTGTTCCTGGGCGTCCAGATAGAGGAGAACCTGACCGGAACATCAACATTGAGGCAATAATCAAGAAAGCACAGCAGAGACTTCACTTTATGAGATTCTTCAGGGGTAATGAGAAGGAGTCAGGCTGCAGACCTTAACTCTCAAGCTCCTATCCTGAAGACCTTAACCTCCACCATCAGCTCCCAAAATGTCATCATTTATCATGCTTGGATTGGATATAATATTCCATTTAATGAAACACAGAAAACAGTAGGTGACTCCTCTTTCAAAAAAAAAAAAAAGAAAAAGAAAAACATAAAACAAATTTAAAAAACAATGTTATTGTTTATCTTAAAGGTGGGGTCTGCAAAGGTTTTTGTAACTTGATAGTAAACAAAACATCAAACACAAGCTCAGCAACAACCTGTAGCATCGCATTTCTATGTGTGAGAGACTCGAGAGCTGTACACCTGACTCGGCATGTTAGCACAAGCTAATCACTAGCATTTGACACATACCTGGTAAAAGCCATAAACAGACGTTCCATACTGAACAGCCTAATTTGTCTCTACAAAGTTCAGTGTCATGAAGAGGAAAACCTTCTCTCAGTATTTTCTCTTTTCCAGCCTGTTCTATATCCTGGTTTATATCTGGCACAATTAAAGATGATGAAGCCATCAGAGAAAGTAGATCTTCTCTTTTCAATAGTTATTCTGTTTCAGCAGATAGATCCAAACTGTTCTTATCAATAATACATTTCCTGTCTTTGAGAACGAAACAGCTGATATCCCGCTATTCTCCACTTTAATAATAAAACAGTCATCCCATGTTCTCTGTTCAAAAACATCAGGCATGCTGGGAGGTACTCTGACTGCAGAGTTTCACACCAGCTGCATGGGCTGAGAAATCAACCTGCTAACTGGAACAATAATTCCCCAATATTGAAGTTACCAAGAGGATAACAACAAGGTTTCTTGAATATAATCAAACATCAAAGGCCTGCTGAGCAAACAAAAAGCACAGTCTACAGATTGTTGCACAGTGGTTCCTGGGAAACATAATTCAATCTAACTGGTGGGCTAGTTCTCATTCATTTTTAGAGCCATGTGTGCCTGCAGGCTTGACTTCAGATTGTCCATAAAACATGCAGCTATACTAGTTGACTGTTTAAATTAAGTCATTGATTGACATCTGATCCACTTAGACAGTTTGAGACTTTCCAGATGAACAGACTTTTACTTCTATGCAGAGAAGTGTACTTTGATTGACTACTTTGATGAACTCAAATCACACTGGAAGGATTAGAAATTATTTTAACTGCAGTTTGATAGTTCAGTCTTCATCAATATCTGGTAGCATCATGGGTAGTGGCAGCTCGAGTTATATCTGAAGATTTTCAAAAGATGCTTATCAGTTGTGTGGCAGTGTGTGTCTGTTGTGCTTCAGTTTGAGCTTACATCAAACAGAGAAGAGCCTCATGACAATTTTGGTCTGGAGTTTTGGGCCCAAGCAGGACTGAGGTGGAGCAGGTGCATGAGGAGACAGCCGTGATGGTGCCCTTGTCTTTTACCTCCCTTGACTGGCCCAAAACCAAAGGCAGTTTCATGATGTTAGGAAATAAAAACAAAATAATAAGCATCTCAAAGCACTCTATTCCATTCAAAAAAATGTTCCACTGCATCAGAGAAAAAACAGTATATTTCCTCAAGAGTGGGCATATATGTGATGCAACTATGTGCGTCTTTGTGTGTAAAAATGAAAGAAATGCTTATCTATCTCTCATAAATGCGCCCTCTAAAAACCAGAACAGTACAGCCCCACTGACCCTTGGACTTGGGGCCAGGTTTTTGTTGGCCTAAGGCACAGATAGTTTCTGCTTCAACACTACGCCCTTGGGGATTCTTTGTTCTGTTATATCAACAACCATCTGTTTAAGGTTCCACCAAGAACCACAAAAAAGGAAGGCTTAGGCCTTGTACACATACAGCCGGGTATTTTAAAAAATGATTGTTGTATAGTTGTTTTGAAAATACTTTCGTCCACCCACAATGGGCAGATCCACCAAGTGTAGCTTGAAGCATGTCAAACCTGTATTTGGCAGTGTTCTGCAAATATGAAACACATGGCAGCCAATCAGAATGAACCCCTGTCAATCTTCTGTGACTTGGTGAATACATGAAACTGTGAAACCAGAGCCTTCCAAAATGTTTACTTTGGATGGAGTTTTCAGATAACATCATTTTTAGCGAAGCAAAACTGCATTTTTTGATGTGGATGACAGGCTTAAGCGTATTAAGAAATATAGATGCCCTGCTACATGTGGACATGGCCTTAGTATGCTGTGTTTTTATACACCTTGAACCTAGGTTTATTTCCACAATAAATGAATGACAAATTACTTTTTGGTCTCAATTTTAAGCTTTAGGTTTATTTAGCATAATTTTGTGAAGATTGATCCCATTTCAATGAGATAAACTGAAGATCTAAGAGGATTTATGTGGAAATATATTGGATTGCAAGTTTTCATCCAGACACCTATCAGTCAGGTTAGAGGTGGAGTTTTTGTGGTCACCTCCTGTGTCACAAACACCACAAAGGTGTTACACAACAAACAAAAACCAGACCCGCCTCTCTTTTTGGTACCTTTCATCTCACTGCAAAGCCCTGCCCACTAAAATACACACCAAACATGAAAGCTACCAACAACGAGTTACATCAAACACAAATTTGTTCCACTGTGGTTTGATTGGCTGATTACTTGCACGCTAATTCTGAATGATTGATATAATAGAAACCAGTTAAATGTTAAAAAACAAATATGAAATGAACTGGTTCTGGCAAGGAATGGAAAGACGGACATTTTAAATAAAATTTTAGTTTGATAAATTTAAGACATGCGACGAAGAAAATTTTTTATTTAAAAAATATATCTCTGAAAATAATATTCCTCCTGTGGGTTTGTAAAGTGTCGTAATCTTCACTTTGATGATTTATGGTAATTTGATCCTACATTGATAATGACTATATAAATGATATGTTCCTCTGTGCCCCTCTGCTGTCTGTGTGATTCACATGTATTTTCTTTTTCAGCTATGTGTGTGTCTCTGTGTGTGGGTGTTGATGTGTGAGCTGCTTTGTGTGTCAGCGGGGGTGTAAAGGGCAGAGCTGTGAGATGGAGGAGAGGATCTTCCATTATGGATCTGACCTGAGGGGTCACACACACAGACACGTAGACGCACACAGACGCGCACACACTGAAGTGGAGTTGACCATTAGTTTCCTCTCCATCATTTCACCTGCTGACTACACCTGTCTCACTCTGATTTATCATCTCACACTAACCGTCTGTGTGCGTGTGTTTGTGTGCGCGTGTGTGCATGTGTGTGTGTTGTTACCTTCAGAGTAAATCCGTCTTATGTCCTCTCTGATGCTGTAGTGTGTTGTATGATTCTTTATGATTATCTGGACTGACTGTTGACCTTTTCCTGAGCTGATGTTGATCTGCTTGTTGAAGTTGCTGTTGCTTTTTGTGGTTGGTTTTATGTTGCTAATAATCCTCTCTGAGGGCTCCTGGTGGAAAACTGAGCCGGAGCTTTGTAGAGACATTTTTCTTTTATCAATTCCATGTCCCCAAGGATCTGAGCCATTAAATTATAAATAAAATGAAAACACATTGGAAGAGCCACATTAAAAAAGGATTTCACCTGCTGTGAGCAGACAGGGTACAGGAAGCGGAGACTGAACAGACTGGTGAAAAAGTACAGCTTAGTCCTGGACCCTGTGGAGGTAGAAGCTGACTGGAAAATTGTAGCCAAGCTGTCATCTCTGATGGGCATTTTTTTTTCTCGTTGACACTTATTATTTTATTCTATTTACATAATATTGAGTGTTTTGCACTTGATACATTTTGTGTTGTTACTGTAAATCTGCATTTCCCTTTGGGGATTGATAAAGTCTGTTGTATTGTATTGTATTGTATTGTATTGTATTCTATTCTATTCTATTCTATTCTATTCTATTCTATTCTATTCTATTCTATTCTATTCTATTCTATAACATCACACTCTGTTTACATTTTTCAATCCTTTTTGAAAGTTGGTTTATATAAATGATGCTCTGTTTGAATGTGTCCTCAGAGATTAATCTCGTGTGTTAATGCCTAAGGGTTGGCAGCCAAAGAAAAACAAAGACAGTTTTGTATTATGTTTTGATTAATCACTTTTTCACCTATTTTTTCTATTTTTCAAAAACAAATGCGTGTTTTCTGGTTAACAAAATGAACAAAATCTGTGAGCACCAAAACACCAACAATCAATGATTTGAATTTTGAAACAAACAAACAAACAAACAAACAAACAAACAAACAAACAAACAAACAAACAAACAAACAAACAAAACTAATACAGTGTTTCATTTGACTGAAGTTTGATAAAGACTCTAAAGAACCACAATTTTTCTGGAAATAGCGTTGAATAGTGTTGAATAGTGTTCGAGTCTATTGAATATGATATCAAATTTATGAACTTATACTTATATTGGATTAAAACATTGATTAAATAAATGGTGATAAATGAATTTTGCTTGTACACATACCCCTGTTTGAGAACCACTGGTTTATGATGTCCAAATGGAGGGTCCAGTGTTTCTTGAATCAGGTAATAGTCACTAGTAATCCTACCTACCGTGGAAACATACATCTACAGTCAAGTCTGCCAAGCAGTGATGGAGACTTGCTACAGCAACAGTTCAGTCAGTCAGCTCAGGTATTAATCAAAACTTTATTACGGCAGCAGAACTTTGTTTGGCTTTGGAGTCAAGGCATCACTCCTCACTGATTAACTTTATATGCAGAAGGTGAGGAATGAAGACAAAACCTTAACCCCTTAAAGTCAGAGGCTTGTGATGCTATTGAAAACCTTATGGTGCTGTCATACTTGGCCAGGTCATCCTTGAACAAGAGATCACTGAACTCAAAGTTAAATATAATAACATATTGGGGGGATGCTTTGTCGGGTGATTATAAGAATGCATAGCCAATGTCAAACCAGCGCAGCTCATGTTCCCTGAATAAACCAGCTTACAGGCCTACCTTCATTCTCTTCAACTACTGAATCAATCATACCATGCAACAGCAAGGGAATGCAGACACCTTCACTGAGATATGTTGGCTGTTTGCTTTCATGCAGTCTGCATACCCACAGTATTTTACAAGTTTTCAGGAGCTGAGTGCACATGTGAATGTCATAGTTATGTGATATTATGTCCTGTAAGCTCTATGTCGGCCGTGTGGTTTTTCTGATTCAACGTGATATAAAGAAAGTTCTAGAAACACATTCTCCAACTTTAAGATGATAGTGATTCACTGGTCATCCTAAATCCTACAGTTTAGGATGAGCTCCAGCACATTTTTTGCATAGATATCATTTTAATGAAATCTTCTGTTGTATCAATATTGTTGATTAATCAATAATCATTTCATGTCAAAAACTGTACCAGTTCTTTCATATTGCCTTCAAACACGATACTTCTTTGTGTTCTAAGTACACCTCCTATGTGTGTGTGTGTGTGTGTGTGTGTCTGCGTGTGTCTGTTTGTGTGAGACTGTTTTCCAGTCTCTCCACGTGCATCTCGTCCGCAGCAGCCGGCTGTTCGATGAGAACATTCAGCTAAATGTCTGATCGATAGGCGTTGGCAGCGGTGCCTGCCGCTGCCGCCGCCAGAATACTGAGGAGGAGGAGAAGGAGCGGATTGGTGAGAGGGGGAGAAAAAGGGTGAAGTAGATGACACTTTGAGAGAATTGCTGTAGATAAGTTTTTGTTTGGATGCGCTCTGTGAACACCAGATATATTTTATAGATATGTATGTACACTCACTGGTCACTTCATTAGGTATACTTTACAGTGGCAGCTGCTGGATAGTCAAGGAGGGGAAGCTCATTTTTTTCCTACATCATAAATTTGTGAACCTAATTTCTACCTTCCGTTCCTTTTCAAGAAAATGATCTGACCCTGTAGTACCGACCAGGTGTTTTTTCCCAGGATTGTACCAGTGTTCTCTTAATGCTCATTGTTCTTAAGAAAGGTAAACTCGCTGAGGATCGATAAAGCCTCTGCAACAGTCCAGAACAACAACTGAGAATATGCTCCGGTGGAGGGTTATCCTTCAAGATCGCTGACTGGCTCATTTCACTGTCAATCAAAAAGGGATTCGGCCTTAGACAGATCATCCAATCATCATGCAGAAGCCCAGTGTCCAGGCCAGCCCCAGAGACACTGAGCGTCCAATGGGCGGGACCAAGCCCAGCATTTATCCAATGACATTCCAGTTTCCACAGTGGAACAACCCACTCTACGCTTCCCCGCTGAAGTCAGAAGACGCTCAGCGTCTGACTGTGTTAAGCGCTGAGACGTTGCGGGGATGCATGAGAAGGAGGACGAGCCAGTTACCTGTGATAGGTAGCTGATTCTGAACAAAAGTTGAAGGAATTCTAGCGCATATTTTGTCAATGAAATGTACACACAGCAGTACATATCATCACATTTTTGGGGACATTTTAGGGGAAGCTGAGCTTCCCTTGCAGTCTTAGAGCAATAGCCACTGATACTTTGCTGGTACTGGGTTGGACCCCCTTTGCCTTGACTCTTCATGTCCTAGATTTCACAAAGGTGACCAGATGTCCTCCTTTGCCTGGACATGTCCTCATTTTAGTCATAAAGTTCTGTCTGTGGGGATTTTTATAAAACTCACTAAAATATCTGGGGTTTGCCCTGTTTGTTCTACACATTATAAATATTAAATAATAAAGTGCTGCACTGGGCGACTGGCGTTATTCTGATGTACCACCCTGTCAAGATGTTCAACACGCTGCATGCATCATGACCTGGAAGACCCAAGCCACTCCTTTTCTCAGATCCAAACAGAAAACATGCTTCGACTGCCTGTGCTGCTATTCGAACAGAAAATGCTGAAGTGTAAATGCACTTTCACAGACAAATTGCAGAAACAGTTCCTCTCTTTTCATCATGGTCATGGCCTGTGGGAAGCACTTTGTTCTGTCTGCAAAAGCTGGCACCTATAGCCCTGTTTCCACCAAGCAGTTCAGTTCAGTTTGTCTCTGTACTGAATGCACTTTGTGATGTTTCCACTGACTAGTCTCAGGACAGATGACTAAACTACCAACCTGTACCATCCCACTCTTTTTGGGTTTTCAGACTATGCTCATTCAACAAAATTTTGGAGACCTTCCTCAGAGATTTAGTTCCGTATTAACATGATAGCATCACAAGGTTGCTTCAGATTTGTCAGCTGAGCATCCATGATGAGAATCTCCCATTCCACTGTATCCCAAAGGAGCTCTATAGGACTGAGATCTGGTGGCTGTGGAAGCTGTTGGAGTCCAGGAAACTCATTATCGTATATTTATAAAGTCAGTTTGAGATTACCTGAGCTTTGTGACATGGTGACATCCTCAGATGGACTGTAGACTTTAAACCACACCATTACACCAGCAGCAGCCCAAACATAAGACCAAAGGCCGAGTGGATCCATGCCTGAATACACTGAGTTGCTGCCATGTGATTGGCTGATTACATATTTATATTAACGAGCAGTAGAAAAGGTCTACCAAATGAAGCACATGGATAATGTATTTGACTATATTATTTTAAAAATAAGTGTTGGGTTGACTTCTAGATGAACTTTTTCACTTTATTGCCTGTATATGATCCAAAGATGTTTTATTTTGGCTCCAGAAAAGGGGATAGAGTCTCTCTCTTTCCTTTTTTATCCACTAGTTTGTGTTTTATTCATATTCAACTCTCTGAGTGTGTCTTTCCCACATGTACAAGTTGATTTAACATTAAAAAAACAAAAAATCTTGTCTCATCTGCACAAACTTTTTCTTTTAGAGACTGTAAGAAAGGTACTTGTGTCACCCCCACTCTCCTGTGGAATCAGGAGTTTTCTGTGCTTTATTGTTCTTTTTCTCAGCAGACAAAAACGTCACTTTTATCATCTCAAAAATAAATCCAGTGCTGCAGCAACACAAACAGAAAGTCAAAGCAGTTTCTGTATGTATTTCACAGTGAGAGCTTTGTTTATGTCCCTCGACTAAACAACTCCTTATGTCATGTTGAATTTTTCCTTTCTGAAATGAGCACTATCTGTCTTAAACATTAAAGCTGGAGATTCAGTTTGATGTTATCTGTAGAGTGTCATACAGTGAAATGCAAGCTTGAGTGACTCATTTAGGATTACTAAAATGCAGTTATGTCACATAAATACAAGGCCAAAATGAGAACATACTTTCTTTATGTTTTACTTTTTATAGTCCAAACAAATGCTAACTTTTCTTAAAAGCACAGTTTAGATTTAGCTCAAAAATTTTCAACAGCAGTTTATTTGCACTCATACCTGGTTAGTAAAAAAGCCAACTCACATCACTCCTCAACCTGTGCTGCTCTCTGAGTTCCCAAAAGCAAGTGAAAATCGAGCCAAGCTTTGCCCTCATTTAGGAAAAAAGCTTTATCTGTTTGGCGTTTCGTTTTACTTTAGATGTGGTTTTCTTGCTCCGTGCTACTTCCACAACAGGAAGGCACAGGAAGTGACCAAAAAATGTCCACCTCTATCCTGACTGATAGGTGTCCAGATGAAAAAACTTGCAATCCAATGAATTCCCACCTAAATTCCCTTGGATCTACAGTTTATCTCCTTGATATGAGATCAATCTTTACAAAATCATGAACTGAGCTGCTCTGATTAGCCTCTCCCTGGGCACACTGTGATTGGCTACAGGCAGAGGAGGGGGCTGAGGCGGACACAGACATTCTTACATATGTTTAGAGACCCATAGTAGAGGATTAAGCAGGATTCCTGTAAAAATTGACCTTTTTCTTTTGGGAAAATTCTGCAGACCCCACCTTTTATCAGTTTAAACATATTTCTACACCCAAATGCAACCAGAAATCCAACTATTCTTCCTTTAAAGTTAATGACAACTCACAAAAAAGTAAAGAATGTTGCAATGTTGCTAGTTATTAAAATCCAGCTTCCAACCATAAACTGTTCAATGAATGGAAGTATTCTCCCCGATGTCACTCGTTTGTTTGCGAAACAGAATTTTGAAACACATCGGCTATCATGCCCCTTTTGGAAGTGGTGGGAGCTTCGAGCATCCATAGGGCACCTGTCAGTCACGTGAGCTCAACTAGGCCTCTGATTGGGTAAGCTTGTGATTCTAATATCCTCTAAACTGCCAAGTTGGAAAAACAAATTCACCCCCCAGTTAGCAATTCAGACAGGAGGCATTTTTTTAATCAGAGAAACCTCTTGAGAAACAGCAGATTTAAGAACTTCCGTATTGTCTCATATTCATCGTCTCATTGTCTCACCGGAGCCTCCAATCTTTGAGGCTATGATAGTTTCAGGCGAGCTGGTTTGATTGTGGTGATCATGACTGTCACCCATCCCTGCCTTGGTGCAGCATGTATTAGTTATGACATTTTTTTTGCTCTAAATTAAAAATGTGAAGGAAATAGCCTCATACTCCAGAGCTAACAGTCTGAATCTGATAATCTAGCTGTATGTGTTTGCTGCTGAGATCACCAGAAGAATACTAAAGAGACAACTTGGGTCCTCACCAGATTGGTTCCTGTCCCAGAAATTACATTTAGAGCTCGTTAGCATGTTTCTGATGCTGCCAACTCTGTTTGGTGAAACTCTGTGCTGCACCTGGTTAACGGCTGTTAGATCTCTTCAGTGATTTTTTCTTTCATACTTGAGTCATGCTATGGTTTGAATACACCAACTAAAATGTAGCTTTATCTTTATTTACAGCAGGACTCTTAAAGATACTGTGGCTACACGGCTCTCACAGGATTAACTGAGTCTTTAAAAGATATAGAGGAGCACTGAGTCCTGTGTGGTTGGTGAGAGGTGGTTTGCATGAATTGTCACATTTCCGCTCAATTATTTGGCTTTTGTGTCTCCATTGAGCTGTCACAGACTGAATACACTCTCCATTCAGATAGACATAATCACTGTGTCTGAGTTTAAAATGATCCTATTCTTTGACAATCAAAAGACATTTGATCTTTTTAGTAGTCTTTTTTTGTTGTCTACTTCTAATGGGCTAAACTTAATATAAAACAAGATTTAGCATCCCCTTGCAACAACTGAATATGAATGTTGACCTTTATATAGTTGAAATGCTCTATATTTTCATGATGTGCCAGCCTGAAAAGGTGCTTCTGCTTCTCTTCACCAACATATCTCTGTTTTCAGTCTGTCATCGTTGCCCTTGACAACACATTGTACCAACACAGCACCAACTTCATAATTTTTCTTTTACTTGTCTGTTTTGTTCGTTTGCGCTGATGACTTTGCAGTGCACTCTCATCGGTCATCCTCATTGGTCAGCCTCTCAGCTCCTTTGCCTTCCCTTCTGCCCAACAGCCAGCCCCATACTCATGCCTTTAAACAAACCAAGACCCCAAATGTCTTGAATGTAAACCGGCTGCCTCAGGCCAGCGACAAACCAGCCAGTCCTTCCTGAGCATTGAGTTTGCAGAAAAATGAATAGTCACAAATCCCACTTGTGGCTGTGATTTGTGGTAACAATGACATACTTTGGGATTAAGGGGCTAATTTTCAGGGTTGTGACACCCTTTGTCCAACATGTCTGGCTATATTCATCCTCCAAATGTGTAGTCAGGTCATGAATGCTTCAAATGGAAATTTTCAGCTGCAAAGATTTACAGTGGGTGTTAGATTTGATTGGTTGAGAACAGTGGGGATTTTTCAAAAGCTTACGCAGGATCAGAGACAGTGATGGGCCGTCAAGGCCTGCAAGGCCTTCACTGCTGGCCTAGAAAAATATATCTGAATCACAGACTGATGTCAGTTATATTTTGTCCATGAATACTTGTGAAGTAATTCCTCATGGTCTGTCTGCTTCCTTTCATAGCTTTTTTGATGGTTGTGCTGCTTCCAGATGTGTATTTTCATATTAAAGCATTTAACCAATCACAATTCAGCCATCGTTTGTTGCCAGGCAGGGTCAAAGTCAAAGGAGTCTGCCAGGGGGCCTTTACAATCCATTCTGCAAGCCCTTCAATGCAAAATAAACAGTTGCTTCAACCAATCAGATAATGAATTGGTGTCACCAGGGCCCTCTAGTGGGCGTATGGCAATGCCACCATATTCAGACCCCTTAACTGGATAGTCAAAAAGTGTACCAGCCAAAGCTAGCAAACTGTATATGTAGCAAACTGTATCTGTAGCAAGCTGCGGGAATCAAATATTGTTTTGTTGGTGTAAGAGCAATTTTGTCACCCCACAATGGCTGAAGGAAGAGAAGAAATTGATTTGGTGGCAGATTTACTGTGAAGACCATTTTCAAGATGTACTTTTCAAGAAAAGCTGGACATTGTTAGGAAAGGACGGACAACAACTCTGAAGCTAGCTAGCTTGTCACAACCATGTAGAGGATTTGTCTGTCACTTTAAGGTTACCCACTACGAGCAGTAGCCCTGGCTCACAGGGTCTGAGGAACACTGCAAATTGTATTGCCCAGAGTGCTTGTTTTTGCCACTGATCGACATGGTGTTTGGAGCCACACTGGGTTTGCAAATTTGACTTGCCCAACCAATGCAGCAACGAAACACAAAAGCGCTGCTTGACACCTCCAAGCAATGGTGCTTTCTGAAACTTTTGGGGAAACCAGAATGGATCGACAGCTGAATGAGCAAGTGTACAGGAAAACGGAGCTCCACAACAAAAAGATGAGGAAAGACAGGGAAGTCTTAAATAGACTGATAGACTGTGTCAGGAACTTTCATTTCAGTTTCATTTCATTCAGCTAGAGCAACATGGATTTACATTGCCACCTGTCCACTAATTAAGTGTTTAGTGGGACGTCATGTAAAATACAAAATGACCTGATCACTGCTATTGCTGAAGTGGTGGAAGAAGAGATAAGTGAAGTTAAAAAAGCACTATTTGTCTCTGTTATGGTGGATGAGACGACAGACGTGAGTAAGGCAGTAACACTTAACAAGACAATACTTTTGCATCCCATCCTAATAGCTTCTACGAGTATAACCAGGTAAACTTCTTGTCCACCTTGACAGCTGAGCTTTGCATTTGTCAAAGTGTAACTCGAGGGGTACCTGAATTAATGTTTCGAAGCATAAAGTCAATGACAACACTGATGTTTCCAATTGGATAGTAACGAAGTTAGCAATATTGTGTTGCTCTGGATCACAGCTCCACCACTTAATTTAACAAAATATTCACAATGAGCCCAAACATCAGAGTCCAATGACTTCAAAACTCTTTTTCCTTCATTTTGCTTCTTTTCCTCCATCTCTTACATTCTTGCTGTTTGCACCTCTCTATCCTCTTCCTCCATCCCTCCATCTCTAGCTGAGCAGCATTGATTAAAGCCTCCATCCTCTCCTCCCTCTGTTTGCGGTTCCTCTGCTGCTCTTTGTTTTGCAGATATGATCCGACTTCCAGCCGACAGACACAAACAGCAGCTTGTTCAGTCCATTTAGCTGCTGTTTGGACTGCAGCTACATTACAATCTTATCAGGGGAGTCTCTGGCACACCAGCGCTGCTAATAAACTGATAACACCTCTGAGTATCGATTCTGGCCTCAAACAGGCAAACTTCATCCCCCCGTCTGGCCAACACCTGTAATTAGTAGCAGGAACTGGTTTCATCCTTGAGGAGGAGTTGCACATGTTGGAACGAGTGAATGTTTATAATACACATGTTTCATGTTAAGCTGCTGGGCCATTCTGAAAATAAACCATCACACTGTAGATTGATTTCCTTCTTTTCCAGCTATTGATTTCACTTGGCTTCTGCTGAAATCCACCTGCAGAGCTGTGAAACTTGTTGCAGACAGAAAACTATTTTGGTTTTGTTTCTTCATTAAATATACCATGATAAGTTTCGATGATGGTGTGTTCAAGGACACTCAGACATCTAAGATTTCAGGATCTGTTGCAGACTGTAAACACTAGTACATGAAGAATGAACTAAAATTCCCAAATTCACAACTGTCTCTCACAGACTGCTGTTTTAAAGTTGGGGAAACTTGTTTTAGAAACACTTTATTTGGAGGGGTATGCACAAGACTAACATGACTTGGTGGATGGCCCTGGCTCAAATCCAGCCCGTGGCCTTTTTCTTGCATGTCATTCCCCACTCCAGCCCTGTTCCCTATGCCCTTGATTAAAGGCATTAAAAGTTAAAAAAAAAAAAAAAAAAAAAAAATCTTAAACAAAACAAACAAACAAAAAAAAAAAACATGACATGACATGATATTGATCATCAAGATGAAGGAAGCTTCATACTTCCTTATTTATGTCTTTTTAAATGCCAAGTTGTGATGACAAAGACATCCCAAACAGTGTCAACTTTGCATTAAAGGTGACACAATTGGCTGAATGACACTTAATAACAACATTCATAAGCATGCATGAAAGCTCCTCCATCTTAATGACAGTGTTGTGTCAGTCTCATGCATACCCCTTCAAATAAAGTGTTTCCCTTGTTTTATGGCTGATTTACTTTTGCAGGAGGAGGCCAAATGGAGTTTTGAATTTGAACAGGTCGTAACATTTTAAATACTGACCCTTTCCCATGTGATGTTGAAAGAAACGTTTGAGTTTGGATTCATAAAGGAGAGCCCGGTATTTTAAAAAATATTTGGATGTTGAATTAATCACACCCTTTAATCACAGAACTTAAAAAAATCAGATGCAATTTGTATTCTGCAACAGCTATCTTTTGAATGTATTAATGTGTCAGTATCAAAGAGACACTTTTTCCTAAGGCAACAGGTATTTTAATCCTTAAAGTCAAATTAAAGGTATCAAGAGGACAAATACAAACTAGTTATAACTATAATGTAACAAGTACCCCCCATCCCACTAATCCATCTCGGGGGCCTCCGTTACCTTGTGTCCTCTCTTAAGTTTTAGTTGAAACTGACAGCTTGTCAGTGCAGGGGTTTTCAGCAAATGAGTTTGAATTCACTGTTGAAACATCATTAAATACATCTTCTGGGAGAGAACAGTAATTTCTACCTAATCATTTGTCAGGCAATTAAGAGTTGTCCTGAGCACTAAGCTGACTGAAATAATTAGTGGACCATCTGCAAGATTTAACATAATCAGAACCTTCAGCTTTAAAATGAGTTGTAATTACATCATGATTAAAAAGTTACAGGAGTGAAGCTCAACTTTTCTCTTCCACTCTGGATGAAAGACAACGTTCGTTTAAATGTCTCTGCTTACATGGTGTAACGTTTTCTGCTGCACAAGGATAAAATTGATTCTATTAATTATCATCCATTAAAGAACTCATTACATCTTCAGCCCTTTGAATCTCTCAGACTGTGGTAAAGGGTGTTAAATGAAGAGAATTAGCAGAGTGAGACTGACCGAGTGGACAGACTGATAATTGCACATTGTCAAAGCTGTGATGGGTGAAGAGTACTGCACAGGTTCAGTTAAAGTCTGAGGACTGGAAACAATATGTTCCCGGCTCCAGCTTGAGCTCAGCCTTCTCTGTCTTCTTTCAATCATCTCTTCATAATCTGTTTTCTCTCCCTTCTCTTCTCTCATCAGAGTGGAGGATTACAGAGGGGTACAGACTAACCCAAAGAGTCTCGTACTGTCCCTCACTTCCACCTCTTTCTAACATCCCTCTCAGAGTTCCCGTTTTGTTTCGTTTTTTGTCCTGTCTATCCCCCTTTCCTCCTTAAGCCTGGCTTATACTCCTGTACTGAATTGACAGTATAGCCTGCACCATAGACCCCCATCTACACCTACACAGAGGTCCATGCACATAGTGGACTTGCATCTTCTCCAAAAAGAGGCTACATGTCAAAACACCGCAGACCCCAAGCCCTATGACTGGGTATATATGACTTCCTATATTTACATGTCAGGATTTTTTGACTCCACTGACTTCTCCTCTCAATCCTTCCTCGTATCAGCTTCAGTATGAGATAAAACGCTCAAAAATGTAATTCTAAGAAAGTGAGCTAAAGACCTAGCAGGACTGGAAACATGGAATCTGACAATCACACAGACCACACTGCCCCCATGTGTTTTGGAGGAGTACTGCAGAGTGGTGCAGACACGAAAACTTTGGCATAAGTGGAAACACTAGTGGAGGGAGGTCTATTTGGTAACCCTGGTGAACACTGGCCTCTGTTTCCCATCTATCTAAGTTTGTGGTTGTGTTTTTTCACTTCAGGTCCACCGTACATATGGGGACCTTGTGGAAGGTGACTTATCAGAGGAGTGATATTATTCCGATTTTAGGATAATGAGATGGGTTTCTTCACTGAGTGCTTATTGTTTTAATGAGAGCACAACAGCATTTTTTTTATTTTAAATTATTAAGATACGATGACAAGAATTTAATACAAGACCCCCAGCTGTAACTCAACAGGCCATAAATAAGCTCCCATACATACATACATAAATAAAAATCTGAGATAGTTAAGGCTCTGTAGGGTGCAGATCAGCCCTAGGAATGATTGTTTTTAGAATTACTCGTTCTTCTACTGCTGAACTAAAAGGCCTTATCAAATATTAGTTGATTTTCTTCGCTCCTGATTCTCATCAAATACTATGAAGTTGTCTCTCAGTCAGTACATAAGCTCCAACAGGACTTAAAGCTATGACCTTTTGCTGCATGTCATCACCTACTCTTCTTGTCACTTTTCAGCTCTCCTATTTTATAAAGTAACTTAAAAAAAAATCACCAACCAATGAACTGGCTGGAAAATGGACAATTCTTTCTAACCTGAATCATGGAGGACAAGGCTACGTCTAAAATCACAATAGTGAGTATCTGGTGGAGAGACTTCCAGTGACTGGAAGCATCACGGATCTGCCACCTCATTGGCCCATCATCTGAGGGACAGGTTGGCTGTAGTTTTAACTCAGTGCAGGGAAAGGTGGGAACTTTGGCACTGAGTATGCTGGTTCCTGGAGGACAGTGTCCCTGGCAGTGAAGGAACCATGGCTGGTGCCTGGGGTGAAGCCCAACCAACCAGTAAAAGTTTTGGCTCTCATCTGTGCACCGCTCTTTTTCATGAACTCTCTCCTCACCCAGAGTGAAAGGTGCCAGGCAAGCTGTGCCTTGCTGTGTTTGAATGCTCTCTGATGAACCGGAAAGTCGCCTGTCTGGCTGTGGAGTTCTTGGAGTTCCTGGGCAGAGTCCATTAACCCTTTAAAGGCGTTCTCCCAGGTGATTTTTACAGTTCTATAGAAACATTTACCTGGAAGAATAGCTTGCCTGATCTAAACCTAAACCTGATCTAAACCCCCGGCCATACTGTTCCCATTGAAAAAGAAGCATTAAGATAGAATCTACAGACACAGGATGGGGCTTCTGCTTTAATCAACAAGTGTCTGCTGAACGTGTTTGCAGACCACTGGACAGCTCTGGTGTTTGCACAATTTTGTCTACCAGCTCTGACAACTAATAACATAGAGTGTTTGCATGTGTGTGTGTGCATGTGTGTGTGTGTTCGTGTTCATATCAGTGAGTGTGCCATTACAGACCCCTTTACCAATCACACAAGTGGTTCACACACAGGCGCACACACACAAAACCTTACAAACCTGGCTTTTAATTTCCCGTCTGACATTAATATCCGCTCGTAGCTGAGCACACACACACACACACACACACACACACACACACACACACACACACACACACACACACACACACACACACACACACACACACACACACACACACACACACACACATCACGGGGTTTCATTGTCTTCCGAGCCGTGCTGGGAGATCTGAGCGACTAATCTTTGAGATAAAAAAAAAAAAAAAACAGAGAAGGGGTGAAGCTGTAAAGTAGCAGTGAGTAAAGAAATAAAGAAATTCAGATCTTTTACTTGGAAATTACCTGTATATGTACAGAAATCTGTGTGCATCTCCAGTTTTAAAGGTGTTATGAGTCATCACGCTTTGAACTGCAGTATGTTGAGTTACTCTCTTACACTTGGAGTCAGTCGTCTTATTCAGATTCCTCTGGATTTCTCCAATCTCCCCATGTAACACGGTTAAAGGTGTTATTCAAAAAATTCTCAGGTAAATTGAGGTCTTGTGTCTTTTCTAAAAGATGCAGACCTCAATCACGGCCACCAGCAGGTGATGGGATGGGGGCAGCAGCCTGATAAATACATGCTATCAGCTGTATTGTGTTATAATTGGCTCCTTTTGGAGAGTTTTCAATGTGCAATAAAGACAGCTTTGTCAGACTCTCTCGCTCTCTCTCTCAAACACACACACACACACACACACACACACACACACACACACACACACACACACACACACACACACACACACACACACACACACACACACACACACACACACACACACACACACACACACACAACAGAGCTGTGCTGTTAAGTCTGCTGTTCACAGCCTGATAATTGGTAATTAAGTAATTATGTGTGTGTTTGTGCTTGAGCATGTGTGTGTGTGGCCCTTGGTTATCAGCTCACTCTAAGAGAAGACACACAATGATGATCTGCAGACTTCTCACCTGAATCTCTTGACGCTGGGGTACATAATAAGCGGTGTAATGGTGCATGTGTTTGTACCTTTGTTTGTGTGCAGGTTGAAAATTTTTACCTGGACGGTTCCTCGGAGTGTCTTACAAAACCATTTAGGCCTCTGATGCTTCGGTGCAGGAAAACATTTTTTAACCCCGAATAGTGGACAGGGAAGGAAGTGTTTGCTGGCTTATCAATGTCATCACCTCCTGGCTGTCAGCCTCAGAGGTTTTATTTTGTAAAAAATAATAGAGGGTTGATCAGAGACTGCCCAGTCCATTAAAGCCAACAGCCTGAGAGGACACCTGGTGTGCTAAATGACCCACAGGACTGTTGCTTTCTGCAAAAAGCCATCTCAGGACCTTTGTCCACCTGATCCACTCAGTGCTCACCTCACCGTACTTTTCCGTCCTAAGGTAAGGGGACAGGGTAAAGGGTAGTGATAGTGACTGCTACTGAGCTGATATCCCTCCTGCATGCATAAGGTCATTTTCACAATACAAACAATACAAACATAACAGAAAAAATGTGATACAGGTGATTTAGAAGCAAAGTGCATAGAAAAAAAAAGTCAGTGTGGAAAGGAGAGAATTCTGTTCTGTACAGAAACTTCAAGCAGAACCAGACTCATATTAAGCCCCGTTTCCACCAATCAGTACAGTTTGGTTTGTCTTGGTCCAGCACACATTTTGTGGCATTTCCATGGACTAATCCCATGACAGATCCTCAAATAACCAAGATTATCCGTCCCACTTTTTGGGACCCTTCTGCTGGGGTGCCAGACTTAACCGATCTGATCCCAGTTGGTGGGGCTACAAAACAGTCCATTGATTGGTTGAAAGAATCCTCACTTACTGTCCTGGCAGGACACAGCCTTCTATTGCTGGATGTCTTCTATCATTGTTTGTTGTTTACTGTGTTGTGTCTTTCTACTTTGTTTGATTTATTAGCGGGGTACACTGCTAAACACTGCAGCTATCAGCACCTGGCTTACACGCAGCCTGCCTGGCGGGAAGTTGTTCAGGGCCCCAAGCTATAAAGGGGCCCCAGAGACTTGACAGACTTCGAATCACTACTGTGCAGTAACAAAGAAGAGTTTGTAATGAACTGCAAAGACTGTGTAAAACTCCAACTTCTTAACTGTTCTAACCGGCTGGAAATAAAAACTACTCAGACAATACTTTAACCTTAGCTGTCAAATGAAAGCTATGTCCAGCTAAACTTACCTGTCAAGCTCAAAAGGCTAATTTACAGGATTCATACGTAAGAAATGTAAACAATGTATTACGTGGGCCATGGATGGAAGTTAGAGTATGATGTGTGCCCATGGTGTTGATATTTTTTTTATTCACCATCTGTGTTCAGAAACCTTCATTCTTCTTAAATGTTTTGTATTGTATTGTAATTAAAAGTCCCCGTCTTGATACAAGTAGCTGAAGTAACTGTGAGAGAGAAGTTGTGTTAGCAAAATTAGCCATTTAAAACGGGTAGTTCATAAGTTTTTGCTTCTCTTAACTCTCCTGAGGCCTGAAAAATACAGAGCTCACCACATGAAGGGTGAAACTGCCACCTCGATGGACAGTGAGTGTGAAGCCCTTCTTACACAAATCAAATCAGTGTGTTCTCTGATAGAAATGATTAAAAATATTTTAGATGATGATTAATGGTTCTATCATCATTACATTGCTTGGGTTTGTCATGCATGGTCACAAATAGGAGTTCATACATTTGGTTACAGAGAGAAACTTTTTTCCTTTGTTTAATGTAGAAACAAATTACAACCCTGGTTCCTTTCACATGGTTATGAGGAAAAAATAGTCTGATTTAATTTTACTGCTATGCTTAAAAGATGTAGAAAGGGGTGCAGTGTCTCTTTATCAGTGTGAGCTTCTCAAAAAGAATATTTTCAGAACAAAATGTGACAAATAGAAACTGTTTTTCACTCATGCTTATCACAAACAATGAAAAACCTTCACTACATCAAAAGAAAGAAAGATCCTGCCTTTCATAAAGGCTTCTTTCATAAATGCTGATCAAACTCAAGCTATTCCCTCGAAATAGCTAATCTGTGTTCTGTCAGACCAAATCAAGTTGATCAGATTGGTGCCAGCAGTTAAAAGACAGGGTTTAGTTTACCCTGGTTCAGTCCAAAACAGTCAAAGGTACTAGGAGCTTGGAAAAGTAAGAACCAATGAGTTACAATTTTTGAGGCAAATATACTGTATGTGTGAGGTAAAACCAACTTTCCTACATTTCCAGTATCAGAAATATGACTTCAAGACTTCCATTTCTCTGTGCTACACTATTAACAGTCCACTCATGAACTTGACAAGTAATTAGGCATGCAAAAAAATAAATAAATAAGTAAGTAAATAAATACAGTGTATGTAGAGCCTCATCAGTTTTTGAGTCACAGTTTCAATGTAAATAAAAAAAAGTTTCACAGAGGCTCTAGTCTGGCTCACTCCTGCTGGATGAACAATTTCTTTGTGAATTTCTTGTGATTTTTGGGTCTTAACTTTTCTGAAAAACATCATGATGCAGATTATCTAAAAAATTAAAATTCGAGCTTTGTCAGGTCTGCCCTTGAGGGGAGAAGAAAAGAATAGAGAAGAAAAAAACTTTTAAAATGTTTGTTAATTGAAGGTCAGATCAGTCCTTTCCTGATATCTAAAATTTGGTTGGAACAGATGAATCTGGTTCTCAGGTTGAAATGTTTGATCTAAAACAGATTGCTGGATGCTATTTCTTGAATAAATCATCTCCCACTGATGGGAGTCAGGATGTTGTTATGCTGGAATGTGTTCCACCTGCTTTTGCTCTCCATACAGACTGTTTTTTCCTGCAGATGCCATGACACCTGATTGGTCAGAGATACTCGGTCTACAAACAAGCTACGAAGTGAAGTCAGAGCACTTGTCAGACTGTTATATTGACTCTGTGTCTTTATGCAGAAACTACTATGAGACATAAAGGCGTGTAAACAGACCAAAAAATAAAACACTGAAACCTTTTGCACAGAAATAAAGACAGACTGAAAGCAGTGAGGATTTAAACCTTGAGTTAATGAGGTAGAATTAAGGCTTATGAAGCAGTGGAATTGAAGAGGAAGTGAATGGAACTGTAGGAGAGGTAAGTGCTCTAAATGATCAGGAGCTATGTGGCTAATAGCAGGATTTATCAGAAAAAAATTACATATATAATTAAAACTAACCTTGTTTCTCTTTAATTTGCCCAGCACACATTGCTAACACTAAGAGCTATTGTACAGTAATCTACTGGATTGCTGTAAATCGTGATCTGACATTTATTCAGGTTTCAAAATTAAATTCTTACTCAAAACCTTAAGCTGAGGCCTATCTGTGCCCAGTAAACAAAGAGTCATTTTTTCATTTTTAACTGAAGCAGCTGTAGTGTTTGCTGTTCTGTCCCTGTTAGAATGAAAACAAACAAAAACAAATAAATCAACAAAAAGAAAGTGATAAATTTTATATCAATGTTTAAGACAGTATAAAACATATCTCTTTTTTATGTTTTTGTTTTCGAGAGCTTGCTGTTCAATTCTGTTTGATTAACTGTGGTTGACAACATGTGACTCCTAAAAAAGCCTCACCAAGTCCTGATGGCCACAACAAAATGCGTGAATGAGCTCATCAGCACGTGTGACAACAGATGAACCTTTGCAATTTTTCAAAAGTTAATTAAGCGTGTTTGAGAAATGTATACTCACAGGTAAACTTCTTTTGTTGTGACTGAATCAGCGTAGTTGCACCTTTCATGACTTCTTATGTTTTTTTTTTTTCTCCTTGGTGTTCTTGGCATATGGGCTTCCCCAGGAATCCAGTGTTTTATGTCATTTTGCTATGAACTGTGAGTGATTCCCTCTTGCTAAGTCTGCAAACATGCCAACTTACGGAAAAGGGTGCATTAAGGGCTCAGAAAGTCAACACCATCACAGAGAGCCATCACAGACTTTACAATTTTACATTGGGACAGGCCTAATTCCTCACAGACCTCGCGGGACACACCTCTAAGTCAGTGTTTCCCAATCCTGGTCCTGAAGGACCCCTGCCCTGCATGTTTTAGATGTTACCCCACTCCAGCACACCTGATTCAAATGAATGGCTGGTTATCAGGCTCAAGCAGAGCTTGATGACGAGCTGATCATTTGAATCAGGTGTGTTAGAGTCGGGAACATAAAAAAAAACATGCAGGGCAGGGGGGCCCCAGGACCAGGCTCCAGGAAACACAGCTCTAAGTCAGTGAGTTTGGACATTGAGATTCAGCTACTGAGATAGTAGGATGGCATATAAAGTAGTTTGGTCGAACCAATTCAAACATAATGGGGAAACAAAATAGACACTGTGATTAACTTAATACAAAGCTAAACTAAGTAAACCCAAATCCCCCCATCACATCAGAGCTCTTGGAGCCTTCCAACGAGCTGGCTTCAGCACAGGAGTGTTCACTGGCCTTGGCCACGCCTTTTGTTTCAACCAGGAAGTGCCCTCCCCCAGCATTCAGGTAATTCAGTCAAACAAATGATGATCACTACCTTTCAAGAACAGTAAACCATGAAGCACTTCAGTCTATAATCTAGCCAGTAGGTAGCCACCAATATTCCCGTTTCTGCTCACCATGTCTTCAAATAATGCAAAAATTGAAGAGAGAACAACTATTAGGCTGGGATGTAACACATCAGAGGTAAAATTTGTCACAGTAAGTAACTGTTTGAAACTTTGGTTGACGTGCTGTAATGTTTTTCTCCTTCTGAGTTGGGGAATTTATGCTGTTGAAATTGATTTCCTCTAGTTTAAAATAAAAAGAAAGCCTTAATTAACTCAGCGGACAGGTGGACAACAAATGATTTAGAGTAGAAATAGAATACATAAATAGAAAAAGTTTGATTGTGGGAAATGACTGTGGGTGGGTTGTTTTTTCTGTCGGGGATATAAAAAGTTATCAAAAGTTGGAGATTGGGGAAATAAAAACACTCAGATAAGACTGGGCATGCTGTCAAAAAATCAGAGGTAATAATTTAAAATTGCACCGCTTGTCAAGTTTGGTTACTCTCTGAGAAGTGTCTGGTAAATTGAGTCCTACTCAATTCATGTGACACAGCAGGAATAAAGACGGTGACAGTTTGTTCAGTTTGATTGAAGTTTGAGTCTTTGACAATGAAGTAGCATTAAAAATACTTGCTGTTTTCTTTGGATCTGAAGCTGAAGCTGAACCTGCTTTTTTGCAACACTTTATCATTGTCCCCACATAAAAAAAAAAAAAACTAATATGATGTAAATGAAATAAAACACAAGGGGTTTAAAAAAGTACGCTGGAATAAAGAGGGAGTTCTGATTAATTTTTGTCACTGAGGGGTGGGAAAGTTCCGGGTGTGGCCGGAGGGGGCAGGAGAGTTCAGCTAATCTCTCCCCACTTCTTCCTCTCTGCCAGCCAGGACCCAGCTGCCCGACTCCCCTCTCTCTGACTCCAGCTCCGGGCTTTACCTCCAGCCCCTTTAGATCAATGGCTCCATACCCTGTCGGTGTCTCTCTACCTGCTCTCTCCCTCTCTCCAGCTGTATAGACCCACGGAGCAAAGAGAGAGAGGGATACGATTCGTCTCTCTCCTCCTCTCCCTCCTCCTCCCTACTCCGACCCTCACCATCCGTCCTACCCGGCAGACGGAGCAGACCTCCGGGAAGGCAGCGTGGATTTTACCCCTCCTCGCCTTAGTGTGAATGGGAACGAGCCGCACCGCGCAGAAGTGATGGAGACTCTGCCTTCATAGTTCTTGGAACTTATTTCTCACCAGAAAAGACGGAAACTAAGTGCTCCAGTGTCTCTTTGGGATTTGTCTTTTCTTTTTAGGCTTTTTTGGGGATCCAAGCTCGATCACGGTGGGCTGTCTTTCGGGGAGAGGAGAGGTCGTTTCACCCCTCTCCCTCTCCTCCTCATCCTCTTATCCCTGACTTAAATCCCGTGATTTTATTTCTTATCTTGATTTTCCACTGACTTGGATTCTGTTGAGGATTTTGCTTCTTTACGCACTGAGAGACAGCGGGATTTTTCTGCGCTCTTTGCTCCGGTGGTTCCTCGGATTCTGTGGGACTGGAGCCGGGCAGCATGGAGCTGGTTTTGGGTGGATGTACTGGTGATGTTTGGGAGGTGCTGAGAAGGAGGAGGACAGGAGGACTCTACCTGCTGCTGCTCTGCTGGCTGCTGAATGCTCACACCTCAGCCCAAGGTGAGTGGAAAAAAGAAAAAAAAGAAAAGAAAGAAAAATAAATAAAGCCTGTTTGGTTTCATCCCGCAGTGTGCGTTTGCGGGTTCTGCCCTCCCGCGCGCGTGTGTGCGTGTGTGCGCGTGCGTGCTCGTGTGTGGTTGCTGGTTCCTCTGGTTGCCGCAGACTAGACACATTTGTTGCGTCTCCCTCTTGGCTCCTGGTTAAAGCTTGCCTCTAACCCGGGTGGACTCGGGAGTGTCCGGGTTGAGCCGAGTTTTACTGTATTTGACCAGGTTTAGATGGATTTCCCAGGCTTCCATGGGTCCTGGTCTTTCTGACCATGTATCAGACTGCTTCTTTCATCACATTTGAGTGTTTTATTGTTGCTTGTACCCTTTGTACCCATAAAATAACACATTTACTGATCTATTGATCCGGTTAAGGCTGAAGGATTTGGCTCAGATTTACCGGGTTTCTCCTTCTTTGATTAGGTTTCTGGGTGTTTGGGGGTTGGTGGTGGGGCTTTACCTGAATCCTGCTGGTCTGATTTTATTGGTTTCTTTGGTTTTAACCAGACTTTACTGGGATTCAACAGTCTGATCGTGTGATGAGGTGGTTTCAGCAGGTTTTAGTGAATGTCACAGTGCTTTCTGCTTCACCTTCAGCCAGAATGGGTCATTTTGCTGGTACTGCTCAGCTTTTTTGTTGCTGTTGTTGCCACATTTTGCTTTTTCATTTGTGTTTGATGAAATGTATAGATTTATATTTAGATGGACTGTGTGATTCAGCTGCTTTGATCAGAATATGGGGTAAATTCAGGATCGATCCATGTGTTGTTGACTAAAATCAGTCCAAATCTTTTTTTTGATTATTTCAAGTCTCATATGTTTCTCTTTAGGATCTTAAGCTGAATTCAATATTAATGCTATTGGTGTATCTGACTGACCTTCTGGGTTTTCCAGCATTAATTGAGCAGGATCAAATTTGTAGCTTTCTGGTTTGCAGATGGCCCACTGGTGGCCCAGGTTTGAATCCGGCCTGTGGCCTATTTCCTGCACATCACTCTCTACTCCACTCTCGCCCTGTTTCCTTCTCCATCCACTGTCCTCCTCTATCCAGTTAAAGGCATAAAAGCCCCCAAATAACTTCAGAAATTGAAAACAAAAATTAAAATTTGAAGGTTTCTTGTTTTGGTCAGCACCAGGTTAGAGCTTTTCCTGAATTCAGAAATCCTCAAAATGAAGACATTTAAAGCCAAGCACAGTCAATAAATATTACTGAGAAGTGGGAACGTAATCTTGAGTTTAGAATGATTTAACCCAAACAGCAACCTAGCACCCTACACGTCAAGCATTCGTGTTATACTGGATGTGAAAGTAGGGAAGGGATTTCCTTCAATATAACATCAATCAATCAAACTTAGAATGGATCTCAGTTTGATTACATCTTTGTTTTTTAGGTTTTAATGTGCCATGAGTATTCTTCTACTGAGTCATTGCTAAGTCACTGTTTTCATAATTCATCGCATGGTGTCCTTTTTTCTCAAAAAGATTTTAGAAAATGTGAGACACAAAGGTTACTTTAGTTTAGAGTCATTGAGGAGGAAAACTACCTGAAAATGTTCACTTCTAAAGCCGCTGTTAGGAATCAAGAAGCTGTATTACTCTTCCTGTGAATTCATTTCTCAATTGCCTTTAAATAAAGTTAGTAATTAATTCATTTATCTCCAAACACAGCAGCATGGCAAGCAGCTGATCTAATAGGATATTGCTCCACAAAACTTTGAATTTCCCAAAGCCTCGCTTTAGCTCGTGTTTGTTGATGTGCTTCATGATTTTAGTTACTGCGCAAACTGATCTGAGAGCTGCTTTCTCTCTTTCGCTCTTTGAGTCTCCTGCTGTCAATAAATTATGTCCAAATGCTTTAATTAAGCTAATTGGTGGTAGGAGAGCACACACACACACACACACACACACACACACACACACACACACACATACACACACACACACACACACACACACACACACACACACACACACACACACACACACACACACACACACACACACACACGCACACTCAGAGTACTCCCTGTAGCTGCTGGATCAGCTGAGTACTTTCCTCTCAGTGTGTATGTGTGTGAGTGTGTGTGTGGTCCATCCTTCTTCAGCAGTTCAGCTGTAAAAGTCTCTTCTGAATATTTTACTCAGACTGAGCATCTATCCATGCGGATGCTACACAAGCACACACACCAAACTCACGCAGAGACACACTCTTTTTCCAGGCTCATTCATGAACGCTTCATACACAGTGATTCAGAAAAACGTCTAAAGACCGCAGAGAGTATTTATTTTTACTGCAGAAAGTCTGGCTCTGCCTCACTGAAGTGTCTTTATCTTTGCAGAGAGTCTGACAGTTATATCAGTGACCAAAGTTCCTGGACTTCACCTCAAATAGAGCAAAATCTACTGTCTGAGGCCTTGGGATTAAAAGTGACTGGTGGCTCAAAAAGCACAATTCACTGCCTACAGACCTGCCTACACCAATGGCTTAAAAAGAGATGTGGCGTTCATGGACACAAACATCTTCATCATCTAAACTCACATATTTGATGTGTCTGGTGAGGATATTCTTGGGATGCAGCAACACTGGTTTTTGCTTTCTGCCATTAAACGTCAAATGTTGTCCTCTTTCCTTCCTTTTATCTTACTTTTTGACTTAGCTGTGAGCTGCTGGCTTTGTCTGACAGTGAAAACATCCCTTGAGTGACACACTCCTGTCTTTTGTCCCCCTCTGACAGTTTGCTGAAGACTTAAAGGTCATTCAACAGCTCCACACTTTCCTTTTTTATCTTTGATATGGGGATGTAGAATGTAACTGCAGTGGGAAAGGCACTTATAAGAGCACTTAGAGCTGTACATTACAACAGCTATACTTAAATTAATGTATGTACACCCACAAAGTACCAAGAAATTGCAGTGGAGGAAAGAAGAAAAGGTGGAAAATAAGAATTTTCCCTCTAAAATGAAAAGTTCCTCAGGTCTTTTTCTGAAATTTCTGTGACTGTCTTGAGAGGAGCTCCTTCAACAGACCGCTGCACAGTGCTGCTTGTTGTTTCCACTGCTGTGAAAAGTGTCAGTTTTGAAGTTATATTTCTTTCCTAAAAGTCACACCTTCACTCATAGCATTTCCTTTTGGCCATGGGGGAGATGATGGTGTTAGCTGCACATCTGACTTCATGTACATCAGATTCAGTGTTAGGCTGTTTGGCTTGGAGAAATTGTGCCCAGTTTTTACACATTTTGTGGTGTTTCTTCACTTTTGGACTAGTCAGCTAGTTTGAATTTAGATTTAAAGTTAAGAGTTCAGCCCCTCTTCAGGATTTTCAGTACCAGTGTTGTGTCCTTGAGCGGACCTCCTTTGCTCTTCTTGCTTGTGGGTCTTTCGCCACTTTTAAAGGTGATGTTCCACGTCTGAAGATCCAGTCTGCACCTGTCTTTTTCCGATACTCAGTTTCAATTTCTCCTCAGCTACATGCACATCCCTGCATGTGTTAAAAGGTGACCCAGAAGGTGGCAGCTTTGGCTGAGTTTGTCCAGGACCCATCAATGGAAGCAATATTTCCAACCTTTTTTTTCTGCTGACCTTTTGGTTTTTGTTTCTGAGTGGTTTTTCTCTTAAAACACACAATTTGTGTCTCTCTGGTTTAATAAGTGTGTATGTGTGTGGGGTTGCGGTCACTTGAACAATGCTGCAGGATCTGTTAGCATTAAGACAGAGCAGATTTATCTTTAAAGCTCTGAGTCTAAATCCAGTGGAGGATTTTTTTTTTTTTTTTAAACCGTGTATTATTCAGAAGTCAACACGCTTCTCTTTGGGTGTGTTTGTGCGTGTTCTGCTTACTTCTGCTCTGCTGCTGATTCTTTCCTTTAATATTTAATGTTCTAAAACCATGCCATTCAGCTTTATTTTCAAATTATCTTGTAAATATTCAATATGTTTTTGTTACAAAGGCCCTTTGGCATTGTGTTTTTTGTGTGCTCTGCAATTTTACTTATGGTTGGACCTGATAACTTCTTGTGCTGGTGCTTTTGAATGATGATGTCCCCTGTTGAGACCAATGGGAGAATTTGTAGTGTTAAAAAGTGGTGACTTTGAGGCTTGTACATTGCTGAAAGGAAAAAAAGAGACTGAAAAGAATGTATTATAGGTTAAGTCCTTGTTATTTGTTCATTCCTCCACACAAGTTTTCCTTTTCTTGTGATACATTTCTTACCAAATCCTTAAGCTTTGTCTGTCTAGTCTTACTCTTTTATTTTGCAAGAACTACACATTAAGGATAGTGCAAAGTTAGCTTTGTGTGCAGGAAATCCTGTCTACTGTAACAACGTGTTGCTCCACATTTCTCTAATTATTACCCAACTTAAATACGAAGAAACAGACAATTTGACAAAAAAGTGGCTTTTATGAGGTTCACTACAATTATTTTTTTCTCTGATTCTGTTGTTAGCAGTGCCTCCATTGCTACGATGTTCTCCTAAATCTCCAACTAAGATAAAGTCTTAAGCCCAGTCTCCGCCCCTGTTTCCATGCTGTGAACCCCTTTTTTATTTGTGCCTCTGCAATGAGTCTCAAGTTTAAGGTGCTCCCCTCCATATTGTCTAACTCTCTTGAATGCTAATGGAAACTAATGTTTTTGCCACAGTATCGGCAGGCAGAGGTGAAGCACAGCTAATGCTAACAATCCTGTGACTAACAAATTTGGTGCAACATTCAGTTACTTTTTTGACTGCAGAAAAATGAACGATTTTGGTCCATAAAGACATTTTTTGGGCTGTTTCTGTACTGAAGAATAACAGCTGAAACAAAGTAATTGAATATTTATGCCACTGCCCCTGACAAATTAGCTAGGCAGAAATGAACAAGTTTTCCTTTTACAACCTGTTGAGGTCTGAGCATTTAAAAGTTTTGGCTCAGCTGTAGAGGAACTGGATAGAGCTGGCTTCCATAGTGTTTTCACTCTGAGGGTTTGGGACATCTTATTTTTGATGATTTGCTCCTGTTAAATTCTGTTTTTCTAGTTTACTGCAGCAGTTTGCTCCCCCCTGTCATCCCCAAACTGTTTCAACTTCTCTTGAATTCCCGTGAGTCATGTCAAATGTCATTGACTCTGATGTTGTTGATCTTGTCACATTTGATCTGGCTATGTGGTTCGTTTCGTAGATTTGCTAGTGTGTGGTTTCGGATTTTGGTGTCTCATTAAGATTAACTGAAGAAAAATGTATGGACCAAAATTGTGAATGAGAGAAAAATGTTATAATGTATCATGGCTCCACCTTTAGGCTGTTGAGCTGTAAAGTCACTGCAAAAAAATCAGACGCCCACCTTTTTATGAATTCTCCTCTCTAATCGTGTCTACATGATCCTGTTCTTTGCCCCTCCCCCTTCTTCTCTTCATACTCTTTTCCTTGATTTATTATAATTCAGTGTTAATGCATACGACTCCTGCTCATGCTGCATGCTTTTAATGTCGATGTAGTATTGATCCGTTTCTGCTTTGGGCAGAATTAACAATAAAGTCCCTGGTTATCCCGGGCTGCAGAGACCCTGTCCTTCCATCAGTGATAACTTATTGATCAGCTGATGAAGAGTCTAATGATAATGAATGACACAGCTGACCACTGCTGGAAATAATTCCTAATCCTCCCACTGATATCAGGGTATTGATTTGGAGACTGGAGACTGATAGAGTTCAGCCACACAGAAACACTGTCCCATCAGTTCTACAATAAAGTGAAAGAATCTTCGTATTGACTGTGGAGTAGTAAGAGGGATGCACTGACCAAGAACTTTTAGTCAACCCAGAAACTGGCAAAGATGTGGAACTGAGGTTGGCTTTTAGTCTCCTGGGCCAGTATGCACGTTCAGTCATTAGACAAATGGACCATTAGTCCTAACATTCTGCTGGCTGCAGCGTTGGCCGCATGACGACTGCAAATAATCGACCAGTTAACTAATTACACCATGAAATCAACGTAGGTGCAGATTACGTCATAATCAGGAGGAACCTCCTGGAAAACCCCATCAAACGAAGTTAAACTGCACATGTCCATAACTCATTAACCACAATAAACCTAGGGAGTAGTAACGGTGTGACTTAGAGAAGACCAAGAAAAATATTTTCTATCTGGAGAAATGGAGATGTTAATACAAGAATACGCATGGACGAACTGCTTTTATTAGTGAGTCAATCAGGTAAAAAAGAGAAAAGGGAGCATTTGGTGATCTTAAACAGATTAAATGCGTGTGGTGTTTCTGAGCGCACAGAAGAAAACCTCAATAATAAAGTCAGTAATATGATAGCTGCTTTGCGAAACAAGCGCTGCAGCAATGCCCTAGTACTTCGATGAATTACTCTTGAAGCAGTTTATGAACTCCAACATTTCACTACACTCATTTTGGAAGGACCCAGACATTTAAAAGCAAAGAGTGAATCAAACTTATAAAACTGACAGTGAGCCTTGCCTCTCTTATCTCATCTGTTCACTGAAAAAATCTTCTGAATCTAAATTTTGGCTACACATCGCCACCTTTCCAAAGTATTGTCCACTGTCTTCGTATATTTTGTCTCAAACAGTAACACATCGCTTCATGTCTTTAAACAGTCGAACAGGCGCTGTAATCCTGCCGTTAGCGCCTGTAACGGTGGGGTACACCTCCATTAAATCTAACCCTCTTTTGGCCCGTTAACCTAGCGTATGCATACCAGTAAACCATTTTTTTTTCACCACTGGTACAAACGGTCCGTTATCCCTGCTAAAAGCTTGTCATGCGGGCCCTGGTCAACAACCCTAAAGATCCCACCTGTCCCTGATAATACAACCAACATTATATTCATGGATATAAAGTATCGAAAATGAATGCCTATACTAAAACCACTACATATTCATTTGTTGTAGAAACGTCTTTGTCTGTAAACTTCTCAAAATAGTCTGTTATAAAAATAGCGTGAGATCTTCACATGATCACATTGGAGGTGTGGGCCTGAAGACACCAGGGTCTGCCCATTGCTCCTGCCCAATCTGACCTCCAGAAGGTTGTCCAATCAGACGGGAGGGGGTTTGTGCGGCAAGAGCCTTAAGGAGACAGCAGCAAAAACAAAACATTTCAAACAGAGGCTGAAATAAGGGTTAAAGAGTTGTTTGAGCTGCAAGTTATGTAAAATTATATACCATAGGGACAGAATCTTCAAAAAGAAAAGACTCTTTCAAGTTTTTTATGATCAAGTCTGTAAGCAAACTTTTGCAAACACAAAAGGTTTTTGCTCATCATTGTAACATCACAGCCCTCCATCTCCTTAAAGCAGCCTCTGCACATAACTTTTGTGATGTTATGGAAATCTAGATGAATAAATGATCTTCTTCTCATCCCCTCTGATCCTCTGTGTCTGCTTTTAGAGAGTCAAGAGGAAGAGATGCATTAATTGAAAAAAGTGCATTATTTTAACCTCTGCATGATTAAAAGTCTCCCTCGTCAAGGTTTGAGCCAAAAGCGGCAACGAAACTCCCAACGCTGCAGAAAAACAACAAACAAATGAAGCAGGAGGATGTGAATTTAATCAAGAATCACATTAAAGCTAAAAGCTCAAAGCAGTAAAACCTTTTCATTAATAATCAGAGCTGAATAATAAAGTCAGAGACGATCCATTAGAGACACAGCGGGCTTTTAACACCAAGGATATCTTCATTTACACCTCCATCCATCCTCCCATCTACCTAGCTGTTCATTAATTTTATATGAGATGAAAAAACTTTCATATTTAATCAGTTTGAGCAAGATTGGACTCCTTCATGTTTTCCACTTGTCAGCACTGCTGGGTTGGATATTCAATTCTTTGCTCCTTCAGCTGACGTTTGATCTCTGGATACTCAGCCCTACATTGCAGGATGGTGGAGTTGTACGAATACAAATATCGTCTTTTTTTTCATCCAACATTTGTACAAGAGTCAGTGTTTTGTCTGAAATAAAAGTATTTCATCACCTCTGAAATTCTGCAGAGCCAGATGTCAGAGTCTGAGAATGTAAAAAAGTCACTTAAAGCTACAGTCCATCACCATGATCCTTCACACCATTCACTCTGTGCTCCTCCTCCTCTTGGCTCACCTATGACACCTTTTGGATTTTTCTTTTCTGTCTTCTTTTTTCTCCTCCTCCTGCGTCTCTGCCAAAACTTTCTCAACAACATCCCTCCCACCAGGTTTGTGATTGGCTGTGATGAAGCCAGCTCCTGCTTTGTCACACTCTTATTTTAGCAGTTGTTTTCCTGGCACCTGCCTCAGTTCATTTTAATGATTACCAGTGGCAGAAAATGTTATTATTGTTTTCCAAATCTGCAGTCATGGAGGTTGACAACAGGGTTAACGACCAGGTGTATCAGATTGGAGGGGTTGAAGCGAAATTCTGTGAAGTCAGTTTGATTCTCCAAAATCAGAATCAGTGTGTGATTTGTGAAATAAAAAAAATAAAACAAGAATAAAAACAAAAAAAGGAAGGATTTTCAGTGCTCAGTGAAGCCTTTAATCTTTACTTACTTACTCCAAAGGGCTTTATGTTTCCTGTGCCCTAGTTGAGTAGAGTCACCAGCCCTCTTATTACAACTTCTGTACACTGGAAATGCAACTTACATCTTCAAGCTTCAATATAACTAATCTATTTACATTTCCCTTCCTGTTTAGAAGAGCAGGAACCTCCTGCCAAGCCAACACATCTGGATATGGAGGGCAGCAGCACTTGTAGAGCAGCTTCCACCTGTTTGAGCTGTGATGTCACAGGCTGCTGGTTGTCTCAATCCCCGGCTATGCTTTAATTTTTTTTTTTTTTTTTTTTTGCAGCAAAAATAACAAGGATTCTTGTTGTTTCATACTAGTACTTGAACTACACAGTTTTGGACAAAATTTTAAGACTCAGTGAGTCATTATTTTCATAAAGGAAAGTAAAGTTATAAGTTATTTGATGAATCAGTAATGAACCAGTAATTTTTAAGGGTGTTGAATGTAAATGTGTAAAGATCAGTCATTGGCTGTTAAAGGCTGGATCTTCTTGTATGTGTGGCGTTCTCAGAGATTTAACATTTCATCAAAATCTTAATCCCCCGCCTCCTTACCTGGATCATGCTGTTCTAAATTCAAGAATTATCTTGGGTCCTTCCAGTCTTCACTGGGGACTTTTAAATCATGCTGATGTTTTGAATTTATTTATAACTTCTGCAATTGGTTTGGTTTTCAGGTGGTTGTTTGTTAATGTCCTTTAGTCTTGGCTTGGGTGTTTCAAATCTTGACTTGGTTTGTTGGTTGTGACTTGAGGTCTTGATGGTCTTTGTTTAAAGTTTACCGTCCCTAAGTTTTCTAAGATTACATTCTATTCTTCTGGACTTGACTTGGCCTTGTTGATTTCACTTACAACTCAGGCCACGTTTACTACTCGGAAATCAGCCATCATTGTTGTGGTTGTTCTTTCTTTTTCTGCCGTTTTATTGTAGGAGACGGTTGGCAATCCAACCTTGAGACGCATTACCGCCACCAACTGGACCGGAATGGCTTAACTGGAAGTTGTGGTGCAACCTTCACCTGAAACTGCGAGTACGCATGCAGTGACAGACCCTGAAACGTTCAGCTCTGTGTTTATAGAGGCTGGATGGAGGGGCATTTTGAAAACTCTCCAATCCGGAGAGCGTTATCAAAAGTTTCAATTTTCTGACAAACGCAACGTGGTCTCATGTAAAAGCAAGGCCAAAACGCAATGAAATGTTATCGGATATGACCGATTTTGGCGTTGCGTAAACGTGGCCTAAGTTATCCTGTGGTCTCTCTGAAGTTGGTTTGAGTGGCTGCTTACACAGATAAAATGTCTGTCTGGGGTTTTTGATCTCTTGGTCAAGCGAAGAAGTCCGCGTGTGTAATCACTGCCAGGAGCTGTGGATTAATAAGGTGGATGAGTGTGAACGATGTGTAAACTGCTGCTCAGCTCAGTGTAATTTGATTTTCCACTCCTGTGGTGAACAGAGAGTCATTTTTAAACCTGAGATATTAATTCAAACAGAAACACTTGGAGGTGTACTGAGTGTAAGAGCAGCACAGCACCATTTATCAGGAAGAAGCTGACCTGGAGGAAAACACAGCAAAGGAGGAAATGAACAACTACTATTATATATATTTTCAAAATTCTTATATACTATATTTATTTCACTAAAATGTGTCCCCTGTTTGTCCTAAACTTTCCATGAGCCTTGCCTCGACTTGTGAGTGAATTTTCAGCAGCAGCAGAGGTTTTTAAAGGCAAATAAAGATGATGTTGTCCTGAAGGATGTTGTGCTGGTGTCTGCACTCTGTTCATTCAGAGTGTTATTTATATGAAGAGCATGTCATGAAGAGTGACAGAATACTGCATTAACCAGGATATGGGACGTTTTCTCCTCTCAAAACACATCTGAATAAAGTAGGATATGTAATAGTTAGTAATCAAATGCCAATATTTGTTTACAGCAGCAGACAGCTTCACTTGTCTGTGAAACTAGCGCGCTACACCATGACCGGGCAAGCTGTCACTACCAACCACAGGATCAGGGGGGATGACAGATGAAGAGATAGCTGAACAAAGTCAGCACAAGTAGGACAAGTCAGCCAGGTGGCATCATAATGTCTGTTTTTAAAGAAATGGGTCGTCACCACAGCAGAAATATGTCTTTCCTTAGGTTTACAGCCTCACAGTGGTGGCGGTGTTGGGGGCAGCGGGGTGCGTGTGCACCCGATAGCAATTGTCGCATCTTTACAGGGAGGGCACTGGGTAATGTATTTCTATGTTTCTTGTGGTGGTTTTCCAGGTTCTCTTCCCACTATATGGAGTAGGGCTGGGACAATTTGCTATTCTCGGGATTCGATTCTATTGTGATTTTTGGGTTGGGGATGAAATTTCAATTACGATTTTTTGATATTTACGATTTTTGAGTTTTCTAGTTTGCTTTTTTAACACCAGACCATGTGAAAAAATTAAACGATAATGATAATGTCTACAGACTATGTCAGGAGCCATATTTTACCATAAAATGCAAATCACGTGAGTCAGAGAGAAACATTTCACCCTCTGCTGGAGAAAAGTGTGAACTTTTTTCCAATCCAGATTATAAACAAAGGCTGAAATGAAGAATTTGATTTGAAAAAAAATATCGATGAATCAATTTTTTTTTTCTACCACCCCTAATACGGAGTGTGCATGCGTGTGTGTGCGAGCATGTGTTTATGTGTCTGTGAATGCAGCTGGGCCAAACTTCCCCGTGCGCAATACAGAGCGCAAGAGGAGATGTGAACGCGACGATATACATACAAATTACATTCGGTCATGTAAATAAGATACATAACACAAGAATATCTATTCTGTGAAATAAAAAAAACAAGGTATAGACCTGATCTATGAGAGAGGCAACTCTAAATTACTTCTTCTGGGGTCTGGCACTATATGGAAAATAAAAAAATCTTGACACCAAGGGTGGCCAATAAAGTTTTAGGGGAGACTCTGGAAATATTACACCTAAAGCTGTTAAGCCCAAAAAGATTGTATTATGATTTACATTTGAGTGTGTGGCTTTCAAGATGAGAACACTGGGGATGTCTGTGCAGTCTTCTTATACAAAGCACTGACAAAAAGGACATGGCTCTTTTATGCTTTCTCCATCTCAGACTAATTTTGATGTCTAGTCCTGCCCCCTGAGGTCAACCTTTTTATTCACTAAATACACACCAGAATAGTATATTTTAAAATGACAATGCATCACCTCTGTGACCACTTGCATGTTAATATTCCCACATCAATCAGGCTGCATCATCAGGTGGACATCAACACGTTTTACTGCTGCTAGCTTGCTAATGTTCAGGTTGCAGATACACAAAATGGATCTGTTTCTGAAACGAGAAAGTGACGAGGGGAAAACCTGCAGCAGTTAAATCTCCAAAGCGTATGTCGAGGAAGTATGAGCATGAATACATTACACGTGGATTCATCATGGCAGGCCGTGATGCTGAGGCCACAGCAATGTCTGTGTCTGTGTGTGTCTCTGTGTGTGTGTGGCTGTGCTGAAATCCTGTCAGATGAGGTGCTGAAACCATCAAAGCTCCAGAGATACTCACACACCACTGGGATGTGTTGGAAAGCAAAATAATGTTTTTCCTACTGCCAGAGCAGAAAGCTTTTATCAGCTCTCCGCTGTTTTTCAAATCTCTGGCATTCATATTTTTGTGCAAAATTGAAATGTGCTGTCAGGTATGACAGCTTAAAAACCCACCTGAAATAAAATATAGGTTCTCAGTAGGTAGAAATGGCAAATACATGATCATTTAGACTAAATTTTCTGTTCATCATACAACAATAACTATGTTTGCATTACCTCCAAAGCAATGTAATGTGCATTATATGGAAGTCCCTAATCTCCTTACATTCAGGAAAACAAGTAGCATTTGTCAAACAGCTGAAGAAGAGAAGACAAGGGGATGTCTGATATTATGTTTAATGTGTATTTAATTCTTCTTTAGTAGACTGATGGGTCTGTTTGACAGTTTGTCAAAGACTTAGATTTAGTTGGCAACTCATGCCGGCACAATCCCAGTGCAGACTCTTGGTGTATGATTTCTGCTCTAGAGCTGGATGAAAACAGCCAGAGAAGCTGGTTCACTTAGGAAAAACTAACTGGGTTGAAAAGACCCAAACTTTCTCCCTAGGGGTTAGATGGTTTTGACTTTGCAAAAGCAGCTGAGGACTTCAGTTTCATGAAACCCCATCACAAACTGACCGAAATAGCAATCTGTGCTGCGATTTCTATTTTTAGAGGATGTTACATCTCAAGTCACCTGTGAAATTCAAGTCCTCACCTCAACTCTATAAAATGTTGCCGTTCACATAATACAAAAAACAAACAAAAAAAAAAATCCACAGATTCCAACTGTGAAATGTCATCTGAAAGTATTTCCTACTGGTGATAAAAAAGACACTTAAAGCCAGAGGCCATAAAAGCGAATGATCACTTCTCCCACAAAGATGTAAAAAGACCAACAAAATGTCTCCTTCACCTAAATGTACCTGATGTTCCTGAGTAATAAGACAGCCTCAAACTCGTATATCAGCAGCTTTCCACATGCTGACTGAGCCTGAGTCTGATCCTGTATGTTCACAGTGTCTGTCAATCCAAAAAATCACGACTCCCTCTGCGAGATAACAAACTCTGAAACGCCGAGACGCAGAGATTCATCCCAGCAGCTTTCATTTAGTCGGCAAAAGCTGTTTTCCTGCAGCAACCATCGAAACGCACAAACTGAGTCGTGTTTTTTTTTTCTGAACTGGATATGTCACGTTGTTATCCTGAAAGCTCAAATGTGTGTTTTAATTAAGCCTTAGAATGTGTTTGTGTTTGTGCTTTGTTAAGATGCTCCAATAATAAAAAAAGACAAAGCCAACAAACAAACAAAAAGCAGCCCCGTGAGTAATATACAGAAAGATCATTTGCCTGAGCTCTGAACATTAGCGTTTTCATTTACATCTTGTTCTCTCAGCTGTCTATATTTAACATCAGCCCTGACACTCATACATTATTCATGCAAAGGAACCTGCATTACCTGCCTGAGGAGCACTACATCTCCCTCACCTCTAAATCCTCCTCATTAATACTCCTGCAGGCTTTTACATTAATTGGTTTTTACTTATTGGATTCCTGTGTGCTGTTTGTTTTTTCTTTGTTTTGTTTTCTGCTCGGCTGCTTTTTTGTTGTGGGTGTTTTTGGATGTGGAGCTGATTAAAAAGTGAAGAACAAATGGAAAAAGGTTTTTATGCAGAGGCGTGCAGTTTTTCTGGCCTCGGGATAAAAACTGTTTGTATATTGAACTGCATGACACACACGTTTACACACACATACGCACAAACACACACACACACATAGAAGCTTAATATCTTCGGGACTTCTATGCTACAGCTTGGAACCACATTAAACAACTTGATCTGTCCTCTTTCACTTTTTTTTTTAAAGTCATTTTGGATCCTTTTCCACACCAAACTGGCACGACAACGTCACATATGTTTAATTTTGAATGCTCAGATGCAGGACTTGGCTTGTTTTTATACTCTAAATGTTATGTTTGAGTTCTAGAGTGGTTGGGTTAAATTAACAGTAGTGCAATGTCACCCTGTTGGCTCCCCTCAGGAGCTAAGACGCAGTCTGAGATCCTTGAGCAGTGCTCTGCTGATTGTTCTAAGGTCTAAAGTAAAATCTAAAGTTGGCAGGCTTCGACTGTTACACTGTTTGCTGTAAGTGTTGGAGCATCCTGAGTCAGAAATCACATTTCACTTCTCAACTCAAGACCCAGCTTTGTGATAAAGCTTTGTTTCAATGACTTTAATTCCAAAATTTTGATATTTTAACTCATTAATTTTATTGTTTATATGCTTTTATTTTACATGTTTTTTCTGCTTTTATCATTTGTAAAGCATTTGATACTGTATAGTCTACTCCGGCTTCAATTTATTCCGCCGTATTTAATTTTGCTTTATTGTTCTTAAGCTATCTTTGTGTATTATTATGTGTACCATATTTAATTGCACTGCTCTTTACTCCTCACTTGATGTTTGCTGCAACAAAATAATCTCCCCCCTGGGGATTGATAAAGTCTTGTCTTAGCTAAACTCCTCTTAGCCTACCTCGTTGTATCTTATACCAAATAAATTATTTTTTTCAGTTCAAAAAAAAATCACCAATCAACCATAACACATGGGGATGGGTACCTTTCACATTTAAAATGATACAGTACCAATGGATCTTTTAAGACCCATAGAATATTGTTTTCTATGACTGTGTAAACACTGAAACTACCTAGGAAAAGTAGACTCCCATCTTTTATTTCTCTTTTCCTGTTTTTGATAACAAAAAAAAAACAGAGAAAACGTACTTTTAGATAGCACTCATCTCAGGCGCTCCATCCTTTGATCCTCTCTATGATCTCTGTCTTTCCTCATGATCGCAACCCTCTTTCTTTATGAACTACTGTGGCACATTCTCTGTTTAAATGTGAGCTATCTGAACTTTTCTCACTTGCAGCATCTCGCTTTGTCTCTGCCACCTCACATCTCACCCAGAATTTTGCAACAAAGAGACCTGCTTTCAAAAGAAAAAGTGTGTTTATGACACTAGTTGTGCCTCCTCCCTATAGGCTACCGCTACTTCTGCATGTAGCCAATGATCTACAGGTGAGTGTGCAGGGGGCGTTGCCCCACAGGTGCAGGTGTGCTGCAGTTACAGCTCAGTGCTGCTCTGTGTGACTGGTTCCATCATTTTTATTCCCCTGGCATCTTGTTCTGCGGTAAACAAACAGAAAGATCAAGCTGCTGATGTTCAGAGATGACAAATGGAGTCGGCCATGTTGGCTAGAATCCAGAAACACCCAGAGACACGATCACTTCCTGTGCAGGGCAGCGGCTCTCATCAGATGAGATGAATCGCCCCAACTGCAGCAGTTTCCCCCTCATAAATATTCATCCAGTGAGGCATGGCGTCATGTGAGTGAGCGAGAAGGACTCCGCAAACTGGTGAACCCTGAATGGTAGCCCACAACCCCCCTCCTTCCCCCCTTCACGGGCCGCAGCAGCAGCAGCAGCACGCCACCCGGCACCGCGGCACAGCCAGCTAAATTTATAGCCACTTATAAAGATTAGTGATGCGTCCTGCATGCAGCACTTTTACACACACACACACACACACACACACACACACACACACACACACACACACACACACACACACACACACACACACACACACACACACACACACACACACACACACACACTGTAGTCCTATGCAACTGTCACATGGAAACCTCTTATCTGCATGATGTAAAGTCTTTGTCCTGATTTATTTTTCTGATTTATGTCTAAATGCAGATGAATGAGATTTTCACCTGACAATGATAATTTATACCATGAGCTGTATGCATCTTCAGATCTGTGCTGTGTACTTTTATTCTGATGGGGCTTAATTCTATCAGCACAGGGAGTCCTTAACATTTCATTCAGAAGTAAATTCTTGACAGGTGTATCTCACTTTGGGCCAATCCCAAATTTACCCCTGGGCCCTTGTTTTTCCTCATGCACGTCTAGTAAAGGGGTGTTCCACTTCTCCATAAAATCAAAGGGAAGGGCTGCACAGTCCTTGAAACAAAGACAAACCAAGACCTCACTTGAAACCAAGGGGTATGACAAATTTTCTATGATACAGATATTTTCTAATCAGATATTCAATCCTTTGCCACGTAAATAATAGCCATACTCTGTTGTTGTTGGTTGTATTTTGAATCACTAATTATAATGATCTAGCTAATGCTGCTATAGCCACAGCTACAGCTTATAATGGCCCATGTTGTCAGACCACAGCGACAAATTCACATCCAACAGACTTCACTAAAATGAAGTGCATTTCATGAACGATTAGACAGCTAAGCATTCAGGAGCTGCATTAGCTGCATAAGCTATGATAAGCTAACAATACGGTATTCAAAAGCTACATAATATAGCATTTAGATACTGTAACGTTAGCTTAACGTTAACTTTTCATTGCTTGGCTGCGTCTCATCCCTCATGTTATGCAGTACATCGTAGTGAAGTCTGTTTGCTGCAAATGTGTTGCCCTAATCTGGCATCGGTTTATCATCATTTTGTGAAAATGTGTTTTGTCTGGAAGTAAAGAGATAGTCGCTCTGCCTACAACACAGCCAGTGAGAGTTTAGTTGGAATTGAGTGGTATCTTGTTTTGAAGATATGTGTTTTCACTCTTTCCCTTAGGCCCTCAAAACAGAGGACCAAGGGGGGCTGAAGTGAGAAGAAAGAGTGACAGTTGGGTTTGGTCCTTTGTATAACCCATGTTTATTCTAAAAATAGTAATGCTACAGTGATATTAACAGACTTAAAGTTGTAGAATTATATTTTTACCACTGTAGACCTGCAGCATGACAATGCTTGTAAATACTCAGCACAAACATCGGCAGCTCTCTGCTGAGGGTAACATTTCGCTGCATGGTGGTTTGTGCCAGTGTTATTGGATTGAGGTGTTGGTGCTTGTTAGCATAGCAGATTTTGCTTAAAATAAATGCATCGCAGCTCATGTCAATGTATGCAAACAACACCAGTGCAAAGAGATTCTCTGCAGTGCAGGTTGTGTCTTTGGCTCATTTGTACGGGTTGAGTGAGTGCAAAAGCTGCACATTCCCTTTGTGAATGAGGCCCAGAGAAAAGAAAAACAGTTTTTTGCATTTCATCTAAGTACAACCTCAACCCTAGAAATATAAGACTGTGTGTTTCTGTTTTCATAAACCAGCTTTATTAATCTAGGTGTTTATGAAACACACAAGTTTATGTTTTAGTTTGTAAGTTTCAAATTTGCTTCAGCAGATAGGTTCAGTTGACAGTGGTGAAAAAAGCTGTAATGACTGCAATGTCATTCTTTAAAAAAATAATGGTTACTATGAATACTTCAGCACTTAGCTACCCACTTGCTACAATAAAAGGATCCTAAGTTAAGTGTTATTACCTGGAAAAAAAGTGTGGACTTGTCCCAACTGAAGCCTGGAGCCAAAGAGTATAGTTTGACTCCTCTGTTGTCCTCCGGATGATTTAAGGTTCAGGCGAGCATCACTCTATCATTCAGCTTGACCCTGTCGGTCTTCATCATGAGCCAGGAAGTGTCAGAGAGGTCACAACCCGCACAGAACCGGTTGCTGCATTTTACAACCGGAACATCGTCACTGACCTGGAAAACTGTGTGGATCAACAGAACTAAACTTCAGAGAAATGTCACTTCAGCTTAAGTAGCAACAGTCATACACACACACACACACACACACACACACACACACACACACACACACACACACACACACACAGATATGGAGGTGCTATGCCTGCAGCACATCAGTAGATTTTTCTGCGTGCAACGCCCCATCTTGATGTTAATTCGCTGCCTGAAGCAGGAATGTCAAGCTGTATCAGCAGCAGGAGGCCACAGCTCAGCTGTAGGACGACATGTTGCTGACATCACAAAACGGTCACTCATTATTCTTAATGATGATGTTATTACGCTGACTGATATAATCAAATGTTTTGTGTCATCTTAGTTTACATCAACCAATTGGCTTCGTGTTTGTCATGTCTGTTCTTGGCAAAAAGAAGAAAAACTTTTCTGCACTTCAATCAGCAGCTCTTGATCTTTTAAACGAGAAAAACTCAAGAAAATTCATTATTGACTTTGGAAAGAAATATGCAATTAAAGTGGCTTATTAATGTTTGTCAAGTGCTTTCAGGTGAACCCGATTTATTGAATATAATAAATAACAAGTTGAAGCAGAAACACTTAATTAACGAAAGTACAAACAAAATGTTAAAAAAAGAACGTAATTCAAGGTTACAAAATCATGAACAGATCAAGTTTACAGAGTAAATTAAGAAAGTAGAAGGCACTACAGAGCATCTAAGTTGTAATTTTTGTTGTTATTAATAAGGAAGTAAAAAAAAAAACAGTTCACTATCAGGGATTCACCATCAGAAAGTTCAAAGTGGACTTTGAATGAAACCAAACAGTTCAGGCAGAGAAGAGATGAGGAGGGATGAGTTAGGCTGGACATTTTCTGAACTGAGGTGTTGAGACTCCACGTGGTGGTGGCACATCCTAACACGCTCCTGGTTAAGCATTCCCTCTTGCTTCCTGTGGTAAGAGAAGAAGACAGGATGGTGTGGTGTTAGGCAGGTGTAAGCTCTGGTATTTGCACAGGTGAAAGAGATAGTGAGCTGCAGGTGGCCAAATTGGTTTCAGAGGCATGGTACTGATCCTAGTTCTGAATGTCAAGTTACATTTATTCAAACACTTTGCCGACAGTAAGGATGAGTCACTGTCAGTCAGTCTTTGAAGGACTTCAGATGAGACTGATGTGACTGGACAGCAACTGCAGGGACTCGCAGGAAAACTGCTGTGGATGCTGTATTAGTGCCCCGGTCACGATGAAGCTTCTCAAGTCTAATGATTTCGAAGAACTCACTTGAGCATGGTTCAGTACCAAATAACAGCCTGGAGTCAGTAGCTCCAACGCAACACATGACAATGACAACCAATAAGAAAGGAATGTAATTTTCTTTTCTTTTAGCCAACACTTTCGGCTTGCTTGCACTCTCCACAGAATCCTTTGTTTTCACTGTTTCATCCTGCACCAAATGCACAGCATTCATGCAACAGGATGGCCACACTGGTAACAATGACCTCAGCTTACTTGAACCATAGACTGTATCTTGAGTGGACAGCATGGCTCCACCTTTTACCATTGTACCATTGGTTTTGAAGCCAAAGTGGAGCCAGAGTCTGCGCAGTGGAGGCTATGATGGACTCAGAGAGAATCTGAGTGAAGCCAATGATAATTTGTTTTTTTCTGTTGAGACTCGCTTCTTGCCCCCCTGAAAAAATACACAAGAACGGCAGCTGTCAATCATTGTTGAACGTGACGTAAAGCCTCATTTTTAACCTCTTATAACCAATGAAGACAAAACTTTTCAGAAAAAAAAAAGATGTCAGTACAAGGCAGCCAAATAATATCTTCAAATCACCAGAACAATTGTATGTGAGAAACATTTCCACAAGGTGTATTAAGTTTTTGTAGTCTGACCACAGCCTATCTGGAATGGCTGGGGAGATGGATTTTTTGACCTATACTGCAGCCATCCACCAGGGGGAGCAGTTTTTTTGGCAACCTTACTTGGAGCCAAGCAACATGACATCCATTTTTTTACTGTCTATGGATAGAAATTTATAACTGTTGTATTAACATGCCCAATAAGAAGTTACTTTTGGATTAAGATTGGGATCAGATTTGGTTTCCACGCATACAGTGTGTAAAAAAGTATTTCTGAGTGGAGGTTGGTGGACCATCTCCATTCCTATCTTAGATAAGAATCACACATGCCCAGTACCAACCAGTACAGAGGATCACAGAAGTCCTCATATTTAAAACATTCAGACCACGCTTCAAAACATGTTTTTGTGCAAACTAAATTGAAACTGACAGCCATAACTGGCAGTTTAATCCTGCCCAGACTGCAAAATAATTATTTGTTTACTGTCAACTTCAAACACAAAACCAACATGCATCATTTGCTACAAGTGTGTTGCGGTAATTATAAAGTATAACTTTTGGAGGCATCTCTTTGAAGAACACCCAAGTCTCCAGGTCCAGCTCCCCTGAGGGATTGTAGGAGAGGTTTGTGTATGGACAGCTTACGAACGCAGACGTACAACCCTGGTGTAATTCTGCACAATCCAGAAAAGAGCGGCATTAGTTGGCCCTTAAAAGCTAAAGCAGTTATTCACAGATCAAAGTATTGAGAGGAGGTGTGGAGGCCGTTTTGGATGAAGGTAGATGTTGGCAAAAGGACCAGCCAGTGCATGATATTTTTCTTTCTTCTCAAATTTGAAAAGTAATAGTGTTTTTATTTTACCATTTCTATATGATTTTCAGCTGATAAAAATTCTCTGTTTCAAAATCTGGGCCAGCTGAAAATGTAATTGAACAGCCATGGTTTAAACTCATGTCCACTGTAGGCTCAAACGTACTCTAGTAAAACTCTGAGACCTTATCCTTTGATTTGGAAGCAGCAGTGTTTTTTCAGATGCTGTTGTTCTCAGACAGCAGCTGGCAGCGCCTCTTCCTCCTCCTCCTCTTATGTTTTGGCTCTGAATCAGACGCTTTAAAGGTTTGGATTAGTTTTAATTGCAGCTCCTACAGTGAGCTGAAAGCCTCCCTGAGCGACCCTCATTCATATTCAGCAAACTACCTTCATCTTTACGAGTCATTTAATTTTCCACCTAGACTTTAAATCACATTTATTAAGTTTCTTTCTTCCCCCCCTCAGGTGGGATAGAAAATACCGCCAATGAAGTGAGAAAATCGCTCATGTTTAAAATGAAAATCTGCTCGTCAAACACTGAAATCCTTTTTTCAAACTTAATAACACAGATTTCTGAGAGGCTTTCTTATTCAAATATGCTAAACCAGCTGCCAGGTGAGTTAGGGAATCAAACCTGTGACGGTTTGAAGCTCCGACTCCAGTATTTACATTTACTTCCATTAAAAGAAAAGTTCCTTTACACTTCATATAAACATGGCAGTACAGGCTTTTTTTTTCTCTCTGAATGGCAAACGTTGGTCCTCTGTCTCTCTCTCACACACACACATATACACACTAACACACACACATATCCTCTCTGACAGATTGGACAGCCTAACGAGGTTTTCTGCACGTCGCTGTGACTCGGCAGCGTCCTCCCACTCTGACAGCTGATTGGCTGCAGTCCAGGCTCCGTTTTCACCCAGCAGCTTCTTTCATGTTTCTGTGTGAGAGATGTTCACAGCAGGTGACACAGACGCTGCCAGAGCTCATTTTTTGCTTTCAACTGTTAATTATTGAGGAGGACTTGTCAATCATGTGTCAAAGAGGCACTGAAGGAAGGCATAAGGAGCCTTAAAGCACAGGTAAAAGGATAGTCTACACATGTTGAAATAATGTGTTTCTGTGTGAATCAGGGAGCAGAAATGAGCGGTTAGCCTCTCGTTAAATCTATTTTCTACTTCTACACTGCTGCCAGAAATGCATCAGGTTGATTTGGGAAACCCTCTGAGCTGAAGCCCAGTTGAAGCCCACCTCCATATGTCTGTTTGTATGTGTGTTTGAGAGATTTAGCTCCTTAAAGCCATAAAAAGGCAGCGGTAATGATCCAATATTCAGAGCTCCTATCACCGGCATTTATTTCTGCCAGGTAAAGAAAGTTGTCCTTCAGCACTTCCACTCACATAGATAGATAGATAGATAGATAGATAGATAGATAGATAGATAGATAGATAGATAGATAGATAGATAGATAGATAGATAGATAGATAGATAGATAGATAGATAGATAGATGGATAGATAGATGCTACTGTTGTTGCTCTTGTCCCATTATTTTTCTAAACCTGAGCTTTTTTTGCACTTTCACATTATGACTGAAATCTGAGGTTGAGTTCAATCGGCATAGCTGGAAATATCATCAATGAGTGTGTTAAAAGTGAGAAAAAAAATGCACATCAAAAACAAAAACTAGGGAAGTCTCCAAGCATACAACAAACATTTCCAGTTTCAGATGATTAAGGTTAGCTGAAGGTGTAATCCAGTTTGTGGCAAAATTTAAATCAACTTTAAATGAAAGGGCATAAATTAGGAGACAGTTGCACTGGTGTCAAATATTTATGTTCATACCGTCTGGTGAGAGTTGCATTCAGAGCAGCCTCGTATTTAAATGTGCTGTATTGCATGCACACAAGTTTGGAGGCTGCATACAGGAGAGCATGACATTTACATCAAAATTATCCATCCATCCATACATTTTCTAAACCGCTTATCCTGTTCAGGGTTGCGGGTGGCTGGAGTCTATGGCAGCTGTCATTGGGCGAGAGGCGGGGTACACCCTGGACTGGTCGCCAGCCAATCGCAGGGCATCAAAATTAGCTGGACGAAATTAAATGGGATTTAAAAAACTCAAGACAAAGTTTAGCGATCGTTTTTATTATGTTTTATTATGTATTGTTAAAACACATACAAAAGTGCACAGCTTTTTTTTTTTACCTCTTTTGCATGGTTTATCTCTGCAAACCCAAGTATTTGATTTGATAATAATTCTAAAAAGTTGGAATTGTATCAGGGCCAAAAAAACACTAATAGGGACATAGAAAAAACAGTTAGTAACAGTTAGATAAGCAGAAAGGGGCATGCAGGGTTAAAAACAGCTATACTTGAAAGCGGAGGAAATTTTTGAGGGGGATTTTAAATGAAACCATAAGCACAATAAATAAGTCAGTAAGGAAGTAAGTAACTAAGTAATGTGTTTGTCATTGGATTTAGAGAATAGGACAGCCATTGGGATGAGGGATTGTTACAATGTTTTCATCATGATGCTTCCTTTATCATCAGGCCTGTACCACTTGACCCTCCTCTGGAAGAAAACAAGAAATGACTACTTTGACCTGCAGCATCTGACCTATCATGACTAATAGAGCACACACACTGCCATCTTGCATCTGTTTTCATCAGTCAGGATTTATAGGAGAGATGGGCTGATTAAGGATTAATGTATCTAGGAGTTAGTTAAGGTTTAAAGCGGGGGTAGTAGGCTTTTCCATTCTTTAAACATGGGTATAAAGTAACAGTGATTGATGTCCGAACTAAACCTGTGCAAATTATGAAACCCTGACGTATTCACTTTTTGTTGAAATCCCTGCTCAAACTGTCCATTCTGAAAATGAAAAAGATCTTCATGAGTCTTGCTGATGACGATGAAATGATGAGGTCATCACATGAGAATCTCTGAAATGATTCATGACATACAGAAAGAGGTAGGCTTTTAACACCAAGGTCTGCCCATAGCTCTGCCTCAGACCACTTCCAGAGAACTGGCTGATCAGTGGGAAGAGGGTTTGTGGAGCGGGAAACCTAAAGAGACAGCTGCTAAAATGAAGCATCACAGAGGCTGAAATTAGTCTTTTTTCCCCAAAAAGAAAAACAGAAGTATTCTCTGAGGCAGGCCACAAATGGACAGTAGTTGGCCTCTCCATGTTCCGATGTGTATTCAGTCCAAACTAGTTTAGTCTTTGATCATTCAATTTCCCAGAGAGAAGAAGTCACTACAAACAGGTTTTTGACAAAAGAAGACATAAGGCTAAGGCCCAGTTTACAGGACAACGTTCCAACTGAAAACGCTAAAACGTAGTGAAAAAAAATCTGCATTTACACAGAACTGAAAACGCTGTAGTAAGCATGCCAGACCTGTAGGTGGTGCTATAACTGTCTTGTCCAGAAGCAGCTTTTGGGAGATCTCCACCGAAGTAGAGTTGTGCCGATCATCCGGTGTATTGGCTAAGTGCAGAAGTGGAGCAACAGATGCACATTTTGTTGAAAGACAGTCAGCAGATAGAGCAGCAGGAGCACAACACGGTAGTCTGAGACAATCGTAACAATGGTAATGTTGTCCTGTTCTATGCGCTCGCATGAAGCGGAACATGACATCAGCATTCCCACTGGCTTATTGTTTACATGGCAATTTGGTGTTTTGGTACCTCAGTGGCCTTGTCAGCTTTGGTCAAAAGATGCTGCTAATGATATCTACCATTGATCCAAGTATCTTAATGATAGATGAACTATGATTTACTAATTAGCAGTAAGCTACTGTGTGTATGCATTCTTATTCATTTGTTGTCCTAAAAGACCACCGTAAATTCACTGCAAAGAGAGATGAGCAAAGGAGCAGTTCAGTCTAGAATCTGATATAAGATTACCAACTGTTTACACTGTACCTTTATTAACATGTAGCAATGCTATATCCTTCCTCAGACTGTTCATTTATTTTCAGCCGTTTATTGTGTTACAGTCTCAGTTTGGCCTCTTTTCCTGGTTTGTTTTAATAAAGCTGCCCCGAGGAAGGAGGTTATGAATAAAGAATAACTCTTACTCTTCGGCTGAAAAGTGTCATCAATGAAAAAGGAATTATTTTAGGTTAAGATACAAGGGCTCATGTAGCTGATGTTGTTCCACCAGTTTGATCACTGAAATTACAGTTTATTTTCTTGCCTGAAGACATTCTTCTGAGCAGTATCATAAATCATCATTAAACATCCCTCCAGCTCTTTTTCCACTTACACCAGTACTTTAAGTATTACTTCAGTTGAATTCTGTAATTCGGAAGATTTATTCTCCCCTGCCCCTGAGACTGTTACTGTCCTCTGTAGTGCAAACATCAACACCATTTCTCACCACATTTGGATTTTTTCTTTTTCTGTTGGGTAACTTTTTTGTGCTTTCCTCTCTCAACAGCAGAGAACAGGCTTTGCATATTAATTTGCATATCTTATGACAAACTTTAAGCCACTTTTTAATATTTTGATTCAAATTTGGGAGAAAACTCGACTACAGCCCCCTCCGAATGACATCTCACTGATCTCTCGCCAAGATTCTCTGAGTCTCTGTAGCTGTGCCATGATTAATCATGCAAATGAGTAGAACAACTCACACTTTCGGAAGGACTTCTGAAACTATTTGTGATGTTAAATGCATTTTGAGCCCAAATTGAAAAGTAAAGCTGTGAAGTCTGAGGCAGGGACTGTTGATGATGCTCTTGCACTAAAACATGCTGCATGTTTGGGGATGACACTGAATATTACCCCACAGCAACCTAACCAACCAACCAAAAGAGTTAAACATGTCTTTAAGAAGATACTGTCTCATTAGACTTAATATGGGTCACATTCACCAGAAAAGACCAGAAGAATTTCTTATTTGAAGACATGTCAAGATAATTTGGTTCGTATCAAGTGTACAGTTTTATCTGAAATTAAGTCATAAACACCAGCTCAGGATTCAGTTCTTGCCAAAAGCTCATCAATGTAAAGATGGAGCTCTCCATTTCTCACCTTCACCTTTTCTCTTATGTTTAGATGTTTGATGTGAAGCAGCTGTATTATCTGCTGAAGCAGTCAGAGTGGCTCTTAACGCTGCAGATAAAGAACAAACCTAATTAAAGAGTCATCCTATTAAGGGTAGAAAAAAGGAAGCGCATCAGCCTCATTGCAGAGATACATATGAGCAAATGTAAATGCATTATCTATACATTACTGAAAATGGAATGTTGATGAATTATTTAACATGGCAGATCACACACATGCATGTATGTTAAACCACTGCAGACATTAACGAGTCTGAAACATGTGCATTATGAACACGGGAAAGATCCATTTAGTAATGTACTTCCTGACAGAATGAGGCTAAAATAAGAAACTTTTTCTCCAGAAGTTTTTCTTGACTGATGGGAAAAAGTCGATGAATCAGTTACAGGAAGCCAGGAAAAGCCAGGGTAACACATAGACTTTCATAAAAGGAATTTGAAATAGTCTTGTTACTGACGTCTCCTCATTAGAGGTGTTAAACCACCATTTATGCTCACCTTTTGTGATGTAAATAACTTTAATTAACCAGATTTCACAAACCTATACCCACTGATCAATTAAGGGACAACATTTGGTTTGGAAAAATGAAGCCTATGTGGAAGTGCAAAAAGTTGGTGTTCATGGAGATTCTGCTTGAGGCTGGCTGCAGAGAGACCAGAAACCACGTACACACCAAGTCAAAAAACAGACTTTTGCTGAATTAAAAACTAGTGCTGTTAGGCCATAAAAAAATCTAATTAATTGCAGGATTTGTAATTAATTAATCTAATTAACCACATTTTAATCTCAAATCTGCTTAAGGTCCCCAAATAAAGAATTTGAAGCCTAGGATTTTATAAAATTGTAGTGCATGATTAAACAAATGAATTCACAAAGAGGAGAAGATTCTTAAATCCACATTTTTTTAACTGACTAATGTTAAAATGTTTGACTTTGCTGCCATTGACGTTGTGCAACTGTTTACTGTGTCTCAAAATCACACTCGTTACCTACTGTGGGTGAGAGCGGTGTGCTCTTTGGATGAGAGATCAGCATGGATATGAGAAGATGTGAGATGACAGAGACATAGCGAGACGCTGCAGGTCAGAAAAGTTCAGGCAGCTCGCGCTCAAAGAGAAAGGACATGGACGGATCATGGAGAGGATAAAAGGATAGAGTGCTTGAGATGAATGCAATCAAAGAAAAGTATGTTTTGTCTGTTTTTTTGGATCAAAACAGTGAGAGACATGAAAGAGGAGAGACCACTCTTCTTAGGAAAACAATATTAATTTGGTCTTGAAAGATCATTCAAGATGCTCTGAAAATGGCTGTCAGCCAATGAGTTAATTTCAGTAATTTTTTTAATGCTTTAATTTGGGGTGTATTTAATTAATCGAATTAATGTGTTAAAGTGACAGCCCTATTAAAAACATATCTACAGCCTGGCTCAAAAAAACAGCTTGGGTCTGAAACGCTAAGGAAGCGGTTACTTTGGCCGTTAGAATCATGCTGAGCACAATTGCTCAACGCCCAGCACTGTTCCCCCCACTGGAGAGTACAGCCAGCAGTCACTCACACAATGAAACACAGAGAACTTTGCTATATCTTCAGACTTTATGTCTTATGTTAAGTCGTTTTTTGTCTGACACAGCCCTCTAACATCCCGCTATTGTTTAAAATGATTGAAAATGAAAAAATGAAAAATTCAAGGAATTTTTAGTCAGAAACTTTATTTATTTTTTTTATAAGAAACATTCATTTACAGCAACGTTGTTCGTTGACAGAAACAAAACCCTCGAAATTTAAAATGTTCCCGAGTTAAAATACCCATGGAAATTTTCAGGTAACCTTACTGAAATTAACTGGAAATGTTTCACCCCTTTGCAATTCTTGTGACAAACACTGACCTCACACATCCAGATGAATCCAGGATTCATGAAGGACTGTAGAAGAATTGGCCAAAAAGTTGTTTAACTTGCCAGTTTATATTGCTGTGCTGTATGCTGTCAGTTTATCTTCTGCTGTAAAGCGTGAGAGTGCTTCAGATCAAAAATTAACACTTTGTTTCAACTTTAAACTGAATGAGGCAGCTGTCTGCAGCTGAACAACAATCAGGACAGACCTGAGTGTGTGTGTGTGTGTGTGTGTGTGTGTGTGTGTGTGTGTGTGTGTGTGTGTGTGTGTGTGTGCCCGCTGAAAGGGTCTGCCCTCATCTCCATGACAATCACACTCATCGCCCCATCTGTCTGACACACACAAACACACACACCCTGAGAGTGACTTCATACTGGGCTGTTAGTCACACACGGTCAGGGGGTGGTGGCAGATGTAGGAGAAGTCGAGGGGGTCACTGTTGGTTTTTTGACTCACACACACGCCCCCCTCACTCACCCCCTCACACAGCAGATGGGCTCTTCTTAAAACAAAGAGAGCTGCGGCTGCATTCACTAATGAACTGACTGATAGAGGGTGCTGAGTTTATTTCTGTGGAGTAAAAGGGTGAAACATCTTGACTTTTTAGGAAAGTAAACCATACTTAAGTGAAAATGTAGGCTGGAGCCAGCTGTGAAAGAGGTCTTTCAATGGTTTATTCCTTACAATTAAAGAAAGTGCAGCTTGATTTAAAAAGAAATCATCACATTTCTTTGCTTTGCTTTTAGTAGAGATGAGAAACTTAAAAAAAAAAGTTTCAGAATAATAGTTTTAAGATAATCAAGCAGTCAGGTGGAGAAATGTTCACCTCCGTGATTGTGTGTTAAGATTTGTACCAGGAGTCCTGGCAGGACAAAAAGGTCAGTTTATGTTCACACATGCTGGGAGTTTCAGAGAATTGAAGAAGCAGTGACAGTTGCTTTTGCCCTCCTAACTTTTGAACAAAAAACACACAAAATGGAAGAACGATTATGGAAAAAGTCATGGAGATGGAGGGAATGTGGGCTGTATGCAGTATAGTGCGAGGTGGTGAGAAAACTCATCACAAGTATTACGGATAGCTTTCTTACTTCCTCAGTCAGCTCACGTTTTTAATTGGCTTTTGTTCCAGAAAAATAAGACACAATATCGTTTGTAGACGTCAGACAATTGGGCCTTTGCTGGCTTTGTTTGTAAGGGGCAGATTGGGACAAAAATCAGCCCAATTATCCTGTAGTTCGTAACTGTCTTTAGTTTCAAATATTACCTATTGATAACCGCGGGAAGAGTCTTTCTTGAGATAAAAAAAATTGTCTGATTTTAGCAAAGATAGGGATTCTTTTATTTAGGATTTATGAGATTAGTCTCTTATAGATAAGGATTTCTGTCAAAACGTTAATCCATGGCTAATAAAATATTGAATTACGTCAGACTCAGCTGAACACGTGCGTCATTTCATGCATTTTTAAAGCGTCATTACCCCCTTTCAGCCCTTTCAGTGGTGATCCTTTGATTTCATCCTTTCATCTCAACGTGTGTGTGTCCATGCACGTGTGCCTGGGGCCACACACGAACACACATACTAACAGAAACATATCGCACATCAAAGCAGCATGTTTATATTTATGAGCAAATTATTTTAGACTCAAAATCAAAACAAGAATTTAAAAAAAAGAAAGACAGGATGTTGGGAGCTCTATTTTGTGGTTATGGCCTCAAAACTGACAGGAACACTAAAGTGGACTCTTTATTTCTCATGCAGAATAAGAAATCTACACTGAAATTCATTGTTAAACAAAATTGCATAGTCAATGCAAAACCTGATTATTGCCTGATGAAATTCTTTGTTCACATTTGTGCACTACATTTACTTCAGAACAATGATGACTTTAAAACAATAACTTTATTTGTTCAGAAGCTTTAAAAACACAGGTTTACAAAGTGCTCAGACAATTAGGCAAAAATAATAAAAGCCCCTAGAAAAGTCAAATATCAGGAAAAAAGAAAGACCAAGAGCATAAAATCCAACTAAGAAATAAGAAAGCAGCTTAACAACTGAACCACAGGAGAATCTACACAGGATAATCCAAAAACACAAGAACTGAATGAATGAAGAAGAAACCCCAGGCAGCTCACTGTGCTTTATTAAAAGGGGCTTTTTAGGTGATCTTGAAAAAGTCTCCCTCCTAGGTTTATACCTGATCATAATACATACTTTAAAATGAGATTATTAGCACTAGTATAGGTTATTTTGAAATGCTACTTCTTAGCTGGCTGACAAAGTTTAGTAGTGAGAAGACAGATCTGTGTTTTTCTCTGCTGAAAACGTTTTCTGTGATTAATTTTGTAGTGATGGTTGACACAGGAGCTTAACTGTCGGACAAAAAAGGACAGAAGAGCAGAAGAAAGCTTAACGGGAAAGTGATAGAGCACAAGCTAAAGGCTAAAACACGGGCTAATGAGTAGAGCCGGGGCTACACTGGGCTGTGAGTAGAGCCAGCTACTAAACTACGGTACAAACCGACAAAGTTTGCTTGTTGTCACGTTTCAAACCATCGCTCTACGTTACTGTTGATGAAAACCTTACCTCATAGTGTTGCTTCCTGTAAAAAGTTGTCTTGAGCAAAGAAAGTAGAGTAAATAGAAGCTCTGATCTCCATCCATTTTCAAAAGAAACACGTCTTGTTAAGAGTCATGTTTTCTTAGATAGTCCTTACAGTCTCTTAGATATTAGTGTAGTGTTTAGTATTAAGTGTCATTTGCCAGAATTGACTTTAATATTAAGAGGTAAATTAAATAATTGTTTAGGACCTAGATATTGCTGAATATTCACACTTCTACACATTTAAGCTGAATATGTTACTGTTATGACTTTATAACTTACAGTACTGTCATCATGATGTACAAAAATCACCTTCAAGCTTAAGCTATGATTATTTTATGAGAAAAAAGTATTTTTAATTAATTGAAGAAGTGATAAAGCAATTAACAAAACTAGCAAGTTTTGCACTTGTTGACATCTGCTAATGAAAAACTGGATGTAATGATGTGTTTATACCAACCTCACATCAACTCATGTCCCCAAAGTAACCAAAACTCTGTGAAGAACCTTAAACTTTAAATGAAGAGCATATCAGTGAGACACAAAACTGAAATGATCAAAGTCTAAAATTCAGCATGGCACGAAGTCACCAAGCTCAAAGTTAATAACTCTTAATTAGCCTCAGAAGTAGCATAATTCAAACACTGATGTAACATCAAAATGTGTTAAACGATTTCATTAACTGGAAGATCGAGCTCATTAGTTTTTGTTGTCTCAATGAAGTCTTTACTCTTTTTTTTCTCTCTGCTGTAGATTCTCTGTGTGTGCTGTGGTGAAACTGAACTTTTAATAAGTTTTAGTTCTGCTTCATTATATCTGAAAACAGCAGTGAAAACACTCTGTTCTCTTTAACAAATCAATTTATCTCTGAGGAGGAAACTTTTGCAGTTATACACATTCAACTTGGACAGAGGTCCATGGTTTTCAGGATCGCATGCTTCATGGGTTCATTTTTTTGTTCATGTTGTTTAGATTAATGATCTAGGAAAATAAAAAGGCTAAAAGATTAATCAAATCATCTGCATTAAAACTTGAAGTTAATAATAGAGCATCAAGTGACACAAGTCAAATAGTTGGGAGAAATGTCCGGGGATGAAGTCACTTTAGGGGCTGCAAGCTGAGCTGCTTCTAATTTTAGCTCATTTGGTGATTTATATTCTCCATGTAGTTAAAAAATATTTTAAAAAAACGTTCCTGAAACAGTGAGAACTGTTTGTAAGCTGATTTGGATAACTGAAAAACATGCTTTTTGAGTTATAATATGGTACCCTGCCCAATAACATGTCCAATTTACTTATCATAACATATTAAATAAAACAGAACAAATGATGAAGCTGTAAACAACTGTTCAATGGTGAAGTAAAATGCATTTTGCAGTCATTGGAGGCTGCTTTTTTTGGCTCACCAAAATTGTTCATTTGGCAAGACAACATGATTAAAAATGTCATTAAAATTTATCAATAATACTGAACAATTTTAGCTGAAAATATACTCACAGTAGATTCAAACGAGAAACTGTTGATCAAGAAATTGAAGGGAAAGCTGAAGATTTTTTTTTTCAAGTGAGTGTCTTCAGGGACTGTGAGCTGAGCTGCTGATAACTGTTAAATAGTATTTTAAAAACCCTTGTTTATACGATTTAAAACTGCAGGAAGGGTGTCAGTAAATATTTTTGTTAGAAATCCAATTGACATGCGCCTTACAGGTAAAACACGACACTCACGTTGGCTGATTTTGGAGTTTGTTTGTGCTTTGACCTAAAAAAATGAACAAACAGTAATATCCGACTTACACACTTGAACTTGTAACCTTAAATGAGGTCTTAATCCCCAAACAACAATCTGAAGGGATGAGGGCGGCACAACATGTCCTCAAACTCAAACTGATCCTTACAAAAATAGAAGTACAATAACTTTGTCTTTCTCGCACCCTCGCACGCACGCGCACATACACACACACACACACACACACACCTACACACACATTCACACACACTCACACACGCAGGCCAGAAGAAGGAGGCAGCAACCGACATCTGTTCAACTCCCTGACACTGCCTCCAACAGCACTGCTGTCACTCTGCCTGTGTGTGTGTTTGTGTGTGTGTGTGTGTGTGTGTGTAAGGGAGAGTGTGAGGGAGAGTGGAAGAGGGGATTAGTTGCTTACTAGACTCATCCAGGCTCATGTGTATGCATGTGTGTGTCTGTGTTACAACAATAGGGGCGGGGTGGCAGCTTTCTAAAAATGTCTTTAAACTGTGTTGAACCTCCATAAGACTTTAATCTCATGTAAATTATAATTTAATTAAAGAATTTAAATGTGAATGTCACGAAAATACAGTGTGCGTATATGTGTGTATTTGTGTTGTAAGCTGATGACATTACTGTGTGCGTGTGTGTGTATGTGTATGTGTGTGTGTGTGGGGATTAATTTCTTACTCTGTGCATGAGCAGCATTATTATGAGTCATTGTCACAGTGAGTGTGTGTGTGTGTGTGTGTGTGTGTGTGTGTGTGTGTGTGTGTGTGTGTGGGTCTAAGTGTGTACCTAAGGAGCTCTGGGGAGAGTTTGGGGGGAGGAGGCTTGGTTTAAGGAATAAAACAGCAGGCATGCTGAACAGGCTCACCCTCAGAAACCTCTGGAGATCCTTTGACCATCTGCATGCTTTCTTTTAGAAATAGAGTTTGTATCACACTGTGCTTTAACGTGTTATATCTGATACACTGTGAAGTCTGGTCATTTAGGAGCAGCAAACTGCCTCAGGAGACACCGCGTCTCTCAAACACAGTGGAGTCAGCATGTTTTTGTTTTTTGTTGGTAAACTGATGAACCTGAGGACAGAAGAGAAGCAGTGAACTATACCAAACGTCAGGTCTACAAAAAGCATGTGTTGAAGTTAGGACATTAGCAGTTATAAAAGTTATTGATCCTTGAGTAGAGATAAAGAATTTAGACTGACATTACATTCAACTCTGAGGTGGTGGTGTTTGTTTAAAGCAATGCGATGGATCGCTACTTTACTGACATGGACTCATTAGGTCTTAAACCAACCCAAATAATCACTGTGCGATTTAATCAGTTTTAAAAGATTGTGAAAATAACAGTCTGGGTGCTTTTAGTTATTCTGTTGTATGCTCTGTTATGTGTGTTTCATTGCATATTATCATAATATGAGGCAAGTGCAAATTGAATGGTTGCAAATAATTAGTCTTACTGTCTGAATGCTGCCGTCTGGCCCAGGTCACTCTTGTTAAAGAGATGATAATCACAGGGAGGCTATTTCACCTGGTTAAATAAACAGTTTTATATTATATATATTATTTTTAAAGCAATGGAGTTACTCCTCTGCTGTACATTTAAAGAAATATAAGTAATGCTATTTCCTTAGCCTGTAAGGCAGAATGGTTTACAGATGTGTCTTCAGAGTTATCAGGTATGGCTGAGTATATTGTAATGACCACATAAAAGTTTACACCACTTTCATTTTGCTCACATTTCCATAACACATTGCTTCCAAGTCTTTTTAATTTGGAGAGAGACAATCTCTAAAGCCCTGCAGGATGTAAAAAATGTGTATGAAGAGGGCTTCAAAGTGTGTGGTTTTTGGCTTGAGCGTGGGTTTGTGCTGGTGAAGCTCCAGGGACAACAGGGGGGCTCTCTAGACTGTGTATAAAAAAATAAATAAATGAATAAATAGATAGATAATAAAAAGAATATATTAAAGCAAGAGACGGTTATTTATTTTACAGTTATACTTTGTCTGGATTAAGTTAAAGTTTTGTTTAAATAACACTGATATGAGTAGAAATGTCTTTTTAATATTACATAATCTTTGTGTAATCTTGACCTGAATATCAATCATGAGCTGTAACTTCAATGAAATCCTAGTTATTGTTTTCCCTCTTTTCTTTGGATAAATAATTCAAATGTGAAATGTAAGCTTGTGTTGAGTCAAACAGTTGTTGTTTTTTTTCTATAAGATAGAAAACCCTCCAGAGGACCGAGAAGCGGTCAGAGTTTGGAGAGGGAACTGTGTGTGTTTGGGTAAGTGTGTAAAGAAGGAGCCTCAGGCTGTAGCAGCATGTTTGTTTCATCTATTTTGTGGGTTTAGCAGCTGATCCTGCAGGGAGACAAAGCAGGGCAAAGGCAAGAAAATTGAAAAATTAGAAGATTAATTTTTTATTAAATATTTTGCTCCTTATGTGTTCTATCGTTGCACTTTGATACCTATAATATATTTTACTGTTTTTAAACCTGGACAAAGTGCAAACTAGTTTGTGGATCCTGTGGCTTATATGACTATTTCTAAACAGACTGCTGAAAGAATCACTCCTTAATTACCAAGATAAATTCATGATTAACTTATAAACACAGTCACAAGTAGCAGCAGTCAAATCACATCCAATCTATGCTGATTTAGTCTTTCTGCTTGTCTGGTTGCTTTAAAGAGAGAGGGATGTGCACCAGTTTAAAAAACAATCCTAATCCTTAGTAATAAAGGCCCATCTGGGAAGGCAGCCCCTCCTGGCATGTTGTCAAACATTTGGTGTTACAAACTGACCCAATCAGTAACAAAAACAAGAATACTCAGTGGAAATGTACTTAAACCACAAATGGCTTTGTTGAGTCCACTACAGAACATTATTCAGCTGCAAACTGAAGCAAACTGATGAATCAATTCTAAAGCTGATGTGTGTCATTAAGAGCCAGAGATATGTTAAAGGATGAAGCTGTGAGTCACACAGACATTCATGAAACAACCAAAGGAGCACTGATTGGCAACTGTGTGCTTAGTAGTGTGTACACCTGTGTGTGTGTTTATATATCAGTTGTTTAGCCTTTCTTTTGTTCTACTAATCCTTTCACACTCTCTAACAAAAGCTTTTAATGAGCTGAGGAGAGCCAGAAGAGGAGAGTTTGATCAAAACAGAAACTCTGAGAGAAACCTGAAAAACAATCAGCTGTCATACTGAGCTCAATCCAATACAGTTTTTTTTTTAATAGATTTCACACCTTACTTCAAGAGAACAGTCTAAGGGCTCATTTCCCATGTATGAATAACTGTTTACTATTCAGGTAGGTTGATGATGTTTGGGGACTAGTTTCATCTTGCTTCATACTTTCTCTACTCGTCCAGTAACAGCATTGACACAAAGGTAAAGGCTGTCATCAAAGTGCTGGACTCTGCTTTGCTTTCCATCCTGGATCTTTTGTAAACATTGCTGACTGTTGCAGAGTTCTCTTCGTGCCTCCTGCCTCCTTACACTCATAACATGTGAATTACAGCTCTGCAAAATGTCAGAGGCAGTCCTTCCTGAGATGGACTGATTGTGAAACGGTCACTGTTAGGTTTGCTTTATGCACAAGCATAACTCCCCAAGGTCTCTTTGGGAATGCAGTCCTCCACAGAGATCTTCTCCTTATCCTCTCTTCCTGTGCAGTGTTTGATGAGTGAAACCAGTAACGCAGCACTTTCATTGTAACCCTCTGTTTTGTTCGTTCTGCGTCAGCTCTCTGTTTTGTCTACATCTTTATCCCATGAGATCACATGAGAAGGTGCTTTTCTCCCTCTGGCACTGACTATGATCTTTATTTTTCTCCATTCTATGTGATGCCCCATTACTTTTTAAATCTTGTAGGCCATTGTGTGCATGTTTGAGATTAGAGAAAAGAGCATTTGTGAACTGTCTTCTCATGATGCAGCAGGATTTTAAAATCAATTAGGATTTTACAACAGTTAAGTCTGAGAAGAGCCTCAGAGTTAAACCCTGTCCTGGTTAAATTGCTGTTTTTTGTGGAGGACAGTGAGAGAGACGCAGCCAGGGCGGGTCAGTGCAGCACAGCGTGCTTTATGAGGCAGAAGATGTGTGTCCTGATGTGTGTTTTATGGCCTGTGTTTGGAACCAAGCTAGGAGCTACATGTCGCACAAGGGCAACAGTTAATGAGGCAGGGCCGGGGAAAAAGGTGTGTTTAGCTGCCTGCACAAAGGCTTGTCTAACCCAGCCTCCTGTTAGCATCAGCTCATCTTCAGGAAAAGGTATGCAGGCTTGTCTTCCATCCCTGCACTTATAAGTAAATATTCCCCTTCCTTTTGCTTTCCCTTTGTGTCACATTATGCAGCAGTTGTTCATCCTTCTTGTTATTCAACTGCGTTTCTTCACCAAGCTGAATAATCTGGATTCTATAATAACATCCGACCATGAACAGACTTCATTTAACCTCAAAGACTGTTCGTCCAGCAGTCCTGATTGGAATTCAAACTGAAAGGTGTGTTTAATTTATCACCTGGGACGGCCCAGGGATTTGGAGGAATGCAGCCCGGTGCTCATTTATCCTGATTTAGCTTTAGCAGAGCTGCGGAGAGACTGAGAATTAGTGCAGTTAAGTCTCTAAAGCTGGTGGACGAGGGAAAAAAAAAAGACCCTAGACGTGTAAAGCAGAACAACAAAAAACGTGAAGCTTCTCCTCCGCCAGCTGGAGGCTTTTATTCCTCTCCCAAGGAAAAGTAAAAACAAGGTGTTCATTGTTTCCTCTCAATAAAGAACTAAAAGCTTCAGCAAGGACAAATGAGTAGTGAGCAACCAATCGCAGAGCAGTGTGTACAGGCTGTACTAATTCATCTGCTGAAACAGGTGAGAACAATCAGAAAGTAAAAGGTGCAGCGATGGCACGCTTAGCAATGGTTTGTCTTCACTTACTTTGATTTAAATTACATAGTGGACCAAGGAGAAACAATCTTAAAGTTGTATCTCTTATAAGCACTTCTGAGGAAATTTAAGACTTCTTCTGTTTGTTTTGTGCTTTTGAAACACTGTATAAAGGAGTCATGATCATCTGATGCTTGTTGAGATCAGAAGAAAACAAGTATAATCAAAATAATGTGAAAAATTAGTGCCCGTCCTTTTAGGGCTTCTGTACTTAAAACCAGAAGATTCTTTTTTTTTTTTTTTTTTTTACAAAAACTGTCATATTGCTACGTTTTTTTCAGGACCAATTTGAGTTATTAGCAGTCAAGGAGGTTTACAACCAATATTTGTAGCTGATATTTATTTTCAGTGAAAGTACAAATACTGGCGTCAAGATTTTCTCATAATACAATCTTTAACATTTAACTTTGTTTAAATGCCTTCAAGCATATGTTTTTGGGAACAGCTCCCAGGCTCAGCAGCATGTCTGCCAAAGTTCATTGAAAACTTGAAAAAAAAACAGGACTAGGATGTTTATTACAATTTTGGGAGAGTCTGCTGCCTAAACTTACATTTGAAACACTTATCTGCTCTCCGGAGCTTTTCCATTCAGCAAAACCCTTTCTCCTCTCTGGAGTGTGTGGGAGCACTGTGCATGCACAGCTTTCACTGCTGATTGGCTGTCACCCGAGCCATGGCTCTGCAACCAATCAGATGGTACTGTGCGTGGGACTACGCTAGAGACTGAGTAGTGACTGTGGATAGAGAGGTGTGGCTCCATCAGAGCAAAAATAATACAGTTTTAAGTTGTTCCGTATTGGCTTTCAGATTGAAAAAAAGACTGATGCTGATACGCCTTGAAATACTGATAATTGGCTGGGCCGTTAATCGGTCTATCCCTAGTAAGGTATTTTTTTTCTTCCTTGTGATCTTGTGGTGTTCTTATTTCTCTAGCTTAGGATCCAACACACAAATATACCATCAACTCTCATGTTTTATGAGGGAAAATCACAGGTTGGCTGGCTTTAAACAAAGCAAGGTAACAGCTGTTCCTGGGTCAGAAAGCATCAAAAATTTTTGACGTTAAAGTTTGTCTCTGCAGGGATCATTCCTGTGGATAATGTTTAGACGTTAGGCATTGACAAAACCTGGGGCCCAGGTTTCGAAGAATTCCTGTGGATCTACCTTTTTAATGGTATACCAAGGAGGAAATGAATTTCAGAATTGATACTGAGCTAGAATACATTTTTAATATTCAAACCACTAAGCTGTGTTACATCCTTCCTCCTTGAAGACGTGCTGTGCTCACATGTGAGAGCAGGATAACTATTAGATCCTCTGAAGGACACGGTGCTCCAGTCACAGAGGAGATGCTAATATTTGTGCAGATGTTAATGGCAATTCTGCTGTCGACGCTAATGCTAATGTATGACATGAATGTCAAGATGTGTCCTAGGGAAATGCACACTTGTGGACACACACATGAACACACATGCACACAGTGAGACAGATAACACACCGGGAAAATGTGATTAAGTGTATCAATCAGACTCCATGTGACAGGTAAGAACATCTTGGATGTAAATTCATTGAACATGGATGAGTAAAAGCAGGGGGAGGAGCTGGATCTGCAGACTTGTCAAGGGCAAGCATCTATCTATCTATCTATCTATCTATCTATCTATCTATCTATCTATCTATCTATCTATCTATCTATCTATCTATCTATCTATCTATCTATCTATCTATCTATCTATCTATCTAGTCTAATGGATGCATCAAGTGGTTATACATAGAGTAGATGGGTGATTGATTGACAGCTTTGTAGACCAGTTAGGTTCCTGTATCGCCCAGTGATGCTGGTAACTCATATAACACATATTAGTTACTCTAATATGACCACTTTTTTCAGTGAGGAGGAATCTAACACGTTACTTTTTCCAAACCAGTAGTCAGATTAAAGTTATCAATCCACGTCACTGTGCATTACGATTATTTTTTCCCATTTTCCTCAGTGAAAAGATTTATTTTCTTTCTTCTTGCATTTCAGGGAGTGACAAGAATCACCTATGTGACAAGTCACAGTTTTAGTTCCAGGTCAACTCATGTAAGATACATTTGGCTATAAATGCTCAAGAAATTATTTGAGTGTTACATGGAGGAAAGTTGAGTCCTGTCTAGTTAAATCCATCTGTTGATGAACAGAGCAACGTTGGCTGCCTGCAATGAGGCACCCACTGGCAAGCAGGGACAGGTCCAGACTTTTAGACAGGTGCCCCAACCAGGGCACAGAGGGTTGTGTGAGACTACACACCAATATAATTTATTTCTGCTTATTTGTGTTACAGATACACGATCAACAGACCACAGCTTTGGCAGAAAAAGAGGAACTGACAAAAGCCAAAGTAGACTATAACAAAGTGTTTGAAAAAAAAAAAAAAATAATAATACAAAATTAAAGCTGAAATTTAACTGAACATTGCTGGAGAACACCAAAAATAGAACCGTTAAAACTTTCTTGTCATATTTTAAAATTCAAAATGTATAACATGAATATCTTTTTTTGTTAATTTTAGTAATTGTCAAGCATGTTTCACAGCTAACAATAATCTCTTTATGCTCCTGTATAACAAAACATGTAGACTCATATTAATATTATAGTTACAATTGCAACATTTTTGCAAAATTATGCAGCTCTATGGGATGGCGGGGTTGTTATGGGCAGCTGCTGAGTGTAACTCGTGAAGTAACTTGTAATCTTACTTAGTTACTTATAAAATTAAACAATCTGTAAAGTAACCAAATTATTCTGAAGAGGAGTAATCTGTATAGGTAACTGTGGCAACACTGGCAGCACTGTGTGCAACAGATAGCGCACACCAACGCAATGAGCCATGAGGGTCAGCAGGACTGGACCCACCTGAGGGAGTGTGGTTACACCAGCCAGCTCGTTTCTGCATGTACGTTGGTTTTACCCGTGTCAGTGTCGCATCATGCAGGAACATGGAGGCACAGTTTCCATTAAGACACAGACAATCCTATAAACTCATGTTGGTATTACATTTGTTTCCAGCTTCTTCTTTGGAAAGGAATATACAATTAATTCAAGGCAGTGAACACACTACATGTGCTCTGACACCTAAACTACCTTGTTAGATTAAACAGAGGCTTTATTGAATTGGTTCCTGTGTTCATGTTGAGACAAACAAAAACCAATAACAAGCATGCTGCCAAATACTTAAAGATGTCATTTCAGGTGACATGATAGGTGCGAGCCTCTAACAAGTGATATTGGTCAGATAGGATTGGTTCAGGATTTTGTTCCAGGTGGAAAATAAATTTCAGCCAGCAGTCCGTGAGCTGAATGTGAGGGAAGCAGGAGATCCGAGTGTGAAAACGTTTAAATGGAAAAGACCAGTCAACCAGCAGGGGCATTGATATTCAGAACACTCACACACACACACACACACACACACACACACACACACACACACACACACACACACACACACACACACACACACACACACACACACACACACACACATAGCAGACACTGAGCAGACACAAGCACACACAGTGGTTCTGTAGCTCATTCTCTCTCTCCACACATCACTGGCAGCAACGAATGAAGATTGAATACCCAGAGAGAGAGAGAGAGAGAGAGATTTAGACGATAGCTGTGTGTGTGTGTGTGTGTGTGTGTGTGTGTGTGTGTGTGTGTGTGTGTGTGTGTGTGTGTGTGTGTGTGTGTGTGTGTGTGTGTGTAGCTGTCTGGGTTTAAACATCAGAGAGTGAGGTGTGTTATGATTGGATAAAGCAGTGAGTACATAAAAATAAAAAAATAAAAAATAAATAGAGCAGTGTGTGTATGTGTGTGTGTGTGTGTGTGTGTGTGTGTGTTTGTGTACCCAGTGTTGTGATTCTTCCCTCTGCTTAATTATGCGTGTTTATGTAAATGCAGAGTGTTGATGAGATGGTAATGGATATCACAGATTGACTTTAATGGATTCTGGAGAGACTGAGAATTAAAGCAGCCTGTCTATTAGAGGGCTCTGAGGTGAAGGAACCCCCACCGCCAGCAGAACCAACACCCTCTCATCCCCTGACACTGCTCAGCCTCCCCGCTTTTGGCAGCCATGTTGGTTTTTAAGCCCTAAAGGAAGCAGAGGGTGTTTGTGTCTTTTCCAGTCCCTTGCCGACCCTTAACCAGTTTTATTTCATCACCACTTTATCTAATTCATGCTCTGTTTGCATAGTCACAATGTTTACCAAAATGGAGGTGCAAAGAGTAGTTCATATTTTGTATGGATGCTTAAAAACAGCTCTTTCCCCCTGTGTTTTAGGTGTTATACTGTCTGTATGGTTCACTAATAGTAGCTCTACATGATATACAGTTCAAAGAATCTCTTTTATTCTCACACTGCTGGTTTGCAAAATCCTTATTTCAGCCTGTGTCTGAAACACTTTGTTTTAGGACTTGCTCACACTGGCCATCCAAACCATGCTGTACTCAAGCCTAATTGCCCCCCACAGCGCAGTCCTCCGCTGGTCACATTACTCCAATATGAACCAGACTTAGGATGCCTATGTCAATGTTAAGCATCTGTTTACATTGAGCATGATCTAATCTGAGTCAGCACAATGAGACACAGAGAACAGTGCTACAACTTTTGAGACTTTTTGGCTTATGTTGAGTTGTTTTGGTCTAATACAGCCCTCTAACACCTTCACTGTTGTCTCAAATGATTATTGAGAGGATCAGGCACAGTGATTATACGTCATGAATCATATTTCATGTACCCGTGCTTGTGTTCGATCATGAAGTGAACCGCGCTGTAGCTCAGTACGGTTTGACAGTGTGACCGCGCCCTTGGTTGCTGTCTCTTGAAGACAGCCTCCTTGCTCCACAAACCCCCTTCTGTCTGATTGGTAGCCCTCCTGAAGCCAGACTGTGTGGAGCTATGAGCAGACCCTGGTGTTTAAAGCCCGCCCTTCCTTTGTGGAGATCATGATGACCTCACCAATACCTGGTTATAAATTTGTGTTCAGTTCAGAACCAACTGTTATAAACAGATTTGTGGTTTGAACATAGCATGGTTTAAAAATTTACACACATTCAGTCTGAACATCCAGCTTTCTTACTTAATATCCATGTTTAAAACATGGGAAAGGAACCCCCCCCTAAAGAGATACTAAAATAGTCCAGGATCTGAGTAGGTGTTGGAGTGGTTCAATGATTTTTTTTAAGTGTTTCAGGAGTAAATGGCGGGAATATCAAGGCTCCTCACATGTTTATTTCGAGGGAAGGACATAAATAGAATCAAAAACAGGTGGGATAAGGATGAGAAAATTTCATGTAGGACCTGCTGGAGGGTGGAAGTCAAGGCTGAGGTTGCTGCTTGAATCGCTGTAGTCTCTGTGCTGAAGATCCATAATTTAACCACTGAGCTGAATCAGGGTCATGTTTTCAAGGTGTTTAAGGCACTTTTCAGGTTATCCCGAGGAGGTTTCAAGGGATTACAGGATGTTTGAGTAATGTTTCTTGATGTTTCTTGCAGATCCCGGGGCAGTTTGTTTCATGGTAAGAGGAGGATATTTACAAGATGTTTTAGGGTGTCTCCAGCTAGAGACGACATGTTTTTAATTATGAAAATTGATTTTTTGGCTTGTAATGCCTCTTTTTCAGTAAGTCAGTAATGGGAAGGAGAGTGAGCAATGAGGAAATGAGGATGAGAATCATACCCCAGATCACTGCTTCAAGGACTGCAGCCTCTGTCAACGTGTTTATATCTGGGGGTGTGTATTGATACAAATTCCCTTATGGATTCTGCTTATCAGTGTGATTCTTTATCCATTTTGCTTATCAATTCAGCCAGTGAATTTTCACGTTCAAAAAGTAGCTTTAAGATTTTCTGTGGCAACAACATTTCATTGCATTTATAAGTACATAAACATGAAATTGGTTACTGGATTCAGTTATCTCCAGTCGTAAAGAAATAAGATAAGTAAAATGTACGTTAGCATCAAGCTAGTGCTATTTTGTTTATATCATTTTTGGTAAATTAGATGTATAATATTTAAAATGTTTTGAATAGGAATCTTATGTGATAGAGTATTGTACATTTCCTTTTGTGTTCAGTTCTTTGGTAAAGCTTTGGGCTGCAGAATCATCGTTTTCTTGGGAAATTGTTACCTAACTGCTAAGCTAAGATAGCTCCGGCAGAATAGTCGATGTGAGGTCTAGCAGCTCCAGCAAGTAATGATAGGGGAGTTTTTCCGCATAAACCCTACCGATGTAGATGAATTGAAACATTTTTTATCTATTCTTAACAAGAACTGGTTTTCGATACCCATCCCTACTCATATCTTTGAAATAAACCAGTGGCATGGCTTGAAGGTGTGGAAGGGAGTTTTGAGGTTGCTCCAAAATCAGAAGGCTGATCTGGGGACAGGGTTTATTTATTGGCCTGAAGAAGCTACTAGTCAGCCAAACTCTGACATGCTCTAACGTTTGAACTGGACAGAAACTGTTAGCAGTGTAGGAACAGCACACTGTCTCTGAGAAAGATCATGGACGTACAGTTTGTGAGACATGTTCGAGTGACAATTCAAGAGGAGGCAGTGCTGCAGTTTAAATACATTAAATCTCATAGTTCATTCGACAAAGAAATAAAAACATGAGGACTTACAAAGAGGTCTGAGTCAGCCCAGATTTTCACAAAAGCTAAAGCAGCAGCAGAAAAATGGCAGAGACAGAGGAATAAAAAAAACATTTTTTAAGGAGATTCAAGCTTTAGGGTTTTGAAGATGTTGTATTTAAAGTGTAGAAAGAAATTTCATGAATTGTTTTCATTCTATGGCCCAACAAAGATATTTCCGTTAGAAGGTAGAGTGCTTTCAAAATATTTTGAGGAATTTACATTTTTCACAACGATGAATATTAAGAGGCTTCTTGTGTCCTTTTCTTGCTTTCAAAAAGGTCTTTCATGGGAGCTAAAATATTTGGAGGACTCTTAAAGCACATCTTGAGATTTAACTAAGGCTTCCATTTTGTTAAAGCGTGAGTGATGTTTTGGAAATCTTCAAGGAGAGGGTTTTTAGGATATAGCCGGTTAAAAGAAAAAAGATAAAGTCCACTTCTGTTGATTCTGGTCAAAGAACTCTAAAGTTAGTTCATTTTATTTGAATGGAACAAATAAAGAGGTCTTTTGGGAGTAAATAGTGTGTTTGTCCCTGAGTGTATGAGATGAGCATAGAGCAGATTGACAGACGAATTAGAGGCTGTCTGCACACACAGAGGACGGGCTGATTACAATCAATAATCTATCACCCACCGCCTGACAACACGCATCGATCAGACACCGACAGGGAGAAGGGGAGAGAGGAGAGCATGTTTAAATACACAGAACAACACACACACACACACGGTTTCAAACAGCAGCTTCTGTTTCAAAGTGAGTTAATAAGTTGTGTTGTCAGTCGAAACAGTCTGCAGCTCGGGGTCTGTCTCTAAATGTTCCTCATCGATTTTTCTATTTTTTAGAGTTATTCAAAAAAGAAATGCTTTTGAAGCGTAAACAGAAACATGACGCTCTAGGCCACAGATAAATAATGCAAATCAGAGAAAACATGATATCATGTGATGGTTGTGAATTTGAGGATGCCTTTTAGCTGCATCAGAAGCTTTTCATATTGGCATTTTGTTTTTATCTTGCAGCTGAATGAGATGCAGGGAGCAGATTTCTTGTCATGTCTTTGCCCCTAAGATTTTTTTTTTTCAATTTGTGTTTTTGTTTACTTATTTAGAAAAGGAACAAAAAACCAACATCTTTTGTAAAGATGCCTTTGGTACATCTCTGTGAACAGACAGGATTAAATTTGATGCAACATATAAGAATGTTTTCATAATGAAATGTAAAACGGCAAACATACGGAAGAAAGAAAAAAACACTTCAGTCAGACTCATCACAGACACAGACACATGGAGACATATGGTTGGTGTGTGATGCGTGTGTGTGTGTTTTTGTGAAGGTCATTAGTTCCTGTCCGCTCTCTGCACACTCTCAGCCTTGTTGGCACAATTTCTGCAAAATCTGATCAAATTACCCACAACACCACAGATAGTGCCAACATACACAGCCCCGAGTGTGTGTGTTCTTGTGCTCACCAGACGGTGTGTGTACTGATAGACTGAATAATAAAACTAAAACAAACTCCTGCAGGAGGATTTGAACTCTGTATTGTACTGAGAAACCTTCTTTCTTTTTGTGTTGTTGGTGTTCATAAGGAGGAAGATCTCTACAAAATGTAGGACAAATAAAAATAGATAAAAAAATCAGAAATGAAGTAAAAATCAACACAGGAAGAAAAGCAGAAAAATGATAAGATAAAAATGTCAAGGGTGATAAGAAATCCTAAAAAGATAAAACAGTACGGCAATGAAAATAAGACAATAGCAGAAATCCATTCCAACAAAATCTGTTTGTGCTTTATTTTGGCGGGATGTCTCCTTCTGGACTGGTTCCAACCCTTCCTGTGGAGTCTCGGTCCTCTTCCAGGACTCCCGGCCGGCCCTTCCATATGCTGACAGGACGCTTCGAGCGTGCCTGTTAGGCTGCCATGCCAAACACCCCCAGCTCCAAGGTCAGGAGATGGCTCGTAAGACGGGAGAGGCTTAACGAGCAGAGAGAGTCTTAACGAAGATAACGAGTCCAACGAGCTTTAAACTCTGCTCAGCTCTGTTTGGATGGAGATGACAGAGAAAAGACAAAGTCATATTGTTCGGGTTCTGGCAAGAGTAATACACAGATCAAATGTCAAGTTCATTATGACTGGAAAAAAATAACAATAAAAAAACTTGGATATACATAATACAGAGCTAATGATGCTTTCTTTCTACAATGCTGGGCACAAAACTTTTAAAGTTGCATTGATACATAACATAATGTTCACAATTTTGTGGATGTCTCATTTACATTGCATAATATAAAAATATTTTATGCAAACTGGAGTGTGGCTTCTTGAGATGCAAAATTAAGGGAAACTAAAAAGCAGAACTGCATGCTCTCAAGTGTCCACTTGAGGCAAGTCCCCGGAGCAAAGGAATAGATCCCATGTAAAAACACTTGTTTCTAATGTTTTTATGGCCAGTATGAATTGGAGAAGGGTAATTTTTTTAATAACTCACCTGAATCAGGTATTAAGGCTCAGAGTTGAGCTTAAATTTGCACAACTTTGGGCGTTGCTGACTTGACTTATAGGTGGGCATGTTGTTTTCCTAAAAGACAAATGCCTGCATCAACTCTATTCTCCTGCTCTTAGCTAATCTAATATTCATGATGGTTGTAGTCATGTAGAGTGCACAATCATTTGCCAGAAATCAATTAGTGGCAGTTTCCTGAAGCCTTTATGTATATACTTTAGTAGAAGGATGCTAACATGTTTAATTTTGCTGTGCAATTGGTAATTTTAATACATAGCTCTATGGGGATTGACCACTTTTAGGGAAAAGCCTCAAGTGGCCATTTGTAGAACTACAGTTCATAAAACCACTACTGTAGACGCAGGTTTCTGCCCTGAAGTTTGTTTCGGCTTGATGGAAAGGGGAACCAATGAAAGGAATATCATGTTTTTGTAGATGTGAGGCTGGATATTTTTTTTTTTTAAGTTTTCTCTTATCAGTTTTTTCAGTGCTCAAAACCAGGGGTTATGATTCTTCAGACATTTGACAGATGCTCTGACTGACATCAATCTGCTACAGCCACTCCACCCTCTTGACTCCTCTTTCCATCTCCCCTCCTCTTCTTTGTCTTCCAGATACATGACAGTTTATCATTCTCCTCGTCTTCTACATACATTAGAGGAGTGCTCCACACTCTATCTCCCAGCTTCTCTTTCTTCTCCTCTGTTTTTCATTCTTCTTCTTCCCTTATCATCTTACAAACAGTAGAAGACACTATCTTCCCACTCTTACTCATTTCCCTCCAGTGGCTTTCCTCTTTTGCTTCTTTCTCCTCTCTGATCCTCCTCTTTCTCCCCCCTCTCCTCCTCCTCCTCCTCGGCCTTGCAGTGAAATAAAAGATTACAGGCAGACGAGTCATTATTTTCGGTGATGGCACCCATACATCACTGCACCTGAGAGAGAGAAGGAGAGAGGAAGAGGGAGAAAGAGAGGAACAGCCTTTTATCCCTCTGTTTCTGTCCTTTCCCTCTGTTTTTCTCTTTACTCTGCTTTGTTGTCTGTGAGTCGCTCTGTGTGAAATTAATGGCAGCTACACTGACTGTAGATCAGAGTCAGTGTTTGTTTGTGTTGAAGGAATTCCCGATGAATAATAAACTGATTTTGTAGAAGCTCGATAATACTGTGATTTATTAATTGTTTGTGGAGGTTAATTGATCGTAAAGCAAGGACACTGATCTGAGGACAAACAGAGGTTCCGATTGGATGGAGACACGGTGAAGACTCATTTAAGCTTCCCGTATGAAGGAATAGTGCAAGTTTTGAACAGAATAACTTTCACTACCCATATACTCACACATCTTTTACTACAGGATGGGCATCAAACTTTGAATGCACTCGACGGTGCTTGAGAACATTGGTCTCGTACTTAAAGGCAAGGTTACATCATGTTTGATAATAGTGTTTCACCAACCTTCACAATCTCTAATCAGAAGTTTTGTCAGAAACCTCCACCAAAAGAGTTTTTTGGAGAGTTTGTCTCTTTGTCTGTTAACAACATAACTCAAAAACGAACAAATGGATCTTGATGAAATTTGCGTGATTTTGTTGCGTGAAAATCAAAATATTGAAACTACGCTTTTCTGGTTTCCAAAGTATTTGTCTTTATTGTTTCTTTGCCTGTGCAGATCAACACTGCCCTTTATTATTTAAGATAGTACTGCAACATTAAAGCTAAGGTCTGCAGGACTTTCTTAAAAAATAAAATGTCAACTTTGACTGGAATAATCCTGCTCAATCATCTCCTACCTTTTGGTTTTGTTCGTATGTTGTGAAGAGCGATGTGGGTTGGCTTTCTAACTAGCTATGATTAGCTTGTGCTAACATGCCAAGTCTGGTGCATGACTCTCAAGTCACTCCCACGTAGAGGGGCTAGTAAGTGTGTTCAAGTAGCTATGGTCATAGGCTGTGGGTGTGTGCTGTCGCTGGCACTGATCCAAGGAGGAACAGCCCAGTTTGGATGTCGTGTTTACTAACAAGTTACCACAATTCCTGCAGACCCTACTTTTAGGTCTCTGTTTGCCTTCAGGAAACATGATGAAATAAGAGCTAAATGAACGAAGAATAGAAGCAGAAGACACCCCCTGTTTTTGTGTGTCAGTCTGACAGAACACAAATGAGACTGGATGTCCTTTAAGACAACAGGTACAGATGTAACAGGTGAGGGAAACCCCGTGACAGTCAGTTAGATAAACAGTAGTTGTACCTAGACTTGGTATCAGAAGTAGACACAAGTGTTTCGAAGCTGCATTTCCTGCATTTATCAGCAGGAGATGACTTTGCTGGTTGCAAACTGACATCTGATTGTACAGAAGTCTTAGAGAAAATGCATCTCCCCCTCTGTCATTGTACCTTTAGTAAACACTTTCCTGAAGAGTTATGATCTTAAGTTTCAAAGTGTCTTAATCATAGCAGCAATCCATCAATCAATCATTCAGTCAGTCAAAAAGACCAGAAAGCAGGAGGCAGGGGATTTAGGGCTGGCGACATTATCACTGACAAGTAGCTACTGGCATCCAGAAAAAGAGAGGGACTACTGCTTATTCAAACAAACATCACTCAATAATGAAATATCTTTGCTGTTTTGCACAGCATGCAAAGTTTTGACTTTTCTGTTGTTCAGGACATTTTCCTATTACATTACACCCCTTTGAGCAGCCATTGCTCACATCATGTGAAGAACGTCTGCATTTAAAGCCCCTGTGAGGAGAGTTAAAACGTGAAAGAGATAGAAATTGATACTGATGTCTCTCTGTGACAATCAAACACAAACCCGACCATCAAAAAAAAACATGACAATGTCTATATTGTAATTTTAGAGTCTGAATCTGATGCAAGGGGGTGAGTGTCTGACCAGATGATTGACAGCGCCGTGAAGAAACAGCCTGTCTGTCATTTTCAGCTTCAGATATTACAATGAGTGACACATTTGACTGCTTAAGAAAGCAGGATGAGATTTTTCTGTCAGAAAAAAAAAAAAAAAACTATCATGGGACTTAACAGACAAAAAGAGCTTTCTTTCTAGACAGGAGCTTTGTAGTGTTCCTTTCAAGTTTAAGTCAAAAGCCCCAAAATGATCTTAGAAATAAACAAACATGTTTGTATTTGTCCACATTGCTCATGAGGTGTTCAGTCTTTTTAGTTCATTTTGTCATATGCATGCAGTTTTACTAGTGATGATGCACTATAAAATGTTTACATGGGTGTTATTTATTTCACTTAACATGGTTAACCCTTACAGTTTCTTCTTTTGTTGTCTTTAACATCTATGACTCCCACCGATCGAAAGAACAACCAGATGGTGGAGCCAGTCATTTTCTGTAGCATGTGTCTGTGAAGAATATCCAGGCTTTTGCTGTTTGGTTTTGCATTCATGGCTTTTTCCATCAACAATAATAATAATTCTACCAAAGGTGAAGAATGCCAGCCTGAAGTTTGAATGCTGAGAATGGGCTAGGATTTGGTTAATGGACTTCTGGTTGACCAGAGTTTCACCTGTATTCATTCAGAGCAGAGCATTCATAAAAATAATAATAGAAATGCTGCAGCTAATGAAGCGATCGCTGAAGAATTATGGCTAGAATTGGTCAAATTTAACAACACTGACTGGATGTCCACATAAAACGGCTTGAACTGCAGAAAAGGCTCATTAAAACTTCTAATGAAATCTGTCATCAGAGGTGAGTTAATCCACATTTGGTGCTCTGTTTGGTATGTAGAGCAGAGGGGCATTGTATGCAGATGAATCCAAATACAGTAAAATGTGTCATAATGCAAATTCACAAACATGGTGCAGCATTTGTGCTCTTTTTTTTAAAGAAAAATAATGGGGCTGTACCACAAGAAAGAGTATGATAGAGTTTGAATGCACACAAAACTTCCAAACAAAAGGAAAAGCTGGAATTTAGTTAAATATGTTCTCTAAATAATGTCTTTACAAGGCAAACTGTAAGCTGCAGTGTATTGTTGTTTTCCTGAAACAGGACCTGAATAGCTCATGTTATTTAGAACAACATGCTGCCACAGCTGCTCTGCCTCTTTTTGCTTCCATTTCCTTTTTGTTGTTTCATCATCATTATATCTGACACCACGCATCAGTCAGAGGAACAAAGTTGAAGCTGAACTCCTTGATCTGACAGGTGAGTTGTAGCAGCGTACAGAATAAGTGTAGTTTCTCAGGGAGAAGCAAAAAGGGAGGTTACCTATAGGACTCTTACAACTATTCCCTCATGTTTCTGGCCTGGGGAACCCTGAAACCTGCTCCACTGTTTGATCCTGTGTAGAGCTGTGCTTTTTCAGGGAGATGCTAGAGATCCAGCTGAATCTGAGGCTCCCAGTGAGTTCAGGGAGAATATTGAAAAAGGATCTGTTTCCCTTTTTTTCCCTGCTAAACAGTGCATTTCAGTTTGTTGTCACAACTTGCATCTAAACAGCAGTAATGTTATGTGCAGGTTAAATGCTTGTGCTTTTCAACACAAACAAATATTGACTCTGACAGTTTGTAATTAACCTGCAAGGACCAATTACCAACACATTTCAGAAATAAAACAAATTCTTTGCAGACTTTGAGTCTTGTGTCAAAGTAATCAGTTTAATAACAGTTCAATGCGTGAGCTCCCTTTGTGCCATATTTGTTGAATCAGGTATTTGTGTGTTGTACTTTTTGAATCGCTCTCTCACATCATCAGACTTAGAAAATAAAATCTATTCCCTGATAAGTCATGTAGGAGCATTGAGCACTGAACATTTGACTCCAGTCCTGGAGTGTTTCTGTTTGGAAAATGGTGGAGACTTCATCCCTAGCATGGTCACTGTGGGACACAAAATTGCCTCTGAAATGATAAGTCCAGCAGGGTTCAAACCTTAAGCCCTTGACATTTCGGCAGACACACACAGAAGGAAAGAGACAATGGCCTGATCCACACAGTGAGGAAAAAAAGCGGCTGAGATAAAGCATCAATATTTCTGAGTCAGTGTCACAAAGATGGAGCTAGAAAAGCTTTGATTCAAACTCGTCAGCCTTGAGATAGAAATCTCAACTCAACCGATGAACAGCTGTGTAACCTTTAAAGGGTGATTTCTGTATTATATATTACCTCAGTACATTTTAGGATATGAATGAGAATGCCTTTGTAGATTTCTTTAGTGCTTTTAGAGTTTTATCGCTTTATGCTGCCTTAGTGCTCTACTACCTGGATGTAAGAAAGCACAGGTATACATCTAAACTTGCAGTGTGCTGTGGTTTGTAGGTATGTTGATCTAAATGAAGATAAAGTTGTATGTAGGCTGTGTCTACTTGTGTTTATTTAATAATAAATATTTTAACTGAAAATAAACATTGTTTAACTAATATTTATTTACATGCCCATTTGAACACAGGTGGTGCATCACCTCTCATTTTTAAGTCATAAACAACCTAAATGTCCAACTTAAAAGTAGAAGGAGCTGGCTTTACATTGCTGCTGCTCGCTTTGGTTGCCATTTTGTTGTCGTTTGGTCTAGGGCAGTGCCAGTCTGTACAACGTGAATAACACAGCGCCCCTACTGGCCAGGAGGTGAATCGATTTAGAGGATTTGCATAATTGACAATGAACTGGGTGGGGGAAATATTGTGATGCATTAAAACAACAAGTATTTATTACCCCACTCCCTGTTGCGGTAGTTACGGTAAGATTAGCTGAATATTTAATGTTCTTGTTGGTAAAATCACTCATTTGCGGAGAGGAGACTTGTGGCAAAGAGCTGTTGTGTCTGGTTTCATACTTAAACCTAATATATTTTTTAACAGAGTGACTTGGATGAAGCCCAGGTTAAAAATTAAGTAAGAAAATGTTAAGTATGGCATATTTTAAGTGAATTAATTTGAGTTTGTGGCGATCTATTGCAGAGACATGCTCTCACCCGCTCTGCTTCTGGTGTCTGGATTGCAGGACAGGATGTTGCTCTACTTTTCTCCATCAGAGATTTTTGAGTCAAGTAGCTCCCCAAGCAGCTCTTACATCTTTAATAATTAATAATTACATGAAAACTGCTTAGGGATGGTATAGAAAATAAAAATTCAGAAAGTTGAGAGTGGACTTTAAAGATTTGAAGATGATTTGAATGTTGGTTGACCCAAAGATACAAAGATGTTTGAGACTAAATTGACATGACTTCAGAGGGATGGGAAGCCTGGCTGTGTTTCGGATGTCTTCTCTTCCCCTGGAGCTGAAGTTCTGTCCCATTTTAACATCTCAATGCCTCAACATCCTGTCAGCCTGCTTCTCCGACTACTCTGCACAGAAAATAAATTATCCGAAGATCGAAGTATTTTCAGCCAAACAAGCTCTGAGAGTTCCCTGTGTGCTGTTTGCTTGCATTTTCACAGAGAAGCCTGAGTGATGATTTTATATCATTATTACACATGTAGTCTGACAGGTTTTTACAGTCATTTGTTTTAAATTTTAATTTATTCTGCTGCACAGATCAAAGCTACAAGCAGAGCTGTCAGAGTGTATTGTATTAGCGTAATCAGCGAGCTCCCGTTTTCTTCATATCTCTGAAAGAAAGCTAACTTCACAAGACAGCATGAGATCAAGATGAAATCTCCTGCATGAAAAAATAAAAAACTGGGTTTATGTTCTTTTTACTTAAGGTAAATAATTGAAGGGAAGACTTCAAATAAGCTGATAGAGGTCTTTTTAACTCTGTTTTTTAGTGATGTGTTGCAGGTCATGTTCTCTTCTTTCAGACTCAAACATTAAAAAACACTTTTGGATGAACTTGAATTCACCCGTGTTGATAATTTGAGTTTATGGAGTGATGCCTAAGAGGTGGTTCATGCAGACAACTCAGCCTTCCTGGTTTTGCATTCTTATATAAAATATGTATCCACTCAGCATCCTCTCAGCATTGTTTGAGCTGCAACATTTCTGATCTGTCTTTGTCATTGACATTGTTGTGCTGCTGCTTTAAAAACTCAGCAACTTCAGCTGATGTTGCAGTCCTAAAAACTGCAGTTCCTTGAACGTCCACTTGAGGCTGGCTCCAAAAGTTCCAGAAAGCATGTTCACACCCATTCAAAAAGGAGATTTTTACAGCAAACGGTGATTGGTGGTTCTCCTCCCTTTATTTCCCCTTTCATTTTTATTTTATTTTGTTTTGTTTTGAAGCTCAGCAATTTAAGATATGATATATGATATGCTTCAGAAACAGAGAGGTGACATCACAGAAATTTAACCATGCACTGTACTGTCTATGCTCTAAACCAATCCAAATTTAAGCTGACTGATTTTTGGTTTTGCTAATCTTTCAAGCAACTTTTGGATAATGGAATGCAGCTTAGCATCCGACCAGAAAAAGCAAATAAGCTTTGTGCAGGTTCAAGGTTGAAAAGTGAGCAGAAAACTGATCAGCGCACATAGAATAGTGGCAAATGACACTACCACAAAGCATGTTTTGGCTGTGTATGTGTCAAAGCAATGCATGATGGTACATTGTTAATGGATCATTAAAGAAAATCAAGAATATAATTCATATAACATTTAATGTTGACCCCTGGCAGTGCATTGTGTGCTGTATTATAACTGTGAATAAACATTCACCAAACAGCAGTGGGCGAGCTTGTGAGTTATTCCACAGAGAGCCTTTGGCAGCATGTTAGCATATTTTAGTCAACATCTCGCCAAAAGCACAGCTAAACAGAGCTGATAGCATGATGTGCACATTATTAGTTTTGATGGATCTACACTGTAATGCTGATAATTAGTGGTCTCACAATTTATTCCTTTAAGCAGACGCTTTAAAATACTCAATCGTGCATTTTTTGGGATTGATTTTTTTTTTTTTATGTCCTTTTTTTCTGTCTGTTTGAACCAGAACTCTCCGGAAACAGATTTTAATCTACCAAACACAGTTCTGTCAGTAAAACTGTTTTTCACTGAGCTTCTAGGATTGATTCTGAAATATAATCCAAACAAGAAACAACAAAAAGATTAAAATGAAGCTGTTGCATGCAGAAAACAAGGACAACTGTCAGAGACTACAACTCTGATAAAGACTGCGGCAAAACGTCGCTCTAACTTACTCTTCATAATTTTTTTAGAAATCGTCCTCAAACAACCTGGCAGCGCTGTGCTGTGCTGATGTTTTATCTGCATTCTGCGACCCTGAGCATTTCTTTTAACACTGTTCAAATCTTGAAAAAGAGAGAGGCCAAACATGTTCTTCAGAGACGCACAAAGCCAATTGGGGGGCTGGCAAATCAAGTTTTTAGGAAAATCAAAGTTGACAAGCAGACCTAAAGGAAGCTGTTCACATTCAGCTCTCGGCGGGTTTTGCAGCTCTGATCAGTGATGTGACATTAATTTCTGGTGGCTGTTTTTTTCTGAGACAAGCTCACAGAGAGCAGTGGATGTCAGACTCAACAAGTCTGACAAACTTTTGGAAGGTACACAAGTTGTATTTTGAACATTTTCTTCTGTAAAGTACAGAGGCCATGTTTAGAAATGTGTAGATGGATGACAGATGTAGTGGAAAAGTTGCTGTAGGATCTGACGTTTGCTGACGCACACAAGCCTGAGTCGGTGTGTGCCTGTGTGTGTGTGTGTGTACATCCAGTTGACACAATCCAGATGAAAAGACATAAATGATACTTCAATCTTTCGAGCGGCACAATCTGTTTTGTTCTTAGCTTCTTGTCCTGGTTTCTCAGCTGTCCTCCTCAGTATCTCTACTGTGTCTCCTTCCATATTTCAGATTGTGTTGTTCTTCTTGTTTACAAATACAGATGTATATGTAATATCTAATACCTATGCAAATTACAACAAAATAATTTACTTCCTGTTTTTTTATTTCAGTTGAGTGAAAGCAGAGCAAGACATTGTTTTGGTCGCTGGAGCCACAGCTTGTCAATAATGTCTAACATTCCTGTTTCATGTTTCATTTTTTTAGGAAGATTTGTAGCCAGAGGTCACAGAGTTGTCTGGAAATTGTTTCCTGAGGAAATAAACTGAGGCTGTATTACCCTCATTTTCTAAACAGACTTCTGTGAAGCTTGGAGCTGAACCCTGTATTTATTGAAAGCAAAGAAATTGCTTGCTTAATTTTTTTTTTGCAGGTGAAAGTGGAAAAGTATACTTTCAAAGCAGCTTGTAAGTATTCATTGATACTAAGTATAACACGACAGGATTATATCTGCAGGTCTGACTTTGAGCTGTTTCATTATTACAAAGAAATGACATGACATGATGACTATAATAACCTCAAATTCACTTTGGTAGACGACTCTCTTCTCAGCCGTCTCCTCCCCTCAGTTACAGAGAAGAAATTTTACATCAGAGTTGTTTACATGTTTGTCTCATCTGAATCATCTGTCCCTGTCATTTCAAACTAGCGTCTGTTGTGAGTAGTGTGTATTTCTGTGTTTGTGTGTTTTTTTTTTATCTCAGAGACATAAGTGTTTGTACTGTAGTGTTTTTGAGCCTTAAAGCTATCAAATCTCAGATGTCAGTACTCAATCATTCTGCCAACATGTTACGGTGACAATGGACCTCCTGTTTTGTGTAGTAATGATGAATTAACACATGTGAAGCCTGCAGAGTTGGAAGCAAGCAATAAAGGTAAAGTGTGGTGCATCTGCACATAACTAAGCCTATTTCATTCATAGTTTATACATTTACTTTTAAAAGTAATGTGCATTTGTTTTTTTACACAGATTAGCTGTAACCCAACATACTACATGTAACAGTATGACTTCCTGTCTGACAATGTGAAGCCCCCTCTTCTGATCAAATAAGAGCCAAAACAGTCCCGTCGTGATAAGATTAAGGGCCAACCCCAAGTGTCACTCTTTCTCATTCTCCTTCGTCTCACCCCTTTGTCTACCCATTCCCCTTGGTCCTCTGTTTTGAGGATCAAGGGGAAGAGATCAAAAAACATATCTTAGAAACGAGACACCACTCGTTCCCCGCTGCATCATCACCCTTAGTCGCTTGCTGTCGTAGGTAGAGCGACTGTTTATTCACTTTCAAACAGAATACATTTTTACTAAGTGATGACAAACTGATGTCAGGTTAGGGTGACATATTCACAGCAAACAGACTTCACTGCAATGTACTGCATTACATGAGTGATGAGACTGGTGAGCTGTGAAGAGCTTACGTGAAGCTAACATTACGGTATTCAGAAGCTATATTTTCTAGATGCTGTAGTAAGTTTTTAACAGCAGGTAGTGATGCACAATGTGTTCTGACAACTTTGTAAAGTGAAATAATTGGTGTTGGCTATTTCTTGTTTTCCATTTTGGTTATACTTCTGTAAGCAATGATGTAGTCTTATGGAGAGCTGATGTCTGCTCTGAAGGAGAACGAATGGACCATATAGCCAAAACCAGCTGTAGTTCATGTCAGCATGGTTTCTTTGATGCTCAGCTTTAGCAGGATGGGTTGTAGGGGCTGCAAGTTGAGCTGCTATTAGCTTTTTTTTTTTTTTTGGCTGGTCTTGAGTTGGGGTACATATGTACTCCTCATCGACTTGTTAGGAGCTAAACAGGAAATACCCAGAGAGGAGAAATTAAAAACTTTATGGAAGTAAACAACTGGATGCACTACCCATGGTTAAATCTGGTTTAGATCTTTTATAAAATGCATCTTGAGGGTTTAAAAAAAAAAACTTCTATGAACTGATAGGACTTGAATACGAGACAAATACTCACGGTTTTGTCAGGTGCAGCTTGATATGTGTGGTCACTTTCAATGCATTTAGCATCCCTAGCAGTTAGCTGCTGTGTCTGCACATTTAAGACGCTGGAAACAAGAAACAGGTGGAGGTGTCATATCCTCTTGTAGTTTCACAGTTTTTTTTTTCTTTTTTGCTTCATCATTCAACCTGATGTGAATCCATGTCAGCTGTTTTGCCCCATCCTTTCAGCAGTGTTTCTCCTTCTGCCTCATTACTGTTTGGGTGTTCATGGTGCTCTGTCATGTTGTTTCACTGTAACTCTTCATCTCTGCTGAAGCTCTGACTGCAGAGGCTGAGACCTGTATGTCTGTGTTGTTGCTGTGCTGTGTTCACTGTTGACCTGTTGACTCAGTGACTGCGAGCTCAGCACGAGCAGGTTGGTAGTGTTACCGTCCCATCTGTTTGGCCCTGGGGCCCCTCAGCCGTGCAGGTCACCTCTGCATTAATCTGGCTAATTAGCCTAATGAGCCTGTTTCTTGGTGGGCCGACAAATGAGTGCGACCTGAACAGGCAGGAACCAGACGGCACTACACAGGAACACAAAACACAGATTTCCTGGCAGCTTCTGACCTAAATACAGCTCTCTCACTCTCACACACACACACACACGCAACGCCTTATTTAATGAGCATGCTCAGACACAAGGAACAGAAGTGATTACACCCTGATTCTCACGTCAAATAAATGCTGAAGTTTGTTTAATCTGACGTACACTCATATCTTAACTCACATATGTAGAAATAAACGTGTGTGTTGTGAAGAATTCCAAGTCTGCACATTTTTTTGATGGTAAAAGGTGAGGTGAAAGCATTTTATCACCCCCTTAACCTGAAAATGCCACTTTCCTGTCAGAGTTCACAGCTGGAGGCCACGCGGAATTGAAAATACAACCTGAATTTTCCAGAAAACATCTACCAAAGTGACTCACTCCTAAACATCATAAAAAAATCATCCCAGTCAGAACCAAGTCTAAGATTTTGGCAAAATACCTAAAGCTTTCCTGAGAGGAAGAATGGAAGAAAATCTGCAAATACACGTTGTCTTTTATCCTCACAGCAGGGGATCCTTGTTTGCATAATCCTGCTTAAATTGATCTAAAATAAAGACCGTAACAGCATGAGAATAACTTACATAGTCTACAGATGGCGATACCCCAGGGAAAAGCATAACAAAAAGCAAAAACAACAGTCGAGGTACTTGGTTTATCTCGGCTATCAAAAACACATGACAACCTTTCCTCATCCAAAAATATGAACGAATGAAACTGGATGAGGATCAATGAAATGAAGTACAAAATCAAATCTGTTTTGGCTTGATTGGCCCCGAGCTAAATTCTGTATATCTGAAAATCAAACTGTTCTTCTTACTTCAAGTGTTGCTGGAGGTTTGACCCTTTGAATTTTACAAAGGACAGAAATATGATCCAGCCCAGCGGACTTATCACAGGGCTCGTGGTCCACTTTATTTTAATGTGGTAACATTTTAGAGAAGGTGATCATCAGGCTACAAATCAAAAGGGCTATTTCATGGAATTAAAGATCACAAATGACAGATATTTTCAGAAATAGTTATGTGCTGGACCTAGTTTTTTGGTGAACAGAGCAATTACCTGAATCTGACTGGCAAAACAAACACTGCTGATTGCCCCATACAGACTCCCTCACTAATCTACCGTCATTTAATTCACATTATTCCCAGTTTAACAGAACAAAGAGTCCTTGTTCCAGAGGTCGCTTTTCTCCATCATTATTATCTTCAGGGATGTCATCAGCATTCGTTACACTCAGACATCTTCAGTATATTATTATCTCAGCAGCCTGCAGAGACATTTAACATCCTGCAGACATTTAAATCAGCTGTTTTACATCCTGTCTGACCTTGTCCGCATGGACACGGCTCGATCACAGCTAGCTCGTTAGCAGCTAACAGCTAGCAGCAGAATGTAATCATCAAATCCATTTCACAGTGTAATGTCATGTCTTTTGTTCGCAATCCTGCAGATCGTTCATCTTTTTCAATCAGATACTGGGTGTTAGAGTCTGAACGATAAGACGAAGCAGATATATGGAGCGCAGAGTGTTAACTGGCTCCTTCAGGGCTGCTGAGCTCTTCTGTTACTGAACAGTGAATTTACTGTCCCCTCGTCTTCACTCTGTCATCATTTATAACTCTGTTAAGGCTCCACACTCCGCTGCTTTGTCCTGATTGGCTGTAAACGTCTGGTTGCCCTCTAATATATCTTTATGTATCATATTAGCCACGATATAAGACATGGGAATAAAGTAAGTAAACCCTATTTATCCTTTTTGGAGTCTCTTCTATTGTAAGTGTAAAATCAAAGACATGTTTAATTAAATCAACCCCCCTGTATCTTGTCAGGTGTGTTTTCAGGTTCATGTAACTCTGAACCCTTAGTTTCTGTCACAATTGTTTAGAGCTGCTAATCACAGGAGTCTGCATCTGTGCTTGTTCTAAACAGCCTCACAGCTGATTTGTCACATCACAACACATTTATTATCCACCAGTGATTGGTAACGCTTTTAAAAAGGCACAAACATATGAAGTCATCTAACACTGAATAAGAAGATGTCTCTATAGGTTTCTGAAAATGTTCAGCAGCTGATTTGTCACAGGTCTTCCCCCTAAAGATCAAAGGTTCAAACCAGCCAAGGTGACCTGGACTCAACTCACATTTTGTGAGTCAGATTTCTGTTTGTGTTATTTAAAGATGCACTTGAATAAACATTTTATTTTTACAAGGTAGGGATACTATGAAGCGTGCTGTATCCTTTGAACAGACACAAAGTAGAGTTAGTCTTAGAGATGCTTTGAGTCTGCAATAATCTTTAAAACCCTCAAAAACACTCTAAATCCTTATATTCGGCAAGGCTCCAGGGTGTTTTGAGTCTAAAATAACTTACCTAAAACCCTTCTTTGGCTTTAGTAAATGACAGTAGCATATCTTTTTACACCTGGGAAGTACTTCAAAATAAATCATGTTAATATGGCTGTCATCACTGCATTTTGCCCTTTGGAAGCTCCTCTTTTGACCAGTCTGAGTTGATCCTGGTCCTGGCAAAATTTTGTTTGCATTATCATTATCTCTCTCCCCTAAAAATTCCTGTTTCTCTTTAGCTGTCCTATTGTAGGGAAATACTGGGAGGAAAAAAAGCCCTCTTCAAAAAAAGCGCCATTGTGTTGACTGATTTGGTAGTTTGCGCGTTGCTGGAAGAAGACAAAAAAGAAAAGTTAAAGCTTTGCATCTAAGGCCTTGTTTACACAACGTTTTACTGTAAAACACACAAAAAAAGCAGAAAAGAAATCTGTGTTGACACTTCAACTGAGAAATGCTGAAAACGCTGTATTAAGCATGCCAGGCCTGTAGTTGGTGCTATAACTGTCTTGCCTGCAAGCGGCATTCGATAGATCTCCGCTGAAGTAGGGTTGAGCCAATCATCTAGCATATGGGGGAATGCTTATTGCAGAAGTGTAGCAAAAGATACACAGCTACAGTTGCTGTAGTGTTTCAGAAATATTCCACATGGGGCTGCTTTCAAAAGTTTCTGTTTCTGTAGAGCAACTAACGCCGTACCCGTGTTAACAAGAGGCTGAAATCCAATAATACTTATGTGTTTCATCCTAAAACTGTTATGTAAACAGCCCTTAAGAGTATCACTGAGATTCAACCACAGGCTAAAGAGATAGACAACGTCACTGGTTCCTAGAAGTGAAGACAAAACATTGAAAACTCCCCCTACTGGCTCGCTCAGTAAAAATCATGAAGCCTGAATGCTTCATGTAAAAAGATGAGACAAGAGAAATGTTTATAAAACATGGCTAATGTCTTTCTGCTTAGTTTTTCTCATACTGATGTGTTTGTATTACTGGAATGTTTTCAGTTCAAAGTGAAATAATAAAAAAAAAAAAAAAAAGTTGTGTTTCTTTTTCTGAAGATTTTTAACAAAGAAATGATGATTCAACTTGTGAGGCAACATTTACTTAACTTGCATCTACCTATAATCTCCTAAGTCAATGCTATGTGATGTATATGAGCAGGTCAAACTGTTGCATGGTCTCGCTGTGTTTGTTTGAGAATGATAACACCGCCTCTCTAAACTGTGAGCTTCTAGGGGGTGCTGCAGGTTAGCTAAAACATCCTGGAATATCACAGTGACAATGCCTTTAAAAGGAAAACATTATACTGCACAGAGCACGCAGAGAGCATAATGGGCTGAATGTTAGGATGTGGAAAGTTTAAGAAACTGAAGAAACTTTTATCTCCTTGAGAAAGAGTGTCCCAATCAGCCCGTCATCAAAATGTTTTGAAATGCTTCATTTTGCATCGTAAGATGTTCTCAGGAAATTAAGGATGAGTTGTTTTACATTCATTTCTGAAAAGCGATTCCTTGTGATGTTCAAAAATGTAATTATGTTTCTGTCGTAGCAGCAAATCAGTGAAAGAGAAATTGAGTTTTCGAAGTACTGGTCTAGTTTGTGTGGTTTAGACTGCTGGAGTACACACACAGACAAATACACACTCACAAACACAACACACACATACATTGACACTCTCCAGGGACATCATAAGGCTTGAAGGACGGTCTTGCATACATTCAGCTACAGTATTTCTAAGTGTGTGTGTGTGTGTGTGTGTGTGTGTGTGTGTTAAAATACATGTGGGTTTGTTAGAAAGTGAAGGCCCTCACATAGAAGACAGCAACTGCTGAACTGACCCATAATCCCCTGCAGAACTGTGGCTAGCGTTGGCGTGTTGACCCCTGAATGTATGCTTTGGGGTATGTGTGTTTTTTTGTGTGTGTATAAGTGTGTGTATAAATATTCAGTCTGCTTGAGGGGGGATTGTGTGAGAAAAGAAGTGGAGATTGAGCAGAGGAAACTGGTTTAACTGGACTCAGTACGTTAACAATGCTGCCAGTGGGGGCAAGCTGCCCCCAGTATAATGATAGGGGAAACACCAGAGTACATTAAGAATATTATTTAAACTTGTTTATTCAGCTGTTATTTAATGTATGGATTTTGGTAAAAAAAAAAAAAAAAAAAAAAAAAAAAAAAAAAAAAAAGCTTTTTTATTTTTTCAGACCGATTCTATAAAATAAAAATAACAATAATAACAATAATGATAATAATAATAATAATAATAATAATAATAATAATAATAATAATAATAATAATAATAATAATAATAATAATAATAATACCACTAATAATAATAACAATAATAAAACACAGAAGACTGAAACCAAATTAAAATTGAGGAATGGAAAAAGGGAAACCACAAGGGCTTTATACCTAGAGAATACATTTCTTTCAAAATAAATTTTCATGTAGATGAAGAAGCAGTCTCCCAAAATTGAGTAGAACATAGACAAAAGAAAAATGATAAATGCAAAAGGAATCACAGAATATTGGGGAAGAGTGGAACAAAGGGTAGACAAGAGACATTAAGGAAAAAAGTAAAATGTATAGGGAAAATATTAAAGCAGATAAAGGTATAGCAGAGGGATTATGACAGAGAAAACACTGAGGGAAAAGTAAAAAAAAAACACGCAAAAGGAAAACTGAAGCAGCAAAGATGGAGGGGAGGAAAATGAGAGGAATGCAGCAAGGAAGGCTTCTCTTCATCATTCCCCACGGCGACGCCCCTCCTCGCTCTTTATGCCCCACTGCCTCTGATTGACAGCCACCAACACACACACACACACACACACACACACACACACACACACACACACACACACACACACACACACACACACACACACACACACACACACACACACTGGTGACTAAACGTGTACACTAAATATAAACTGCACAGGCCTGTGGGTGTTTGTTGAGGGGCTTTGTTGAATGAGTGTAGATTTGTGTCTGTGTGTGCATGTGTAAGAATCAGATATAACCTGGGTTTGTCTCTCTCAAAGGTAAAATTAGGGTTTTAAAAGGGAATGAGTTCGATCTTGTTTTGCAAAACCTATGCATGTTTCTGAGGACTGAAATTCAGCCAGCAGCCATCGAGCTTCTTGCTTACGGTCAGGTTCAGACTGCTTTTTCTTTCCTGTGACAACAAGGAGACAAGGCAGGGTCATCAAAAGTGTTTCATGATTTGTTAACTCGCATAAAATCTTATATAACATCTGCTGGGGGCAAACATGAAACAACAACCAAAATTGATTGCCATGAGAGATAACAGGCTGCAAATTCAAAGATGATGCAATTTAGAAACACACAAAAATTGCTCCAAAAAGCAACAAGGGTGCACATTTAAAAAACATGCAAAAAAAAAGCGTGACCATGCAGTCAGAAACACACATCCAGGAAATACACAGCTAAAAGTAAAGCTGCAAATTCAAAGTTGCACTTGTCAGCTTTCTTCATCTTCCATGAGAGTAGAGACTGAGCAGCCACGCCTCGATCTGAGCTCCACTTCTGACTCCCAGTGCTGTGTGTATCCTTAACTTTCCACTTAAATACCAACAACCAGGGACCACAGGTCTGTGCATTTATTGGCTGTTTGTTTTGTTTGAGACTGGATCTCTGAAACCATAGACAGCCAGTAGCTTTTCTTTCCCTTGCAACATTTTCTTTTTGTTTGTACTTAAAAGTAGGGTCTGTAGAACTTATGTTAACTTGTTGGTTAACACAACATTTAATCTGAATCAGTGCCAGTGGCAGCGCACACCCACTGCCACTGACTGTGACAACGTGAACACATGTCTTAGCCCAGCAACCGCCTGTAACATTGTGTTTTTAAGTGGGAGAAACTCAAACAAGAGCCGTGCACCAGACTTAGCAAGTTACAAAAAGCTAATCACTGGGTATTTGATGCGTACCTGGTTACCAAAAAGCCAACTCACGTCGCTCTTTGTCATGTGCTGGAGCTAGTGCCCAAAAGCGAGTGAAAGTGGAGCCAAGCTTCACCCTCATTTGGTAAAAATCTTTGTCCGTTTGGCGTTTCATTTCACTTTTATTGTGTTTTTCTTCCTCTGTGCTACGTCCTCTATTGTAGCTGCTCTGATTAGCTCCCACTTGGGATCATCAACCTTCAAAGTCACTTGCGCACTGAGCGGGCTGTGATTGGCCAAGGTCATTACACCTGCTCTCCACTTAGAAATTTCCCTGATACAACCAAAACATCAACAATCAGACAGAGGAGGAGGTTGAGGCAGACATAGAGACTGACAACTATATACAGAGGCTTGTAGGAGACCATTGAGCAGGATTATTCCTGTAAAAGTTGACAATTTATTATTCAGAGAACTCTTGCATAAACCTTTAAATATAATTTAATGCAATTAATTTAACAATTTACTGGTTGACATGGGGAATGTATATGTGACTTTGAGCTAAAAGAATTACTACTGCTACATATTCCTCAAAGACAAATGCTTGTGCTCCAAGTATGATGGCTAAAATGTCATGCTTTATGCTCCTGTCAGGCTCAGATAGTTATTTTAAGTGTCAGATTCCTACAAACAGACTGTTCTGTTATACATTAAGGGCCTTTTTTTTTAAACAGGACACAAACTCAAGAACTGCTCCCTCCTCAGACTCCACTGAGACATGTTTTAATGAAAGGAAGAGATGCTTGTCTACAGCTACCTCGATTTGTTTGGGATTGCTGTTATCACAGGAATACTGCAGGCTTTGGAAACTAAATGAAAAAGGCTGGATGCAGGATTTTTATTAAAGATGTTTTTGGTAACGTCAAACAAGAACCATAGTCACAGTGACTCTGAGGTAAGAATCTGAGACGTGGTTGTTTTGTGGCTCTTTTAGTGTTTATGAGGACAATGATATTTTTTTCCACATATACTTTGACCATATCACAGAACATACCAGATAATCAGGATGTAGGCCAAAGGGTCGTGTAATGCGTAATCGTTGTGTTCAATTCCTTGTTAGCATTGTCTACCTTTCTCCAGACGTTACATTTCATTTTCTTTCCCTCTTGAACGATAACCCCCTAATTCACACAAGGTCAACATGCTGTTGACCTTTGACCTTAGATTGCACCCCTTTAATTTCCTTTTTACCCCAAATCCACACTCACATTAAAACAAAGATTTGGCTTTGTTTGAGGAGGTCACACTGCTGACCTGCAGACGCCAGTTGCTCCCAGTTTGTTTCCTGCTTTAATAAACAGCCACGCACACACACAGACCCACACACACGCGCGCACGCACACACACGCAGAGCTATTGTGTGTGTGAGGAGGAGGAGGGTCTGAAGGCGATGACTGATGATGGTGAAGAGAGAGGCTCCCTCTGTCTGTTAACACCCATAAACTACCAATCTGTCAGGCTTACACTGCGTGCGTGTGTGTGTGTGTGTTTCTGTGTGTGTGTGTGTTTAAGTGTGTGCGTGTGTGAGTGGGTGACATATTGGCTGGCCGCAGCTCAGTCTCGAGGGACGGCAGTTGGAAAGCCTGTGGCTTCTGTCTTGATTGGTCACGGGTGTCACACACACACACGGACACACACGGACACACACGGACACACACACACACACACACACACACACACACACACACACTTGGAGGTGTGCTTCATGTATGTGTGTGTATGTTTGTTGAAGGCGTTTTTTTGGGCTCCTCGCAGTAGCAGATGTGTGTGAGCGTTGATGAGTCTTCAGCGTCTGTCAGAGGCAACAAAAGGCCTCGTTCACAGTCAAATAAACAATCTGATAAATAGGAATAAACGTTAAAAACACATCAGAGGATCGTGCTGAGTCCCTCCTCTCTATCTCACAGACTCACACACACATAAACACATATACACACAGTCAGTCTGGAGGCTGATTAAAGATTCATAAATAGGATACACATGATGCAACACTGAAGAAATTCCATAAATGTAAAACGCTGTTGATTGATTAAAATTGCAGCAAACCCACTGAGACTTATGACACTATACATTACACAACAGTAAAGATGAAGCTGTCCTGAGGGCCGAATTATCCCAACATTTAGTCCTGACTGAGGCTTGAGTTGGAAAATACACTGAATCCTGAGTAATCACTCTAAACTATTCTTTGTTTCTTTATAGTTTCAGGATAAAATAATAGTGTTAACACCTTCAAATTCTAAAGCATCTTTTGTTTTACCATTTCCATTTTTTTAACTCTAACCTAGGGTTATGTCACAGTGGTAGCAATGCTGCCCCTCATTTTCATAACATTTTCTGCCTCCTCCTGAGGGGGATATTGGGACGCTCCAAGGCCAGGATGGGATAAATAATCCCTCTAGAAACATTTTGGGTCTATCTTGAGGTCTCTTGTCCAAATTCTCCCAAGGGAGATGAAGTGTGTGTTCCTATTGCATTAAATGAAGTAGTCAGGCATCATTTGCTTTTTCTGTGTGTTTAAATTAACTGTAATAATGACGAGCAGGACCTCCTGGAATCACACACAGAAGTGTTCATGTCAACGAGTGAAGAAGTCAATACTTCAGCTCTGCACGTTGAGCCCAGCTGAATAAAACATACAGTATATATATATATTCAGACACAGATCATGGTGGGATTTGGCACCCAGACCAGCCGCTTGAGTGAGCAGCCTTAAATATAAAAACTGAACACACACCCCACACACAGGCTGACAGCGTTTGTCAGGGTCTGACAGAAACTGTGATAAGATGTCAGTCGATAGAACCCCTCATCTGTCTGCACAACCCCCATCTTTTCTGACACACACACACACACACACACACACACACACACACACACACACACACACACACACACACACACACATACACACACACACACACACACACACACACACACACACACACACACACACACATATATATATGGTTGGACTGACAGTATCAGAGGGGTCTCAGCATTTATACTTTGAGATCCAGAGAATGACAGTGGTTTCCCAAGAGGGAGGGAAGGAGAGGGAAAGAGAGGTCGAGGGAGACAAAGAGTGGATTTGAGAAAGTCACAGATGGGGGTGGGGGTGGGGGGTTACTTTAGCGCCCTCTGTTGGTTGAATAACTTGCACTGTAATGGCTCACTTGGTTAACATACACTCCCAACACAAAACATCAGATACTCACAGTTTAAGGCACATTACTTTAAAGGGGACATATCATGCTTGTTTCTCCTTTTCACTATGCCAGACTAGGATGCCTGTAAAGCATTTCAGCCCTCAGTACAGGTCATTTAGTTCCTTCATTGCCCCACAATAGCGTTCTCAATATCCTCAGTTTAGGCCATTCTGAAAATCTTGTAGAAACCCTCCGTTTCGAGAATGACCTCTAGTAACCTCGCAACGTCACAGCCCTTTGCGCTCTGATTGGTCAGTTCTATCAGAGGGGCGGAGGGGGTAGAGCCAGGGGCCGTTTTTTGCATCATGGCAGTATTTACAAAATCGCCATATTGGATGGGGCAGACCAAGTGGGTTTGCTGTTTGCCAAAACTTCACCGTAAGGTATTGATAGCACTAATAAAATGGCAGAGTGTAGGATACGTCCTTTTGTATTGGACCCCGAGTCAGACACGGACGGTTCTGCAGCTCAGGAGGAAGAAAATCCACCTCGACACAGATCATCTCAGGACGCTTCAGTGTGGTGTCAAACCGGTACTGTAACATGAATAGTTTATACGTTTATACTCGGCTCTTGGTGGGTGTATCCCTCGGTGGCGGTTGTGTGACTAACTGACATCACAGAGGAGGAGCTGCTTTATCAGATTACTCCAATAAAAAGAGAGGATCCTCGAGTCGGCCAACTGGCAATGACCTATTTTCAGAGGCATCAAATCTCGTTCTAGGATATCAGAAAAGATACAATATCTCATTTTTTGAAAATTCAGGGGGTGAAAGGTCTTGTTTTCAAATGTATTATATTATATATAAGTATTAGATCAGGGATCAGCATGATATGTCCCCTTTAAAAAAGTAAGTGGTTATAGATACTTATTACTCTCCCAAAAATGTTATAGAATTAGTAAATACACTATATTAGTAAAATACTCCTTCATAAATATAATTAGTTCCTAGAGACAGTAATTCTTGTGTTCCTTTTTTTGAAAAACCTTTAATTTTGTAAAAGAAATCAGTTTTTTCAGCAGTTTTTGCTCTAGGACATAATCTTTACATGTATGTTTTTGTGTTTTTCATCTATGACATTGTGTCTGTGAACTCCCATCCTGAAAATGCCAGTTTTAACCTGACAGATCACTCCGGACTCGGGCATATTAAATTCACAGCTCCTGTTCTGTATCTGGCTGAGCGAGCCAGGTCGGATAGTCCTGCCAACACTCCTGATTTGGGAGGGATTCTCCTGCTTTTAAACCCTGTTCCCTATCTGCTCTCGACTTGCAGTTTCTCCCCATTACCCCCTCATTTATTAAGTACATTCCTGTCATCTCTAGTATTTTTTCAGGTCAAAACAAGTTAGCTACTTGTGCCTTACACCCTCCCATCAAAGAAGGCTGACCACATTTTATTCGCTGCTCCTCTTTGGCTCGGCTGAGCGAGCCAGGTCGGATACATAGTTATGTGCCATATTTCACCGTCAGTTACATCATTAACACATCAATACTTGCATCACAACAGAGTACAGGAGGTAGACATTTGCATGACAATAAAATGGATTTTTGTTCTTTAACTTATTTCACCAAACAGATGAAAATGTCAAACATAAACTCATTTGCAGTAGTAAGGATCGTCCTGTTTTTGGACAGCAGCGCCTCCTGAGGACAAAATATGCTTTGCACTGTGCAGAATCAGTTATCTGGATTTGGTTACTGTTAATACTCTATAACTGGATTAAGTTGATCCAGTCTAGTTCTCTTGGAATAACCAGGAAAATGGATTACATGATCCTGGATAGTACTCCAGAAGATACCCTAATCCGGATCGTTTTGATCCAGATTATACATTTTAGAAAAAAAAACAGACTCTGTGCATTAGATATGCATGTGTTTTTCTTCACAGATTCATTGTTGCTGTGAGTTCTCAGTTGTGTTGTTGATGTGCAGGTACTTGCACACCAATTCACACACCTCTCAGTGGATGATACTCTGTTTATTTTTTGGAGGTTTGCAGGTTGTCCAGAATGAATTGTGCTGTAATCACAGAGTTAAGATCACTGTCAGTACGTGTGAAATAAAATGAAGAAGCCAGTGGCTGTTTTTACTCTCCATCTGAACCCTGCAAAAAAATAACCCCAAACACACACTCTATCCTCCAGATTGAGCCAAAGCTTTTACCTCTTTTTATTTCTTAACACAAAGAGCTGACAAAAATCTTCACTTCAGCAGGTTTTTTTCTTTTTCCCCAGCAGCGGTCGCCCACACAAAGAGCAGAGATGAGATTTACTGACAGACGGTCAGACTTGAAAACCTGACAATCTGTGGAGTCTAAATCCAACACAGCTGTTAGTGAAGGACACAAACCTGCGCTGTTTATTTCTGCAGCGCGGCTTTGTGCTGACCTCAGGCCTCACGTTATCAAACACAAATGCACAACACATTACCATGAACAGAAAGACACGCAGAGGCTCGTAACTAAGATAACTCCTAAGGTTTTCCCTCCTGAATTTTAGATTCTGGACTGAGAAGCTTTTGAGTGACCTTCTGCTCCAGCGCTGTGTTTTCTAAATATTCAATGTGTTTTGGTTTCAGTGGGCTTGTGCTGGTGTGGTGCTATTAAAGGGAATGGTTTGTATCTGATCTATTAAATATCTGAACATTTACATCTCTGAGTCCCTGCACACATCTCCATGTCAGACCCTGAAAGGGCCATTGCTTCATGCAGTGTGACATGAGCATGAAATCCACACAAAAAAGTACCCTGTCTGTTTCTGTTATATACTTATTAATACAGTTTTAGGGAACCTGAAATGAAGATATTATAAAGTCATAAACTAAATGACCACCATAAGGAAATGTGTTGCAAATAAAGCTTTGAGCAGCCCATTGCAGCAGGGCTCTAATTATGTTTTTAACAGAGGTCGTGTTTCAGCCCAGAAAAGCCGAATAGTATTCAAGGTTCAGGAGGAGTGACCATTGTAAAAAATGTCACCTTCTTCCTTCTATTTGGCAAGACATATTGTGAGATCTTGTTCGAACTGTTGTTTAAGCATACATCAGGTGAGCTCAGGTCAGGACTCAAAGGATCCTAAAACTGCTGACTCGAGCCAACTGTGAAGAGGAAAGGCGTGTCCTTGGTTGTTTATTTCCTGAAGTCAACATAGCAGCCATGCTTTTTTGCTGATATAGGGGTGTGTTCTACTTGGATGCGTTTGCTTTCAACCTCTAATCCTAAGAAATGAAGCTAAATGTGGAAGTGTTAAATGTAGAGTCTGCAGGTAGAAAAAAAAGTCAACTTTTACAGGAATAATCGTGCTCAATTGTCTCCTATGGGCTTTTATACATGTGTGTCAGTGTTTGTATGCCTCAGCCTCCTTCTTTGCCTCTATGTTGATTTTCTGGATGTGTCAGGGATGTTAGTGGGCTGATAGTAAGGATGGTTACCTCAGCCAATCACAATGTGCCAAGTGCATAAGTGACTTTGCTGCTTTGTAGCAAAACAGAAACATTCATTCCTTACAGGGGTGAACTTCTTCAAAACTCCTGATTTTTTAAGCTTTCAGATTTGCTAGTTTTGCCCACATAAGGGCAGGGCTGACTTCACTGACAGGTGAGCACCTTATATCTTCACCCAAGCCTATTTCAAAGGAAGCTAGGTTGAGTTTAGCTTCTCAACATCACCCTCATTGACGATGAGCTTCAAAACCCTGGACAGAAACAAATGGTTGGCGTAGAGAGACTATTTCCTCCATTATGCAGCCTGAGTAGAAAACACTCAGCAGCAACAGAAAGCTGTGCTGTAAATTCTTGTTTGCTTCAACATCAACCAGAGTTGCAATCGCCATGACGTCTGTCCTCAGAAACTGACATCGTTTTACCAGGAGAAAGAGAGATGAGAGTGATGGGGAGACGGAGAAACAGATGAATTTACATAAATCATTCATGCAAGAGAGCCAGAAAACAAGCACTCATTTACATTTCAGTGCCTTTCTGTGTGTGTGTGTGTGTGTGTGTGTGTGTGTGTGTGTGTGTGTGTGTGTGTGTGTGTGTGTGTGTGTGTGTGTGTGTGTGTGTGTGTGTGTGTGACTTTGTGTAAATAAGGTCAAATCTTAACATTTTGCATTTATCCTCATTATATTCCAACAAGTCAGTGCATGCAAACAGTGAGCTAGATGAGATCAATGGGCTAACAAACACTCAGAGCACTAACACATATGTAAATTTTCACACACATACACACTTGAACACATACACACACACACACACACACACACACACACACACACACACACACACACACACACACACACACACACACACACACACACACACACACACATTGGTTAGAAGTAGACTTCCTGATCGATGGCATTGATCTAAGTTGGCCTTGTGATGGCCGACACTGTGAGGTAATCAGGGTTATAGCTGCACACTGGGCGATGTTGGAACAGGGAGGAGGAGCAGGAGGAGGGGGGCAGCGACTGAAGAAAGAAAAAAGCAATTAGAGGAGGGGGTAAAGAAGGAAGGAGAGGGAGGAAGGAAACAGAACAAAACTGTGCCAGAACCACATAAAATTGGATAATCTTTACATTAAATGATTGTTAAAAAATGTTACTCTCTGGGCCAAAATGTAAACCAGTCGTCTTCCTCGCCAAAATTTTTATCCTAACATCCCTGTTCAAAATGAGAAAAAGGGAAATACATCAGTTTGAGGGTTTGAACAAGGAAGATTTAAGGAAACTATGGTAGGAACAGACCCCAAACATGAAGACAAATAAGACCACATTTATACAACAACGGTTTTAGAATGAAATGCAAAACTATTGGTGCGTTTTGGCCTCTCATTCACACAGAAACAGCTTTCTAGATCTAAAATGGAAACCTAATGAAAACCGCCTCCAGGGTGGATTTTTTCCTGAAATGCAGCCACTGCTGATCTACCAAAAGCCGCTTCTGGACCACACAGTTATACCACCACTTCAGGCCTGGCATGCTTACTACAGTGTTTTCAGTCCCTTAATTTTTTTTAATCCACACCTTTTTTTTTTGCGTTTTGGGGCAAAGTGTTGTTGAGTTAAAGGGGCGCAAGACAAATTAAGTGGTTTCGTTTTTACCGAGAGCAAAAAAATGACCAACACACCCCACGACGGACTGATTCATTCACAAAAACCAGGGTCCACGCTCAATAGAATAGAAATTTCACAAAATATATCACAGTCAGATGAGACCGTAGAGGAAAGACACGTTGCTAATGACAGGGTGGTTGTTGAGATAACCATTGCAAGCTGCTATGGCTACCTGTTACAGTAATGCTGAGTGTGATTGCGGTATGCCTAAAAGCACACATGCACACAAGTGTTCTGACTTTTGTTGTTTGTGTTCACTTTTGGTCACTTTTTGTTGTTGTTTCTTGCACCAGAGCAACTCCCTGTTCAAAATAGAGGGGAAAAAACTACAAAGATGCATACGGTTGTCATGATTTGTCGTCATGTTTGAGGTCTGTCACATTTTCAGCTTGTTCAAGACTTTAGCCAGGTTTGAGAAGCTAACACACCTCAGAGAACCACTGGAGCTGTTTGTACATGGCGCACCATTGTTTTTTTTATGATCACCTCCCGAATAGAAAGTCTTCATCCGTTTAATTCATAACTGTAGAACTATAATTTTCCTGCTGCTAGCCTGTCTGTTTTAGCTCTCTGCCTCCTTTTTAGCCTGGGTCTGATTCCTGTATTTGTTTGAGTGTTAGCCCTCAGCTAGCTTCAGGCTATGTAGTCGTACCATCATGCCTCTGGGCCTTGTAGTCACTCCGCGCTGACCTTTACCACCCTGCTCTGGATGTTTGTGGCAGCGTTCAGATGGAGGCAGATTGGTGGAGCGTCGGTCTGAGCTGCACACAGCTGACCTTTAACATCTGGAAATGGTCTCCAGCTGAAAGATATTTTCTCACCAACATGGAACCAATTTGTTTTTCTTCCTGCTCCGTTTGCTCTGCCAAACATCTGCTGCAGAAGCTCAACTGTGGAGGAAAAGCCTCCAAAAGAAGCAAACCAGTGGTTTGAGTTAATGACAAAGAAGTCTCTTTTGTGTATTTAAGACACTGCTCATTTTTCCTTATCCTGTGTATTTATGCTTACAGAATACACAGAGTACATTAGCAAACAAAAACCATCAGAGCAAAGATGACAGAAAGAAAAGCGGAGTAAAGATAAAAGCTAACTGAACAGAGAAAGAGGGAATTAGTGGCTTTAAAATGAAAACCCCAGAACATCATCTCTCCTCCACCCTCCCTCTCTGCTTTCTCTTTTCATCCTGATCTCTTCTTTCATCCTGCAGCTTTTAGGCACTGTGTTGTTTTATTTCTCGACTCTCAGGGTTTTCAGGAAGTGAATCTGTGATCAAAGACCGATAGAATTGCTTTGACATCGTTTTCACTTCACACTGCAGATTTCATCCCTGATATTATCCCGCTGTGAGCACACCAAATCTGCCTCTGAATCCACTAACTCTGCCTGTGATCACATTACAGCTCAGCTAATCGGCCAGCTTGTATTTATTATGGGTGATTATCGTCCCTGTCACACACACTCAGGAGGTAAAGATTGCAACCGTACACAGATATTTTGAGTTATTTTTTCAGAGGGTGCACATAAAGTGGAAACTCAATATAACTGAATCAGATCTGATAAATAAAATCTCCTCACTTGCTAAAGCTGCCAGGTGAGATAGTTAGCTTGAGTTTCAGCACAGAAACTGAACAACTTTATCCCTGTTCTTGTCACATCTCTAAATTATTCAGTCCACCTAATTAAACAGGAGCCCTGTGCTGTTGTAAGCGATCTTGTTTTACTTGTAAATAAAGTACTAAAAGTCAGTAACACAGTCATCCTCCTTCCTGTAATCACACTCAAAGGCTTGTCTCCAGTAGAGCATGATTCAAACTTAATTAGTGAAATGAACATCATGCCATTAAAAAAAAGAGACCTAAAAAAACACTTTGATACATGACGGTGATGGGTATGTCAGTCAGTAAGCCTGTGAGCTACCTTAATCAGAATACTGGTCAAATGCCCAGGTTTATCATGAAATTCTAACTGTTGACAAAAATAAAAAATAAATAAATAAACATGACGTCCTCAAAAGTGACACCAAAATACATTGGGTTCCCCCTATAGGATGGCTGCAGAGTAGGTCAGCCTGAAGCCCTTTGCACACCAGATGCATATTTCTCGCGCAGATATTTCTCACATAATTTTTTTTTCTAACCTACTGTTTTCCAATGCAAGCTTTCACACCAGCAAGGTTCTTCTACTGAGCAAGTTTGCGGCTTTTGTTTTTTTGGACCAAGGTCGATTTTTCCAAAGTTTCGCTTACAAGGAGTACACATCCAACCAATCAAAATGCTCATTATTGACAAGCCTCATACCAAAACATTCAACATTGATTGTGTTCGTGTCTCAGCATCCAGTTCTTTAAGACAAAAAAACTATAAAGATAACAAATACAAAGACACTGTTTGGAGGGCAATAGCTGCGAAGAGTTAATATGCACTTCCAAATTTTTTGCAATTTTGTGCTGTTTTTATCGCATCCCCTTTGGCCTGCAAAGGCTTTCACTTTCAACAATAAGTGATGAGGTTTCTACTGGCACTTTCCATATACTGTTAGAATAAAGTGAAAGTTGTCAGTCGGTTTATACATTAAAATAAGTTTGGATTTATATATTTTAGTGTAAATTGCCTCGGTCTTTGTCATACACACACAATATTGCAGTCTACTCATTCTCATTTCTTCACTCTGAACTAATTTTGCTGGAGTTATTTTTATTATTGTAACTTTTTTGTTTTTTAAGCTCTTCATTTCCTGTATTCCTGCCCTGACAGCTGTCACTGTTCTCACGTTGGGTAATAAGTCCCCTCCAAATTTCTGATGAAATTCAAAATACATTCTAATCATAATGTTTTAAGCACTTAGTTTCAGATTCTTTTACAGAGTCATTCCGTTTTGTGGAGCTTTTGTGACTCCATATAAAACCAGCTTCAACACAATCAAGGCACATAAAAAATTCTGGTTTCATACACCAAAAAGGGGTGACCCCATTTTTTGGAACTTTTCTCCAAATCATCATAAATCATATATTCACAAACTTTTAAATTATGTATCTGACTCTAAATATTTCAAGAGAGAGATGCAGTGGGAGTGGACACAGTGTGGACCAGGTATCACTACACTGGGTGTTGGTGTGTATTTATTTGTGCTGCTGATGGTGTGTAGTGTGTGCTTCACTGAGACGTATGACAGCTATTCCCATTTCACTTCAACACAAAGCTGCTTTAAAATTGTCATTCAAAAACCCCTGTGCCTGTGTGTATGTGTATGTGTGTGTGTGTGTGTGTGTGTGTGTGTGTGTGTGTGTGTGTGTGTGTGTGTGTGTCTGTCTATATTATGACAGCTACTCCCTATTCGCCTCTTAGACAGTGAGCTACCTTGTTATAGCCATTCACTGCGGTGTGCGTATTGTGTGTGTGTGTGTGTGTGTGTGTGTGTGTGTGTGTGTGTGTGTGTGTGTGTGTGTGTATAATTGGCCTGCTGTTGACCGTCAGCTAATTGTGTCTGACAGCAGTAAAGGTCTCCGTTAAAAATGTGCAAAAGGAACGCTTATTGGGGTTCTAACCTGAAAACACACACACACACACACACACACACACACACACACACACACACACACACACACACACACACACACTGAATATGATGATTACTGTCTCAGGGGACGGTGTATCACTGTTGTCTCTTGAGACATTTTGACAAGGGCCAAATGGAAAACACACACAGGTCTGAATCTCATCATCTGTGTGTGTGTTTGAGTGTGTGTGTGTGCTCAGTGAAACTGATCCCTTTCTTTCTCTTTTAGTCTTTTCCATCTTTTGATTTACTGTTTTTTACTTAAGTGTTCTGCTTTTTTCTTTCATTTATGTCTTATTATCATTTTGTTTTGATGTAAAGTGCCACGCTGTTATTTAATAAATATTCATAGAAGTTAAACAATCTCTCTAGGTAAAGGTAACCTCTGTTTAAGATCCTTGTTATAGTTTTCCAACCATTCAACCATCTGCTATTGCTAATTCAATCTACACAATTAAATTAACAGATTGTGATTGCTGCTGACAAACACTAACACACACTCTGTGGGTAATTAGCAGAAAATACAGGGGGCCAAATCAGACTTTGCTAATTAGGACCAATTGGTGAGAATATCTGGGTGGTGAAAGTGTGTTCGTATGTATTGCTCTGAACACTGGGAGTTGGGGGAGTTGTGTTGCATAATTCAAAACATTTGGAACTACCTAGTTTTCATTTGTGTCATGTGACATCTCATCCACCAATCACAGAGAGTAGATGTAAAATATGTCCTCACCTGCGATTAATAAAATGATGCAGACCTACATAGTGACATATTCAGCATTGTCAGGTGAAATTAAACATTAAACTCCCTGGTTGATGCTAAAGCCCCGTTTCCACCAAGTGGTCCAAGTTTGGTTCAGTACAGTTTGGTACAGGTTGGATTGGTAAAGCCAGATCCTGTTTACGTTTCCACAGCCAACCGTGTCCTCTTTTGGGCACTCTTGGGTTGGTTGCCTGAAAGCCAGATGCCAATAGCCATGTCAGTTACATAACAACGTGACGTCTTGGCAGGGCGACACAGTGTACCCCGCTATTAAATCTAACCATAAGAGAAACGTGACTTAAGCCGCGTTTCCACCAAGCAGTCCCCCTCAGCTCAGTTTGGTTTGGCACGGTTTGGTACAGTTGGGCTGGATCACGTTTGCGTTTCCACAGCCCTCTCGTGGTAGGCGTGTAAGTCGGATGCCGAAAGCTGCAGCTGTTAAACAATAGTGTGACACCGTAGCAGCGCGACAGTTTACCCCACTAATTAATCCAACAAAGAAGAAAAACACGACACAGTACACAAAGAGCATAGATAGAAGACATGCAGCATTTCGTCCTCTCTGTGGTTGGCATGTAGCTCTTTGATACAAAGTGCAATCAGGCTTTGTTTCAGAGGGTCTGTGTGCCGCTGGGAGAAATGCAGCCACTGTCGCGGGGTAAGTGACGATTGTTTCGACCAATCAATGATCTGCAGTGTTGTAACTCTACCTTCTGAGAGCGGATTGGTTCAGTCTGGCACCCATACAGAAGGGGCCCAAAAAGTGGGACAACTTGTCTCGGTTGTTTGGGGATCTGTCCCAAGATAAGCCACAAAATGCGCGCCGTACCGAGATGAACTGAACCAGTCTGCTTGGTGGAGACACGGCTATGGTTAACAAAAAGCAATGATGGAAGACATTCAGCAATTTGTCTGCTTTGTGATTGGCATGTGGCTCTTTGCTTCAAAGCGCAATCAAGCTTTGTTTCAGAGAAGTCTGCGTGCTGCCAGGAGAAATTCAGCAAACCCAGCCGCACAGGAAGAGACGATTCTTTCGGCCAATCACTGTATTGCAGTGTTTCCAGCTTCACCTTCTTGGGTCGGAAAAGGTGAAAGGGTTGGTAAATTTTAAACCTGTCCCAGGATTGGTCAATCGGAATGCTACAAAATGCATGGCATTGTGGCAGCAAGGATTTTAGGTCCCATTATTTAACAGAAAAAACTTTCACAGTATGAAAAGTAAGCAATGTGATACAGTGCATGACAGTATATATGAAAGGTTTCTGTCACAACTGCTCTGAGATCAAATATAAACAGGAAAATTCATTTACAGAAAAATAGGAAAATAACAAAAAGTAATTACAATATGATGTACTGGTTGGAGGAATAATTAGAGCAGACCCTTTTTCAGTGTTAGACTAAGTGTGTGTGTATATGTGTGTGTGAGTGTGAGTGTTGAGCCTCAGCTGTGAGATTGTCAAAGGGATTATGGGAGTTATAGTTCAATGAGATACAAAGGGTGGACGACAGGTGAGACTTGTTAATAAAGGCTTAATGCTAAACACAAGCGCGCGCACGCGCACACACACACACACACACACACACACACACACACACACAAACACACACACACACACACACACACACACACACACACACACACACACACACACACACACTGTGGTCCAGCTGGTGTCTGAGCTTTCTGCAGATGGGACCTTTGCATGCCCTGCGTTTGTGTGTGTGTGTGTGTTGTTGCTTCGCTGCTGGCTGCTTGGTAAATGTGTCTGGCAGCAAGATGTAGTGTTTAGTTTTCATGCTGATTCAGGGGGCAGTGGGCACTAACAGGAGCAGGAACAGGTGCACACTGTCAGGTAGACTACAATTCAACTGTGTGATCACCTCTCAGTGAGTGAATAGAGCTTTTATTGTCTAGTGCAGCTGCAGAGTCAGGTAAAAAAGAAGAATATGTTTTAGAGCCATGCATCTAACAAACAAACTAACAAAGCTGCTGTGATATCTGGCAGAAGTGAGCTGGAGTGGGTTGAACATATAAGAGGGCTGATGTTATTGTTCTGGTATCTATCAGTACCAATATAGAAAAGTAGCTTTTCAGACCCAAGCCTTTCTTTTTCTTTAAACCTGGCAGTAAATATTTTATTGATAATGTAAAAGTCAGCTTTTTTTTGTCTTGGTGTTCAGGTGGTTTCTGTTCTTTCTGTAGCCAGCCTGAAGAGGTGCACTTTTTACAACTGCTCCATTTCTCCCTGCTAAGATGGGCAGTTGTGCTGCCATGTTCACAGACACCATTTAAGTTGTCTTGGTTGGTTGTGGCAGATTGGGATTGGGCCAACCACACACAGTTAATTGTACACACTTAAATTCAACACTATTTATTGCATGAATGTGAAAAACCTTCCACTAAAGCTGTGCTGTTCATTAATTCTAACAGTGTGACAACTCAAATACTCCTAAAGTTATTCATCGTCCTATCTCTCCTTGTTACTGGACTATTATTGTGAACTCGACTCCATCAATCATCTCACACTTGACATTTAAATAACTGTCCGACACAGTTCATCTGCATGTAGTCTCGCTGTCATTGAGAGCTAAGATTAGTGCGTGTGTTCCTCACTGAGCAGTCGCCCTCTCTGACAGCTGAAGGTCCTCTGTGTGAGTGTGGAAGTTATTTAGGCTCAGAGCACTTGTCTGAAAGTGGTTATGTCACAGGCCTTGGAGAAAGTGATGCACCAATTTTGTTCGACCTCCACAGTCTGGAAGTGAAAGTGCTGTGGAATAATGAGCCCAGCTGCTGTTACTTGTAAGCTAAAACCAACTCTTTGTTGAACATACCAACAAAGAGTTGGCTAGTACCAGTATCAGCTTGATAGTGTTACTCCACACTTGGTTCAGCAGATTAAGCTGGATAAAATGTATCTTAAAGATGTAGTGTGTGGTCTGGAGACAGATTTATCAGAAAAGTCTAGACAGAAATGGAATATAGTATTTATGAGTATGTTTAAATTAGTGTATTCTATGGTAGCACCAAACAGACAAACTAGCACTCGGTGGAAGATGAATAAGTGTCTGTCGTTTACAGAATTATTTGTATTGCTAGATTTTTTTTATGGTAAAAGTTTTCAAACGGAGGATCATATTTATAGACTAATTTACAGTTGACTTCATCAAAAATATGTGAATGCTTTTTGACAATGGGGGCAGCGTTAAGCTCCATTCATTCATACAGAATTAGTGTTCTTAAAACACTAAATTTAATTTGTAAGCAGCATGAAGCTGTCTGGTTGTTCTGTGGTCAATTGTCAGAAACGACACCATACTTTGGAGTCAACTTTTATCAGTTCTGACTGTTACAGAGCTACAGGAGTTCAAGAGTTAGGAGTGACCACGCTAACTGGTGACTCCCAGACAAAGATGTCAGGGATTGTCAGCAGTCAACAGGGTCACACTTAACACTGAAACACCAGCAATGTCTTCAGCTGTTATTAAATGTGTCTTCCTTATTCAACCTCACTTAACCAGGTTTAAAGACAAAGAACTGATACCAACTGCCTAATTATATGGTCATAGTAAAACTACAGCATATTATCAAACTATTAACCATTCTTTTGGGCATCAAATCACTTGTGTTTAAACTCTCTGGGGTGCATGCTGGATTTTTCAACTAAAATTCAAAATGTTACTAAAAAAAATTAATAAAGCCTGAAATGTAATAACGGACCCCAAGTGTATCAGAAGTGCTGAGCCCAAAATGTAATGCTAAAAAAATATAAATAATAAAACCCCAAAAGAAATAACTTTTTGCCTAAAACATAAAAAATATGTCACATTTTGGGTAACTCCGACACTATTCCTGAACCAAACTGAAAACTGCGTTATAGTTGGCACAATCAAATTAGAAATTTTAATTACTCTCTTTCTTTTTTGTTCTTTCTTTGTATTAAGAAAGGCTGCCCTAACCCTGTTTTTCCAGGACAGAACTTTCTTAGCTAGTGTGATGCTGTCATAGGGACTTCTACATAATCAATCTGGTCCTGAATAATTCATATTGGGAACCTAATAAATATCATTTAGAAATCAATCTATTTTGGTGCTGATAATCTCATTTTTTAATTATAGACTACACGAAGTGAGGTATTTTCTAGATCACTTTTAAAGTCCTCGTGGGGACTTAAAAGACTCAGCCAACCAACTAAAGAGATGTTTGATTATCTGATGAATTTTTTTCTGACACTACCCAGCACCACGTTCTGTGGTTCTTTAGGTGTTTTCTCTCTGACTGATTTTTTTGGTGACGTTTTACTTTCTCATCTCCCTCATAGTTATTGGTCACTCCTGTGTTTCCTTTTAGAAAAGATGAGTCCGAGCTGGCAGCAGGCGGCGGATAGGGTTTAACACACACACACACACACACACGCACGCACGCACACACACACGCACGCACGCACGCACGCACGCACGCACGCACGCACGCACGCACGCACGCACGCACACACACACACACACACACACACACACACACACACACACACACACACACACACACACACGTTGGATACTGTCCAGCGCCTTAATGCAGTCTTCCTTTCAGACAGTAACCCCTGGTGACAGCCACCGTGCGTGTGTGTGTGTGTGTGTGTGTGTGTGTGTGTGTGTGTGTGTGTGTGTGTGTGTGTGTGTGTGTGTGTGTGTGTGTGTGTGTGATGGTCCTGGCTGGTGTCCACCTTACTGTCACCGACTCTCATCTTATCAGTGAAAGTCTTGGATGGCTTTATATCCTCCACCTCTCTCCCCAGCCTGCCCTGCCTCAGCTGTAAAACTGTCTCCCTGAGTTTCTCAACCTGGGGCTGTTACCTGTGTGAGACCACACTTTGTCAGATTTATAGGGTCACTGTGTTTCTAGTAAAAGAAACTGATGGACCAGAGTCACTGATGTAGAGTGGGGATAGAGAGAACCCTGTGACATTACATTTATCCATGAGCAATAGATTTCTGCTGGCGTCATGTTGGAGGATTTTAGGGGGATTTTTGCCTGAAGGGGTCAGGAAACATGGGGAGCAGAAGGTGGGGGATGACATGCAACAAAGGGTCATGGCTGCTATGTTGATTACAGCCTCAGGACACGGACTGCATGCTTAAATTGCCAGGTCAACTGGCACCCCAGCTTTGGAATTATTTAAGTGAACTGCTTCAGTCTGCAGCTGCAGAGCACACTGTGGTGGCCGCTATGAAATCTTCTTATTTCCTATCACAATGCTAGAGAATCTCTGGTGGGCTATGGGTTTCATGAGATATGTACTTGATTTGTATGATTTAATTAACATTTTGTCTTGTTAATGCATCTGTCTGTCTCCAGCTGCAAACAAATTTTCCTGTGGGAACAATAAAGATACTATTTACTTTTATAGGGACAGAGAAGAGAGACCAGAGATCCTCTCTTTTACTGATCAAGGTGGTGATCTTAGAGATGAACAAAATAACATTCTGTATTTAAAAATCAAATTAAACTTGGGTCCAGTGTTGTGCTTTTAGTTTGTGTGATTTCATGAAATTTATTTTGCTCACCATTTGTTTGAAGAAGACTGACAAAAAAGATAAATGACAGCAAGCCAGCAATGTTTTGAGATGCCTAAATGACTGTATTTGTAAACTGTGTTTTGTGACTTTAAAACTAGTGACCCACTGTTTTCTTTCTGTCACTCAAAAAAGGTTCATTCCCACTGAGATCTTTCCCTGTGATATTGTCAGGCACATAAACTAGGCACCCTAGAAAACAACAAAAAGTACACTGGGTTAACCATACTCTTATTGAGTGCATTGGTTGTTGTCTCGCCAGAATTCAACAAAAGATTTTCAGCTTCCAAGGGAAAAAAGGCTTTTGAATCTTGGCACACCAGTGTTTTGTGTTTCCTGCTTAAACTCTGAGCTCTAGTTGAAAATTAATTTCTGCTTTATTCAGTTTGATATCTTAATCCGTCCAGTGAAATAGCACTGTTTTTCTTAGAAATCAACTCAAGTACATATTCATCCATCTATTATCCCTAGCACTTACTCAGGGTCACAGGGGCTGAAGTATCTCCGAGCTGTCACAGGGTGAGTGGCTGGCAGGACAGGTCGCCGAAAATTTTGGGTGCAGGGTTCCTGTGCGTCCTCGAAATGTATTGAAATGTCATGAATTGGGTTTTTTCAATGATGTGGTTTTGTTTTTTGAAATTCTTTTCACATCATTCAGCAATTGTGCATCAGCAGGAAGGATTTGACCGTGTCTTGACTGGACTCATGGACAACTTTATTGTTAATAGCAACTCTGGTTAATAGAGCCCCCCACTGCATATATCTTGTACATATATTCTTTTTGAAGTTATTAATGTATTTTAGAGGGGTAGGTTTAGTTATAGGACAGCTGAAGAGAGACAGAAAATGTGGGGAGAAGAGATTTGGGATAACAAGCAGCATGAACAAGGACCACAACCTCTGAACATGAGGTGTGCTTATAGGCAATGTATTTGTTTTGAGGTCAGATGGTATAAAAATTCTGTTACATGTTGCAGTGTGTGCTTATCAAACAAAATCTCACACACCTCCTGTGCTCTCACCGAAAATCATTCAGGGTTAGAGGACTTAACAAAGACCACACACTTTGTATGCTGTGAGCCTTTCACCCAATCATTCTTTCCTGCTGCAGAGAAGTTATATGGAAATGACTCCTGAATAATGGAGCAAAGAGTTTGTCTTCAAAAACGGCGAAGTGTAGAGCAGCTTCATGAAACAAATTAAAAATGAAAAGACAAAAGAGTGGAGAAACAGAGGAGAGCAGACAGGGAGTGATAGCATCAAACTGCAGGACAACGAGGACAAGGACACGCTGATGAAGTGACGCTCTGTGTGTGTGTGAGTGTGTGTGTGTGTGTGTGTGTCCCCGACTGGTGGGAGTGACTACAGATAGAGCTGTCAAGATAGTGATTTACTGAGAGGATTGGGGGGCGGGGTGCTGAAGGGGAATCAATAAGAAGGAAACCGTTAAGGAAAAGAAAGAAAGGGAAAGAGGGGAGAGGGGAAGGAAGCAGGGAAGAGGGGGATAAAGGTGGACAAGAGGACGCAAGGATGAAAAGTAAGGTAGAGAAGGAAGAGGAAAGGAAAAGATAGAGCTGAGGCAAGGTGAAGGGAAGGTACATAAAAAAAGTAAGCAGAAAGTTGTAGGGCAGGAATTTGTGTTTTTATCAACCTGCAGCCAGTAAGAAAAAAACAAAGCTATGCAAAAATGCAGTCATTAGGGACAAATGACTTTAATGCTCTCCATTTGTTTCCTCGTCCCAGTTGGAAACTACCAGAGTGTTTAGTTTTTGTACCTGAAGTTAATCTGATCAGAGATTTCCTGTAGGAGCTTCGAGGCTTTAAAAGGAAACTCAGCAAAATTAAAAAGAAGAAAAAAGAGAAACATCTGCTGCTTCAAAGCCCACTTTGAGCAGTAATGACGTGACTTCAGGTTGTTCTGAACCCTCTGTTAAGTCTACCCAGGAAACACACAGGCGCTGAACGGCAGCTTTGACCGAACAAACTGCCTCTCTGATCAGGATGAAAGTCTTTTAAGCAGCACAGACTTCAAAGCAGAGACGCCGCCACTCGCTGCTTACCTGTACAAGAGCTTTTCACGAGGTTGTTCTCAAACATAGATAAATACATGAAAACAAAAACTACATATTGATGGTGCTTTGATGGGGATGATAAAATAACTGAAAGCAAAGCAGTGCAGGTCAAAAGTCATCTCAACGCGGCGTTTTCTGCCTTAAAGAGACACATCAAACACCATCAGTGATAGCATGAAGAAATGTGAACAGAATCATGATCTGATTAATTCACAGATGAAAAGAGAGAAATGAAAAATACAGCTTGATGTTTTCGCTCACCTGCTCCTGAATGACAGCTTTCATCTGGTGTATGAGGGGTTGTATGTATTTCTATCTGTTGTTGAGAAGAGCAATTACTGATCAGTGTATTTTGATTTGTTTTATTTCATCTCCTGTTAAATCTAACATGCAAGTGTTTTTACTCACTTCACATCAAGTATTGGACAGCTTGGACAGTGGCTTACTGCTTGAAAACTTTAGGCTGTAAATGCATTTCTACTACCTCGTGGTTTCTACTACCTTTCTTTGGCTTGCTGTTTCACCTATTAAATGGGCAGTGCTGGGCAGTAATGTGTTACTGGCAGTGGTGATTGCTCTAAGACTGCAAGGGAAGCTCAGCCTCCCCTAAAATGCCCCCCCAAAAAAGTGGTGATATGCTGTGTGTGCATTTCATTGACAAAAAATGAGCTAGAGTTCCTTCATCTTTTGTTCAGAATCAGCTACCAATCTAAGGTAACTGGCTCGACCTCCTTCTCATACATCCCTGCAGAGTCTCAGCGCTTTAACACAGTCGGACGCTGAGCATCTACTGACTTCAGCGAGGAAGCGTAGAGTGGGTTGTTCCACTGTGGAAAGTGGAGGGTCATTGGATAAACACCGGGCTTTGTCCTGCCCATCGGACGCTGAGCGTCTCTGGGGGTCCATGAGGCAGTGGGCTGGCCTGGACGCTGGGCTTCTGCATGATGATTGGATGATCTGTGTGAGGCTGAATCCCTTTTTGATAGACAGTGAAATGAGCCAGTCAGCGATCTTGAAGTATAACCCTCCACCCCAGCATCTTCTGAGTTTTACATTTAGTTGTTTTGGACTGATCGATCCCCAGAGAGTTTACCTTTCTTAAAAACACTGGTTACTAGTAATGCATTACTGTAATAGTGTTACTTTCACTAGTAATGAGTAACGTAAGGAATTACTCTTGAAATTCCAGTAATAATATCACAGTTACTTGAGCAAAAAATGACTTGTTACTCCCAAAGTGTTGTTACCTGCTAACGCTTCAAAATAACAACAGTCATGTTGACAAATAGTCAACACCCACGACAGGTGAGAAGCATACATACCTGGCGACCCCGGCTAGCTTGAAAGATGGAGCATTTCATGTTTACTTTAGCAGCTGGAAATCTTCCCATTGCTTCAGTTTTATCGTGAGGAAAGATGACAGCAGCATTGTTGTGAGAGGCAAACTGTGTTTTTGTACTCAGTCTCTTTCAGCCTTGATCAACTTAGACTGGATTTCAAAAACTGTCTTTTTTTGTTCTTAGTTGAACCAGATGTGTGTTTAATAAAGCCTGTTGCTCTGATGTGTTCATAGGCTGCAAAAAAAACAAAAAAACAAAAAACAAAAAAGAAAAAAACAACGTACCTCCTGGCAATTCCACTGATGACATGCACAGAGGCCATGTGCCCACTCAAAACCACAAGGAGAAAAACTACGTTTATCCTTTTTTTTCAGTAACAGGCCCAACACTCGATGTAAGGATATTGGAATGGTGGTCTGCAGTGCACACTGAGAAGTTTGTTTTTCCAGAGTTTCCATTTCAAATGTGTTGTACCGTTGGAAGGAGTGCTGTGTTTGATGCAGGGTCTGTTCACAACTCTCCCCACTCTTATTTTATTTTAAAGCTATAATGCATCACTGCAGTGTTTGGTACCGTTCATTGATTTTGTTACATTGTGCATTTAGATGATCAAAGTGTAATCTAAGGAGATGAATTCCTTAAAATCTAAATTCCTCATTCCTTCATCTAACTCTTTCTTTTCTTTTCTTTTCATCCCCTGCAGCCTCAGAAACCTCAACTTCCTCCTCCTCCATCCCCTTGTCCAGTCTCGGAGGTTTCGTGGACTTCACTTTCACCCAAGAGCCTCAGGACACAGTGACGGTGCGAGGCGGTGTGCTGCAGCTTGACTGCCAGGCTCAGTCTGACACAGTGGCTGGACTTCCTAGTATCACGTGGCGAAAGGATGGCGTGTTGCTCAGTACAGTAGTGGATGAGAGGAGAAGGCAGTTAGCTAATGGCTCACTGCTGGTGCAGAATGTCATGCACTCAAGGCACCACCGGCCTGATGAAGGGGAATACCAGTGCCTCGCCACACTTGACGGAGTTGGGAGCATTGTTAGCCGGACAGCTAAAGTCACCGTAGCCGGTAAGAGACGTGTTCTCGCTTGTGGTTCAGAATGTCCAAAATTCCTTGTATTATTATTATTATTATTTACTATATTGTACCACGTGAGGGTAGAAAAGAGGGGATTCTTCATTGACACTCATGTTCACTAACACCTTGACCTGTCCTTCGTAGTTAAAGCTGACATGCTGCCATTCTAAATATCACTCTGCCTCCTCCATTTATTTTACTGTTGCTTTTTTATAATGGAACTAAAGCAATTCACCTGTAATGTAATTTGGTAAGTGGAGAGTGGCTTAAGATCAATACTGTTTATGGAAGACATTAATAGAAAGAGAGGCTTACAGGCTTAAGTGCAGCACCATCACCAGTAATGTGTGCTGTCTACACAGTGGGACAATTTCCTGACTCATATCTGCTCAAAGGTTAGAGGAATTTAATTTATAAGAGGGTGTATATACAGGAAAAGAAAAATTAGAAGCTATATATATTGTCAAAGATTAAAAATAAATGAGATAGCACCTTACTTCTTAAACTTAACATTTTTTTTTTTTAATTTGGCTTTTTCACATACATATCTAGATGTGGATTGAAGCTGATGTCAATCATGAATAATACTGCTCACTCTAAATTTTTGTAAATCTTTGCATAGATGAGCTGCCTGCATATGGGTGTTGAATTAAGATGACAAAAAAAAAAGAAAAAGAAAATAGATGTGAATAAATGTTAAAGAAAATAACAAAACCCAAACAGCTTCCTTTTTGTGACCCCACAACCTTTTTTTTTTTTAATTTGTTGACCCGTCACAAATTCATAAACTTAAAAGAAGTTAAAGAAGTGACAAGACACAGGTTATATCAACCTGGATTACTGCCAACCCTCACTACTCTGATGTCCAGAAGTTTCTTTGGCAGCTCATCTCCATCAGTAGATTGAAAATAAACTGGAGCCTTCAGCAAAGCTGTGAAGCAGCCTTCGGCAGAGCTGTGTAGCAGCCATCAGCTGTATAAAGCTCTCCGTCACCAACACTTTCCTGATAATGACCCCTTCTTCACTCGTGTGGCGTTTGTTTAAGGACGTTTGAAAGCTGTGCAAGGTTGCACTGCCTGCACATGAGTTTGGAGGAGGTTAATTAGACAAAGATTTATTACTAAGTATAGGTGAAACAAAATAGTCCTCACGATGCAACACACAAAAAAATATATGGCTCATGATACAAACTAACTTTTGTTTACAACTTTACAAAAAAGAGTTACATTCAAAAAAACAGCAGCTCTTTTTCTTTTTGATGCCTGTCTTTCCATGACTTTCTTATAAAATTGATTCTTATATCTGACTGGCATCATTATTTTTGGAATTAGGAGTGATATAAGTATATATAATTTATTTAGTGGACTATAGAACAATAAATACCAAACTAAAGATGAAACCCATCTATAATAGCTAGTCCACAAATGGAACGGGTTAATTAAACAAACGGACTCTTCCTCACATGGTGTGTTTATGAAGCAGCTGACCGCTCTCAGTGGATCAGTCTGAAAACAAACAGTGAAGTCATATCTCCTGTTCAGACCCTCAGAATTAAAATGAACACCTTCAAACAAACAACCACCCATTCAAAACACCAGCACTCAACATGATGGGGCTTATAGTTTCCTGTGAGTACGTTAGCTTTAGCTCACGCAAGCGTCAGATGATAAGAAGAGGGATGACTGACAGCGTTTTTTCAAACTCCAATACAGAGACATAATGTGGAAGCAGGACTAACACACTGGCACAGATTAATTGCTATAGTTTTGATCAAATGTAACTAACCTTAAATAAAGTTTACTACATTAAGACAGTTGCATGTAGGGATGGCCTAAAACCAAATTCACAGTATTTTAAAGCTGTATTATGATGTAATTCTCAATATTCTGATTTCTGCTCTAAACCACTAAAAAAGAAATTAAATTTAACCCTTTGATGCATAAATGACACCAATACAATGATTCCAGCAGACCATTCAGTTGTTTTTTTAAGATTTGCATTTGCAAACCCCCAAACACGCAACTGACGAGATTTGCAGGCAGTTTTTTCCCCCTCCTCCCTAAATACAAAAAGCACGCCTGTGCAGGAGTTTTTTGGGTGGGTGAGGTAGTGAGCCGCTTGTTGTGACAGAACCAACAGAAAGTGAAGGAAGTGAAACTTGAAAGACAATTACATACAGATGTCTTGAAACATTTGTGTGACAATTCGTACTTGATAGTTGCGTTATAGTCATTTCATGCATCTAACATGCAACAACCCCCGATATATCAAATATATTTGATAAATCCCCTACATCTGGTTGCATGTGCAAGTTATGATTCACCAAGATCTTGCAAGATCTTGATGATGGAAGAGTCTGGCCGTTACACAAAGCCTTTTCCAGCACATCCCAAAGATTCTGAGAGGGGTTAAGGTCTGGACTCTGTGGTGGCCAATCCATGTGTGAAAATCATGTCTCATGCTAACTGAACCACTCTTTCTCAATTTGAGCCCAATGAATTCTGGCATTGTCATCTTGGGATATGGCCATGCCATCACAGAGGGAAAAATCCATTTATGAAATAGTCTGTTTTTTTAGTATATTCAGGTAGTCAGCTGACCTCATTCTTTGAGCACAGACTGTTGCTGAACCTAGACCTGATTGACTGCAGCAACCCCAGTTCATCACACTGCCCCCACAGGCTTGGAAAGTAGGCACTAGGCATGATGGGTACATCACTTCATTGGCCTCTCTTCTTACCCTGATGGTCCATCACTCTGGAACAGGGTAAATCTGGACTCATCAGACCACATGACCTTCTTCCATTGCTCCAGAGTCCAATCTTTATGCTCCCTAGCAGAATGAAGCCTTTTTATCTAGTTAGCCTCACTGATTGTTGACTCCAAGCAGTCAGACTCTACCATCATGAATGCAAGATCTTGGTGAAAAAAATAGTTTTATTTTGTGTGTCCATGAGATTTATTTTGCAATTTATTTATGTCATGCCACTATCACCAATTTTGGGTTGATATGCTGCTAACATCGTTAGGCTTAGGGTTAGAAACTGGTCTGTTTTTTAAATTAGAGATTCTTTGAGAATGACATGAATACAGTTTTGATAACAACATTTAATATGAGAAATAGTGTTCACACAAAACAAAAATAAAGCTATTATTGCATAGAAAGGGTGATTTATGGCGAGTTCGGAGTCATGTGAGTTAGAATCCCAACAGGATGAAGAAAAACTGACAGACTAGATGTGAATATTTCGAAAACAAAAGAAAAGCAGCAAAGAAGTGTCTTTTCATGTTGAAAGGTTTAAATGTCAGACCTGATGAATATGTATTCTGATAGTTGTTGTCTTCATTTAGACAGACCAAATGCATGATGTGACTTTTAAGGTGAGGTCACAGAGTTTCTCATTTAGACTCTTCTGTTTAGTCGGCTGAATTTAAATTATCGCCTAAACAACATGCTGATTACTTCTGAGACTCTGATAACAAGCTGCTGCATAACTCACAAACACACACACACACACACACACACACACACACACACACACACACACACACACACACACACACACACACACACACACACACACACACACACACACACACACACACACACACACACACACACACACACAAACCCATTCTCTGTATCAGAGTGTATCAGCCAGTTGTCTCTTTAGCTCGCTCAGCTCTTTGTGTTTGAGTGTTTTGGTCTCTGGAGTGACTCTCAGCCTCCCACTCAGTTAGAGGCTTACACAGACCGCAGACTGGCAGCTGCAGGTCTCGGGGAGAGTGTGTGTGTGTGTATCTGCAGTGTCTGTGGTTTCACAGTTTACCACTCAAACAATCATCTAACACTTAGCTGCAGCAGAAACTACACAGCAGATAATGTGGGGCTCCCTGAAATCCAGGATTTAGATTGAACTCCAGGGCCAAAGTCAACGCCACTTCAAATGATGAGTCCAAAGTTTTTTGGATGAAGTTTGGAGTGCATACTTTAACTCAGAGAAGAAAACAACAAGAGTACAATAATATTTCACCAACAGTTGTTTAACCGTGGAGGAGAACTTCAGTCCATTTTAGTCTCAGCAAAGAAAATATCATGTTAGCTGAGTAGATACCATGCTTTTCACCCCTTGAGGAGCTCCCTGAAATCTATCTCAATGTCTCAATGCGAAACTTTGTTGACTGATGTTGTGTTGTCATGGAGACTAGATGCTGCAAGTCAATCTGGTCCTGACAGACCTGCTGAGAAAAAGCATTAGAGATGACATGTTTGGCACTGATAATCTCATTTTAATTTGTGGAATAAGATCAGGCATTTTGACTTAGGCTTTTTCAAAATCACTTAGAAAGCCCTCACAGTGAGTTTAACTACAGAGAACCTCTTGGCAGGATCAGAATATGAGTGAGTGTTTTGTTTTTAAGCATTATCTGAAAATGAAGATTTCTGGACGACTGAGAACCGTCACACCAGCCATCTGTACCGTGCCCAAGCACGTTTCAACCCTGAAGTTGAGTTTGCTTGGCCAGTTTGACCGATGTGTTCTGCGCTCAGGCACGGTACACTTCCTTGACTTTGGCACACTCCAGGGAGGTGTGCTTCAGGGCAGTACACTTCATGCACCAGCACAAGCACGTGTAAGCACGCGACATGTTTTGGAACTGCTTGTACAAACACTGAGTACAAGTATGGTCCATCTGAGCTTTCATTTACTCTGTTGTGTGAATGCACGAACAAAAAAATCGCAGCCAGTTTTCTTTTATCCAACAAAGGTATCACTCTCCTTGAATCTTTGCGGCATAGTATGTTCATAGAGACAGTCTTTTTTTTGATATCTTCATTAATTATCTGACACTGACCTGTGATAGCATGAATAACCATGAAAGTAGGAACAGTCATTCATGACATTTTAGACACACACACACAAAAACCCCTTGAAAAATAAGGCTTTCAAATAAAAACATTCAAGGTCTACTTCATTTAATTATATCTTACAAAAAAAAACAAAACTTTGAATGGATTTGATCATTTTTCTTTTAGGGATACACCGATCTGATCCTGGTATCAGGTATCGGTGCCAATCCAGCCCCTCAAAGCTGGATTGGGAATTGGTGGGAAAGGATCGGTCCAAACTTGACACTAAGGCTAAACTATGGTTTAGTCAAGAAGATATACAATTTTACAATCAAACAGTCATTTCTGCAAATTCTGAAGCATTTTTTAACCAAACTGCTGTTAAACATTTAAACACATATATTTTCAATAAATTTTAACTTCAGTAATTCCACATGTACCCATTTTATGTCTTTTACTCAAAACATTACCAGTCTTATCCCACAGTGGAGCACGCAGGTTATTATTTAACACTGGTATTGGATTAGGATCGGTATCGGTCGATCCCCAAAGCCCAGGTATTGGGACCAGAAAAGTTGGATCAGTACATACCTAGTTTCTTTCAGAGTTATAAATTAAACACAGCACTTAGGTTATGTTTCTGGGATAAAATAAACAAACTAAAATAGTCAAAACCAACCTATCACTTCCAGTGAGGATACCCTGACCTGCTCATGCAGTGGCGAACAGGCTGAGTGGGATGTCACTTGTTTGTTAAACCATCTAGGTTGTGTTAACACAGAAACAAACACAAGAAAACATTCAGAGTCTGTTTTTTTTTCTCCCTGTGAATAAAGAGAAAGCATTTTCTACTCTGTCTGTTAAAATTGCACCAGAAGTGTAAGTTAGCATGTGCTGTTTATAACATGTCAGGGTTTTGTTTCTGATTGCGCAAAAATGCTCACATTGGAAGAAAGGAGAATTTTATGTCCACAACTTTGATTATATAATTTATTTTCATGGCTGTTTATAGAACTTCAGCAAGACTGTCCTATTTTAGGCCTGTATTACAAAATGAGATGTATCAAATACACACACACACACACACACACACACACACACACACACACACACACACACACACACACACACACACACACACACACACACACACACACACACACACACACACACACACACACACACACACTCAGAAACACACTACATTCACCTAGATACCAGTGTTAAATTAAAATATAAACCAGTTCTGCTTCCCCGTCATTCATGTAGACTCTCACTCTGCTACACACACACACACACACACAAACACACACAGACACACACAAGTGCACACAAAACACATTACAAGGCGAAATGCTAATGAAAAGCAGAGGCTTAAAAATTCAATTAGTGTTCTTATTGTGTGTGTGTGTGTGTGTGTGTGTATGTGTGTGTGTGTGTGTGTGTGTGTGTGTGTGTGTGTGTGTGTGTGTGTGTGTGTGTGTGTGTGTGTGTGTGTGTGTTGAAAGATGACTGTAAACTGGGAATTAGTTAGAAACACTGAACACACAGAGAAAGCAGGAAAGAGAAAGGAGGGGGAGCCACCAGCCAAGTGAGCAAAGCGAATATGAGAGGAAAAAAAAGACAAATAGAAAGTGGGAAAAGGATACAAAGGATAAAAGAAAGAAAAATAAATGATTTTCAGAATGAATCAGACATAAATGAATTACCAAGATTAAAGAAAAATGTAAGAACAGCAGAAAAATAGAGCACATCCCAGCAAACAGAAGGGCACTTACATTTACAAACAATTTTGCTTTGCTGTTTATTGTCGTTCTAGTTCACATTGGTGGAAGTGTTATGTGCACAAAAATGTTAAGACGATGCCAAGTATTGAATGACCTACAAAATTAGATAGTATGACATAGTAAAGTCATTTATGCATACATACATCTTTTTACGTAGATACTTTAAATTTTTCTTTTGTTAATTTCAGTTAACATGATTTCTGCTCCTTAGGAGTCAAGACTCAATTTGTTATTCCAAAGGTTAGGGTGGGGCTCCAGGGACCTTTCAAAGAGATCTTATCGAGGCAAATATGCCTAATAACCAGTGTTGCCAGAGTTAACTTTAAAAGTAATTTGACTTTTGATTATTCTTTTAAGAAAGTAACTTGGTTACTTTACTGATTACTTGACTTTAAATGTAAAAAAAAAGATCATATGGTTACTAGATGAAAAGTTATGTTATTAGTTACCTTTAACAGCTACCATCATCCCTGCTGCCTCAGAGAGCTGGACAATTTGACTGTGAAAATTTGTGTGATTGTGATAAAAATGAACAATGATATCAGTCTGTTTGTTAAAAAGGAACATGCAGAGATTATTGTTGTGAAATATGTGCTTCAATGTTTGAAACAAAACATTGATTTTAAAATACAACTAAAGAGGGCTTAAGTAAACTTTCAGCACAGAGCGTCAAAACAAACCTTAATATTGTCATCTTTAGCTGGCACAAACTCAAAACAGTGACTGTATTCCCAGCAAGAAAACGTGCATCTCTCTCCTCCCTCCATTGTTGTTTACGTGTGTGCCGCTGTGGTTGTGGTGAGTTGTCTTCATGCTGAAAACGGGACTTGTTGCATACCCGAGTCCCATCACCCCCTGAGACACAAGAAGAAAGCAAATAAAGCAGTCCCCTTAATAAAATGTCAAGGAAGTATCTTGAAAGACTTTTCAGTCAGCTCTGTGTGACACCTTTTGAATATCTAAATTTCACCAAATCTGATTTCTGATGGAATTTTGCTGACTTTTGGGACAATTAATTACATGTCCTGAAGGAATAAGAAGCAATAAAGAATAATAAGACAGAAATTAAACAGGGCAGATGATCTTTGTAGGCAGAGTTGCTAGGATAATGAGGAATGGCACTGATTGGCTGGCCAAACCTTGCCTGGGTGCAGGCAAGGAGTGCAGAGACGGTAAAACACAAGAGGCAACCTCCAGTCTAAGAAAGTGAGACAATGCTGAAGTGCTAAAATCTGCTGTTTCTCCAGTGTCTGCTTGAGGCTAACTCTGGAAGTTACTGGAGGTCACATACACACTAAGCCAAAAAAAGCTGCTTTCACAACAGAATTAAACGTATTTAGAACCTGGTTCAAGAAATGTCTCCTGTTTCTAATTTCACTATCAGCATACACTGTACAGCGGTGATTTTTTTTTTTTTGACTCGGCAGTTTAGAGGATATTAAGATGGGAGCTAGCCCACAGCTCAGCTTACGTGACTGACAGGCACCCTATAGCTGCTCTCAAAGCCCCTGTCACTTCCAATAAGGCTGCAATAGCTGTTTTGCTTAAAAAAATCAGATTCAGAAACAGACGGGTGACATCAGGGAGACTATGTCTATTAATTCAGACATGGCTAACGGAGCTAACATCAGACACGGACGCCATGTTGGAAGAGCTTCACCTGCTGTGAGCAGACAGGATACAAGAGACAGAGACTGAACAGACTGCTGAAGAAGCTCAGTCCTGGACCCTGTGGAGGTGGAGGCTGGCTGAACTGGAGAATGATGGACAAGCTGTCATCATCTATTTTCATATGGACCTTTTTGCACTTTCTATACACTTTCTTACTTTTGTTTTCTTGATTGCTGCTGTGACTTCAATTTTGTTGTACTTATTACGATGGAAATAAAGTTCCATTCCATTCTATTCTATTCTATTCTATTCTATTCTATTCTATTCTGTTTATACAGTCTATGGTAAAACACCCAAGCAATAATGGTAAGCAGTCTAGAAAACTGACACCAGAAAACAACGTAGTGTGTATTATCTAGAAACTGGTTGGAGCAGAATGAGTGGTATTTGTTGTTGGAAATGTTGCTCCTTTCATGCCTTCCCTCTGAAACGTGGTGGAACCACGTCGTCAAAGCAGTGTGAGTTGAAGTGGTTTGTACAAACAAACAAATTAGCACCAACTCTAGCTGGCAAGTTGTTGTAAAAGAAAAAAAAATAGAAATCAAAAACTTAAAACTGTTTTTTTGTGTCCTCTACTGCTTGAACATATTGTGGAGAATTGTATTTTCACATCTAGCATCAGTGCAGAGTCTGACTTTAACCTTTTAAATCTTAAAGTACAACCACAAAAACATAGGAAGCCATGTTTCTCATGTAGGTTGGCTACGTACGTAACATAGAGACCCATAGTCTACATTTCCTGGATTCCTTGGGTTGTACCATGGCTGAAGTTTTCATGCAGGTAATGAAAGACATGTTAGATTTTAATGCAGACTATAATAAAGAAATCTCTCTGTCAGTATTTGGCAAGAGCATACTTCTCTGTTTGCTCTGTCCAACTTTTTTCTTTTTTTTTTTTTTTCCACATATCGAGATAAAGTATGCCACCCTCATAGTGTTTTTGAAACAAACTACATCTAAAGCTCCTCAGTTGACAGTGCTGGAAAGAAAAACAGAAAAGCCTTCACTTCGTCCATCCCCAATTAGCCACCATCTCCCAGTGGATTTGGACAAATCCCAATTAACGACGATGAGGAGAAGCGGCGTCCGACCCACAGAAGCAGATAATAATCGTTCCCAAGGCAAAGATTCTGAACAGTAGTGTCCCTGAGTCCCTGAGCTGCCCTCCACTGTTTGCTGTGATTTGCATTTTATTATCCATCTGAGGTATTTTAGATGTTCCTCTAACGAGCATGAAAACAGCAGGGAGGGTACGGCCGCTGTCATCGAGGAGTTTAATAGAGAGGTTGCTGGTTTGACTCCCAAAGCAGAAGGATGAAGTAAGGACATAACGATTTCAGAGTTTGAGATTGTCCTCTTGCTCTCCTCTGTTTTTTGCTGATTCTTCCTCCTGTTCACCTCCTCCTCCCTCTGTCCTGATGATTCGGCTTCCTCGTGTTCCCCTCTGACTCTCCCTCATCTTGTTTTATTTTATTCTGTCTGATCAAAATCTCCTGTCAAATAATTCTGCAGCAGCATGTTCCAGTTGATGCATATTTTGTGGAGGGGGGTTTGAGGCAGAAAATTCCTCGGACAGTCACAGCTGCTAATGAGGAACTGTAGATCCCCTCCAAAAGCGAGTCAATCTCAGTTTGGCTCCTTGTTTAAATGTTTGACTGTATGCGAGATTTGAACATGTTTAAGGCAAAGTGAAAAAGAGCGACTTGGTTACTACAGATGATTTTTCGAACCAAGGCGTCTGTTAGTCATGCAGCTTGCCGGACTGAACACACAGCTGGTGTGAGTCAACAAACAGAACAGAGACGGACTGGAGATGTATCAGGTGAATTTTAGATGTTTTAGATGTTGGAATGAGCTTGAAGTGCATGTTTCCATTACATTATCACCTCCCATTGTTTGTGCATGGGGAAACACTGCAATTGAAGAAATTGTTACTGTATCAGATTTGGAGCTGATAAATCATGAACTTTAGTGGATAGTATTGCATTATTGTATAGTAGTGTGCTCCCTGAACATGTGGAAGCATCTGGTTGTCTCTAATTCATCTAATGCAGTCAGTAGCCACGTGTACATGGACCCAAATATTCCGCTTGCATTCGGTTTATTTGCCCAAACGGAAAGAATTTAACCTTTGTATACACCTCACTCCGAAAGAAAAGTGCCAATCCCAATGGACATTTAATCGGTTTCATAGGGGTGGAATATTCCTTTCCCCAAACCGATTGAGGTATCATGTATCCACTCAGGCGGAAAGTTGTCAGGGTGCTTTCTTTCAGCGCATGCTCAGATATGACGTAAGACGCAACTAGAGACGTTCCTCAATTTTAAAAATGGTGGCGAGCCGTCAGCACTGGAGGAAAGTTTGCTTTTGATCCAAACTTTGAAGAACTGAACATAATTTCAAGACTGGACGGACACTCGCAATACAAAGTATTGCAATACCGTGATATTAAAAAAAAACAAAAAAAACTGTTGTCCTCCATCTTTGATAAATCACGTGATGTTTACATTTTTCTGTGCATGCCCCATTGAGTATTCTGTTTGATTATAGTGGTGCATGTAGACCAGAGATTGGAATATTCCTTTCCATGTATACTATTGTTTTCGGAAAAGTCATTCAGAAAGATTCCATTCGGAAAGACGAAAAACTCCACATGTAAACGTGGCTAGTGAATTCAAACCTCTGGTCATGTTTGCTGTGTTTTAGGGATGACTTTGAGATAAATATTGAAATACTCTCTCATGTCATACTGTCAGTCAAACCAACAGATGGTTCATGAAGTCTGGGCTTCAGGTTTTAATGCTTGTGAATTTTAATATCATCAGTGAGCATTTATTTATTGCTGCCTGTGCTCCTAAATTTGCCTGGTGTTATTCACATTGATTTACTGCTGGCTGTCTGAGCATTGCAACAGGAACTGTTGGCATTCCCAGGAGAGAAGCTGAAGTAATGAGAAGGCGCTTATTTCACCTTCCAGGGTCTCCTCAACTGGAGGAATTGGTAAAAATGTGACTACAGCAGTTTGTTTTGCAACACTGTAGATTTAATTTAAAAACAATGCAGCACCTGAGAGCTAAAACCGTGAAATCTATCTTAGTGACAGGTGAAGACAGTTTGCCATTAGATGGATTTACCATTATTAGAAGAATCTGAAAAATCTTGCAGCTCTACTGTGAATCTGACTCTGATTTCACCTTTACTTTCTGTGCCACTTGGCTTTTAACCTTACTGTTAACACAATCAGGAAGAATCTGTACAAAATTTTTGTTCCTCATGACAAACTTTGACTTTTTGAGCTATGAGGATCAGGAATATTGAAGTTATTTTACCCTTTTTAAAGCATTATTATTTGTTTTTTTTTTTTACCTTTTGGGGGATTATGGTCATCACTAGAGATAGGAAAAAAAAAATATTGATAGGCCAAGCTCTGCGAAGAGCACAGGAGATGAACCTCCCTCTTCATCCGCTGGCGGCTCAGTTAAAGGATCACAGCCACTGAATGACCTCCTGACTGTTGCCACGGCATTTATGATCAGTTTCACCCCAGACACAGCACCGACCAGCTGCTCTGTGTGCGCGATGATGGTCTGAGTATCATGGTGGAGGGCGTACATGACATTGGACACTGCTCTCACCTCCTACGCAGCAGCCTGTGACCCATACATGTGAGTTCTCCAACTCCATGCATTCCAACTTCATTTTTCCTTTACAACCACTCTGCTCTTCCAAACTCTCTGTGGTGACAGCAGGTAGTATGTGCTAAATCCTCATTAAAAAGGGTGGTTTCCACCAGGCAGTCTTGGTAGATCACCTGCAACACACACGAATAACAAAAGTAAAGTAGATCTACCAGTTTTATTCACTTTTTCAAGAAGTTGAAAAATCTTCTTCAGGACATCCATCATGTTCAACCTCAGATAGAAAAAAATCAACATAATAAAAAAACAAAAACCTTCTGACATTTTCACAACTTATTTATGAGTACATGTAATGGAGCATTTAAGGTTGATTAAATAGTTATTTCATTTATATAGTAACAGATATCTAGACTGACTGATATATATAAAAAAAGAGCATGTTATGATTTTTTCTCATATCACCCAGATTTGAGGCGGATGGTTTCATTTTTACAGTGAAGTGGACTGTTAAGTCATAACAATAGGAACTTTTTTATGCAAAGGTTGAAAGACAAACATTGGTTACATTTATCAGTTTCACAAACTGACACCCAATAATTTTTTGCAACATTAGTTAAATGTCACAGCAGTTAAGTAACAAACTTGATACACTTTATGTTTTTTTCAAGGTAAGGGTATGTGTGAAACACTGCATTTGACTTTCAGCTCTCCAAAAACAAAAGTTGTTTTCTATTCTGAGGAATATTGTGCGATTTACACTAACATAATTTCTATTTTTATTCTTGGTGAACTATAGAGTTTTGCTGTTTATCACAATATTGTGGTCTTGTGATACTATCGTTAGTATTGTGATTTGCATTGTGTTGTGAGTCTCTTGCCAGTGCTCACTCGTAGTCATCACTTTGTTTGCTGCAGGCTGGACTTTGCTTTTACTTTTAGATTTAATTGGTTCTCCCATGGAGGAAATACTGTAACTTATATTTGTCCCAAAAGTTTGTGACTTTAATTTTGCGACAGAAAAACACCAGACAAATAGCAACCAGAAATAACAATGACACAAGTGTCCACTTCTTATTCTACATTTCTTTTATTGTGATAAAGACATTCCACTCATTGCGTATGTGGCTTAAGGGAGAGCTGGTGGTGCAGCTGAAAACAAAAACAAAGAGAAACAAACAACATTTTCTACTTTCAGGCATACTACTGCATGCTTATTGAACTTTTTATATGCACAAAGACTACATGTGTTGATTTACCATCATTATGTGGATTAAGATTGCTCACGGGGACCACTAAGAGTCAAGTCTTTACAAGTTACAATTAGATTAAAATCTGTATTTATGGATATGACATGTAGCAGTTACAGTGACGTTTATCTCTAATCTGAATGGCATTGAAACAGACCCAATACATCGTCCACACACAAGTAACTAAACAAGTGTGTGTGTGTGTGTGTGTGTGTGTGTGTGTGTGTGTGTGTGTGTGTGTGTGTGTGTGTGTGTGTGTGTGTGTGTGTGTGTGTGTGTGTGTCAGTGTGTATTGCTGCAGGCCACCGTGTGAGCCACAAAGGAACAGACAGCAGCAGAACTTATATAAGACACATGATCTAAATTCACATCAGTGTTCCCCTCGCTTTCGATCTGGGTGATGTCACAGCAACTCAAGTCTCCGCTGATTTAAAGACGCACAGACCTGCATCCAGCAAAGTCCTTTTCAACGCTTAAAAGGTTGATCTGAAGCTTTATGTACCATAAGGCCCTACAGAACACAGAGAGAAAGTTGGTGCTTGTGCTGTAGCTTCCTGGCTGTTTGTGTTTCACAGATAAGGTTTCAGGCCAGAAAAGAAGATAACAAACACAAAACTGGAGAAAAATGTGGAAACAAGCTGCATGTGTATGTGTGTTTTTTTTTTTTTTTTTTTAATCTCATCACCGGTTGGACAGGCTTCATTAGGATTCCAACGCTGCCAGGATTTTAGGACTCATGGGTTTTGAAAACTTGGATTCCATGAGCTACTGTGTCTAACAGACAAAGCAAACTTTTTTATCCTTTGAATTGGTGGAATGACACAGACATTGCTTAAATTTGTCCCTGTTTAATTCTAAATGACTGTTTCCAAAAAAGAAAAACTACTTTTGATGGATCCAAGGTTTTCTGCAAAATGAGGGTTCAGATTCCAGCCACAAACTACAACATTGATGGCTCAGACTGGCACTGAAGCCCATAATTCAATTTTTTTTTTTTTTTGTGCAAAATAAAAGCAAGTAGCAAAAGTATTTTAGAGGATATCTAATGTTTTTTTTTTTTTTTTTTTTGCAAACAGGGCAGGTCCAGTGAAATGGTCTTACCTGAAATGAGTTTAAAATGAGGGGACTGGAGGCAGGAACCTAAAAGCCCTATAAACTTGTTTGGCTGCACTCAACTGTCTACTCTTATTTAAGATAATAGAAATATAAAAACTTACTTAAGTGTTTTGATTGCTTGGTTTCCTGACCTGAACTTGTGTCTTCTCACAAAAAAGGGAAGAAATCATTACATATTTTATAGAAAATAATATGACCTTGTTTCTGTAAAAGCACTCTTTAAACCTCAGTCATAAAGTTTTTTCCTGAAGCCACCACTAAAAGAAGGCACTGGTCATAAAAGTTCAAGATTTAGATGACAAAACAAAATAATAACAATAAAAATAGTAGTAAAAAAAAAAAGTTCTTAAATTGTTATACATTTCAAGTTGAAATGTGATCCTAAATTATTGTGTTATTTCATGATGGATTATTACGTAATTTCATGATATGAATTTTAACCTTCTTTCATGATAAAGAAGTAAAAAGCAAACACTGCTGTCTTGGCCAGGGCACTCTTTAGAACAAGATTTTTAATCTCATTGAGTTTTTTTCCTGGTTGAATAAAGGTGAAACAAATTGAACAATAAGAAATATCCATGTGGGAACCTTTGTTAGTGGTTGAGCCTCTAATATACTTCTACACTATAAATTCAAAAAAACTCAACAGCGTGTAGCGTGACTTGTTTTTGGCAGCACTGGACTGGTGCAGCTTGTATCTATGAAGCCTTCTGTGCTTCTCCAGCTTTTTGATGATTAATGAAACCACCTCCAGAGGGTCGGACCAATTGCTACTTCTGTAGAGCTCCATGCATTTCAATATCTGCCTTAGCGTACACATACTTATCATTTTATCACCCACAGTGCTCAACAACAGCAAAATCTCCCGTCTTAACACAGGTGTAAAGCCGAATTTAATCAAATTGACAATATAAGTTAAATAATTCACTATCACTTTATAACTTGACAATACACTTTGGCAACACAAAACCAAAAGAAGGAACAGAAAATTTAATCAATTTGTATTTTTTATTTTTTTATATGCAATGTGGTACAGGCACAGGTAGCGCTTATCAGGTCAATTAGTGATACTAAATTGTACATATGAGTGTGGTTGTTTGTATCTGTGTCAGCTCTGTGATTGACTGGAGACCAGTCCAGGGTGTACCCTGCCTCTCGCTTTATGATAGCTGAGATAGGCTCCAGCCACCCATGACTCTCAATACAATAAGTGGCAGAAAATGAATTATGAATAATTAAATGTTTTTTTAAGTCAGGATTTGAGAGAAGTTGTATTGCTTTGTCTTCAGGATGGTTGCTTTTGCGTGATACACTATGGACAAATGGGGTGCTGTTTCATATCTTCACATCATCAAACCTTAATTAAAACTTGGTTTAAGCCTTTGATTAAGACACAGCAGCATAGACACTTACATCCTTAGAAGACAAGCTGTTCAAATCCCAATAACCAAAACATCAGTGAGTTCCTCCGACAGACAAGTGACACCTCACTCTGCCAAGCATTGCAGTTACAAACTGCACAAACTGCACCAAAAACAAAACAGCAGGGACTCTGAAACAAAACCAGAGGACCAGAACACCTTTCTGTCAATGGTAGCGGTGTTTTTTTTTTATTTTTATTTTTTTAACTTGTCTTATACCAGTGGGGTGCCAGGCTAAACCTGACAAGACTAGAAAACAGATATAAACAACACAAACAGAAAGAATGAAAAAATGATTCAAGTTCATGTCAGAAAAAGATTGACAGAAAAGAACACAGCATTACTTCAAAGACACAAACACTTATGCAATTTTTTAGACAATGACAACAGCTTTATCAAACCAAACAGTCTAGACACTGGTGGTGATGGTGGTGTAGGAGGGATGAGTTGAGGAGCTTGACACTAATGAGCTGGATGAGAACAGGGTAAATCAGGTTTTTTAACAATCAAATTGAAATGTCCACTGGAAGAGAAGAGAAGAGAGTAAACTATTGGCAGTAGCAAGACAGTTGGTTGGTAGAGGTTAAGACCAATTTTTTTTTTTTTTTTTTTTTTTTTGTTAAATGCTGAAAGGGTTAAATCCCATAACAAGTTGATAACTTGCCGATGTGAATGAACGAATGGTGACTTCTAATGAATGAAGTGCAAAACAGTCATCCTGCTTGAACACATACTTTGCTTTATTTCTTACAAAAAGGTGCTGGTGTATTTTAACAGAAAGAGAAAACAGATCACAACAATTTTCTGACGATCATTTTTTAACAGAAGTCTAAGAGCAAAGTGAAGGTTCAAAAACTGGATCAGATTTATCCTTATTCTTTTCAAGGGTCCTACTGATGCTTCTATATGCAGACCTTTACTAAGCTATATCTTATTATCCATACATCATTTATTCTTCGTAGAATCTTCATGCTTTATATGCTTATATGTCATTTTTTCACCTATGCTTATATTTTTTGCATTTTTCTTGACAAGCCATGTCCACCAGCTTGTAAATGGGCACCTTCGTTGCCTGTGTAGAGCTTTCAAATACTCAGAATATTAAATATAGAGGAATGATTAATGTAAAATAAAACCACAACCACACAGTTTGACTTTAGCCCTAATCTATTTGCAGAAAGTGTCTTAAAACTGCTGTTGGAGCCCATCTCTTATGTTTAGCATTCAGTGAGCTGTTTGATCTTCATTTCCTGACTGCATGGATGAGCTAACTGTTTTCCTCTGCGGGCATTTTTAAACCTATTTGAATGTATCATAATCTAAGCACTACCCACTGACCTGTTGGCATGCAACCAGAAATAATTGTTTGCTATGATTACAATTTTAATGGAACAACAAATATTTTCTTTTGATGGTCAGTTGGTCGACGGGCAGGTTTAAGGTGAACGTTTGTGTCACAGGGTTCAGAGAGAGAGAAGAGGAGCGCAGAATACTTGAAATATTTTGTCACGGAAACATTCACATAGTCTTTTGGATCTAACAGAAAAATCTCAACAACATCCACACAGATATGAAAATAAGCTCCTTTTTATTGAATTCCTGACATTCCTGCAGATTGCAGTTAATCTGCCCTGAGGCTGGAGCTGCCCAGCTGAAATTAAAAGAGAACCAGCCATGAGCTTCAGATGATAAAACAAGGCGGCTGTTCAGAGCAGAGCGGAGCGAGGCTGGCACTCAGCAGGGTCGTGTTTGTGTGGCTACAGGCTGTTTGTTGTTGGAGTGAATGTGATCAGACAGGAAGCGGCGTGTGTCCCAAACACAGCGTGCCGGACACTTTCTGTCCACACACTCATCCTCTCTCTGTCCTTCGGTCTGTCTGACTTTCATTTTTCCTCCTGCTGCTCTCAGTCTATTTTTCTCTTTCATACCTGCTCCAGCTGTGACTGCCTGTTCCTCTTCTGTCTCTGTACTTCTCCTCTTGTCGACCTGAAAAACCTTAACTGTCAGATTACATCTTCTTCTTCACCCCAAATGCTGCTGTGTCTCTCCTGCTTCTGACGCAGAGGCACTTTAGTGCAAACAGCAGAACTGACAGCAGCTGTTTTAAAACATGTAAGGTGTACAAGCCTTTCACGAGCAGCAGCCCCAGCAGCTTAAGAAATAAAGGGAATAAAGGGTTTTAAAAACTGCTGTTTCTCAAGTGGCCACACGACAATGGCTCCTAAAGGAGCCCTGTGTGAACATTTCAACTTTAAAAGCTCCTGTGAGGTGTCTGACATTGTCAGGAAACTAACACAGGTGACCCACAAAAGCAAAAAAAAGAGCAGTACAAGCACAAGACTGACAGTTTCTGAGTGATCATTTTCAAAGCTGGAATCTGCTGTGATATGGTCAAGTCAGACCAGACAATTGCTTTCATTTCCAACTGTAAATGTTCACAACAAGTGGCACTCATGGTTTTTTGTGAACCAAGGTGAAATATTTCGTCAGAAAGTACAATCTTGGGATGTTTGGCACAAGATTATCAGGCTCTAGATGTAAATGTCTGACCACAGGGGGGCACTAAAACTGACACAAACCAGAAGTTCCTCATATGGGCTTTAAAGCAGAATTAAACAAAAGCACAGACAGATTATTAAATCTAATAATCTAATACTTGACAGAATTTGGTCAGTACCTATAAAAGCACCTGATTTGGTACTCATCCGTGAACATGTCCCTAGAAAACTTTGACATTTTCAGTATTCTCTCCTATGCCTGTTCCACTGACAGATTTAATCTTACGCTTTTACCTTTCTCAATCCTTACATGTTTTTTTCTGTCTCTTTATTCATCTATTAGCAATTTATATTGCTATCTACAAAAGAGGCTAAAACGGAAATATTTTTCCTTAAAGGTCAAATAAGTACGGTGCAGCGTTTTCATTGCAGCTCAGCAGCTTAGTTCGCTTCTTTTGAGTTCTGCCCTGGCATGAACTGGTCTGAGTTTAACTGTGTTGAATTGTATTTCCTCATCTGACTGTTCCGTTCCTGCTGTTTTTCAAGAGATTGATTCACCCTTCCTGCATCATTGCAGTTTGTGCTGTCTTGTAAGGACAAGCTGTGAGAAGATGAAAAATGACTTCATGCACAAGAACAGAGAGCTTTAGGCATGAATCATAGAGACAAAGCAGAAGAATATCTATAATTATGATTCAATTGATAAACATTTTCCCTTTGTTCTCCCTCAGGTCCTTTAAAAGTGGTCATCCCTACAGAGTCTGTCTCCTCGTACCTGGGTGACACAGCTCTGCTGCGATGCGAGGTCTCTGGTGATCCGACGCCTGTCATTCGCTGGCAGAAGAACCGAGAGGACCTGCCGATGACCTTTGAAGTTGAGTCTCGTTTGGCGGTGTTGCCGTCCGGCTCGTTGCAGGTCAGTCGGGTCCAGCCGCCAGACTCGGCCACATATCGCTGTTTGGCTGACAACCCAGGCAGCACCAGGACGGGGACGGACGCTGAACTCAGAGTTCTACCAGGTAACTGATCCATTAGTGACGAATGGCAAACACATTATTTACCCAATGGGTTTAAGTGTTTCGTAGTGCTGGTTTCATGTCTTACTTTATTTGCAGACAACAACATTGAAATTAAAATGATTGCTAATGACAGTAGAATGAATTTCACAACTTGGTTTTGTCTAGCTGTGTCTCACTCTGGAGGCTGCATACTGACAGGAGATGAAAGATCCATTGATAGGTCTGTGATTGGAAAGGATTGTTTTTATGATACTTTTATATATGCCTTTACTATAGAAACACATTTCTGATACAGTCTGTGATGAAATGTATCTTTGAAAGGTTGCAGAGCCAGGAAACCAGATAAAAAGTAAAGTAATCAACCATTGGACTAGGAAATGTCTTCAATGAAGCCCTCCAAATTAGTTTTATTTCTGAAACAGATTTCCAAAAAATGAAACAAACACAAACAAAACAAACTGGACTGTGTACTTAAGTTTGATTTTATAATTTACTGTGCTGACGTGTGGGGCATTTGTCTTCTGCTTTGAAAGCCTGAGGTTTTCCAGTGATTGATGTCTGATGTTAAAAGACTTTGAATGTTTTCAGTTGAGGAGAGAAATGGCAAGGATTCTCAAATCTGACATTGTTTGATGTTTTTTTTTTAATAACTGTTATTGACTTCACATTATTTCCACACATATAATAAGATTCTGACACTTAGAGTTTGATCTTTGCTTTGGTGAGTATATTCAAAGCCACAAAGGCATTGCTGAAAGGTGACCTCATACATTTATTTCCATCTTTCATAATGCCTGGGACACCTATGGTGTAGCTTTTCATTATGTACTACACCATGGCTATTGCTGCTCTGAAAAGCAACTAAAGTCTTAACAATTTTTTTCTGATGCCTTCGTCTTAAGATAAAGAGCATAGCTGTGACTTTTCTTCACAACCAAAAGAACACTTACAAGCAATTTTCTGAATCGATTAAGTGCAGAAAGGAGGAAAAAGCCAAGTGGTTGAATGGACTTTGCAATCTTTTAATTGTAGCTCGGTGTCAAATTTAGCTCGAGTTCCACAAAGTCTTTGAAATGAGCTGTTCAGCGATGCAGGAAAACATGTCATGGGTTTTCGCCAACATCTGTCTCACTCATTTTTTAAGCATTGCTGAGGTTTAACGTTTATGGCTGACATTTGAACAGTATAATGTATGAGTAATTTCCGGCTTGATAAATCTCCTTGGAAGAATCTAACTCTAAAATCAAGCTCAGACAGATTCAATAAATAAAAGCTTTATCTATGTACACACACTTTTATCTTGGGCACTATAAACTTCACATTTCTGAAAAGAAGTTGCATTTTTTTATTTTATTTGAACTTGAAAGTTTGAACTTATTTTTTTTTGAGACAGAAATGCTTGGAGTCAGTCAGAAAATGCACATTTAAGCTTATGTCTTTGGTTCTTAGTTGTTTTTTGTGCTGTAAAGAAAGATAAAAAAATCACAAGGGCAGACTTTATCAAACAAAAAAAAAAATCTGCTGGGATTAACAAACTTCATTTAACACTGGAAATAAAGAGTCTGCAGAGCGCTTTCAGGATGCTCTAAGGACAGGAAGAGAAAAGAATGTTTAATCAATATTTTTTTTTCTATTAAACAAACAGACTTTGTTCAATATCCTACTTTAAGGAGGGGTTGTTTAAGATATTTTTCCAGAAACTAAAAAAAATAAATATGACTGGGGAGCGACCTTTGAGGATTCTTCTGAAGTCTGCATGTTTAAACTTGTTTCCTGGCTAAAATGAAGCACAGTGATTCACCAGCAGTTTAACTCCATGGTGAGTTGTAGCCTCCCTGCAGACATGGTTTTGCTATGTGGTAATTTTAGATCGTTTCCTCTTCATGCTCCATGTCTCATTTTAAAATGAAATGTGATGAAATGACTAAAGGGGTGTGTGAGGTGTGACTTCAATAATGTGTGTGCTCAGAGGAGCTTCGGCTTTAATCTGCGGGGAGTTTGTCAGCCGCTGATGGTTCTCATGCTCCGCTCTGTCCAATTATAGGAGTCCACAGTCTGCCCACTCCATCACTCTGGTTACAGCGTGGGTTAGCTAATAACTTCCTGGTTAAACAACATCTGACTGCGGCCTGTGAAGTGTTGTTCTCCTCTGTCCCAGCAGGTGGTTCAGTTGTCTAGTGAGGGAAAATCAAATGTTCTTTACATTTTCCTAACAGCAGCTGGCTGCCTTCACACACAGCTATAAATACAGATGAAGAGGGAAAGCCCTGAGGGAAGCACCGGAGTTACACCTTATAACTCTCAAAAAACAGTGGTTCAGTGGTTACGTTTCACTTTAATGAAAACATCTCCTCCTGAGAGAGAAAAACCTCTCTGTTCCAGCCTAACATGCTTGTTCTTCACTTAGTCACAGCTTTTGTGTCACTTCAAAATAAAGTTGGCAAAAAATAAATAATTAGAAAATTAAAAAAAAAAAAAACTGTATGGCAGTTTTTTCTAGTGCATAAAAGGTTTACACCAGGATTCCCCCTGCACATCCTGCTTCAGTGCAGATATTTTTAAAGGTCAAAGTTTCCCGTTTAATCCCCTTTAAAATTCCCCTTTTTCACTGAAATCTGCATCCTTTTATGGAACAGGTGGATTAAGCTTTAATGATTCAGACTCCACAGAGATTTTTTTACCTTTTGACTGCATCAAATTTTTATCAGATGCAGCCGTCAGACTGGCTCAGAGGTCAAAGGTCAGATATTATCAAAATGCACCATCTTATTCCCATGTGTGATCCCCTGATGTAACACATGGCTGAATCGCTGTCTCTGTGCCCTTTGACCTCTGTCCCACTTTGTGCTCTTTATGCTGTTGTTGGATAAAACGGTCAGATTAAAGACTGAAAGGTGACGTGAAAGGATGCCATGTTCTGTAGTTTACAGCAGGTGTAACTATCAGCTGTGCACATTTAAAAATATAACAGTGCTGTTGACCTTTCCAACACAAGCTTAACTAAAGCCAGATTACATACTAACTTCAATTTTAATCAAACATGCACTTAAAAAAGATGAGGTGAAAATATTGACACAAACAGGAGAAAATCACCATCAAAACCCAAAGAGCAATCTGCTTAATTTAAAGATCCTGCTATTTGTAATTTATTTTGTCTTCAGCACCACCTCACACTCTCTAAACAGCCCAGTGTTCGGTCTGTAAATGAACTTTAATGAGTGTTTCCTTTTTTTTAAATTGGCTCTCTGCTGGATAAAAATGTGAGCTATGTGCTTTTTGATGTGTTCAAAACAGCCATCTGGGCTCTCATGTCCAATGGATTGATAGAATAGAATAGAATAGAATAGAATAGAATAGAATAGAATAGAATAGAATAGAATGTATATCAGAGTCACACCAGATATACAAGAAAACAAGATGAAAACTTGGCCTTCATTCTCCAGCCAGCCTCCACCTCCACAGGGTCCAGGACTGAACTGGACTTCTTCAGCAGTCTGTTCAGTTGCTGTCTCCTGTCTTCTCCACTTACAGCAGGTTAAATCGTTCCAATGTGGCGTTAGTGCCCAGTGTTATCTCCATTTGCCATGTTTGTGAATAGCATGATGCTACTCTCCCCTTTGGTATTTCCTCTGGTACTGGGTTAGCATTGCTAGCTCTTGATCATATCGGAGCTAAATCTCACATTCACCAGAACCATGAATGGAAGAACAGGTCAGTGTCCCACCTTAGCTCACACCAGCCCTGTTAGAGCCTGAAATGTAACAACAACCATAAAAACTAACCCAAAATGGGGAGAGAAAAAAAAAAAAAAAAAGTAATGAAACCCAAGATGTGATAACCGACCCAAAATGTAACAAGTTGTTACATTTTAGGCTCTAAAGAGGCCCCAGCACCGGTCAGCATCAACATGCTACAGGCTGCTACCAGTTGAGATCCATGGTAACACATAGGATCTGCAGACACAAAGGAGCAAAAAAGGTAAAAACACCACAGCAAATGCAACCAGTTTGGTCTCAATGGCTGACAAACAAAAACAGGCTCTGAGTACAAAAAAAAGCCAAAAAGAAACTGTATTGAATCCATCTCTTTACAAAAATGCTTTTTCAAAAGTACAACTGACCCTCTTTTTCTGACCAAAAAATAAAGTCTGAGCATACAATCTGCTGATGCTCTGTTGATAAGGGGAAGTTTAATGTTAATGGATCTGAGATTTGCTCATCTCTTGGTAAAGATTTTTATAGGAAGGATTGTAATAATCCCAGGCTGCTTGAATATTTTAGAGGTCAACAGGAGCAGGTTTTACCTTTTGTTTGATAATCCTTTAAAAGTCAGAAGTGGTCCTGTTTTAGATAATGGAGTCTGGTAAAGGAAGACAGAGAGTGAAGAATTGAGTTCAGGATCTTCTGATCCTCCAACTTTCCTCCAGCTAGCTTCTAGAAATCCTGATGTCCTGTAATGTGTTAGAAATAATGGATCTGGGTTTTGAGACTTGGTTTGCATGTTGTTGCTCATATGTTGCTCCCGAACAACGCTGCAGCATCAGTAAAAATAGCTGTGTAGTTGTTAACCTTCAGAGGGGAACTCCACAGAATAACTTGCCCCTTAAAGCCTGATGAAACATAATCCCAAGAGCCTGATTTGTTACTAAATGAACTGAGGAAAGACTTTAAAAGAAAGATTAATTATTTATTAGTGTTATGGGAAAATTAAAGAGACAGTTCCCTTTTATTTTGCTACTCCAGAAAAACAGGCAAAAACAAATCAACTGGCCTTGGTTTGGTATTTTTCCACATGTTGGGGTATTTTAAACCGTGTGTGTGTGTGTGTGTGTGTGTGTGTGTGTGTGTGTGTGTGTGTGTGTGTGTGTGTGTGTGTGTGTGTGTGTGTGTGTGTGTGTGTGTGTGTGTGTGTGTGTGTGTGTGTGTGTGTGTGTGTTTGTGTGTGGTAGTGAGTCCTGGCTTCTTTCCCTCATTCTAATGCGAGAGGTGCCGTCGTGTCATGAATCGCTGACATTCTCTTTTGGTGTACGTGTCTGTGAAAGCATTAAAGGAGTCACACTGTTGTTCAGTGATTATTTCTATGATCCCGGCTGCTCTGTGCTCAGAAAAAAAAGAAAAAAAATCTGCAGTGTAGATATTTTCTGCTCTGTCTTTTTGTGTGAGCGCTCAGATTCTGCTGATTATCTTGTTTTTCTATATGTGTTTTGTTACATGTTCCTGATCCAGGGGTCAAACAATTTACATCTTTGTGTTTACATCTGTGTTGACATGTGAGTCTGCATGTAATAGAGAGACTTTATCTGAATATAATTGTTTTAAAGCCTTTGAATTTTATGTTTTTTCCAGTATATGATAGTGCTACGCATATTCCAACATGTTTTTTGTTTGGGAATCAGTCGGGTGAGATGGTGAATACAGTCGATTATATAAATAACTTCCTCACTGATACTCTGTTGTTCATACTCATCTGTAGTGATGCTGGCAGTGCCTTTACCTTACCTTACCATCCCAAAAAAGTAATTATATTAGTAAATGGATTACTTCTTTGTAAAAAAAAAAAAAAAAAAAAAAAGTTATTACTGTGTAAAGTAATTCTTGCATTACTTTTTTGAAGAAAACTTAGTTTTCAAGCAGGTTTTGCTCTGGGACACAATGTTCATGATGTATTTTCTTGCCTTTTACATCTATGATGTTGAAGTGGTGTCTGTATACTTCCATCCTGAAAATGATGTTAATGTAGAGCCTGTACTTTTATCCCACAAACACCAGTTTTAACCCGACAAACCACTCCAGACTTACCTATATTAAATTTTCAGATCCTGTCCTGTGTCTGGCTTTAATACAGTAATTATTTAGATTATCCGATACCAGAAAAAGTAACATCGTTACTAACATCGTTATTTTTAACACTGGTGCTTACATGTACCAGAATGCACTGCAGTATTGATCTCACCCTGCTTGATTTCCTCCTTAATTCCCTGACTTACTGATTAGTTACGGCTTTGTAGTGTCAAGTTATTTTGTCCAATGATGGCTCTGTCGCTAGGTTAAAGGTTGACCTTAGACCATTATGAATGCTCAATATTTCTCTAATCTAAAGGAGAATAATAACAAAAGTTGTCTGTGCCCATGCATTCACATATGTGTGTGTGAGATTCTGTTGATGTAACTTCCGACGTCCATAGATTTCCTCAAACAAACCTGGGGTACAGCATCAGGCTATAAAATCAAATCCAGATGTTTTCATTGTCAGGCATTTGTTGGCTTGTTGAGGACCTGTGGTAAGTAACAGGCTGTTGCTGGTGTCTCAGCTGCAGCTTGTTCAGTTTCAAGTGTACAGTCCCTTCATTGAAGGCTGTGTCGTGTTTTCTTCAGAAAAGAGAAATTTTCTGCTTGGGCAGATACACAGCTGGATGATAGGTCAGCACTGAAACCTGCATTCAGAATAACCTTCTGCCTGATTTGCTCTGAATAAACTGTTTGTCAGATAAAGTCTAATTTCAGCACCAAGGACAGCGACTGCCCTCAATGGGCAGCAGAACTGTCTGTTAGCTCAAACTGTAAACCTCAATGTTTATTTGTAAAAAATGAAACCATGTAGTTTTTATTCATTTATTCATCCTGTTTTTTTCACTGCTGTACCCAGGAGTGCTTATCAGGCTTTTACTTAGCATGTGTGATAAAATCCATGTGTTTTAAGGTTGTAAATACTTACATATGTCATATAAACTGATCATTTCGCTGACCACTGCAGGTAAAGTGAACATCAATAGAGTAAAATGGAATAGAATAGAATAGAATAGAATAGAATAGAATAGAATGTACTTTATTGGTCCCGAAGGAGAATTCAGGTGTTTGGCAGATCAACTTGTAAAAAAGTAACATAAAACAAAAAGTTATTAGTCAGCTCATCTCCTGTTGGTTAGAGAGTTATAAGCCTTAATGGCTGCAGGGAGGAAAGATGTTCTGTATCTCTCAGTCCTGGAACGCAGAGAGATGAGTCGTCCACTAACACTGTTTGTCTGGTCCACCAAGATGTCGTGAAGTGGATGATCAGTGTAATTTAGAAAAAAAGAAAAAAAAATAGACTGTCACAGTGTCTCCAAAGATCAACCTTCAGAAGAGCTACTTGAGCTCAAACTGCTGGAAAGTAAATGTGCACAACCAGAGCTCAGAGTAACAGAAGAAATTGGCTGGGGGGAACATGTTTTGACCAAGGGGCAACATTCAGTTAAGAAAAAATAAACGTATGTGGTAGAGGTGTCCCAGTCCAATATTGATATCAGATATCGGTACAATATCAGCAAAAAAACAAGAATCAGTAATGTATAAGAATGCATCTAAAATCTCAGATATAAGCACTCCGATATAAGCAGTTTCTGTTACCCATTGGTTAATAATAAATGGGCCAGTTTTTCCTCATACCTTCTGTTGCTGACTACTGTTCTTTGTTTGAATAGTATCACTTAATCAAGCCTTTTCTAAAATGACAGACATACTACTAATAAGTAATAAAAGTATGCATGTTTAATGCTGATATCGTATTGGATTAATATCGGTATCGGCCAATACTCAATGCTGCAGTATCAGTATCGTATCAGAAGTGAAAATGTAATATCGGGACATCCCTAGTATGTGGAAGTGCAAAAAGCTGCTGTTCATTTAGAATCTGCATCAGTCTGACTTCTGAAAGACCAGAAACCACATACATACCAAAAAAAATAAAAAAAAACAGACTTTTACAGCACTAAATACATATTTACAACTTGGTTCAAAGAACAGCTTGGGTCTAAAATGCTAATTTTGCTATCAGCACACTTTTCGCATTCTTTTCTGACCCAGCAGTTTAGAAGCTATTAGGATAGTCTGATTGTCCAATCAGAGACACAGCTCAGCTCACATGACTGACAGCCACCCTATAGCTGTTAAAAAGGAAGCTCAAAGTCTGCGTCATATCCATTGTGGCCATGTTCACCGATTGACTGTATCAGGAACAGATGGGTTGTGTCGTGAAGACCACATCCATATTTTGTCTACAGTCCATGGTTTTGACTTTGCCTCCAGATTTTCAGGATCCAGGCTCTTTTAGAGACCTTGACCAGTCATGCACCATCATTACACAATAGGGCCTAATTGGCTTTCCCATCCAGGTATGGAAATAGATGAATGTCTGCTTTTTCCACTTATCTGTGTGTTGTTGAGTCTTTAGTGAGTTCTGGTTAAGGTGCCCAGAGTGTTTCCCACAAAAATCTGGCTTTCATTACAAGTTTGCCAGGAAAAAATCAAATGATTACATTTTTTTTTTTTTCTGTATTACTGTGCTTTACTGGATGCAGTTTGATACATTTCATTCTCATTTTAAATGTTCTGACTTATCAAAGGAAGGTGTTTTTTTTGTTGCCAGACTCAGTAAGGAAGCGCAGAAAACAGTTTGAGACAATATTTGAAATGAAATTCAAAGACATTTTGACATGAGTTCCAAAAGTTTTTTTTTTTTTTTTCATCCTAATATTTGGTTTCTCAAAACTTTCATTGATTGCTTTTCACTAGACCTCCAGAACTGTTTGTTCTTTTTTTTTTTAATTCTTTTTTTTCTTATTTAAATTGCATGGAAACTCAGATGCATATGCAGTTCATTTACTATCTCATTAAATAAAAAGAGAACAACTTGTAAATGTCAGTTCCGCTGTTGTTTTGTTTATTTATGTATTTGTTAAGATAAATAGCTCTTTGTTTGAAATGTCTGTCTCTTCCAAAAAGTCCTGAGTAAACTGCAGCAACAGTCAAGAATAAATGGCAGTTCAGAGAGTTAACTCCCTGACCTCAGATCCTTTTTAGGTACACAGTGTGAAGCTGTGTGGGGCTGGAATAGCTGCCTTTTGAGATTATGTTTTAAAAGAAACAAAGAGAAAGGAAGGAAAAGATGTGACTCATAGCGTCACAGAGAGGTGCTGCAGCATTCTAAATTATGGAGACAGGACTTTTCTTTGCTGCAGCATGCATGATGTTCCACACAATAACATCCGTCTAATGTTGTAATGTTTCACAAAATATTTTTTTTTACATTTCATACTGGCAGTGCTCCAGTGCAAAAAGCAGCTTCTTGCAGACGTTCCTGCAAAGACCTGACCTCGGCTCTATCCTAGAAGCAGCTGTTAGTCAGACCTTATCACCCACTGTCAGTGCTGAACCGGACTAATTCTCCCTGGCTAAATGGGAGATAATCCCTGCAGCAGGTCCAACATGTGGTGGGAGGACTGGAACCAGAGGAGTACGGGCTTAATCCCAGTCCATTGTTTCATAATGACACATTTAACCATAACCTGCAGCTGAAATGTCTTGTTTTACGCACATTTTAGGCTTTATCTTAGTTTGAGAGCCATGTTTCCATTTTTCACTCCCTCTTCTCTCTGTATTTGTCTCTCAGAGCCTGGTGTGAGCAGGACCCTTCAGTTTCTTCAGCGCCCATCCAGAGTAACCGTCTTACTGGGAAGTGATGCCGTGTTGGAATGTGCCGCATCTGGGTACCCCACCCCAAGCATCCAGTGGAGGAGAGGAGAGGAGCTGATTCAGAGCTGGTCTGTACCACTAAATCTTTTTCTAAAACACCCACAACCCTAAAATAATCCTAGTTTCACAGTCTCCAAGCAGGGTGAATGCCTTCTTCTTGATTCTTACATTTCTCTCCCCCAGCGCAATTTTAATAAAAAGAGTGAAACCAGGATTAAACGCATCCTACTAACAAGAAGTGTTTTGCAAATCCAAAGCTGTAAATACCAAACTGTCCAAAATCTCTGAGAGCAACATTTAATAAACAGCACATGCTTTGTGTTGAAAACTGTGGATTGTTCCTGTAGTTGCTTCCTGCAACTAGTTGAACAAAATCAAAGCAATTTTGAATTTCAAAATGCTTTCTTGGAGAGAGAATGAAGAAAAGGAAAAATCAGCCACATTTTGGCTCAAGCTCCCCCCAAACAACCAGGGAGGGAGATGGAGATGTGCTGGTTTCACTTTTGTGGAGCTATCATTGCTATTGCAGAGGCAGCCTGTGCAAAAAACATAAACAAATAACTAAATACATTCTTCAAGTGTTAATAAAGGCAATGTTAGCGCTTATTATTCAGAAGATATCATTCAGAAAGCTGAAAACTAATCCCTCGGGACGAGTCATCTATCTTTGTGGACTTAACCTGGCATCAGCTGTGACATTTGACAAGTCAACATTTTAGAAATGAAGAATGGCATAACACTAAAACAGCTCCATGTTTATTTGGTACTTATTTAAATGTACATGTTTGGCCTTTGGCCTTATGAGATATGACAGCAGGGAGTCAAATGTGGCTAACACTTTGAAGACACAGCCCCAGGGCCACTGCTCTCCTGCTCTTCTGACTGAGCTAAATCTGCGTTCCAAGTTTTCATTTAAAGTATTCTGCAGATGACATCCAGGAGATGAGCATTAAAAGAGGGATCAGTCGTGCAAAACTGAAAATATACCAGTGTAACTATTAGGGCTGGGATGACGTGCTTTTCTTCCAATTTGATTCTTGTACGATTTTTGGGGTTCTTATTCAATTTAAATTGTGAGTCTTTAATATTCCCATTTTTTCTAAATATGTAGTTAGCTTTATTAACACCAGACCAACTGAAAAAAGTTGAATGATGATGATGATGTCCACAGACATTATCAGGAGTAGGGATGGGTACCAAATAAGGTACTTTTATAGGTGCCGACCAAATTCTGTCAAAAGTACCGAGTACTGATTCACATAAAACCAAAGGGTACCATGCTTAGGTACCTAAACGCATCCTTGTGTCTGTGAGGAAGTGGAAGAGTAGGCAATTTTCCATGCTAGTCATGAACACAGCATTGCAAGGTTGCATATTGAAGAATGAATATATTAAATTGAATAATCTTTTATACTTAATTATTAAACAAATTACTATTTTTTTACCACATAATCACAAAGAAGTACCGAGAGTTGGTACCATTGAGTACCGGTACCGGTACCGGTACCGGGTATCAGTACCATATCATTTCAAATGTGAAAGCTACCCATCCCTAATCAGGAGCCATATTTTCCCCAAAAAATCTACATAACACCTGGGTCAGTCTTGGGGATTTATTTAGTAGTTCTGACATCCCAACTTTTTTTCCAATCTATCTTATAAACAAAGATTGAAACGAAGGATTTAAATTTAGGGGGAGAAAAGGTTATTACGATTAAAAACAAAATCAAGATTTAAATTAAACAAAAAAATACAGATACTGTGATACACCAATTTTTTTCTCCTACCTCCAAGTAAGTATGCGAAAAATGTACCCCAGATAGACTCACTGCATGAATAGTGTGAGTTCCTAATTAAGTGACAGAATGTAAATGTGGTGTGCAGTAAAAAAGTCCTTTAAAAAAATGAACTTACAAACCCAGTTTATATTTGTTCAGAGGAGCTGCGCATTCCTTATACTTGTGGTTTGTTTGATATCCAGCATTTTCAGTAGGAACCAAAGAGCTTGCAGAGCAGCAGAGTCGTCACTGTCATCTTGCAGCTATGATAGTTGAATCTAAAACCGCTTTCTGATTCAAAGTGTCAGCTGAGAAAACTTCCCTCACTCTTTTTTTTCATTTTGTAGGAACAAGAAGTACTCTCTGCTAGCGGGCAGTAACCTGATCATCAGGAGCGTCACGGACGATGACTCAGGCAGTTACAGCTGTACAGCCTCCAACAAGAACCACAACATCACCGCTCACACAGAGCTCAGCGTGCTGGGTAAGTCAACTCCGGCATGTGTTGACATTTGAACTTTTATTTTGAAAGTCAGAGCCAAGAGGTGACTGAATTTGCTGCCACAAAGTTTCACAGCTAGAGTGGAATCAGAAATGTTTCTATTACATGGTTGACATATAAAAAGTATTCTGACATCAACTTCTACTCTCACGGCATGAATGGTAAGAAATGCCAGAATTCACAAACACACCCTCAGGGCTTGTTGTGAAGGGGGAAAAATCTGTGTCACTTCTCAAAGCTCCCGAGGGAAAGTACGAAAAAAAAAAAACCCTGACTAGAAAATGTTAACTGTCTGACATCCCCAAAACAATAAAGAAAAATCCAATGAAATAAAAAAGTGGTTGGTATTCCTGGGCTGACAGAAACCCTCCCGTCTGCTCACGCTCACATCCAGAATCAAACACACTCATGAAATATAAAATGGGAGCCGTCTGTTTGCTTCAGGAGGTTTTCATAAATAAAATATGATTATATTTATTGTCTGACTGCTCCTCTGCTGCTGCTGCAGCTGCATTCACACACAGATGCTGCTTGTGTATTCAGGTGTATTCACACACCTGAACAACAGCTGATAGCTTCCAACCAAACCAGACAAGCCTGGAGAATATCCTCTTCCTGTTAGAAATATTGGATTTCCATGACAAATAACATCATTCCTGCAAATGTATACAGGACACGATGATGTTATGAGACATATTGACACCCTATCAGGGTATTATTGTGCACTACATTATGCTTCAGCTTTTATGTCAGAAAACCACATTAACCCCTCAACAAAACCATCCTGCTTTGGCTGGGATATAAAGATCATAGAAGTGTTTGCAGAGGCAGAATCTGGAGGTTTTGTGCTTACAGTGCAGCAATGATTCAACAGAGTTTAAACATGGATGCAGTTAAAAATCCTCTCTGTGAGCCTGGCTGTTATTATCCCAATGAATCAGGTTTGTGAGATCTTCGCTCCTATATCCTGAATGTGATAGATCTGATATAAAATGTGTGAGAGCTGAGATATATAGACATTAATTTCCATAAAATTGATGTTTTTTGTATAATAAGAACAAAAAAGTCAGTTTGTAGCAGTTGATATAACCCAGTCTTTGCCAAATTTTAATGATACATCTACATCTTATTTAATTTGAAAAACAAAACAGAGCTCTGTGAGCCTTGTGGTTTAAACAAGAAGGTTCAGAGATACCATAGAGAGCAACATGAAACATTTCCTTTAAGGGAGAAAAATGATAGCTTATAAGCAAGAATTTCAGCTGCCAAGCTCTGACAAAGTAGGTAAAAAAACTTCTGAATGACGTTCTTCTGTTTCACTGGGACCTGATGACACTTACAGTAACAGGGACTCACTCAGTACGTTTACATGCAGAAATTAGACTATGAGCTTAATCAGCCTAACATTAGACCATTGGTATGCATTTAAGCAGCATAGTCAGACCAAAATCCTGCAAAACAAAGCTCGATTGACACACCTTAATAATGCACTTGCTATTTGACTGTAGTTGGATTTAGCAGGACTCTGCAGATCTTGGTACACCTCGGGGTTCAGCCAGAAGAGGTAGTAGATGAAAACGATTAATAGGGTTACTGCGCTCATACAGTATGGCTCCAAACACCATGGTACATACTTACATAAAACATGAAGAGCTACAGTAGGGATGTACCGATACCAATCCTGGTATCAGGTATCGGTCTGATCCGGCCTCTTATAGTTCGAATGGTATCAGTGGAAAGGGGCCAATCTATGATGCAGATCCAGGCAGCCAGCTCTATGCCTTCTACTACCAGTTCTCTTGTCCTTTTGATTTGGATTGTTACCTCTGATGTACTGGTCTACAGGGTGTACATTTTTACAATTGAATAGATATTTCTGTAAGTTCTGAAGTTTTGTTTTTTACCAAACTGCTGGTAAACATTTAGATATTCTACAGTTTAAATAAATATTAACTTCAGTAATCCTATATACTCATTTTTTTGCCTTTTACCCAAACCATCACCAGTCTTATCCCACAGTAGGGCATGCCAGTTATTATTTAACACTGGTATTTGATCAGTAACTGGATCTGTACCTCTTGATACCCAGACCCCAGGTTGTCGATACTGACATCAGAACTAGAAAAGTTGGATGGGTGCATCCCCAAGCTACAGCTGAATCCATCTCAGCCATTATAGCAAGATTGTTGCTTTTTCTTAAGGTGAACCAAAACTAGTGTGATACGCCTGCAGCTTTGCTTATCGAAAAGGACACAGCACCACCTATGACAGCAGCGTGAGATGTTCTCAGCCAGAAGTCTGATTATCTTTTCTGCTTGTAACTTTAGGATTGAGCTATGACCTTAGTCGGACTTCTGCGTGCATGTAAATGTACTGACTGGCTTACAGTAGAGTGTGGTGAGCTTGCATGCCAAAGGTCTCTGGAACAAAGCCAGCCCTTTTCATCGATATTTTTGGTTGATGACTCGTTGAGCTCTATAATGCAACATAATGCATTCATTTTGGCTGCGAAACATGACTTATAAACCTGCTGTAATATTTGTGTGCAAGAATGATGAATCTTATTACAAAAAACACATTTTCAAAGTAAAATCTTGCCAAACAGAATCCCTCTTTAGAAACAGCCTCAGATTTTGTAAAACATCTTTTGAATAGAAAAGTGCTAACTCAGTTAAAAGCAGGCTCAACCTTTATGTGCATAGCCACATCTGACATCTTTTGATCCTCCTTTTCTCTGTTACCACTTATCACTTTCGAGTTGCAGGAGAACAGAGCCAACCCTTGTTCTTAATGGGGGAGATGAAGGGTCCTGGGCAGGTCCCCAGTCCATCACAGGGCTATGTCAAACAGTGTTTTCTTGAAATAGAAAGTACAGTGTATATGATGAGGATCAGACTAAAGTCAGTGTGTGTCCATGCTTTATCACTCACCATCGAACTGTTCTGTTCTTCCATTGACGCTTTGTTTTTTCATATTTTTGCTGATACATGTGAGTTTTGTATTTGCTGACAAAAATCCTCCATCTGCTGCTTTGCATCCAGCATGCATGCCACTCAATGTGAAACATAGCCCGGGAAAATGTCAACCAAGGCTCTTTGCTCTGAGCGGCGTAAATCACTCCTTCTGAAACTGATGACTGACATTTAGAATAACTGTTTGAAAAGCCGGTCTCAAAGCCGATTGTCTGTTTTATTGAGTAGGTCATATTGTGCCTTTGGTAAAAGCTAGAGATTTATGATGACCAATTTAAACTCCTTACAGTAGGTTAAATCCAGTCTGTTTGGAGCATAGGTAGAGGGGGGGCCAAAAAACTTTTTAGGAAGCTCAAATATTCTGCTGTAATCCTGTGTGCACACTCTATGCTATCTGCATACTGAACACACTGCTGGGAGGCTCAGTTTGCATAAAGTCACACAGTGCAACCTTGTCACCAGCTGTGCCCTGGGACCAAGCCGGGAACTGATTTACTTAGCACAGTCAGATCTAGGCCACTGGTCATATTATGCCCACAGGTCCATTTTTTTTTTCAACACTCTGTAAAGAAAAATTACATAGAGACCCTCACTGAAATATAGAGACAGCATGACTCAGGAATCTAAATTCATTGAATCCACAAGACGAGAGCCTTCTCTTTTTATTTTGCCATTTGTGTTTGCAGGGAGTCAGCAGAAAGTCACATCCAGGACAGTCAACTTTAAATTGTACCAGGGATTTTTATTTTGTTGTTTCAGATGTCAGGGGGACACAATATTTCACCCTCGTAGTCAAAGTAATAGAGTTCTTTATTTAAGGGGAAGTAAAATGGGTGTTTTCCATAGAGCAGTTCTGTTGCATCTGAAGTTTAATCTACTGAAGATAACTTTGTGTTAAACTGGCACAGTCTATGTTGAGGTAACTGTAACCAATGAATGTTCGATAAGTCGTGATCAATACAAAAACTTTACGAAATCAGGTGAAATAATGAAAATATTCAATACAGTTTGGTACAGACCGAGCTGCACAATGTTGTGTGAAAAAGCACAATGCAATATAATTGCAGTAAATAAGGCTCAGTGTTAATTTCATTGGCGAAAATTATTACGAAAAATATTTGTCAAAAATGAAATCGAAACAGAATAGAAAGTCAGACATGATGATGAAGACTGTGATGAAATAAAATGGACACTTTGGTTCATGAATAAAGGCAGGACCAAAAACTATTAAGAGGCCCGGAGTGGCACTGGGTTGAAATGTATCATGTAAGCTGATAAAGCTGTTCCTGGGCTGCCTGCACTGGCTGCTTTTTTTTTTTTTTTTTTTTTTCTCATACACAGCCGCCCATACAGGTGCATGCACAGCAGTGCTTTATTTTTACACAGTCAATGGTACAAACACAATAATTGAAAGTAACAAGAGCTAGGGTGGTGCTGATTAGGTGCTGGGTAAGGCAAGCTGAAAAAGGAAACACACAACTTTGCCTGCAAGCCACCGTCCAAGTTTATAAATTGGGTATCATTATGACATAAGTGTAAATTTTTATATTGAAAGCAGAATGTAACACTTCATAACTTAACAGGTAAAAGTCTTTTCAAATTTTTACAAGTTAGCTTGATTACATGATATCTGACTGAAATTTGCTAATGGTCCAAAAAAACTAGGCTAAGACTAAAAGGTTTCAGATGACTGAAAATGACTAAAACAAATGGTGTGTTATTCAAAAGACTAAGACAAAATCAGAATTTGCTGTCAAAATTAGCACTGATAAGGTTAGAACTTGTTGGGGTAAGATAGGTGCAGAGAGACTACTTGACACAACAGGACAATGTGGGATATGATATAATTCAATAATCATTAAGACAACTCAGCAACACTCATCACAACACAGCAAGACATGTTATGTCTCAGAAAAGACATAATACAAAGGCAATATGATATGTGCTTTTTGTAAAGAATTTTAATCAAAGATACATCCAACATGTATCCAGTGACAGCTGATCTGTAACCCAAACCGTAACATCTCTTCTGGAGCAGATATTCCAGACTCCAGTCTTTTATGTGTTTTGTGTGAAGTCCTCGGAGAGTGTCACTGTGTTGTGTTAAGTAACTTGCAGCATAAAACATGCTTTTTCAGCACGCTGCAGCACAGAGTGTCTGACATCTGGCCAGGGGAGATTTGTCTGCATAATCCTGTTTGAATTTAATTCAACATGAAACCATACAAAAGAAGAACAGAACTTTCAAAGTATCACAACTTTTTTTAACGTTATGTACAGATTTTTTTTTTTTTTTTTTTTTTTTTCATTAAGGAACTTGGCAATGCTCAAAGAAGACAGCAAGATGACAAGACAAGACAGACAAGACATGTCTGTCTGAGTGCTGAGTTTCTAATGCAAATGAATCCATCAAAATGTATTTTTGCTTTAAAGACATCAATCCTCAGATCTCCAAAAATACAAAACAGTCAAAGATGAAAGAAAACTTCAGCTCACCTTATTTGCATCAAATACTTTGATCTTTTGAGCAAATTTTAAGAAACAAAACCTGTCAGATATTTTTGATTTCAATTTCAAACAGATGAAATATATTTATACAAGGGAAAAATGTGCAGTTTGTAAAAGGAGAGATGAAAACATTACAATGAGCTAAAATATTCAAACAGCATGGTTAGATCTTTTTTTGTACTTTTCAAGCTATATTTATTGATTTAGTTAGTTATTTAGTTATTTATATAGTTATTTTCTGACATTAAAGTGTTTGGACCAGATAAAGCTCAAGTGACAAAACACAGCATTACAAGAAATGTATTAATGAAAATTTGCAAAAACCTTTGTCTTAAAAATAAAGGCAAGGACAGTTTCTGCTGTGATGTGTAAAGAAAGCGCTGTAAAGCCATAACAAAAAGCTTAAATACTGAGGCAAAATGATATCTTCTTTTTTGGGCCACCATGGCACTGAAGATGTGTGGTGATAGGCTTTCTATTCAAGTCCTGTATATCAATTAAAGAGTGACAACTGCTTTAGTGTGTTTTTTTTTTTTCTTTAATGAGTATTTTTTCTGAGAGCAGAGATTTGAAATCAAACAGAAGCAGCTGTTGTTTGTTCGGCTCTCGGGAAAAAATCGGCAAATTAACCTTCTAGTGTTTTCTCTCTCCTTCCAGCTGGGCCTCTGTGCTCGTCTCCGTCCTTTCATGTCTTTGTCTCTGCGTTCCCCCCCGAGTCTGTCTCTCTGTTCACATCGTATTCAGATTCTGTTTACACTGTGCTCTCTGCCGCCTACGCCTGCAAACATCATATGATGTTTACCATAAACAGGCAGGGGTCTATGTGTTCAATGTGTCATGTCTGCTATCTGATCACAGCGTTCTGTGTGGTGACACGTTAGATTAGTGTCACAGAGACTTGTCAATGCTCAGATAATCAAAAGACACATTGGGGCATCAGAAACTCTCATGGGTGTTTCTGGAGTTTTAAAAACCTTGAACACAGAGATTGTATGGAAACTGTTGGTGTGGAAAACAAGCCTGGAGAAAGATAAGAAATAAATAAATAAAAATTATAAAAGCCCCTCACCAGGGTCAAAACTTGTACTTGACAACTTGTCTCTGAAGAAAATAAAACTTCAAACCAACCCTCCACACAACCTTCACACCCCAAATTTTAAAACACTTGGTGCAATTTAGAAGAAACTGTCACTTCAAAGGTAAACACCCACACACTCACTGTCCAACTTGCAAAGAAATAAAGTATTTATCGCAACATTTTGATGCTGGACCTTCATCAGGAAAAAAGTCTGATTAAAAGCACAGGACATGTTAAAAATGAAATGATGGCCTCACACCTGCAGCCACCTTCTCATCATTTCAGAAGCCCAATTGATCAACACATCAATAATCGATACCTGACATCAGATACCTGACTGAGAGCAAATGTGATGAAGAAAGAAACATACACAACAATTTCAACCCACAAATGCATTAATTCAAATGCACAGATTCCTTTTCTTGGGATTAAAACATCCCAAGAGAAAGAACCAGAACAACTCAAGTGAAGTAAAAAGGTCTGTTTGGTCAGATCTAGTTCTAAGTGCTAGTTTTTTTTATCTTACTTATAAACATATCTCCCCTAAAGCCCCCACAAAAGGACGACATCATATGGAAAATAATGTTGAGTCATATACACCTAAAATTGCAAAAACACAGGTCACTAAACTAAAAAAAATGTGCTTCATTGTCAATGTGCTTATTCCGTATGTATCCGGGAGATTGAGGGACCAGGATAGTCCAACCTAGGGAAAAGGGTTTCCTCCAAAACATCAGAAATACATAACAATAATTTCCAAAAAAGCAACAGCTCATAAAATCTTAAGGTTAAGTTCATCATTGAGCCTTTTTAAAGCTAGTGTTTGAAGAATGTGGATCCATTTAGCCTTCTGCTCTTGTACAAGTTTTCCAGGGTTGCTCCTCTAGATGTGAGGGTAACTTGTTCAATCCCACAGAAGTTCAGTTATGTGATGTCATGGAGTGCATGGTTAAAAAGCATAGCCACCAACTCCTATTTAACATGTCCTGGCCTTTTAATCAAACTGTGTGCTTGATGAAGGTCTTGCTTCGAAACATTGCAATACATACTTATTTTATTTACAAGTTCAGACAGTGTGTGGGTGTTTACCTTTGAACTGTTTGCGGGATACCTTACCTTGGATGCACCTGTCCTGAAAAATAGATGTGCAAAGTAGCCTCCATTAAGAAACCATCATTGACAGAGGAAAGAAAAAAACATTGTGATATTTTTCTTTGAATTTTCATTTTCCAGATCAAAAGACTGACATATCATACAACACCACAAGGTGACATCTGTCATTTTTGCTAGTTTACATCCAGGTAACCTGATGCATTGAACCATTATGCATTATTATAGCCATTACTTGGAGTTATGGCCCCAGATAATGGTTAGGCTACGGCATAGACACACCACCATTAGTATTTCAGGTCAAAAGCAAAAGGAAAACAAAAACAAAAACAAACCTGTACTATGGACAGTAATCCAGTAAAGACATGAAAGTAGACAAAAAAAAAACAAAAAAAAAAAAAACAAAGCCAGTAGATTAAGCTAGTGTTATGATTAGAAAAAATGTTGATCTTATAGTTTATCTGAATCTCCCCTTCAGAGGGAAGCACAAACTTTCAAAATTTGCCCATAAATTAAACTTAAGCTTAATTAAAATCTGCAAGGAAAATTATGACTCATACATGTCTTTTAAAAAGCCACCGTCAGCGGCTCTGAGCAGATGGTACACATCTGGTCAGCATGTGAAAATAGTTTTAGAATAAAATCCGATAAACAGCTATGAGTAAGAAAGACTAGAGAAAAAGGAGAGAGACATAAACAAAACAGGAAATCAATTCAAGAGAAACTAAATATGAGATGGATGTTAAATGGAGGTAATCAGGACCACCCTTTAGAGTCATGTCAGCGTTTCCCACAAACACATCAGGCTCATGCTTCCCGTCTTCTACACTTCATTTATTTCAATCTATTTCCTGTCATTTCTAGCCATTAAACACTCGTTGGTAAAACGTTTCAGAGCTGCAGCAGTCAAATATTTTAAACGGTGGTTTTCTTATCATTGTAAGCCTGCAGCGATCAGCAAATCCACCGTGGATTTATTTATTTATCCCTCCATCTGTCTGCCTTTTATCTCCCCCTGCCTCATCTGCAAAATTAAATATATTTGATACGTTAAACACTTTTCTTATGTGCAGCATTCACACACTTTTTTCTGCATTTCCATGGAGTTGTGGCAACAGTAGAGGCATGGATGCAAACACTCAGGAAGTTTCAATACAGCTATCCTGCTGCTATGAAGGACTTGTATTTGGTCTTTTTTCCATTTTGAACAGCAGTCACCAGTAGAAAGCTTAGATGTATTCAGCTTGTTAAGTCTTTGTACTGTTGGCAGCTATAGTCTTGTGGTTAAGGTCAGTGTTGAGCCTGAGCTTTATCTTCTTGAAAAGAATAAGAACATGAGAATACTTCTTATTTCAAAATGCTGAATGACTGCACTGGGATGTGCTGAAAGTTATGAGAAGCGACCAAGCAGCATCGTAAACAGCAAACAGCTTGGTTAATGTTGCTAGCAGTTGGATTTACACAAGTCCTCCTGCCGAGGCTGACTACTGTTAACATTTAAAAAAGTTTTGGAAAAAAATAGCAAAGATTTAGGGCAAATCAGACACACATTTGAGTTTTCAGAAGTAAAGCTTTATGACAAGATAGTGTACTTGGTTTGTTTGGGGTCAGTGCTCTAGAAACTCTCAGTCCTTTAATTTCAGGAGATTTTAACACACATCCAAACACATTATCTCTTTGAAAGCAGTTTTCCCCCTTTTGGATGTCAAAGTAAAGTCTTGAGTTGAATAGTTAGCCAAACCGGTTTTTGAACAGCTAATTTCCCTTTGAGTACCTAAATGGAAAGAGAAATTCAGACTAAATGAAAGACTCATGATGTACTCACAGTAAATGAAATTTTAGCAGAGAAAAGTTCCTGTGCAGACAATTTTGAAAAACTCTGCTAAAAATGTTAGTCGGCAAATTTGTTTCAATTTGTATACAAGTCACTTTCCATAAATTTTCAGCAAGGTTTTTTATAAGAAGAAGAAGTATTTTAAATAAATTAGCTCTTTGCATGTTTGCAGGCAAAGCATATATCTGATCATGTGGGGGGTAGCAGTGGGGGTCAGGGTGAAAATATTTTCATCTTCGAAAATGGGGTGCAGCAAAAGAAAAAAAAATAGTTAAAAAGAGTATTTTTGTTGTAGTCAGTGTGGACTGAACTTTGAGTAAGCTCATTTAAAGTTGAATTTGCACATCACACATTGAGATTTGTCATTAGACTTCTACTCAGTTTGAAAATCTCGGCATGTCTGGAGAGAGTTAATCCAAATGTGGCAAGAATTATTGGCTGGATTCTGGGATTAGTGGATCCGAAGATGAAGGACATAGGTCAAATATAATTTTAACATCAGGTCCAGTCCAGTTTTGGATGTGTTTTATCCCAGGAATGCAAGGGATTTCAAAATATCTGTGTTTCTCATTCAATCATCCTTTTGAGGACATTTTCGCTGTCAACACTCAGATATTGGACAGAGAGACATCACTTAGATTTTGTCTCTCTGGCAAACAGTTGTACTTTTAATACCTCCTGTTGCTGCTCTTTAAACTTGTGAATGCGGACTAGTTCGAGGACCCAAACCTCGCTTTGCCACTTTATTGATACAGATGCTTTATGTGTTTTACATTTTATTTCAACCATAAACTTTGGAGTTCTTTTGAAATATGACCCAGTCTTTATTTCCTTTAATATGCTCATTTTATGGGCCAGATATCCATTCTGGACATGGCCAAAGAGTCCAGCATTGTTTATGTTGGATATAAAAACCATAACACCCTATGGTGAAATTGTTGAAAAATTCTACAAAAGTTGGCTGTGATAGGATGAGCTCCCTCCTCCAGTTGGTGTCTTTCATTTGCATTAAACCAATAAAGAAGAAATATGTTGAGCTAAGATGCTCCATTACACTCTGTTTTTTTTTCGATAGCAGGCAGTTAGATGCTGATGGATATCCTCCATGTGCTGATGTATGGAGATGTGTGTGTTCTGACTCCACAGGGCACTGACCATGATTAGATGATTAGGATAACGAATGCGTGTGTTGTTTCCCATAATAATGAGTGCAGCCTGGCTCATTAGCTGGTTCCTGTTAGCGGCTTAATGAAAACAGAGAGAAACAGAGCCGGGGCTGCAGCTATCACTTATATTCAGTGTGCTGCTGTCAGCAACGCTGCGGGTGTAAGCACTGGATGTTAATGGAAAAAAATCACAGTGAGGACGAGAGACTACCCTGTAACCAAAGGGTCAAAGGCTGGCCTTATAACAGCTAATAAGGAAACAGCTTCTGGCAGACTGCTGTTTTATTGCTGCTACAGTCTCATAATGCTGTGTTAAAGTGTTGTTACAGGTTGTCACACAGCCTGTGCAGTGGCTTGTCCATTATCATATTCAAAACCATAAGAACATGATTATTTCTTGTCCCTCTAGCTTCACATCCAATCAGTGGTGGTAATATGCTCTTTTGTTGTCCTGTAGTAGTCAGGGGACACACTATGTAAGATTAACTTACAACTGACATACCTTCTTTAGGTTAACATGATACCAGGGTACATTCTGTGTAACACCGACATTCATTGTTAGCTTCTTTGGATAGTTAATATCTTCTTCTACAATAGTCATACATTAGAAGCAACTTTGTTACGTCTCATATTTACGTCAGTTAAATGAATTAGAGGTAGGATCTGCGGTATTTTCCTAATAAAGTGAAAGTCAACTTGTACAGGACTAATCTTGCTCAATCATCTCCTATGGGCCTCTGTACATGTGTGTCAGTGTCTGTGTCTGCCTTAACCCACCTTAACCACACCCAGTGTGCAAGATACTTTGCGTGTTGATGATCATGAGTGGAAGCTAATCAGAGCAGCTACGATAGTGGATGTAGCATGGATAGAGAAAAAAATATAACCAAAGTGAAATGAAACACCAAACAGATAAAGCTTTTTTCCGAATTAAGGGTGAGGCTTGGCTCGACTTTGACTCGCTTTTGAGGTCAGAGTGGCGTGAGTTTGCTTTCTGCTAACCAGGTACGTGTCAAATACCTGTGATTAACTTGTGTTAACATGCCAAATCAGGTGCATAGCTCTTAAGTCTTTCCTGCATAGAAATGGAATGCTACAGGTGGTTGCTGGGCTAGTGAGCATATTCATGTAGTTTCAGTCAGAGGCAGTAGGCGGGAGCCAAGGAGGATCTCAGTTTGAATTTCTGTTCACTGAAAAGTAAAGTTTTGTGTTTACTTTTTTAAGTTACAGTCATTTATTTATTTATTTATTTATTTATTTATTTATTTATTTATTATTATTATTATTATTATTATTATTATTATTATTATTATTATTATTATTATTATTATTATTATTATTATTATTATTATTATATATTTATTATTTCTATTTTTTCAAATTTTTTAAAAAATGTCTTTTTTTCTCTTTCTCCTCCTGGAAATGATTTTGAGCAGCAGTTGAGAGTCCCATCTCAGCAGACGTAAATCCTGATGCAGAAGTGAAACCTGATTAAACCCCTGAGCCCATCCTGTCATGCAACAAGAAAAGACTCTTTACATGCTCGTATTTAAGATGAGTCACTTGTTGTTAATAAAGCACTGCTAAAGCATCTTAAAATCACACTCTCACACCAACAGCTAAATCCCCCCCCTTACACACACAGCATTCACAGCTTTAAAACACAGACCGATTTAGTCTCTGTAGTCTACTGTGATTGTCTGTCTCCCTCTGTGGAGTCATGAAGTCCTTCTCTAGGAAAGAAAACACACACACACACACACACACACACACACACACACACACACACACACACACACACACACACACACACACACACACACACACTTGCATAGACACACTTTCCTAGCTGTGGCCCGCGGGGCTCCTCTCCTGATTAATTACAGGCTCTGTGAATTACTGTGGGTGTTTCAGAAAACATTTAACAAGCTGCCAAACTCCCCCGCTGAGCCACCGGCCGGCCTGCCGCCGCTCACCCTAAAAAAGACTGAAAGACATAAAAGAGAGAGAGAAGAGAGAGGGGCGGGGTCACTGTGCTCCCACTGAGAGAGGCTAGTCTTTACTAATACACAGGGAGGATTTAAGTCTGCCAATATGTCCATCGGTCCAGCCAAGACCGAGGCGTTTTAAGCCAATCTGAATGACTAAACTGCCAAAAAGCTCCACACTGTGGGTAAAAAGCACTCTCCCTGAAAGTGCTCTGATGACAAAACAACTCTAATTTAATTTAAAGTGTCACGAGGAGCTGAAGGAAACAAAAACATAAAAATCTCTTCAGGCGGACAAAAAGTTGATGAGCATAACAGAACGATAGGTGTCCTATTAGAGTGTGAAATAAGTCAAAGTGCTTTGTTAGCTTTAACACACAAAAGCAGTTAGCTTCCTGAAACCTTCCTTCTTCTTTTTTACTCAAACATCTTTACTTTCCTCCAACTTTAAGTAGGTTGATGTTATTAAAAGTGATTTTTTAAAATAAGCATTTAATTTGATTAGATTAAATAGAACTTTTTTGTGCCTTTTGGCTAAATCTAAGCCACAGCTGGATCCCTTTGATGTAACTTCAGCCTCAATTTAACTTTGACACATTTTTCACTGTTTCTGTCTGTTATTAAATTGAGAGTGTGATTCAAGAGAAAGAGGAAGGGGTACAGTACTAAAAAGAAAAATGTTACGGTAATTGAACATATACTTTTGTCTTTTTGCTGTAATTCTCCTGTACTGCTGACTCTTTCAGAGCTCATATAAAGAGATGGTTATGAAACAAACTGAGCACGGACACTTTCTTATGAGCAAAAGAAAAACAAAACAACCATCAGAAAGTCTGTACTTGTGTTTGTAGGGCCCCTAACTCCTGCTGAGGCATTCAAATGAAGTATGAATTTACAGCATGCTGCAGACAGAGAAGTTCTCTGGGTTTAACTTGACAGAGATGCGCTATGAGTGATGAGTTGACTGTTCAGAGAAAATAAGATGAGGTTACATGTGCATATATCAGATATCAGCAGAGAGATAAGACGTAAAACCAAAAAATACTTTACTCGTATGAAATGTTACTGCATTATAAGCACTGGCTTATGACTAAACTTAATTGAATTTTTTATTCCAACTCTTGAAAACTGTGTGCTGGTTTACAGATGATGGTGTAGTAAAGGACGTATTTTTGGGCAAAAGTAAGGAAAGAAAAGTAATGACGCAGCCAAAGATATCACCACTGGGTCAGGCTAGCAATAGCAGCTAAGGTACAAACCGTCGAGACCACTGAGGTTATTTGAATTGGGTGTGCTTTCAGTCCCAAGAGTTAGATGCAAACATGTAGAAGCAGCATTCAGCTTCTATGCTCCAAACATCTGGAACAAACTCCCAGAGAATATCAAGTCTGCTGAAACTCTCAGCTTCTTTAAATACAGGTTGAAGAGTCACTTTTTTAAGGCTGCCTTTAATTAGAATATTTTAACAAATCATTTTAATATCTTTTTATCATTGCAGACAGACTAACACTACATAAACAAATAAAGTTTGTAAACAAATAACAACAAAATGCCTGCATCTTACACACAGTTTATTTAGGTTTAATACATTTCATCAGACACGTATTGTTTGTTGTTAGTCCTAGCTCTTCCTATTTTTTTTTATTTTTTTTTACCATGCTGATCCATTGGAATAACAGCACAAATTTAGTTACAAAGAAGCAACATAATCAAAAGAAATATTCATAAATCCCTCATGAAGCCTCCTTCATCTGACAATTTAACCATGATGATTAGTGGAGTCAGTTTTTGGCAGATTTTAAAAAAGAAACATTTGTTTTCTCTGAGTCATCTGATTATTCTCTGTCAGAATTAATAGCAGAACCCAAAGATCTTTTCAGTTTCTTTTTTATTAAAAACAGGAAGTAAGGGTCTCCTTAATTATTCAAGCTTAAAACTAGTGACGTCTTGATATAGTTTGTCCCTTATTCCCTCTTTTGTGTCTTAATCCCACGTCTTGCTTCAGTTAATGAAAGCACGTCTTCACGAGCTGTCCGGTGTTACAGATTAAAGCGTGGCTGGCTCTTCTGTCACGTATGTTTAATCTGCTTCAGTCTGTCCACTGTTCTGCTGCTCATTTCTTTCTGCCTGATCTCAGGTTTTTAATGCGCCTGCTGACTCCCTGTCGACGAATCAAATCAACTTGCTCTGCCTTTGTCTCTTAAGCTTTGTAATCCTGGATTTGAACTCAATCAAGTCACAGAGGGGACAAAAAGAGGACTTAACGTGCACTTTTAACATGACCTGGGCTGACAGGGTTGACCCGCTCAGAGTTTCACATCCTCTCTGCAGGAGCTTAAAGTCAACAGCTGATTTTTAAAAAATATACTGTTTTATGTGACCATGTGCTGTAACATCTCTGTTTTTCATTTTATGAAATCAGGTGTTGTAAAAGTGAGGAGTGAGGGGTGGAGACTTGAGGACGTAGACTCACGTTGTAACATCTGTTGTTGTCTCTCCTGACACAGCAGATTGTTTGGATGTTTTTAATGAATCTTGGGATATACCCATTCCCTCATGGCGCTCAGGTCACACTCTGCACCGTTCTGATTGCCGTCTTTAATCCTGCCATCTGTGAGTCCTTTTGTTTCGGAGAAATATTATGTAAAAGAGTTCTGCCTGCCAGCTGGGTGTGATTTTTAGATTTGGAGGTTAATCTACAGTTTCTCCTCACCTCTCTGTGACATTAACCTCCATGCTGCAGGCGGCACATTGCCTGAACTTTGGGCCTCATTTACACTTAGCAAGATTAGAACTAAGGCCAAAACAACATTGATAGACCTTAAAAAAGAATGCATTCTTAGTGTAGTGATGATGTACCAGCAAATCATTTTTTTCTATTTATTTTGCTGTCATAAATAATTGGAGTATATAGGTAAAACCGTGATACTAATGTGGTAATCTTTCATTTTTACTAAGAAATACAGAAGCCTTTACACACTGGGTAAATTTGATTTGATTTATTTTTATTTTGGCTTGAAATCAAACAGTGCAAAAGGTATAAAAAAAGGAATAAATTTGCCCGCAGTTTGACCTACTGAGGGGGCCACATCCACCGCTGGCTACCTGGCCACCTAGCCTCTCCTGCTTGCTCAGACAGGCAGCTCCAGCTGGAGAAGGACAGGTGAGGTCAGCCTGTGGTATCTCAGCCTCAGCCTCAGTAGGAACAAATCTGTGCTGATCTGACAGGATTTGAGTCAGCATTGTCAGTCAGTGAGGACGTCAAACAGCTAATTAGCCTCCACACGTATCTGCTATGTCATCCCGCTGCTTGTTACACTGCTGTTATATCAACCAGTTGGAAGTCCGTCTTCCTACTTTGATCCCCAGCCGGGGAAGAATATCCAAACACTCAGCTTTCTTTAGTCCACATCAAGAACAGCAGAAACAAAAGTGTGAGTTGTAAAGGCTTCAAAGCTGTTTCAAATGGGAGAGGTTACCTGTATTAATCTTGAGAACCTAGCTCTCATGTTGATCAAAGATGAACAAGTCTCCAAGTCAGAGTCCATCACATTTGAGCTCATGAGCCTAACATCATAGAAAATCAAAATGTGTAGTATCAGACTAATTTAAGTGTTCTTACTTTGTTTAAATCATGTTTGCCAAGAGAGCTGAAACTTTTTAATGAATTTGTAACAAAGCACAGCTGCATGAGCTGTCTATGGTCCTGAAACCCCAGCCCCCTTAGCATGAGGAAAGATACTTGATTTGAATCTTTTATGGGGAAGAGCAAAGTGGAAATGCTTCATTATACTCGGATTTTAGATTCAAAGAGATTATTGTCATGGGAGCATTGAGGAAACGTGTTTCCCAGTACGACAAGATGCTTCCTTTGCTATTCATAATGAACGTTGTGCAAACGGATGAGGCAAGACAAAATATAAAATAAATGCCAAAATATATACATGGATTGTGGAATGGAGATGAAGGTAGAAAAACACTAGATATACAACAAGCAGTAACTACATGGTGTTAGTGTGTAAATGCAGACTTCTGTCAGCTGTTTAAGATTCTGATGGCAGGGGGGTAGAAAGAGTTTTTGAGTCTGGAGGTCCCACATTTCCCACTTCTGTACAGCTCCTATGGACTCTATGAGGTTAATGCTCTGTAAAGAGAGCAGTGGAGTCTAGATTTGAGGTTGACAAATAGTTTCTTTCAGGGCTGATGCTGATACAGATTATTAGTTGCCAAGGAGGCTGATAACTGATCTTAGAAGCTGATATTCATTTACAGTAAAAGCTGAAACTTGGGCGTCAACATTTTGAATCATACAAACTTCAACACTTAACTTTGTTTAAAAGCCTTCAAGCACATGTTCACGAAAACAGCTCTCAGGCTCAGCACCGTGTCTCTTAAAGTTAAAGGGAAACTTAAAAAAAATTGGGACAGGGATGGTTATTGCAATTTCAGGAGAGTATGCAGCCCACACTTATCTTCAAAACATTTATCTGCTCTACTGCTCCAGCTCCTCCTTTTGGCAAAACCTTTTCTACTCTCTGCACTGTGTGTGAGCACCGTGCATGCACAGCTTTCACTGCTGATTGGCTGTGAGCTTAGCCATGGCTGTGGGTGTAACCAATCAGATGGTACTGTGGGTGGGATAAAGCTGGAGATGGAGTAATGACAACAGACAAAGAGGTGTGGCTGCATCAGAGCAAAAATAACACAGTTCTAAATCATTTCTTATCAAGCATAGGCTTTTTGAAAAAAACAAAAAACAAAGAAGAAGTTGCTGATGTGCCTCAAAATGCTAATTGTTGGCACCAATAATAAGCCTGACTGGTAATTGGTCTATCACTGGCCTTGATGATGATTTGTGGGTGAGTTTATTGGGGATGACTGTGCATCCTGATGTAGGATACTCCTTGTACCCCAATTTCAGATTTTTTTTTTACAACTTACAGGACAATTTTTATCTAATTTTACTCTGATAATATCTTGATGGATGAATTTGACTCATGTTTAATCAAAAAAGACATCATGTTTAGTATGACTTCTGTTATTCTGTAGTTTTCATTATTTTGTTTAGCTTGATGCTGCAACTCTGTGAAGTAACTTTGCTGGTAAAGAGTGATTCTCTGAACTTGGGAGATTTATGAAGAGGGTTCCTGGAATTGAGTTGTTTAGAATAGAATAGAATAGAATAGAAAATACTTTATTTATCCCAGAGGGGAAATTATGATTTTGTTGTAAGGTCTGCTCTGTAATTTGAACTGTGAATGCAGATTTATACCGTGGAGTATGACGTTTCCCCCAGTCCCCGCTCATGTTTTGAGAAATAAAAAGGAAGTGGACTTCTTAAAACACATCAACATTGACTTGGCTTTCTCAAGTACATAACAAAACAAAATTAAATCTGTACTCCTTCAGGTGTAACTTATCTCAGAAGCTTTTAAGCTCTGCATTAAGGATTCAGTGGATTCACATTTCAGTGCTCTGTTTCTTTTTGTTTGGTGAGAGACAGTGATGGAAAGAACAAATTACAAACTGATGATTTACATATCTTAGAGACAACATCAGTCTCTGTCCCCCTCCCCGACATATTCGTCCTTGCCTTTTCCCAAATATTAATCTGATTGATAAATATTCAGATTAGTTTGGTGCTTGCTCGCATTTTCTTCTGTAAATGAATGTTGTTGTAAAAAAGCACAGAGAGAAAATTCAGCAGCTCTGAGTAAACAGTGTAAATCCTGTAATGAGGAGGTGTCTGTCTGTGTTGAAGCGAATCTCTTCACTCTCAGGCAGGGAGAGGTGTCTCAGTTTGATAGAAAATAATTACTTTTCAGTGTCACTTTTTGTAAGAAAACAAATACTTTTTCATTGACAAGGACAAATCGAGGTTTCTGGTTTTACTTGCTGCATAGTGCTGAATAAATTGGTTCTGTAAACACATACCACAGACACTGAATTAAATCCCTCTCTTTTTTTAGCTGTTCAATGCCTCTGGAAATTTTTTAATTTGCAAACAGTTAGAGAGGACCAGTGTGTGTATGGAAAAGTACTGGACATGATGTACTCAAACTTTCTCCTCTGCACTGCATCAAAAAGACATGTTGTCGGATTCACTCAGTCAAGCTGTACAGACAGCTTGAGTGGTACAGTTAAAAGAATAAGAAGAACTTGGCCAGAAAAATTGACTGTTGCTTGTACATGAATGGATCATAGATCATTTATTTTTTAGGTGGTTGTTAATTATTACTTTGTTTTTCCATCTCTTCTTTACATGATGATCCGATCAATGGTTGTATGTAATGTTACAAACAATGGTTAGGATTATGTTGTTGTGCCTCTTTCTTTGTATATGTTTCAACTAGAACAACACCAGTGCTGCAGCTATGAAATATTTTAGGGTTTTTCGGAAAATTCCATCAAATAATAGAGTAATCGAGTAAAACGTGAAAAAAAGTGAAAGACAAGTGACTATAGGTGATATATTTTGAGACTAGTGAGATCAATGAGATCACAAATGAGACATGTGAACTAGGAATACGACGTTTTAATAAGGTTTAGGGTCTTCGCAGTAGGCCTACCTGCTGTATTGGAGCACAATAGGCACCTACCATCGTTAGTGACACAAAAAGCATGTAATAACACACTGTAAATGTGTTTAGAACCACAAAGGAACTTTCTTCGTCTAACACCTTTTTTTATGTTAAAATGTCAATCCTCCTCAGCTTTTCATTGATGCCCAGTCAGGTGTCTTACTGGCCATCCAAACCGCTGTGCTGTACTCAAGCATGATTGTCGCACTTAAGGAGTGGCTCGCCATGCACTGGTCATTGAGAAGTAGCTGGTGCTCAAAAGTCTCAAAACTCCGAAAAAGTCCTTGGATTTTAAACTAGTCGTTGGAGGGGTCTGAAAAGTCACTAAATATAGTGTTAGCTCTATGTGTCTCATTAAAAGTTGTGCAGGCAAAATACCATTCTTTGACCTTCTAAAATTAAAACAATTCTTTGAAGTGGAGGGAATTCCCCAACCATTTTTGTAATGGAACTACTCAAATTACATAAGGAATCATTTCAGCCCTAAACAACACACTGTATTGGTTGCAGCTTTCTCATGGTAGCATTCACAGCACAGGTATCTTCATTAAGGTTGACAAGGTGAGATATGTTTTGCTTTCTATGATATCATTTGTTTGTTTGTTTGTTTTTTGTCTACAAAGCAGACAGACAGAAATATTTTAGGGAAGCTGTTCTAACTCTAAGTTGAATGCACTGAGTGACCTGATCTCTGAGGTGTAGACTGTAAATTGCTCCAGGGATTATGGACATGTTGCTCTCTCCTTGTAAGAAATCTGTAGTTAACTGACATCATTACTCCTGTAAGGTCAACGTCAGTGTCCTGTGAAATGGGAGTAAATGAGAACAGTATGCCGAGTGAGCAACACAAACTTCAGGACACTAGACTGTAACTTTAGATTGGGGCCAGCAGACTTAGAAAAATGTCCTGTAATCTGTGACATCAAAACTGATAACCAATCCAGATCAGTGAATCTTTGCACCCTTCTGATTTTTTGCTGTACTTTTTCATACTGTGCAGTTGTTACACAGAGTCCAAAGTTCTACTATAATTAATCATTCTGAAGATAAGGGGTTATGAATGCTTTAGCTTTCACTTGAGAGGGAGTATAGTATTTTTTTCAAGCTTCATACTTTCCTTCAGGTGCCTCTATCGTAGCTGTACATAATTTAGAGCTATAATATATCCCTTTTTCTTACACTGGTGTTTTAGAAAACTCTTATTTCAGTCTCTTTCTGCGACCCTCTACCCAGCTGCTGTCTCTTTAAGGCTCAACAAACCCTCTCTTCTCTGATTGGTCAGCCCTCTGCAGGTGTGTTGAGGACAAGGCCTTGGCTCACACCTCCAATGAATTATGCAATGAGCTCATTATCATTGTAATAATCATTATCATCCTATTATCATGATTTTTAACACTGTTATTCTATTCCTTTATTTTTTTTTTTATCAACCCACAACAGTGCTCTAACAAGGGTTGTTTTACTTTAATCTGGTATGGTGTGATGTTGGTGTCCCAGTGTTTGATATCACACTGTTTTACAGAATTGTAGTAGCATGAAAGATGAATACAGCGGGATTCAGACATAAGCTAACACAGTACAAAAGTGCCCTGCTTCAGCATTGCAATGTTGGAAAAAGTAATTAATTGTGTTACCCTTTACTGGAAAATAATAATAATAGTATTAGAAACTATGTTAGTTCTAAAGCTGTTATTCCCAGCACTGAAAAAGGAGTTCCAGTACTTTGAAAAGAAAAAAAAACAACAACTTGTTAGTTGAATTTATAATGCAGTCTCTCTGTGCTGCATGTTACCAAGAACTCTAAGCCACTAAGAGGGTGAGTCTCTAATTTCCATTCAAGGATAACACTTCCATTTGGGATTTCTTTAAACCTAAGTCTTCAGACGCTGCTTTCTGCTGGAGGCCTGTGAGAAATCTGTTATGTTAGAAGGGGATGTTGCTCCTAATTTTACAGTGAGATATAAGGACATGTTTTTTGTGGCATTTTTATTATGTTAGAGCTTAAATATGATTTTAGCTAGTGTTGCGTTGATTCTGTTTGATGGTATCTGCGTTGTTTGATTTCTGACTTCAAAATACTGTGCAACTGGAGAAAGACTTTGAAAAGTTTTCAGACAGTTTTTTTTTTTTTTTTTTTTAACCAATGAACGATTACCACAAACTCTTTAAACATAGAAATAAATTCAGGTTTTTTAATCTAAAAAAAAAAAATGTTCAAACATGGCTCAGGCAGCCTCATCTGTCGCTCAGCTGACAGCAGTGTTAGCTCGTGACTACTGAATAATTGTGGCTTAAAGAGCTTGTTAACTATTCCTGACATCATGTCCACAGAGTAAATGATAAGGTAAGAGTGTGTGTGCATGGTGGGCGTGCTTGTTTGTGTGCATGTGAGTGTGTATGTAGAGAGTCTCCGTGCGTGCACTTAATGACAGATAATTGGTGGTTAAGTGCAGATATAAAGAGGCTCCTAACGAGTTCTGTTCACACGAGTCTAACTCAGACTTTGTGAGTGTGTGTGTGAATGTGTGTATATCCAGTGAGTGAGGGCTATCATCACTCTGACACACACACACACACACACACACACACACACACACACACACACACACACACACACACACACACACACACACACACACACACACACACACACACACACACACACACACACACAGCAGATGTTCGTTTAAATGGACGATGGAGCTGATTTCCATTTGAAGGCTGAGTGGAAGTTATTATGGTGCAGCTCGAAAGGCCGGTTCACTGATACCGCGTGTGTGCCTGTGTGTGTGTGTGTGACTGTGGAGGTCACATTAGCACATTTTCTCCTTCTTGTTTAAAGACGTGAGTTTATTTATTGGACTACATTAATGTTTAAGCATTTGTATGCAGCAATGTGCGCTGTTAATGATGATCTAGGTGAGTGTTTGTGAAACACGACCAGGTGGAGTTAGGCTTGTTGTGTCTACTGGAGGTCAGCTGGTTGTGAAAGTCATCTCATTTCCATATAAAAGGCCGCTCTCAGCTGTTTCCAGTCCAATGTAGAGTCTCACCACAGCATTCTGTCTGTTTCACAAAGAGCGGTCTGGAAACACAAATGCTTTTGTTAACATGTCCCCTCAGATGACCAGGTAATCAGTGTACACCTGTAGCTCTGCAGCAGGAAAACACATCCAAACAATGGGTGGACACTCTGGGAATCCCCCAGACACAACAAAGGCTGCTGGGTAATAGATGCCAAAACAGCCACCTCCTATCCGCAAGAGAAAGTCCTTTAACTTAGAGGGCAGCAAAGGGCCTCAGATTAAGTTTAAATTTAGCTCGTCTTTATGCCATATGAAACAGACCGATCCATTAAAGTGCTGGAGGCCATTTGGGTTATGAAAATTGAACAGATCTGCATTTACTTGACAAAATTAGTCAGTAACAGGTCCATAAGGGGTATTGTGCTTTTTTGCTAGGCTTCATACCCTCCCTCTTGTTGACAAAATTTCAGGAATCTTGACACTCAATGAAAAAGACTCAGGAGGCTCAGATGGCTTAAGTTGAAATAGTTTATATAGCTCGATCGAGGAGAAAATGACAGACAGTACACATGGGTGCTCAGTGTAATGCAGAGTCAATTCTAACAGACCAGTCAGCGTGCTCAGTATTTACCATTCTTGAGATTGGGATTGCTATTATCTATGAGCCAATGGGTTCAGCCTAGCTTGGGAACTCAATGTGTGAAACAGTGTTCAAGGAGACAGGAATATGAATAGGATTCAACCCAGACTAGAAACACACTGTCTCTGCGTACAGATCACTTTAAGGCAAATACAGGTATTATTGTGACACATAAAGAGACAATTTACATAATTGACTAAGGAAAGTCATAAATCAATAAGAAAATTCCACCACAGATCCTTCCTGTTTGATTGCAAGATCAATAATTACTACCAAATTAATTATTACATTTAATAATATTATTCAATTATTCTGGAAAGGTCTGCAGAACTGAAAATTCATACACCTAACATTACATGATAACATTACAATCATCTTGCAGTTATGATGCAAATCAAAATACATGGAAATCAAGAATATAGATATAAATTGTTTCAATTACAAAAATCACAATTGTATAAACTTAGCTTGTTTCAGAGCTCAAATAATTATTTATTTTTCTCACACCAGTGTTTTAGAAACCCTAATTTCAGCCTTTGTCTGTCTGCTGCTGTCTCTTTGAGACTGCTGCTTGACAAACTCCCTTATCTCTGATTGGCCAGGCCCCTGGAAGCCTGTATGGGGATGAGCTGTGGGCAGACCTAAGTGTTTGAGGCCCACGCCAATTAGAAGACCCTTAATTGTTGGCCTCATCATTTCATCAAGTCTCATGAAGATCCTAAGATGAACATCTTGGTTTTAAGATAAAACTTAAACATGTATCTTTCTATCTGTATATCATTTCATTCAGACTTTGCTTTTTAGGTCAGGTTTTTGTGGTCAGGAATAACTGATAGATGGATAACAATCAGAAAACTCTTTGAGCAGAAATCTGTTCATGAATGAATAAAACACGCTTGTCTTAAAACAGTAACAAGTGGGCACTGGGATCAGATTTGCAAACCACTTCTTTAAGTCTGCATGTCACTTCATACAACCAAAAATGGCTTTTATACTACTATAAATGCATCAGAGGTCATCATCTCAGACTATAAACTCAATTTCATAAATTCTCTTTTAAAGTTCCTAAATGTTGATTCCCATGTGTAGGATCAGCAAACACGCTGTTAGATGAAATATTTACACAAGAGGCACAAATGTGCTTGATGCTGCCACTTAAGACAATGAAAGCACTAATTTCCTGACTTCTTAGAACGCATTGGGATTGATAAATCAGGCCTCCATTCAAGACACTCAAAAAAGTAAAAGCTTGACTCTTTCGCAAACTACATCTTTGTGTTGCTATTTTACAAAACTTGGAAAAAAAAAAAAAAAAACATGATTTTTTTTTTTCTTTTTTCCTGGATTCACACTGGTGATTTAAATCAGAGTGAAGCCTCTTTGGCACTCATTATTATGTGAAATTGCAACCCACCATAAACAGATAAACAGGCACTGCTTCGGGAACTGCGATGAAGCAAGAAATGACAGTGTGGTTTTCATACATGTCTGGAGATGAGACTTTTACTTCTGTAACGTTCAGAACAAGTTGTTCTCAAGTTGCTAAATGAGCTGTGAAACAATGCAACATGCACAAAAGGTCTCCGGTGGTCGCTAATGGCTAAGTCTGCATGATATGCTGGCAGAGAATTTGTTCTTTTTTTTTTAACTTCTTTTCAACTGTTGATCTTTGATTTGAAAAAAAAGTGTTGTCTCAGAAATGTCTGTGGAAATGTCTAAATGTGGCACTGACAACCACCATAGCAAAAGGATAACTTTGGTATAATAAGACAAAGTTAATCGTGATCACCTTAGCATGCATGACTTAAACTTGAGCTGCAGGGAATCCTGATTGGCTCAGATGTCTCCTCCTGTTCCTCTGTGTCTTTGTTCCTGAAATGTGCATCAGTCTATTAGTGTATTACTCTGTAGCTGTCTGTGTTTGTGTGTATCACTGTGCAGCTGTAGTCTCTTTGTATTAGTGTGTAGTTGTTGGTGTGTTGTTTAGCAGCAGATCAGACTTTAAAGGAAATCGTTGGCTCTTAATTAGAGCATTACCGCAGTGATAAAGTTACACCTCCAGATAATGATGTATCGATGGAGACACACAACTCGTCTCCTCTACTGACTCTTTCTTTCTTTTCCTTCTTTCATCCATCTCTTGCCCTCTATTTTCCCTTCCTGCCTTCTTTTTGTTCTTCTTTTTCGTTTGTAACCCACGTTCTTTCAATTTTCCCTCAGACATTTTCCCTTTTTCTCTTTAGTCTTTCTCAGCTTCATTTTTTTTTATCCTTTTCCAATTTCTCCCCTGTCTCTTGTCTCCTTATTTGAAGTTTTCTGTCAGTATTCTGCCTCCTCATCTCTGACCCTGTGCATGTGGTTGTTTTCTTTCTTGTTCTCATCCTACCCTTTAACTTAATGGTCTATCATTTTTTCTTGTTTCCTCTCTCCACTATTTTTACTTTTGGAACTTTGGTGATAATTAGTCTCTCTGCCTTTCCCTGTGCACTCTTATTTTCTCAAGTGTTTCATTTTATTAGTGCCTTTTCCCCATTTTTTTTTCCTTTTAATTTATTTCCTTTTTTTGTATTTGTATTTTCCCTTCTTGAACCATTTTTGAACGAACGTAACATTTATACTCCTCCTTCCTTTATTATTTATTTTGTTTTTCATAGCTCTTTTATCTGTTTTGTATGTTGCTCACTTCCTGTCCTCCTTTACCGTTCTTTGTTTCTTCCTCTTGGTCCTTTTTCTGCAATCTAAAATCCTAGACACACACACACACACACACACACACACACACACACACACACACACACACACACACACACACACACACACACACACACACACACACACACACACACACGCACACACACACACCTGTCCCTGTGTTTGTTTATATTTATCAGTGCTCATAGAACCGTGACATCATGAATATGTGTGTCTGTTGACAGTTACATGACATGCTTGCATGTGTATGTGTGTGTCTTTGTGTGTGTATCTGCGTGTGTTTGCTGACAGCCAGAATGTTCGTTGTCTTGCGGCGCTGACAGTGTCACAGTGCCGCTAGCTGCTACATGAGGCCCTTCAGTCTCCATCCTCGTCTCCGTTGGGGCTCAAAATGGCTCCTGCTCTATGTACCTGCCCAAAGATGACACACAACGCCTGCCTGGTCAAAAATGGCAGCCACCTTATCCTCCTCCCTACTGTTTACCTAAGTTTTGGAGTAGTGAGCCTGTTGATGGCTCTCCAGAGTATACTTCTCAAAAAACTATTTCTTTTTGGCTTGTATCAGTTTTCAAGATTATAATAATGATTTTTATTCACGAAGCAGCAGCTGTTACATCAACTTAGCTTAGCTCACCAGGAAAGTGTTAATAGAGGGTTAACAGCTGAGCTCCATCCTGAGATCCACCTTCTAGCACCTCCACACCCCATTTCATTATGGATTATGTAATCTCTAATTCTGGGTGATTAAATAAAGAACATTAAATTGGCTTGGAAAGTATCCTTAAAATTGCAGGGATAATCATATCTTTTTTGTCACTCTGGCTGTCAGTATCATATTTCTGGGTTTCATATTTATCCAGCTTTTCACTGAAGCTGTGTTTATGTTTACACTGAGTGAAATATTCAAACCAAATAACTATAATAATTTATGGCTTCATCTTCCTCTCAAACAGAAATTTTCATCAATCCTGTTATAAATAATTTTTGAAACTTTTCCTCAAAACTAAACTGTTTAGTATCTTGAAAAACTTTGGAGAGGATGCAATTCAAACTAAGTTTCCCTGCATAAAATACATCTGTAATTACTTTCCCTGGAGGGAGAGGGAGTGTATTAAAAATTATTAGAGACATGGCTGGGAAAACATTTGATCCTTACTACACTGCTGTTGAAAACCTCATAGACAGTCAGGCACTTTAGTTCCCGCACCCCCGAAGAGTTAAGTACAGAAACGCATGCTGTAAGGTCACACAGCCAATCATATTTAAACATCAAGCCAGCTGAGCTCCTTGACTAAATTAGATGTCCTTAGTTTGTTTAAGTCTAAATAATTTAACATAATTCAATAAAAAAAGTAGAAATATTGATTGTGTTTTTATTTGTTGGTTTGTTTTTTTCTGATACATCCCCTTTTGACATTAGCACAGTATGTTAGCACTGTGTATGAAGGCCCCTTAATGATCTAGCTAATGCTGCTATAGCTGTCGTTTTAGCAGCATTAGCTAGATCATTAGAATGAGCGATTTCAAAATACAGCCAAATAAACCAACATGGCTAATATTTGCGTGAAGTAAAGGATTCAAAGATTGGACATATGATCAAAACATTCATATCATAGGAAATTTTTCATACTCCTTGGATTTAAGTGAGGTTCCTGTTTATCTTTGTTTCAAGGGCTGTGTAGCCCTTTCCCTTAGCCCTTGATCTTACAGAGAATTTGAACACCCCTTCACTTGAAATGCTCTTGCAAAACCAAGGACCAGTGCCCTTTTATGTTCAGCTTGAGAGTGAACTTCATGTAGATGACATGTTAAGATATTTTTTTTTCTTTAATCTTTTGCATATGTTGAGATCTTTAGCAGACCAGGTTGGAGTCTGAGGAGAGTATATTGATCGAAAACTATGAACCCCTCACTCTTGGCAGGAGCAGACTGTAGTAAAATAGGAGGCTAGTTGAACTTTATTAAAGTCACACACCAACACTTCCCTCTAGCTTTACCCCCTGTTTTGGGCTGTTCTCTTGCGTATTGTTAATTATTTTCCTGACCTCCTGGTTTGCACTGTACTTGATCCTGCATACAGGGTTCAACTTCACTGGAAATCAACGTAATTGGATCACAGTTTGGATTTTTGCCTCATTTAAAGGAAAAAACAAAAACAAAAAACAAATAAACCAGGCTATAAAAACACTGCTGTGTTACTTTAGTTGACTCCAGGTTAAATATAAACCATTTGTTTTGAGAACCAAGCAACAAGTTAGAGATAAACACCTGAAATTATTAAATGACAACAAAGAAATCACTGTATAATGATCCATGGAGGCTAATGACACCAGGCTCATTGTGCTCCTCTGTAATAAGCTGAGATCTCTTTTTGTAATTATGCTAATTAGTTTATAATCAGCTGAGGTTTTTTTCAGAAACTGGCTAATGAGAATCAATCCTGGAGGAAAATAGATGAACAATGACAAAGGAAAGTAACGCTTACAGTCCAATACTGGAGCTGTTTTACTGTTTTATTGTTGGAGTAAGGTTTTCTTACTTAAAAATGTGGTTTTATTTTTGTGTTTCTGCAGTGCCACCTCAGTTCCTGAACTATCCAACCAACACGTACGCCTACGAGTCCACTGACATTGAGCTGGAGTGTGCAGTGACAGGAAACCCTCCACCAACTGTCCGCTGGATAAAGAACGGAGAGGAAGTCATCCCCAGCGATTATTTTCAGATTGTGGTGAGAAAATATCCCCAAATATCAAGATTATCAATCCTGAGTGATCTAACAAGTTTAACAAATAATATCAACTAGGTCCACTGTTACTGACTTTCACTGTGTAACATCTACACAAGTTTGTTTATATTGGTAAATAAAAGATGAATGTAATCCAACAAACAGCAACATGAAAATGCAGGAACATATAAAAAGTGAAATCAAAGGTGTCAGCTGCGTAAAAAAATATGGAGGGAGAGAGATTAGTGGGTATGACATGACTGTTACTGTAGTTCCATAATCTGATAATCTGGATATCACTCTAATCTATGATCCCATAATCTCCTGACCAATGATATATGCAAACAAACAAACATTGCAGTGCTCTCTGACACCAGATGTTTGTTTTGTTTTTATTTAAAGTGTATGAAGCCAGTCAAATCTGTAAGACTGTACTATGTTTGTTTATCTCATGTGTGTGTTTATTTCTCAGGATGGCAGTAACCTCCAGATTCTGGGTTTGGTGAAGTCAGATGAAGGATTTTATCAGTGTGTTGCTGAAAACTCAGCCGGCAGCTCACAGGCGATGGCTCAGCTGCTGTTGCGAGAGCCAGGTAGGATGAACCACACATTCACACACATACTACACATGCAATGCTACATACACTGAGCTGATACATGCAGTGTACCTGTCAATGGTCATGGATAAACATAAACACACCTTGTTGTCGTCACCTGTTATTTTTGTCATAACATTTTAATCTTTGGGACCTTGCTATGCTTCCTCTGTTGTCACTTTATGCCTAATTTTCCGTCTTTAGTTTTATTTTATTTTATGTATATTCACTTTGTTTCAATTGGACTTTGATAAACTTTTTATTCCATTTATTCAAGTCATTTTATTCACCAAAAATAAGCTTGTTTAAACTGGACAGTTGATTTAGACAAACAGCAGCACAGTGGATTAACATTTTCAGCATTCAATAAAGCAAAGATAAAATGGAACATAATACAGATACATGACTGTATTTCAATGAAAGACCTGCAATGATGAATGGAACCAGAAAATATTTGTCAAACTTGACTTAAGTCATGAAAATACCCAAAAGACACATATAAGGGGCGGCTTTCACAACATACTGTATGTTCAATCACAAACATGATTAAAGCTGCTACTAGGAGTTTGTCTTAATCTACAAAGTTAGTTTAAATGTGCTGTGAGGACGATCTGTTTGAATCAGACTACAGTGCCACATTCTGGTCTGAAGTCTCACGTACACTGCTGTGAAGACGTCACTTTTAACAAGGCGTGTGTTTGTTTTGGAAATAAGTGGGGATCAATTTCCTTTGTTCAAAACAACTTTCTACTAGAAACAAAGGTGAGGTAGGGTATTTATCAACAGCTACGTAGAGCTACAGTTTAAAATGTGACAACAAGCAAACTTTGTCAGTTTGTACCGTAGTTTGGTAGCCGCCTGTTTTTAGCTTCCGATTTAAGCTAAGAAGTAGCATTTAGGAATAACCTATATTGGTGCTGATAATCTCATTTTTAAGTGTGGATTAGGATCAGGTATATATCTAGAAGGGAGACTTTTTCAGGATAACTCAGACACTCCTCACAGCCCCTTTAAACCATGAAATGAAAAGAAAAAAGGAGATGTCAACCATATAATTTAATCTTCTGTGAACACAAAAACTGAATATGACTGCATAAATAAAAACTTACCACTATTCTTCATTACTGGGCATTTACAATAAGAAAAAAAAAGAAAATGATGAAAAGCTTTAAGTTAAAAAAGACAAAAAAGAGTGCAAAAGCCACACTTGTGCTGGGTTTTTTACAAATACAGTTTAATTTGTTCCTCATTTGGGATGTTTGTTTATCCTCCTGTCCATCGTGATCCAACAAGTTTTTACATCCTCAAAAAGAATTCCTCAGGCGAATGTTTCTTCACCTGTCGTATGTGCCTCTATATTTTTATGTCACAAAAAAATAGTTTGTGAATGCAGCTGATACTTGAGCTCCAACAATGAGCAATACTTCAGTGAGCGTATCCCAGCAGGCCTTGCTCCTGTTGTGCTTCTCAGTTTGAGTTTCAGTCACACTGAGTCACAGCTGAGAGAACAGCAGGAGCTGCCGCACTCTGGCACTCTCACTGTTTGTTGTGTTGTGTGGTTGTTTGTGTCGGGGTTAAAACTCAGTTAGTCATGTGGTCTGACAGCAGTTACTGCCATCTGATGCGCACACACACACACACACACACACACACACACACACACACACACACACACACACACACACACACACACACACACACACACACACACACACACGTCACACGCACGCACAGTGCCACAAACACACTGACTTACACACAGACATGAATACACGAACAGGTCAGCCAGTCTGCAGAACATCTGAGTCAGCACAATAAAAATACTCTGCATCTAAATGGACCAGCTATGTGTGTGTGTGTGTGTGTGTGTGTGTGTGTGTGTGTGTGTGTGTGTGTGTGTGTGTGTGTGTGTGTGTGTGTGTGTGTGTGTGTGTGTGTGTCTATAACAAAGGCCAGAATGAGTACAGCTTTATTCACACACCATGATGTTGATCAGTCTTGTTACAAACTACAGCTACAGGAGTCAGTGACTAAGTCAGGTCTAAAAACTTGCTTGCTGGTTTCATTACCGAGCAGTATAAGTAAGATGCTAAATCACAGCAATCACAACAAAATGTCTTTCTTTCTTTCTTTCTTTCTTTCTGTCTTTCTTTTTCTTTTTCTTTCTTTCCCTGTCTCTGTCTGTCTGTCTCTCTTCTTGTCTCTTTGTCTCTGCTTTAATCACTGTTCAGTGTCTATGGCTCTCCCCTGAGCCAGTAGCACAGATGGCATCACACACACACACACACACACTTACACTCACACACACACTCACACACCAAGACGTTAAGAGGGTCAGATGGCTGGTGTTATCGCTTGGTTACTATCGCCACAGGGACCCAGCATCCCAGCAGGCTCACAGTGGCCAATCAGACATTCCCACGAGAAATCACGGCAGGGTGTGTGTGTGGGTGTGTGTGATTGTCAGCATACCACCTTGTTACCCTTGGCAGAGCCAGGCCCCCCTGATACTGTCTCTTCACTCACACTCAACCATACACACACACACACACACACACACACACACTTACACTCACACACACACTCACACTCATACACACACACGCACTTTATCTCTTTCATGTACTCAAAATCTCTCCAACATGCATTTACACAGCTACTTCTTTCACATAAGTAAAATACCAGTGCGCACACAATAGCATACACACTTAAGATACACACACACACACACACACACACACACACACACACACACACACACACACACACACACACACACACACACACACACACACACGCACGCACACACACACACACACACACACACACACACACACACACACACACACACATACAGCAACAAAGAGTGTTTCTAAGTGGTTTTGTTATGTAGCAGTGCTTTCTTCCCACTCAAAGAACAACCAGTTGTGTTCATCTGAAGCAAAACATTTACATTAATCAGTGTCATTTGTTCTTACAACCACAGGTGTTGTGATCAGGGATTAAATCCCAGGTTTGAGTCATGTTAGAATATTAGTTAATCGATCAACTATCCAGTAATAGCATTGCCAACCATGACTTTTGAACTGGTGCTAAGTAAATAAGAAAGTCAACCCAGACATCCACCCCCCCAGTAAGATCTTCTGGCTCCTGATGGGATTTATAATCCCTACGGCAAGTGGGTCTACCACAGGGTCTTTACCCAGCTGAAGTGACCTGGAAAACCTCCAAAGGAGGTGTCCAGGAGGCATCCTAATCAAATGCCCCAAGCCATATCTCAACCGCCCCCTGAAGAGGAAATGACTCTACTTTGAGCTCCCTCCAGATGTCCAGGCTCCTATCTTTAAAGCTGAACCCAGCCAGGGAAGAGAAGGGGGGGACCATTTAGCCGCTTGTTTTTAGGCTTTCCTTCTTTTGGTTTTTCCCTACCAAAGCTCGTGAGCATAGGTGAGAGCCAAAGTTTGGATTGATTGATGAATTTTAAAGCTTTGCCTTCAGGCTCTGCTCCCACTTCAACACAACGCTACAGCCTGCAAACACTGCACCAGCCCATCTGTCAATCTCACAACATCCTTTATCCTCCAGACCCAAAACACTTGAACTCCTTTACTCTAGGCAAAAACTTTCCCCACCCTGAAGGAGCAGAGAACAACAGTGTCGGGCTTGGTGGTACCCAGCACAAAGGAGCCAACAGAATCATATCATCCGGAGAAAACTTTGGGTGGAGATTTTGTTACAAGGCCCCCAAACCAGAAGCTCTACTCCCCTTAACTGTGCCCTGAGATCCTGGAGATGACCAACAGAGGCAGTAGTAAAATAACCCCTTCCGAATATAGATTTTACTGTAATGCATTTGCATTTTATTATTTGGGGTTTAAGGTTTTATTCTTAAATTAACACGCATGTTTATAACCATGCTTCTCCCTTTGGCTGTGGTGTTTTATGAAATCAGTGTCAGTTTTCAGGTGTGAAGGAGGCAGGAAAAGAGGGAGAGAAAGGTTAATGGTGTCAAAATTTGTATTAATGTATTCATACATGAGTGGAAGACCCACCTCTCTCTCAGTCCCCTCCATTCCTCTCTCCTCTTTCTCTCGTCTCACTGTTTTACAGTCTCCTCAGTCCTCTCTCGTCCCCTCTGCAGTGCGGCCAAAGTTAAATCCTGGTCTGGATCTGATCTGAGTGCTGGATCAGGATTAAAACATCAGACTGTCATTGTCCTTCTTTTGAACCCCCTCCTTTCTTTCATCTTTCTATCTCTGTTACTTTTCCCTCTCAGTATCTGGTGTTGGTTGGACAGCCAAGTTTTCATCTTCCTTAACTTTTAACCTATTTTCTTTTCTTCCATCATTCTGAAAATGGGCCTGATAGACAAAATTTAGGGCAAAACTTTTGGAAAAGAGTACAAACAGTTTTTTTTTGTGTGTATTTATCCCCAGAAAGACTTCTGCACTGTGGATAGTTATCAATTATTAAAGTTTGTCACAGATTCTGAGCTCAGCCTCATCATTGTATGCGCATCTATCTATCTATCTATCTATCTATCTATCTATCTATCTATCTATCTATCTATCTATCTATCTATCTATCTATCTATCTATCTATCTATCTATCTATCTATCTATCTATCTATCTATCTATTTATCTATCTATCATTTTTGTCCTCTAGTCCTTCCTTCGTTCTTTCCTTCTTATTTTTTTTTCTCTTTTCACACTGTTTGTATTTGTCTTGATGTTTCCTTTCCTCATTTGTTGTCCTTCTTCCCTTATTCTTGTCCCTTTTTACACCCTCATCTGTGGTCTCTCTGTTGAATGTATTAATCTCCATGTCCTTGTTGTTGACTGTGTTCAGGACTCCTAATTGTTCTCCCTTTATTATTTTAATTGACTCCTTTACTTTTTAATTGTCACCATCCTGCCTCCTCTTGATCCGTATTTTCTGTCTTTCTTGTGTCCTTCTTTTCCTCCTCCCTGTCTCTTTGAGTCGTTCAACCTTCATGTTTAATTTGCAGCAGCACGTCATGCTTCCTTCTCTCAGATGAAGCTGTTTTAACTGAACCTCTCACAGCGTTTCATCCTGTAGTTGTCAGATGCGATAATAAATTACTCTCCTGTGTTTTACTTTTCGGCACACTGTCTTCTCCTGTCTTTCTTTTTGAGTGCACCTGTCATGTCTTTACCAATTTTAATGTCTGATTGCAACAATCTGTTGGACTGATTCTTTTGCTTTCTCTGTATTTACGAAACACAAATTATGCGTTTGAGTCATGATGAAATTGGAAATTAAGTTTGTATCTTGCCTTACCGTAATTATCGTGGAAGGAGAGAACATTTTAAATGCTGAGTACCAAAGATTGCTGTGGTATCATTATACTAAACCTATCATTTTCAGCTCCAGTGATAGAGGCTGGATGCATTTTGATCATAAAAACCATATATCCATATCTTCACCAAAGAGAGCTCTGTTTTATGCATTTCACATATCACTAAACAGTTGTTATTTTCCAAGAGAACAAGAGTTTATCACACGGAAATGCATTCTTAATTTATTGATATATAATTTATTTTAGGTTAAAAGCCAGGTACACCCAGACAGGTCACTAAAGTTCTAGGGCCACCATAAAGATACAGAAAACACCAGAAACACTTGGTGACCATGTAAAAAAACGGACAGAACGATTGTTTCCCTCATGTGATGTCATCATCTTGAGAGCTCCCCCTGCTGACTGGCTGCAGTACACAGCTCAAAGCCTGCACCCTCTACGTTAACGGGTGAAACATGGGTCAAACTAGCAAATTGGAGTTCATGTCAAATTTATTTTTAACCCTCCTTTTGTCCTCAGAGTCAAAATAACCCACCGCTGTGTTGAACAGCAGGGAAAGATCAATCAGTAGCGGACACAAACATGACAAGACATGTGGTCTTCTTCAGACCTGACCTAAGAAGGTGGCACTGTAGACGAGAGTGTTTAAAAATGCTGGAACATACAGGTTCTCATGATCAACATGAAACAATGTTGCACCTTGTCTGTGTGGACTATTAGGCATCAGCTGCTGTACCCCTGAATCATCTCTGAGCTGAGGCCACGAGTATGCGTTTCACTGCTGAACAGGCTCTAGAGCAAGTCTCCTGTACAGAAGCCTCTGCAGCAGTTGTGAAAGCTGTTCAGAGGACAAGATCTCTTGATCAACCTGAGGACTCACCTACCACAGCCACTGCCCTAGGTAGGACAAGTAAGAGGAAGCGGTGTCAGTTCTGTCTGCCAAATAAGGACTGTGAAATACATACTGTGTGCTGCAGGTGTAACAAATATATCTGCAAAGTCTGTGCACAACATTTTTTTAAATATTTACTTACAACGTTCACTGGCATAAAAAAAAAAAAAAAAAACATGAGTCATTGGGATGTTTTCAAATGAATTCAAAACTACTTTTTTTCACATTTGTGCTACTTTCTTGGGATATAAATACTATGAATACAAATATTTCTTACCACCTATAGAATAAACAACATAACAGTTGACAGTCTCATTGTAACAAGTGGTCTGTCTGTCATGTGAAAAGGGAAAACTCAGGTATTCACAAAATTTGTGATAAGTGACCAGTTGTTTCTCCAGGCAAAATACATTTGGTTTCTTAAATTCAATTAAGCTGCTTTATATTGGGGCTTTAGTGAAGTCAGGTCATTTTGAGCCAGAGGGCACGGTGTGTATGGAGAATGAGAGGACTGAGGGTTAAACATGATGCCTGCCATAGCATTGAGTTTGTATCACACAGATTTGTGTCCAAATGTTAAGTTTTGTGAGAAATGCCGTTTTAAATAGTGTTTCATTGTAATCAATGATTGACCAAATGAGGCTCCTGCAACTATCTTCACATAATGACAAGAGTAGATGGAGAACAGTTTGAGCCAGCTTAGAAAATACTAAGAGTCAATCACACAAAAATCTATTTTGCCATGGACTGGACCCACCTGGGGGAGCTTTTTTGTTTTTCTGACAGGCTAAATATGTGTATTGCTTGTTTGATGGGGTATAATGTTAGACCTGCCACTCTCTCAGCAGGATCTGTTCTGTGTACGCCTTGGCTCTACCAGCATGATACATCTGTACCTATTGAGGGAGTATTTTAGCTTCATATCTACAATTAATGGAGTCATGCACATGCACTTTAGAGGGAACAATGAACCCAAACAGCATATCTTTGGGCTGTGGGAGGAAGCCCTCACATGAACAAGGAGAACATGCAAACTCCACACAGAAAAGCCAGGAGTCCAACCTTGATCCCCACCCCCATTTCTCTTTGGTCAAATGGTGCTGACCCCTGCACCACTATGCAGCCCAACTCTTGAGTTGACTGTCACTAGGTTGTAGCTCATCCAGAATTCTTATATCCTTGTGAAAACTGAGATAATTTCTTATTTATGAAGTCACTGCCTGCAAAATGACTAAAACCAAGTTGTTCAGTTGGCTTAGATTCTTCCTCAAAATGACGGCTGGCTCTTGAAGGGTGATCTTTATCTCTTACTCATAAAAAAGGCCTTGTCCTTCATGTTTTCACTGACACTGAATACCCTTTCTTACTCACTATTTCCATGAAGCTGACTGAGTGCTTCTATTGTCAAAGTTAAAACTCCCCAGAGGCTGATTTTACTGCCTCAAAGGTTTTCCACTTTGCTAAATGAAGGATTTGTGTGTTTTTTTTTAAGTTATATATTTTTTTAGGATTTCTATGCTTGTAATTGGATAGAGGAGGACAGTGGATGGAGTAGGAAACAGGGTGAGAGCAGGGAGTGACATGCAGGAAAGAGGCCACTGGCTGTCTTCGAACCCACGCCACCCAGGCAAGAGCGAACCTCATGGTATACCAATACTGAGAAAGTATCTGTGAACTTCCAAAAAGTAAACAATACCATGTGTTTTAAGTATTGATACTGGCATTGTTTTTGTTTTAAATCAGAGACATTTTTAGTCAGACAGCTTGTGAGTTTGCAGCCACAGAGCAGTGTCCATCCATGTGTGTGTGTGTGTGTGTTGTGAAGTAAGACAGTGAGCCAGTATTATCTATGTGTGTCAATTCTGCTGGACTCAGCTGTTTACGTGCCTTTTAATTCTTCAATCTCATGCTCACTAGCCCTCAGTCTGATTTCTTAAGCTGCATGTAAACGCACTGACTGAGTTACAGACATGGCTTGGAGTTCCAGCACTCCTGTGAACCGGCTGTAGCTTGTCGAAAACGCCAGTACACAGAGCAAAATTTGACATTAATTACCTTAGGAAGCCGACAGCAGGGGCGGCTTGGTTAGCTAATATACGTATCAAAGCCCATCTGTACAGCTTGCTACCAACACAGGAGGAAACACTACGAACATGACGAAGCACCTCACCATTCAGCGTCCTCACCTCCTTCAAGTAAATCATTAGCACCATAAACACCTGAGCTGTAAAGCACACACAGCCCTGAGTCACAGAGCTGTGGTGTTGACAGTTCAAATAAGTGACATAACAAATAAGTGAGGATGATATAACTATGACAGTTTATGTAGGAGACATCAAAGTGTTGCATCCCATGAAAGAGCTTGAATAACACAGAAAGATTTTTTGTAAGTATTCGTGTTAAAAGTGTGTGCTTATTTTACTGTCTCAGCATGTGTAGTGTGGGCTAAACAATAATGTGCCAAGAATCAAAGTAATAGATGGGCGTTAAAGCCTGGTAGGATCATTTTACCTGCTCATTACTGTACAACAATGCCCAGCTCCTGGTTTCCTTTGCCATGGTATCATTTAAGCATCATTATAGAGTTATTATAAGAGGGTATCGCATCAAATCATATTTTTGGTACTGTGACAACACAAGCTTGATCAAAGACTTGCACAAGTCACAAAAGTACAGTTTACACTGCAGATTACATGATATTAATTTTGATGAAATATTGCAATTTGCATCAAACAGAATGAGAAATGTTTTCCTGTGCATCTCCCCCAAAAGATGGGGGGAGATGTGTTGCTGTTTAGATGACTCAACAGGAAATCTTTAACATGGGAAATGACTGCAAAAGATTATGCCAGAGTCCCATTTACATTTAGTGTTGGTTATGTAAGTTTTTGACTCTGTGTAATTACAACAGGGTATATAAAAAAGACAAGAGCTGGGAATCACAAAGGGGGAAAAAAAAGAATCAGAAGTGTAAACACATGAAACAGCCCTCAGGCAAAGATGTAGGAACACGCAGAGCAGTGACGTGCTTCTCCTCCTCCTGAGGTTTCCGACTGTCAAGCCTCAATATCGTATCCTCATCATCGCAGCGATCTTCACGCATTCCTCCTCAGGGTTAGTTCTCACCTGAGATCAATTCAAGACACAGTTACTAAAGCAGCCAGATGTTTGATAGATTCTGACATCTCAGTCTGCGCTGCTTTGAAATCACCTGTACAATTAACCTGGGAATATATATTTTGTAGAAGGCCATACAGAGGAGAAGTATCTGACATTTTCATCAACATGACAGAGGTAATAAATGAAAAAGGAAACAGCAGACAAGTGTTCAGGAACAGTTTCAGGGGTGTGCCAAAGCAGGTGTTTTTATTTTACAGAATGCACAAGCAGCTTGAATGACGTGGGGCATTGAAAAGGTAAAGAGGATTACACTTTTAATATGAAATATAAAGTTTACTAAGGAGAACTGTAAGTACTAGAACAAGGTGCACAGTAGAGATATTTTGCACTGGCGTGCAAAGCACAAAACGCATGGGTTTTAGTTACTATGACAACTTAAGAGATCATTTTGGATAAATTTACTAACGTCTCAAGAGCTTCATCCACGTATTCACCTGGTTTCTTGAGATGAGGCTCACCCTTGCTAGTTGGCAGCAGATTTAATAATTGATATTCTTTATGGTTGTGGATCTGAAGTGCTGATTGTGTGACTTGGCTGCAGCCAGTTGTTCATTTCTTTAAGACCTAGACATAAACAGTCACAGATGTCACCCCACAATGCAGCGTAGTCTGTCAGCTTTTTGATCTAGAAAATGGAGATTGAGTTGTATGAAGGCTGTCTGGTTGAATTAAATTGTAACCATTTGACCAGAGCTGTGAGTAATCAGCACAGACATGTGGATGTTAACCTGTAGACACCAAGGTCTGCCCATAGCTCCTGCCCCTACAGGCCTCTAAAGAGCTGGCCAATCAGAGGATCAGAGGAAAGGGGGTTTGGGGAGCCGGAAGCATTCAAGAGACAGCAACTAAAACAAAGCAGTTCAGACAGAGGCTGAAATAAGGGTTTTCTGAAACACCTGTATGAGGGGGAAAAAAGGGGGGATTTTTAAGAGCTGTAAATCATGTAAAGCTACTTTACGGGAACCAGAGGGAGAGTACAAAGCCTCCCTCTTTAAATCTTAAAGCATCATCCTCGTTTCAATTTTTCAATTTCAGTCCTAAAGTATTGCTCTTTAGGGCCAAGGTTTAATAATACAAAAGATAATCTTTTGAAATTTTGTGGAGCCATCAACCCATTCTGACCTCTGTTGCTGTGTCTTTTGTTGATTGGTGATGATGTCCCCTCATTCCTCCATTTCCTCTTGTCCTGATTCACAAAGATGTCCTGAAAGCTTATCATTAGGTGTTGTTACAGCGCACTTGTAAAAGAGTGATTGCCGTCATTCTTCTCGGTTGTGCAGCCTTAAAGGCCAACATTACTAATTGGGTTAGTACAAAAGCTAATTAGCTGCAAAACAGTCGACAGAAAAAGCTAAATGTTTTGTTTGGGATCCTGACTGACAGTTTAGACATTTAATGAAGAGCAGAAATACACGTGGATCCTTGTTTTTGTTCTGGTGGTGCAATTATGACTGGACTGGTACTTTCCCCTTACATTGAGAGGTTAATGGATTTTATGCAACTCTATTATATAAAGCTGCTCTGGGTTGAAAGAGATCCTTTTATTATGCATGGTTGTTTCTGTTCTCTGGGTCCAGTTTTGTTTTGTGAGTTGTCACAGTGTCTGTTGTATTTTGTTTGTTTAAGCATTTAAACTCTGTCCTGAGGGAGACCAAACTGGGTCGTAGTGTGCATTAGTTTGTTTAGTTTCTGTTTTGTGAGCGTGTTTATATGTATATGTGTGTATTTGATAGATTCAGTCCAGCCTTTGTTTTGCACTACAGTGGCAACTCCTCCCTTTTTGATATCTTTTTATCTGTTTTTTGATTTAAATTTTAAATCTCAAGGCAAAACGTAACTGCTACTCACAGTGAAAACAACAAAACTTAAAACTTTCTAAACTCACAATTTTTATTTATTTATTTTTTCTGTTGAAGTTTTGTTTAAGCTGGAGAAACTCTGCATCTCTGGCTACAGGAGCCTAATAGCTTTAAAAAGGATTCAATGTTTGTATTTGTATTTGTATTGTCTGATTTCTTCACTTCTCACTGAGGACTAAAACAGTAATCTGTGTGCACATTTACGTGATTTGGACATGTATTGAGACAAACCAAGAAGTCTGCTCACCTTTGGCAAGCTAATCAGAGTTTACAAAATTAAATTGTTACATAATAATTAATAATTTGACACAGTAATAAGGGGTGAGTATTGGCAAAAACCTCACGATACAATATGCATCACAATACTTGGGTCAAGATACATTGGAGGTGCTGAAGTTGCATGTTACTTACAGCTCAGCTAAAATATGAGTTTTTAGAGGTCAGAGGTCAAAGTATCGCTACATGTTGCTGTATCGATATTTTTTCACTCATGTAATAGTTATGTTTCAGGTCCGTTATTTCTGTCTGAAGAAAGAGACCATTTTTTTTTAGATTGAGGTGGTACATTTGACAAGAAAAAACTTTCAAATGTGCTGTTTTGTTATCAGTTTGATTCATATTTATTTATTTCATTTGCAATGCATATTAATTAATAACTTGTGAATATGTCAGACTTGCCGGATGTCATATTATGCTATTTAAGAACAACTACAGTAACAATGATTGAACATTGTGGTTAAGTTTGTCCTGCATTTGCAGTTCTGGTGGTATGGATCTATCTGGTTTTTGCAGGCTATATTTCTTGCTGGAAAGAAATAGTCAACAAAGAGAGCAAAGGCATACAAAACACGACCCACCTTAACAACATCCTGGTTACTATAATACAAATCAGCTTGATTTTGTGTCTTTCAAAGAAATTCAACATGAATTCAACCTCCACTCCACTCAATCACAAAAAAGCTTTATTTTTTATGTGAATGTCTGTGAAGGAATCCAGAGTAAAGGCTCCGTGTATCTAACTGTTTACAGTGAAACTAAGACTCTCCAACAGTTGATAAAAAAGCACTCATGCAGGAGAATTTGATTAACTAAGAGCTATTGTTGTTAATTTGACAGACGTATTGAAGACATGGGTAGTTTACAGGTTACAAAGTGGAGTGAAAATAATCCAGCACTCAGAGATCAGGGTCTTGGCTTGAACAGTTGTAAATGGCTAACAGCCGGCCACAGCAGAGAGCCTGAGAAGTATGAAGCCCTGCGGCTTAACCATCAGACAATAGCTGAGATTGAATAGTTCAGAAGAAACGAAGAGAAGCATGTGTGGATTGACATCATGACACATTAATGTGATGGATTTACAGCGTTTCCTGCTTTTTGTATTCTTCTATTCTTTCACTCTTCATTTTTTATACCTAATGGAAGCAGGGTGACATCTGCACAGAGGGATGAAAGAGGGAGAGATAGTCATTGCAGATAATTTTCAGTCTGCTGGAAGAAAGGACTGAGAGAGGGACGATAAAGTGGGATGGAGAGAAAGAGAGAGAGACAGAGGAAGAGAAAGAAGATAAGGAGAAAGGAGTCATAAAAAGAGAGAGGATCAGAGATAAAATGAAATCGCCCGACACAATCCTGTGGACGGTGAAAGAGAAAAGGAAAAGGGAGGATATGGATGGATGAGGGAAAAGAGGGAGAGAGAGGAGGGTAAAGAGAGGGAGAGTTAGACTGGAGGGTCAAGCGAAGGGCAGGGCGAGTGAGAGAGAGAGAGGAGGAAGTGTGTCAGCCATGACAGATTCGTATTCCACTGTGAGCATCCGACCTTAACACACACACACACACACACACACACACACACACACACACACACACACACACACACACACACACACACACACACACACACACACACACACCTTATCTCACACATGCAGAGAAATGCTTTTACTCTATCACCTCCACTCTCTCTCCCCTCTCTCTCTCCCACACACACACATATACACACACACACACACACACACACACACACACACACACACACACACACACACACACACACACACACACACACAAACACACACAACCACCTTACTATTCCCCCACTCTTCAACAGGAGTGTGTGTCTAGTTGGGAGGGTGGGGGTGTGTGGGAGCCTCTGTCTGTTACCATGGTGACCATAGCCTCCGCTCCTCTCCCATCTTCTATCCTGCGAGGAACTCTGTGTGTGTGTGTGTGTGTGTGTGTGTGTGTGTGTGTGTGTGTGTGTGTGTGTGTGTGTGTGTGTGTGTGTGTGTGTGTGTGTGTGAGTGAGAGAGAGAGAGAGAGAGCGAGACAGGTAGTGATAACTATTAAGTGTTTGCCAAGAGCAAAATAAAGTAGATTGGAGTCAGTGTGTGTTTGTATGTGTGATGTGTGTGAGTATATTTAGCTCTCTCTCTCTCTCTCTCTCTCTCTCTCTCTCTCTCTCTACATATATATATATATATATATATATATATATATATATACATATATATATATATATATATATATATATATATATATATATACTCCTTCTAAAAGAGGGGGTAGTATACTGTCCAGCTGGTTCCCCTACTTGCTGATTTTAAGATGATGGTTATTAATGTAGCAGAGATATTGAACAGCTGTCAATGAGCTAGATTGTGGAGTCACAGACTGTAATAACTGAGGATGGGATACCCATCTTAAAATGCTAATGGCTGGAGAAAATCTCACCATGGCCCACAATATTTTTGCTCTATGTAGCTAAAAGCCTTGTAGATACAGTTGACTCTCCTTCTAAGGGTTATTTCCATCAGTGTTTCTTATTTTATTTTTGTTTTTTATTGGTTGTTGAAATGCATATTTTGATGTGCATTTACCTTGTGAACAGCCAACTTTGTCCCAAACAAATTCAAAATAACTCATCAATGCCTACAAACAGCACTGGTGAAGAATTTTTTTTTTTTATTTTATTTTATTTTTTTTCGCAGGGTATCTGGGAATCATTTAACTTTTTGTGTGTTGTGTGAATTATTGGGTAGTGATTGTCTTATCAGGCCCTAAAACAAATGATTCTCTGTGTATTACACTGTCAGTGTTGTAGCTACTAGCTTCAAGCCTCCTGCTTTGCTTTTGTTTCAAGCTAGCTATTCTGGACAGATTAGCGATAAGCCATGTTTTCTTATAGTAAGAAAGAGATTCCTGGTTTTACTCCTTGCTAGAGTCTATCCGTGGACTTTGCATGTTCTCTCTAGGCATGCTTGGGTTCCCTCCAGGTACTCCAGCTTCCTCTAAAGCCTCGTTTTCATCAAGTGTTTAAGTTTGTCTCAGTATGGCATGCATTTTGTGGAGTTGTCAGTGACTGATCCCAAATAATTGAGACATACTGTCCACTTTTTGTACCCTTGAGTTGGGCCGCCAGGCTCAACTGATCCGACCCCAGCAGGTGGAGCTAGAAACACTGCATTCCATTGATTCGTTGAAAGAACTGTCACTTCCCTGTGTGACAGCGGCTGCTGAGGGCACACAGCCTTCTTCGATACAAAGCTTGATTGCGCTTTCAAACAAAAAGTCACATGCCAATCACAAAGAAGACTAATTGCTGGATATCTTGCATTGTTGCTCTTTGTGTACTGTGTTGTGTTTTTCTTTTTTGCTGGATTTATCAGCGGTGTACACTGTCGCGCTGCTATTGCTTCACGCTACTAATATGTAATTGTGCGGTATCCAGCTTACACTCTGCCAGCCAGAGGGGTCACAGTTGGCTGTGGGTACACACACAGGATCAGGCTTTACCGGTCCAACCAGTACCAAATTGTACTGATCCATACTGGACATGGTGGAAATGGGGCGAAGGAGTCCAAAGACCTGCTTATTAGGTCAATTGATCACTCATAATTTCTATGAGGTTTTCTTTTTGTGTAGTTGCATTGTGACAGGCTTGCTCCTCTTGGCCAGTCCAGCTGGGATAGGCTCTTACTCCCCCCCCTGTGACCCTGTACAAGGAAAACGCATCAATACCTGATGGATGGTTGAAGGTCTGCTTTGAGCCTCTTATCTGTTGCAGATGCAGGCTGCTCTCTCTTTCACTAGAGGAAACTTTGGGCTCAAATTGACCAGAGCAAATCTTTTTTTTTTTTTTTTTTTTTTTTTTTTTTTACTACAGCTGGCTGTTGTAATCTGGTTGAAAATGACATTGAGATCAGTAAGAGTGTTTTACTACAGTGAAGTCGTGAGCTGTAAAATCGGCACAATGAGCCGGAAGGCATGAATGTCTAACCACATGATTATTAGTGTTTTAGTTGGATTCCACACAATGTATTTTGATCTTTACACTTTTATAATGTAACATAGTGATGTTGTAATAAATGGAAAGTGTTGCTTCCTTGCGTACACAGTCAAACCTTTTCAGCATAGGATTACAATAATTAGAATAAATCACGGTGGTGCTGATTGAACAAAAATAGAACATTTCTTGAGAAACACTTTCCTCCCACTCCTTCACTTTCCCCTTCAATCTTCATTTCTCTTTCTCTACTCTTCTCACCTTTCCTCTACTTCTATACCTTGTCTTCATCATTTTTACCCCTTTTGTTTTTTATCTGTTTGTCAGCCACCTGTCATTCTGCTCATCATCTCCACCCTTCTTTTGTTATATTTCTTCCTCATCTACATTTTTCTGTCTCCTCCTCCTCCTCTTGACCCTGTTCCTCCTGACAGAAAGGTGTTGTAGTGAAAGACGGGTGCTCGTCTGACACCCCCCATCCCTCCCCCTTCACATCCAGAGCAACAAAACGCATCAGGACACAGCAGCGTCTGCCGCGTCCTGATATGTCTGCTCAGTGTCATTTCAACCCACTGCGAGTGAAGCGACGACCCAGCGAGGCCCAGAATGTCTTCAAAGCAGCAGAAAGGACGGATTTAATGAAATTCAGCTCAATAACACCTGTTTGATATGGAGAGAGGGAGGCTGACAGAGATCTACCTGCCTTTGACGTACACACTGTGTTCATGGGCACCCCTGTATGGTGTGTGTGATAAAAGTCAAAAAGCTATAATGCACTGAGCTTATTGTGGTTGAAACTTTTAAACTTTTAAAGTTTATGTGACTGGTAGCATTTAGAATCACAGAAATCCTGAAAATAGTGATTATTACAAATCAAGTTAAGTGACAGCTGTAGTGAAAGAGTTGCTTCACGTCAATTACCTTCTTTATCAACTGGCTTCCCCATTGAAGCCCCCAAGGAGAAAAATTTGATCACATCATCCTTCATGAAAACGAAACCTCACATGTTGAGTGTATTATTAAGTAAAAAGTTAAAACAATGAGGAAAAAAGTCAAATGTTTTGATGAAACCAAAGATGAAGAGAAGGAGAGAAAGCAGACTAAAGGAAAATATTTATCTCCTCTCCCCTCATAGTGCTGATATTTCTGCAATGTCGGCCTTCATCGATTGGAAAAGTGGAAGGTCATCCATATAGTGTGTGTGTGTGTGTGTGTGTGTGTGTGTGTGTGTGTGTGTGTGTGTGTGTGTGTGTGTGTGTGTGTGTGTGTGTGTGTGTGTGTGTGTGTGTGTGTGTGTGTGTGTGTGTGTTCCTCCATATCGATTGGTAAGAGGTTGGAGGTTTGTACCTCACCGCCTACGCCTAAATGTGTCACCATCCTGTGTGTGCGTGTGTGCGTGTGTGTGCGTGTTTGTGCGTGCGTGTGTGTGTGTGTGTGTGTGTGTGTGTGTGTGTGTGTGTGTGTGTGTGTGTGTGTGTGAGTGTGTGTGTGCCTTAGATGTTTGTATGTGTGCCCTAGACATTTGTGTGTGTTAAAATGGTGTGTGTGTGTTTATATAAGTGTGTGTTCTCTTCCAACATTGATCCTCTTTGTGATGAAACACCTTCCCATCAGCCCTTTCATCATCACTCAGCAGGGGTGTGCATGTGTGTGTGTGTGTGCGTGTGTGTGTGTGTGTAAGTTCATGTATGTGTGTCCCTCTGTTATTGAAGGCACCAGGTGCCCTATGAAAGCAGAACTCAAGGAGAGAGCATCAGAGTTTCCTTAGAAAGCATTTTGACAGTGATGTATACAGGTCTGCAGTACTACTACTATATTAATACTTCTCAAGTTCTTCTCTGAATATCTCCTCATCACAGCTCTCATTCAAATTAAAAAAAAAAAAAAAACATATAGAGAAAAAATCATTGAAGGATTTTTAGGCACATCCAACTTGAACATGCCGAGCTGAACTATTTGTGTTTCATGATAAAGGCCAGTGAATAATCCTTGGGTGAGTGGAGCCCAGACTCGTTCAAACATTGTACCAGTTGATTCCTGGATGTGTGCAGCTTTGTAATTCTAATAATGGTCTTTTCTCATTCATCGCAACTCCTGGATGACTGAACTTAGGCCTGTTGATAAAGAATGATGAGTTATTTCTTCCACTTGCAGCTCATAACTCTAGCTTAAAAGTTTAATCCAGATGATGCATTCAATGAAAAACTGCAGGTATTCATTGGTATCGAGCCTTTCTTGTTTAAAGCTGTGGGCAGTTTCAGGTCAGCTGCAACTTGTGCTCAGCCAAAACAGACATAAGTTAACTGTCTTTGGATTTTACTTTTGTGAAAATGTTAGAGACAGTGATTTATGCTTGGCCATGCGCTTCTTAAATGTTAGTACTGCACCATATGTACTGACTATAGACTGGAAAGCGTGGCTCTTGCTTGTGTTGTAGGTCACTTTGGACAAAAGTGTCTGCTAAATGAAACTGTAGAGGTGTAGAACCTTCATCTCTGGTTTGCTAACATATAGAAATAAATGATTCTGGACACCTTTAACTCACCTTATTTCTTCAGATGGTTTGGTTTTTATTTTTTTATTTTTTTATTTTTTTTAATGAAACCTTGGCAGATGTCAGCTGGTTCTTGTTGATACTGTTGATAGGGGACAACTCTTGAATTCTTGTTGTCATTTAGGCATTTCTGTACATTATTTCTAGTATCTCTGCTTTGTGCTAGTTTTTAAAAGGCTCCTGAAGAAAAGCATGGACTGCTGCAATCGATTTAGGCAGGACAGGGGATAATTCCTGGACATCTGCAGCTAAAGCTTTTTTAATGAAGAGGATGCCTGCAGCTCAGGATGTAAGTCCTGAACAGCTGCATAATGTGTTCATTTAAGATGGTCTGGGAATAATCTCTGAATGATAATTAACTTGTTCTCATTTATACAGAGGTTGGTGGGTCCTGGTCATCCTACATCCTCCTAAAATTTCAATTTGCTCATTTTGCTTGTTAATGATGTGTTATTCCTGAATGGCTGCTAATGTATACAGTGCATCAGTTAACTCCTGGACACCTGAAGATAAGGTTTGTTTTTATCAGGGAGTGGGTGGTCCCAGGGTGTTTTAAGTTTGTGCAAAAGTCATTTCTAAAAACAGGCAGCCTAACCTTGTGAACACTGGGCTGGGGGTAATTCCTGGATAGTTGCAACTCTGTGAGTAACCTTTACATCCATTAAATGTGCCCATTAATAAAAGACATTGAAACTGACCCCAAACTTGTATGTGTGGGTCAAGAAAATAGAGCGGATAACTGCTGGAAACATGAGACTCAGACTTATTAAAATGTAGAAGTAAATACTTTCTGCATGGTATGAAGCTCCATTAACGTTGATGAAGGTTGCACATCGGGGCCACACAAGCAAGGCAAGGCATAAGTTCAGAACAGCTGCACCATGTGTTCAGTCACACTAGGCAGCAGATAATTACTGATGATTGCTGCTTGCTCTCAAATAAACAGGAGAGTGGATAATTCCTGGACCCCTGCAGCTCGATATATTTCCTCAGATGCATCTTTGAACTTATTTTGATGAGCAGTTGGAGACAAAATTTGATGCTTTCCAATTTTCCCCTAAAAACCACCTCTGAATTTCAAACAGTCTCTGTGTCACTTAACAAATCTAACATGTCAAACTTTGATCAAATCAGCCAAGAACTCTAACTTACTGCTGTTTCATTTCTCTCTCGCTGTCAGTCAAACTTTTACTTGTAAGAGTTTTCTTATATGAGTTATTAAAATTTGCAGAGATAACACATGAAGGCTTCACATCACAGAGAGCTGAGATAGAGACAGTCTGAGGCAAAACATGAGAGCAAGGGAGATAAAGATGAATAATCTCATTTTCGTTCAGTCGGGGACATCAGGTAAAAATCTTCATTTCACTACTCCTGGTGAAATGTTTTTTTTGTTTTTGTTTTTTTTCCCTGATCCTTGTCCTAATTCAGAGAGAGTTTCTGAGATTTTAAACCATGCAGAAGAGCTACCTTTAGTGGTATAGGTTTCTCTGATAATCCCTCTACAGCTGAATTCATATTCAGTTAGATTCAACTTTGACCTTTACTCTCAGCTACATCCATTTCCAAACATCATATTGTAAAAAAATGAACACAGCCCCAGTATTATCACCCATTGTTTTTTGTTTTTGTTTTTTTTTGGAGGTGTTCAAAAGTCCAAAAACGGCTCACTCAATTGAAAATCTTCACTCAAACTAACTTTCCAGTAATGTAAAGATCAGATTAGAGTTGTGGCCATGGATAAAAAGCTGCAATACATCCACCTAAAAATAAGGATTGATACATGTAACCAAGTACTCAAATACTTGCAGTTGACCCTATTATTATAGTAGCATTATTGTATTCATGCACCTGTGCTTTTGGTGACATAATGTAAACACATACAGCATTACTTGTTGTGACCCAACTTTTTGTCTTCGAGTAATTAAAATTTCTAGGTAAGAAAATACATAATGGGATACTAACGTATGACCTCTCTGACCACGGCTTCAGCACACCAAGCCAAATTTCAGTAAAAATAACTATTTTACAGTAGTTACGGCAACTCTCGAGGAACATGTTTTAACAAGCAAAAACATAACATAGGCAGAACTACAGTTACAGCTACAGCTACAGCTGGCACATGTTTGTCAAGAAAAGATGTCGCTGCTTAAATCAAGTTACAAATCTTGGGCAAATGAGGGACTGTTTTTGTAGAGAGCAGGTATCGAACTTGCGTCCTTCCAGTCCAAAACCAAGCACTCTATCTACAGAGCTATTGAGTCAAGACAAGTGATGTCTAGATGTACTTAGACAAAAACGATGACCTTAATGTGCAGTGTAAGATATGTGGTGTTAAACCCATGCAGTAGAATGACTTAACAACATAATTTTAAAGCACAAGGAGAAATTAGCAAAGACAGAAAACAGGCAGTATTGCTTCACGTCAATTGCTAGCCCTGTTAGCACATGATGGGAGAACATTAGTCTGCTAATAACCAAAATGGTGACTGGAGATATGCTTCCATTAAGTTTTGTGGTAAAGATGGATGTTAAGACTTTAATTACGGTCCAGGGTGTTTGTATCCAACAAACCCTATTTTCGTTTACGGTCAAAAAGTAAAACTTATCTGCGAGTACCTAGGTACTTGTGCAATAGATATTTAGAGTATTTGAGCATAGAAATGACTTTCACTTTCCATCCCTACAAGCAAGTCAAGTTAGCCACACCAGTAGAATTCATGTATAATTCTTGATATCAGAATAAGAATCATACAGGCTCACACTCTAGTGAAGAAAAAAGCACAGGGAACCAAACCTTTTATTGAACCAGACTCTACACGTTTTTCTCTGCTGTTGAATCAGGAATTGTAGTATTATGTTTCTCTTACTTTCACAGTTAGCTTCAAAGAACGTGTTTTTGTTCTCACACACTGACTTCATTTTTCAATGCCTGCTGCTGGAGTCTAGCTTATCGGCTTATAAAATAGGTAAATGTCCTTTTACTTGTGAAATGCTTTTCTGTTGTCAAAGTAAAAATTTACATACCACCCACTGTGTCACCAGTGGCAATTCAGTGTCTTGTACAACACTTTAGTGCTGTTACTAGTGGTGAGGCGATATAAGAGACTGATTTTGCTCTACTGTTAACAGAGAAAGAAACCTTTGGGACATGAATTGGATATCCCAGTTTGTGTTTGGGTCAAATGTAACATATCAAACCACACAAGAAGCAGATTTATCAGCTGCAAAAGTTTTGATAAGTACAAAGTATTTTCTCAATGCAACTACACTTTTGTAGTTCTGTTCAGTAACATTCCCCCTCTGTTTGAATCAAGTGGGTTTGTGATTCTCTTTACACTCAGCACATATTTGCAGATGCTGATGCACATGGATGTAGTTTTTTGGATCAAGTGTTGTATTTCTGTTGCTGTGAATTAGCCCAGCATCAAGAAAAGTATCTGTTTTCCGATGCTACATTTATCCTCTGCACTCTGCACTGCAGCCTGGCATTTTGGACTTTTGTTTTAGTAGTGTTAAAGTGAATTAGACATCAACAAAGGTGTGTTTAACTTGTCCTGCTGCTGAGATCCTCTCAGTGTTTGGATTATTACCCAGAACACCTGATTATTACCGGCCGATCAGACGGCAGGTCAGCTCTCTGAGGTCACTGCAGAGTGCGTCTGCTGTTTTTCGGCTCAGACAGCAGCCTCAAAGTTCAGCGTGTGACCTGCGTCTCCTGCTTTCACAGTAATAACATCAGAACTGCAGATGCAGAGGACACCACAGTGCGGGACAGAAAGACACCGAGAATTACTGCTGAAATACTGAGCTTTTACCGAAAATTACAAACACACACGCAGCTTTCACAGTGTGTAACTGTCAGTGCGCGACACCCACAGCGCTCACAGCTTTCAGCCTAAATTAATGTACACACACACGCATACAGCTTTCACAGTAAATTACTGTGAGCACAGACACACACTGTCATGAGCAGCTTTCAAACTACAGACACACACTGAGCTTTCACAGCAAATTAGAAAACAAACACACACTGTGGATCAGGGACCCACTGGGGCTCTAAAGGAGCAATCCAGCCTTTACTTGTTGATAGTGTCTTTTCTGTTATCCCCAGAGTCAGTGTGTATACGTTGTTTCTACTTACACCCTTTCGAGAGAGCTCTGTGATGATGTAGCCTGAGGGGTGATCGTGTTTCTAAGTTCTCCCTTCAACAAGTTTTCAGAGTAGAGCCTTACACATATCACTCTTTGGTGACATTATTCCTGTATCTATGTCTTGAAAAAGATCCGGGTGCTCTTTAATTTGGACTTTCTGACATTACATCCTTCCATACTGCCACTTCACCATGTGATGTGATGTTCTTATACCTCGTCTGAAATGTGGAACATACATACAGATGTTTAAAAGAAGTATGAGTCTTTCCACCTCTGATCCTTGTTTTCAGACTGGGGGTTGGCGCTTGGTTTTCACTCGGCGCCCCCAACACTTTCTGATTGGCTTTTGATTTTGCTGCCGCTTGTGGACAGAGCAGTGACTCATGTCTCATGTTGCCATACTGCTTTTTGTAGCATCAAATTACCTTTTATAATTTTACTCCATGAAAAGAAAAACACTCAGTCACAAATAGGGATGGGTACTGAAAACTGGTTCCAGTTAAGAAACAATTAGAGCTATTTCAGTCCATCAGCATAATTTGCCTTTCTGCTTAACAATTTGCTTATTGATTCTTTACATTACGCTGGAGCTGCCGAACTTAACATCAACTATAGTCTGCAGCAGCTTTCCTAGCTTAGCACTTAGGTAACCGTTCCCCAAGAAAACTCTGATCCAAGATTTTCTGCTTTAAGTTTTACTCAAGAACTGAATATACAAGGAGATATACATTACTCTCACATGAGATTCCTGCTCAATGCATTCAATATGGTATACATCTCCTAAAGGACAAAAAGTGATTTAGAAAAAATAGCGCAAGCTTGATGCTCACATATACGGGAAATACGGGATATAACTTCAGTTTTACAAAAGAATTTCAATTTTCATCACAAAAACATATCACAGTTACTCTTTGTAAACAATACTGAGAACTCAATGTCAAAATACTAACAGGAAGGAAAAAAAAGTGACGTGCAGGCCACTGGCTGACATCATAACTACAGCAAGCTCAACCCATTGCCCAATAACATATAGCAAAACAGTACGTCACAGTCATGTGATGTGCAATTCTGACTTATTTGGTTTATTTATATCCAGATATATCCAGATCCAGTCACTTTATTACCTCTGCCAAGGAGGTTATTTTTTTGGGAGAGTTTGTCTATGAACAACATAAATTAAAAAGTAACGAACGGATCTTGTTCAAATTTTCAGGAAACATTTAAAATGGGATAAGGAAGAAGTGATTAAATTTTGGAGGTGATCCGGATCACTGTCTGGATCCAGGATTTTTTTAAAGGGTTCTTTATCATTGTGAGATTGGGCCATTTCCACCATGTGTATATATAACTCCACGATGAATGGTCAGATTGCTTTGCAAAACAATACAAGACAAGGTCACCATAATTTCTGACTGATGTAAAAGTACAACCCAGATCCTGGCAATATTCTGGATACTAAGATCTGGAATATGAAATATGTACTGAGTCATCATAATTTTCAACACTGTCAGTTAACAAATTATGATACAAACCTGTAACTAACAATAAATTGTAGCAGACAGTCTGCTGAAAGAGAGTATAACATTAAAGTAGGACTAAAGTGTTGGTGACAATCACAATATGCTTGGCGGAGGGCTGCGCTCTCTGAGTGCTTTTCTAGTTGACCTATATAATCAATTAAATGTTGACACATAAAACCTGTAAAGCTACTTTTTCTACAGGGAAAGTTCACAGGAGGAATTGATAGGGAATCCATTAAGAATATGATCCATAAGGGCAATGGCATCAATGAAATCTTACATTAAGTCAAAAATCAACATGAGAAAAGATAATTCTAGTGACATAAACCACATTTGAGTAAAACGTACAAGGGACTATATTCTGTGCCTCATGTGAAAAAAAGGCAAATAAATGATGTCGTTAGTGTCCAAGGTAATAAAGGTACAATTCAGCTTTTGCAAACCGGACATGATGTGGATCTGTGGCACACTGAAAGAAGGTTAATCAAACACCCAAACAATAAGGATAGAGAGTGACCTGAACCTTTCACTTATGCCATAGAAAGTAGATATTCAAAAAAGAGGCTGAAAAGGATGTTGTCAGGTCGTCTTTTAGTGCTTTTGGATGTGCTTTTTAGTGTGCGTCTACCAGCATTTATCCAACTTTTCTCCTTTAAAGAGAGTTTCCACTCTCAGGGCTGTGAGGTCACACACACACACACACTCACACACACACACACACACTCACACACACACACATACACACACACTTACACGAACACTCAACATATTAAAGAGTTTACTCACTCACCCACAGTGGTGGAGATTTACAGGAATAAATATCCATTTTAGAGGAATTTAAAACGTAGACGGCAGTATGTGTGTGTTTGCGGTGTATCCCTTTCCAACAGCAGCTGGCTTAAATGAGGCCTGAAATTGAGTGCAGAGAGGGAGAGAGGGAGAGAGCGAGAGAGATAGGGAGCAAGGCAGCGTGAATGTGAAGCAGAGTGAAGCTGAAGTGAGGGAACAAGCTCAGCGGTCCTTTTCTGCATAAATAGAGGTTAAAGAGAGGGAGAGGTATGAAGGGTATTTATAGGTATAATGATATGTAGAGAGGCTGATTTAGTATGCAACTCATCTACATATCAAAAGTACTCCTTAATGTATTTACACAGCATAAGTACCACAGACAATAGAATATAGATTCAAGCTCTCACCGTGTATTCTTTAAGTTTCTGTGGGCTGAAGCAACAGTGTTCATAAAAGAATAAACAATACTAAAGTTTTTGGTTAAGCAGCCTCCAGATTTAAAAGCTGCAGTAAAGCGTATCAGTGACAGTAAGCCTGGCCGTTGCTGAAGCAATTAGCAGCAACAAAAGCAATAAAGAGCTCCATTAGCACTAAACAGCAGCAATTAGCAGTTTCTTCCTGCAACGGCAAAGTTTTACATGTACAGACACAGAATCAGTCAGCAGATGCATTAGTAGATGTAATTTAGTTTTATACATCAAAGAACTTGAGTAAAAAAATGTTTTTTAGAAATGTTTCTGCAGTGTTGTGAGGAAAATGTCTTAAGGAGCAGAGGGAGATGAGAGCTCTGATACATGACAGCAGTGTGGAGCTAGTTTACAGAGAAACTGGCATGTAAATATACGTAAGCACAGCTCCTGTTTGGACATGAATGTAACATAGACATAACTTGTTTGCTCTGTTTTACAGACATCTGGCTAGAGAAGTAGAGACAACAGTGACTCACACAACATGCCATCCTATGTGCTGTATGTGTGGGCTCTCAAAGTAGCATACCCATGTTTCTGTGACTAAGCAGTGAGACAAACATAGACATTTTGCAATTATGCAGACTGAACGCACCATCTTTGCATTTTCCTGCAATTCTGAACTTCAGCATTATTCATTCATATTTTCAGCAACTGTCACAGAATTCTTCTTCTGATGCAAGTCTGACCTGAATCACTCATCCTTTTTTTCTGTGTGATGCAGTTAGCAAACATCTTTCAAATGTACTACAGCTACTGTCCATGAGGGGTAGCACTTCAAAATTAGGTTTAAGTAAACCAGGGGAAAATATATAAGATATACTGATTTTCTTATAAATAAGTGAAACAAACAAACACAATCAGGGGAGATTTGGTTTCATTTGGCCTCTGGGAGAAAATGCTACTGTCACTCTGTGCCTTTGACTGTCTTTGAATTTATAGATACAGGCACTGAAATTGCCATGTAGGGTTACCAGCATGATGTTAATATCACTATCATGGTTTTTCATTTTTTACACATTTTTTGTGGGTGGTAACCACATGCATTTGGCAGAAATGATGCACAGAAAAGACAAGATAAAATGAAAATTTTAATCTTAAAAATTTGCATCCCTTGTACAATTTTTTTTTCTTATATTTCTATCCCTAACTCATTTTACAAGGCTGCAGAAATGAAAAGTAAGAGGAAAAGTACCGGCTATTGAGGTAGGCATTGTGAGGTGAATGCTATTATAAGTACTTTCTATTTGTAGCAGTGAAATACAGCGGTAAGAGCAGAAATAGTCAAAGGCAACAATGGAAGTTAGCAGCAGAAGCAGTAGCTATTAACCACCACTTACACAGAGGAACAGTATGAGCAAGAAAAGCACTTAGAGGTGGCGCTAGTGATGGACATTAGCCTCACTGGCTATTAGCATCAGAGGGAGATTACATTAAGCATCAGTTGGAGCAGAAGGAAATTAGAGCAAGAACTGTGAATGAACATCCATATAAAGCATCGATGAACATCACCAGATGATATGTGAACAGAAGAAGTAACAGGATTAATTGAGGAGTTGGCATCAAAAGCAGTGCAGGTCTCCCCTCAGCAATAAAGACACAGATTAGCTCTTTGAAAGAAACAACTTTCTGTGATTCATATAAATTTGCAATACTGTTGACTGTCACCTTTTTGTACCCTTGACATGTTTGCACCCCTGTCAGCGGCCAAACTCTCTGTAAGCTGTATATCAGATGAGCCAAGTTTAAAAAGCTTAAAATAGTTATAAAGTGTTCAGGATCAAAATCAATAACTGAATAAAAGATTCTCCACAGAAAGCTCAATATTTATTCTTGAGCACCCTTTGGTTACTAATACCATGGCTGATGTGTGCATTTTTTATAGTAGTTTACTGTGTTTGGATAATTTATGAGGAGTTGTAGTCTCTATCACATAGTTTTATTTCTTTCACGCACAGAAAAAAAAAAAAAAAAAAATCACGTATCTTCTCTGCAGTGTGCTCAGAGCTGAAAGCAGCCTCCCCTAAAGATCATTCAGGCAGCAGAAACAATATAAATGCAGAGCAGCTTGGAGGAAAAGGACGGAGCAATGGAGGAAACATGGAGGGTGTGTGTTTGTGTGTGTGCAAGGGTGTGTGTGAGCAGGTATCATCCGTCGTCGGGCAGACTGCGGTGTAATTTTCAGCACTTACTCAGATTGTTTTCCAGTTCTTCTTCTGTGGTGTCTGACTCTATTATTTACCCTCCCCGTCCGTTTTTCGACAGAGTGTGTCGCTTTACTGCTCGATGTCAGCTCGGCTTCTCGGCCGGGTCAGTGAGCAGGAACGAATCTGCCCTTCACACCCCAAATCTCATCTTACAGAGACGAGTGGAGCTGTGTTAACACTCCTCTGTTTCCTGACACTCCTCTTTTTATTCTTCCCCATTCTGTACTTCTTTCCTTTCTTTGTCCTTGTACACTTTGAACTTCTTTTCTCCACTTTTTGTTCTCCCAGCTTTTAAAAACTTGATTTACCAACATGTTCTCCTTTTTGGGGTTGCAGTCCAACCTTGCTCATCTTACTCTCACTCCCTCCATATTCTTTTTTTCTCTTCTCTATCTTTGCTCATGCCTTTTTTTGACATCTTTGACTCTTTCATCTTCTTTAATCTCCTGCACCTCTTTCTCTCTTAACCTTTGACCAGAAAACTTGGGTGTCTGTCAGTTTGTGATGAAGGAGAGGAGAGTTGAAAGGAGGGTGTCTGTGTGTTTTACATGGTTTCAGTGCTCAGGTTAAAGCAGCTCTATGACTAATTCAGTGCTCCAGAGTGAGAACAATTATCAGCTGTGTGTACCTGTGAGTGTAACATTGATTGTTTTTGTGTTCGGCTGCAGGGAATGTTTTGTACAGCGGTATAAATTGGTTGCAACTTAAAAGCAAGAGCTACTGTAACACTTCCTGTTATACACATATCTCCCACACTTTGTCTGAGCTCCATGCTGTGCTCTCCTTAGTGCTTGTATTACTTTAAAAATGCATCAGTTCTGTGCAGGAGGTCACTGGTTCAAGGTGTCAAATGAGGCAAAACAGCAAAGCTTCCTGATCCTAAATTTGCACTGGATGTTCAAGACAACTGGATGTTGTTGACGACATGCCTTTGGTTTGGATTTATTTCTGGGGTGTTTCAACTTTTATTTGAAAAAATAAATAAATAAATTAATTAATTTAAAAAAAAACTGGACATGGAGACAAGACAAGGGGTCACTGAAGTCACACCTATACCTGAAACACTGCAGGTACTATTTGAATTGCATGCAAATCCAAAAACAATAATTTTGTGTTAAAAGTTGCAAAATAAATACATAGATAAATAAAACTTAAAAAATAAATCATTTTCAATTTGATTATGTTTTTACAGGTGAATTGATCTGCAGCAAGTGATACAAATGATAACAAAAATGATTCCAGTTAACTGCAAGCTATCCTTTGCTGGCAAAGGTTTGAACTTTACCTGGTGGTCTGATATTAAGCAATAAGGGCACTGTGGCAATGAATATCGTCTGAATAATCAACACTAAACTTTTTTATGCGTCTTGGCTCCATCAGCTCTTACAAAGATATTACATTTAATGACCGTCCATTCCTTGCTTTTCTTTAAAAGTGAAGAAAATTAAACGTAGCATCAACACAACAACATTATTGGTAAGGTCTAATCCCCCAAACCTTCTAATTATCCTACTTCGATACCAAGGGTCCCCACATTCACAGTTCAGCAGATTTAATCCAGTCACATTACATCCACAAAGATTTACAGACAACTTTAAATCTTCAGAGGCCACAATGCTCCCCTCAAGATCTCTTTGATTCATTGTACTATGTAAGATCTGGGTTTAAATGTGTCTTCTTTCTTAGGCTAACCATCTCAGTGTAGAAGCTCTCACAATGATTAAAATATAGACCCTTGTCAGTGATCCAAATCATTTGGCTGAATGGGCTCCCAAAGGAGTTTTAATAGTACCGGTTTGGCTAACAAGAGTCGTCTCTTAGAGCCAAGTCGTTTTCACCTGGCACAGACGCTACACTACACCTCAGCACAGAAGCTATTTACCCCCACAGTGCAGCATTCCTTCAGGGAAATCAGGTAACATGAGGTGGAATCATGAAAGAAGAAAATATCAACAAAACTTAAAACAAACAAAAAAAAATCCAAGCCCAAAAAAATTTTTATTTTTACTTTTGTATTGTGCTTTTTTTATTAGTTATTTTGGTGACAAAAAAGCAAAAATGTCTTAGATCATATCCTTTCATTATCAACATATCATTTCTGTCCTGTGTTCTTTAGTTCAGAGATGTGACATGGGTCATCATCATCATCATCATCATCATCATCATCATCATCATCATAACTAGTATTGTATTACTTGTATTATTAGAGGGATAACTCTGACCTAAGGTCACTCTAAAATCAGTGTGAACACTTGTCACACAAGCAGAACTCTTATTTGTGTGCATGTGGGTCTAAATGTTGATGTAATTCAAACACACACTCTTCACTCTCAGATTGATTGCTGATTAATGACTTGACTCTTCAGATGCTCTGCTGCTTTTTTTCTTGCCTGTGATCTTCTTCACCGCTCTTCTTCCTCCTTTTCTTCCTTCTTGTCTCTTTCACGTCTTTTCCGTTCCTTATCTGCACATCTCATCTGTCTTTTGCTCCTTTCGTGTTATGATTTGCTCCGCCTCCCTTGCTCACCTCCTGCAACCTCCCAACCTCCCCAATCCTTGTACCCCTGCTCTCCACCCCTCCCAATTTCCCTTACCTGTCCCCTTATAGCCGAAACCCCGCCCACTCAGTATAGACCCGCCCACACACCTCCTCCCTCTCCGCACCCTCCCCCTGTTCCTCCTGCTCCTTCTGGCACTCCCTTGACTTACTCCTCCTCCTCTGATCCCCCACCAGTGTCCCCCAGCCCAGGCGTTGCCCTCCCCTCTGCCCCCCGCGACCTGGTCCCTGTCCTAGTGTCCAGCCGATTTGTCCGTCTCAGCTGGCGCCCCCCAGAGGAGACAGGAGGAGCTGTGCAGACTTATGGCATCTACTACTCTCAGGATGGAGTCGAGAGGTGAGACAGATTTTTTTTTTATTTCAATTATTATTTTTGATTCTTCTAAGGCATCATACACAATATTTTAACCTTTACATTATGATATGATACTAAAAGATAGGGCTTTGAAAATGAAACAAGATAGTCTCACACAACCCTGTGATTGTTGATGGTCATACACTGTACGTCACAAGGTACAGGCTTGTTATAAGTACATGAAAGAAACAGACAAACTCAGGATCCAAAAAGCTGTACAGCCCTGAAAGGGTCACTGAACCTCTGTGTGTGAATCATACTTGACTTGCATTAAAATGGACGAATGACTGACGGTTTAGTTTTAAAGTAATAGCATGTCAGAGAAAACACTCTTTCCCTTTGATCACAGTCCTGCTGCTAACAGCAACTCTGAACATTTGTTAGAAAAAAGATGTGGGTGACATATTGGCGAGTCCCCAGCTGATGTTAAATGGTAACCTCTGACAGTTGGGGCTTCGGCTGAAAGCCTTCACATCCAGGCTTTTAAGCTTTGTTTCCTCGGGGACCCGCCGGCCGGCACTGTTTCAGAGCACTGAACGGTTTACTGGACAGAACAGCCACTGAAGTTTCATCATGAACTGATAGAACAGAGAGATTGTGTCAGTCCTAATCACTTACAGAAGATACAGAGGCAGAGGTTTTGTCAGTTCTAATGACTCGGAGAAAAATACACAGACAGGTTTTTGCAGCTCTAATAACTTTCAGAAAATGAAACGGGATGGAGACAGTGAGAGATTACTGGAGAGAGGGCGATGGCAGGAGGAGAGAGGGGGGATAAAAAAATTGTCAGTTGTAATGACTTCCAGAAAATGTATTGACAATAAAAAAATCCTACAGAAAGAGTGGGGAAGAGATGAAAAGAAGGCAAGCAGAAAGAATTAGATGGATAAAAAAGGGTTTTCGTCCTTCAGTTAAGAGGATTTTGGCAGAGGCTGTAGCTGAGCATGTCATACTTTGTATTATTCTGAGATTATGTTTAAGTCGTCGGGAATTACTACTTGTCTTGTCAGTACTACTGCAGGTATTTGAAGCCAGTTTTTATCAACAAAATAGTTTTTTGAACTTCAGATTGTCTCAAACATTTTTTTCAGGATGTTCTAACCCCTGGTAACAGTGGACACTCCCCAAAACCAACTATCACTCCTCGAGCCCATTTCATGGTGACATAGCCGGTGGGTTCTGAGATTAAAAACACACAGATGGGTGTATTTTGCAGAGTGCAGAGTAGAACCGTTAACCTATGTGGCTGAACTTGTTTAAATAAAGCTGGTTGCAGATTTTTGTAGAAGATTCTCCTGGCAGCCAATCAATTGAATTTTGCCAGTACTGGACTTAAAGGTAGGGTCTGCAGGAATTTTGGTTACTTGTAAGTAAACACTACATTGAAACTAGACTCCTCCTCCTCCTTGAATCCACGCTAGCGACAGCAAGACCAAGACCATGACTTGAACACACTCTATAGCCTAGCAACTTCCTGCAGCATCCTGTTTTTACTTAGGAGAGACTCGAGAGCTGCGCAGCTGACTTGGCATGTTAGCTCGAGCTAACGGAAAAGCCAGCTCATGTTGCTCTTCATCCCGTGTTGCTCTCCAAGTTCCTGAAAGCAGGTGAAAGTTGAACCAAACTTCACCCTGATTAAGGAAAAAGCTTTATTTGTTTGGTGTTTTGTTTCACTTTGGTCATGTTTTTGTTCCTCTCTGCTACGTCAGTTATCATAGCTGCTCTGATTAGCTTCCACTCGGGATCATCAACAGACAAAGTCACTTGCACTCTGGGCACGCTGTATTTAGCTGATGTAACCATGCTTACTCTCAGCCCAGCAAACGTCCAATACAACCAAAACATCAACATACAGGCAGAGGAGTTGGTGGAAGCAGACACAGACACTGACACACATGTACAGAGGCCCATAGGAGACAATTTAGCGGAATTATTCCCCGAAAAAACCTACATTTATTTTTTTATAGGAAAATCTTGCAGACTCTACCTTTAAGTTGGGAGCACATAACAGTTTATCTCATCTCCACAAACCTGTGAGTGAAATCAACTACGGACATCTTAGACAGAGTCCATGTTGTTACAAAATTCCTACCATCCGTCAGAAAACAAAAGACAAATGTGACAGTAGCTTTACCTCAAAACACTGAGTTTTAATTTACACACCCTTTTTAAGATGCATTTTAGATTTCCAGTATTTTTTACAGATTCATTTCTATCAATTCAGAACATAACAGAAAATTCTTCAAGATGTTCTGCTTTGAAGTTTTTAAACTATGCAGTTAAGAGCTTCTTTTTCTGCAGTTGTCTTCTGTCATTTGATCTTGACACTCCAGGTCTAGCCGCCTTGGAGAAAATACAGTCTGGAATAAGACAAAAGAAAAGAGAAACAAACAGCAAACGGCATAGAGACAGGGTGAAAGAGTCGAAGCAGAGATAGGAGCATCTCTCAGAGTATTATTTGTTTTGGAGCAGGCTGAATGACCACAGACTGTGGCCTTTGAAGGTTAAAGAGGATCCACACTGTGTGACAGAAACAGACCTGCTGGTTAACTTGACATCCAGCTCGGCCTCTCTGCCTTTTTACTCAGCAGCTCAGAGAAAAATATGGATCCATAAACCCCAAGAACTCACTGGCCTTCTGTATTTTCTTTAACCTCTGTGTACCTCTGCTGCTGCTGCTGAGGATGATGATGGTAGTGGTGATGACACTGCTGGATTTGTTGCTCTGACAGTTTGTATTCGACCTCTACTGTACAGACAGAAATATCCTAATAACTTGACATGAAGCGTGTGGTGAAGAGCCAACTTGCAGTCTTCAGTGGATTTTGTTCTCTCTTGGATTCTCTGTTAACTGTAGCAATCTTTCTCAAACACATAAATCCACTCTAACAACATACACTAGAATTACAGTGGCCTGCAGCTGTGACAGCAAACACACTTTTATTTATTTATTTTCCATTAGAACGTCTTCTCTTTCTGTTCTTAGTTGCAGGAGTTTGCTCCCTTGAAATTACAGCTTGAACACAGTCTTCTTTGTATTAATTTACATCAATTTAATTTAATTTAATTTATTTCTAATTTTATTCTCCTTGCTGATTTAATCAGGGATTAGCAAGAATCTGGAAATAAACACTGTTTTGTCTTACATCCTTCATTTCATTTTTTTAAATTTAAGGCAAGTATAAAGATGATCAGTGGAAAAAATATATAATCTCAACAAAGTGAAATACTCAGACTTCCTCTAAAGATCCTTCCCAATCAGTTCTCTTCACCGTGAAGTGAGCAAGTCCACTTCACTGCGACTGTTGCAGAGGATGCATGCTCCTCTGTGCAGATGTCTCTGCAGTGATTTAGTGATTAGTCAAGGGCTGAGAGGCTGCAAAGGTGCCGTAATCTGAGGATTAGCTGCAGTTACCAAGGGATTACACAGATTACATCTGATTAAAGCTCAGATAATCTGTACAGTTACAACATAAAACTGTGTTCATTTTAAAAGTAGTTTTTCTTGGTGTCACCTTCAAGCAAACCCTTTTTTCTGTATTGTCCTTTTTGCGAGACAATGCAGAACGGAGTGTTTATAGATAAGTGGGAAGGCAAAATGTGTAAAGGTTATGTCAGCTTTCCAAGTGAGACAGAGACAACGACTGAGAAAGCATTTGAGATATTAATGGACTTGGACTCTCCATAAAAACAGCACTTATGACTTAAGATAGGCTACAAAACATGAAATTAAAAAGATAACACATTGGATTTTCATGCCTGTGTTGTCATATTTGTGATGAGAGTGTTAAATTCAAAACTTGTGTTTTCCTCCATCAGGGAGCGGTCAGTGAATGTGTCAGAGCCAGAGTCTCTGGAGCTGACCGTGTCCAACCTGAAACCAGAGGAGAGCTACAGCTTCAGAGTCATCGCCTACAACGACGTGGGGCCAGGAGAAAGCTCTGCCCCCCTGAGGATCACAACCAAACCAGACCGTAAGACACACACACACACACACACACACACACACACACACACACACACCACACACACACACACACACACACACACTCATATGATTTACGTTAAGGCAAAAAATATACATACATATAGTTATACGTTTTTTCAACAAAAAATCGCAAAAAAACCCCGTAAAATTTGAATCAAATCTGCAGCCCAAAAGTTGTAAAATAATCAAATCGGGGGAAAGGCATAATGTCTGTCCCCTAGTGAACAATGTTAAAAATGGAACCAGATCTTGCACTTCCAGCTTCTTTCCTGGTCCATACCTATGAGTTTTGCAGTTCACGCTAGCTCAGAGGTTTTATTGTTGTGAAGTCTCTGACATAAGTCCCCTGCCTCTCTGCCTGATGAATAAAACCTCCCACTGCATCCTGTACCTGTTCCTTCTTCCGCTGATTGCAGCCTGGGAATCCCGACTGTGTACTTAAAGGGCAGCGGACATGAATCATTGCATTTGGTAAAATGATAAAACCACACAGCGAGGGTAAGAACAGTACACTCCACTTCAATCAACTCAATAAAAACACCACAAGTGTGTGACAGTTTTGTATTCTAGATGAAAGGTTGTTCCTCAGGTCAGCCTGAATTTGCTGGATGGTCAGTTGAGCAGGGCTGTTATGGGAATCAAAGTCCCTCCCACAGATTTTGGCCATATCTACTGATTCCCTCAGACTCCATGTATTCTTCCAGGGCAAAGCTATGTTAACACTTATAGCATACCTCCTCACAACAACAAACAAATTGGTCTCTAACTTTGGCATCATTTTGGGTGATATTCATACTCCAGCGAGATGGTCTCTTAGAAAGGACTTGTCATTGCACTGTGCTCTTCAGCTTAGTATTGTTAATGCCACTCAACCTTAATCGAGTCTATCCTCTCGAGACCCAATAACATATATTTGTCTGCTGTAGAGAACATCACTTTCAAAAAAAAAACCAAAATAGGCTGCATGGAGAAAACTTGTTGTGCTCTGTAGATGACATCCTGAGCTTTCCACTGATATCTGATTTGTTAGTTTATCCAATTAAACATAAGACCTGTTTTTCCAAAATGGCCATCCAACCAACAACTGTGTTTTATGTGGGTGAGAAAAGAAAGTGGTCAGATTTATGGAAATGCTGTGCCTTTAAATGTAAACACTGTACTTTTCTTAAAACACAACTGTTTACTCTATATTTTGATGAGTCTCAATGTCCTACTTGGTTTTTTTTTAACTTGCTTAAGACAACAGCTGTTCCCAATGTCCTCCACAGTGAACATGGGGACTTGCTAGATTTTTCTTTCTGTGAAATGCAAGGTATTCCAGGCACACATTTTTTCTTCGACTTCTCAGGATATAAAGCATTTCATCTGAAGCCATCAGTGTCTTTTGAGTCTTGTTATCATGCGTCAGTCACTGATAAATTCCAGCACAGCAAACAGGTTATAAAATATGTAGCTTGATTGCCCTTGTGTCCAACTGATCCATTATCCACTTAGCACAGCGCAGCCTAACACCGCTGTCTTAGCAACATGCTGTGAAAATAACAGCTGTAAATTTTAATAGCCCAGACATGTGACAGGTAGGGATACGTGCAGCAGCACGCTGGATTTCTATCAATATAAGCATCTTGTTTTCTCTCTATGTCCTTACAGTCCAGGTTCCCAGCAGGGTTGAGTCGCTCCAGGCTGAGGCTCTGTCACCCACCTCTGTCCAGGTGAGCTGGGAGCCTCCAGCTCTCCCAAACGGCCCCATCCTGGGTTACAGACTACTGTGGACAGAGAGCCCGTCTGGCAAGGAACAGGTCAGCACATCAACACCTTCTAAGGATAGCATGTAACTGGTGTTACTGTGTTTTCTGCCTTGAATCTGGAAATATACAACCAAAGTGTGAAAATACAGCCAATTTTGTGAAGATGTTGAATCATGCTGTTCTGTCTGTTTTCAGAGTGTGGAAGTGAGCGGACTCAACTATAAGATGGATGGACTCAATAAGTTCACAGAGTACACAGTTCGGGTACTGGCGATCAACCGTTATGGCCCAGGAACTGCCTCAGACATCGTTAGCATCACAACCCAATCAGACGGTGAGTCTCACCGTCCTCTGAAATTTTCTTAACACCAACTGCACTCAGGTATATCAGTGTATGACATTTTCACTTTTCTTTTCTTCATCTCATTCCTTAGAGTAGTGTTTGTATGCCTTGTTCTGGTGAGTCTCATGTACACTGTGAATAGGTAGTTCTGCATCTTGACATTGCTGAAATATCATCAGGACAAAGGTTTTTAAAAAGTCAAGCTTTGTCAGGTCTGTCTTTCAAACATCTTTTAAACTTTTTGTTTATTGAATCATCAATTTTGAAGCATTTTGGGACGTTAGGAAATGTAAACTCTGATTGCCTTTTGCAACAAAATCAAGCAATTTTTTTTGCTTCATTTGAAATACTTGACCTCAACTTGAGTCTTCTTCCATGCAGTTATCTGTTTATGGGGATGAATAAATCCTGTCAGTTTACTGCCAATGCAACCAGTGAACTGTCTGATTTTACTCTCTATTCACAGATTTGTTTTCTTAATACATGATACTCAGTTTGAAATAACTCAAGCAGCTTGAATCATTCCCTTTCTTTTGAATTTTCTGTGAAAATGTAAATAAGTCTATTGATGCTGAAAATCTTCTGCAGTTCAGAGCTTGCAGCAGAGTCACACTAATTTACATTATTCAGAAAAAGCACAGTTGCTCACTTTTCTCTTTCTGCGGACAGATCTGACAAAACATAATTAACTCTATTTTCAATTCTAAACCTTGACATATTTATTTCAGCATCCTGCTTAAATGTTCACAGCAGTAAAAAACAAAGAAGTTGTCTGTTTTAACCTGTGTAATGAGTAAGATCTAAATAAATGTGAACCTTTAGATTTTTTAATGTCACTGCCGCTGAATCACTAAACTAGAAATAATGTAACACACACACCAACAGTTTGTAAAGCAAGTCATTATAACAATTCAATCACCATTTACTGTAGACATTTTTACATATGTAAAACAATGATTTGAACTCATCTACTGAAGTTATACTACTATTAAATTTGAAGTTAGTGTTGATAATTGAACCAACACTGATATTCCTGAAAAGGCAAATCTTATGTTAAAGGCAAAAGAACAAACTTATTAACCTTCCACTAATGTCTGATAACACTCAGGGCATTAGACAGTCTGCAGTGAAACTGGTTTAAACTGGTCCCTATTTGAAGCCCTGTAGCCGTTCAGCTGAGACCTGGGAACTGCTTGCCCAGGTGCTGCTTATTACCTGACACTGTGTGTGTGTGCATGTGTGTGTGCATGTGTGTGTGCATGTGTGTGTGAGGGTTTGGATGGAGGAACAGGGAATACGGAATGAAAAGCTGAGCAATAGACACACACTTCATCCTTTCTGTCTTGCTCTCTCCTGCTGTCAGTTGTTTCATTAGGGGACTTCGGGGTCTTTAATTAAGCTCCGAGATGAGGAAGGAGCTGCTTTATTTTAGCCTCTTAGCCTGACACACTAATGGAGTGCACATGCACATGCACACACACACACACCTCACACACAGACACACGTGCACGCACACACACGTAGTGACTGTAGAGACTGTGTTAAGTTGTCATGGTGGGAGGAAGACTGTGGTAAGTGGAATTGTTCATTAATTAGAATCTGACTTTGACAGTCTTTTTAAACATTCTGTTAAAATCTGAATTTCACGTGGAGTTGGATGCTTTGTCTGTAAACTAGAAGTGATAGTGTGTGTGTGTGTGGGCTTTTATTGCATGCTGTATGAGCACAAACTGAGCAACTTTTTTTATATGATATTTAAATAGTAGGGGATCATATCATATCAAGTGTGATGTTTACATCAAGTTTACAAATGCTTAAATACTCAAGCAGTTAACTGCATGAACTGATCGTTTACTCTTTGGACTGGACTGCTGCAGATTAAATGGTCTCAGCCAAAAATTTTGGCAGCGTTTTCCTCAAATGTTAATTTTCAAGTATGCATTTTTAGTAGTCACAACATTTTCTCACATATTTTTTTCTGTATTTTATCCTCTAGCTTGTTAAAATAAGCAAAGCATAAAATTAAATGAAATAAAAAATACTCTGGACTAATTGTGGATATACTCTTGGTGGTATCAACCATTGGTTTATCAAAAAGTGTCAACTAGCATTTACAACATAGGAATTGTGCTAACTTACTCATAACTGCTGGCTTTAAAAAAAAATAAAAACAGGTTAGTTGTAAAATAAAATTACCCACCAGACTTTGAAAATTAACAAAAACCAGACTGCAAATATGCAGTGCTGCAGTAAAGTCGGCCTTATAACACAATGTACTTGCCAGGAACTCTTTGACCTTTGGAGCCAGCCTCAACTGGTCACCCAGTGGCTTCAGTTATAACAGATTTACCAGAATTTTAGGAGTTGAAGTAATATCAAGAAGACTCAAAAACAAAGCAAGTGGACTGTGTAGAGTTTGGGAAGACATTTCATCCAAGAAGCTTTGTCAGTTCCGACTTCTTGAATGAAACGTGTTCCCAAACTCTTCACAGTCCAGTTGCCTTGTTTTCAAGTCTTCAGAATCAGATTAACCATCATCTGGACGAATGAGAATCTACATGGACAAGCCATAGGGAATAGCTGAGTTCCGATTTCTATCATAAGAAACATTACAGCACACAAGACACAGGATTTAGCAAATAGTGAGTGCTTACACGGACTGGAGTATCCCGATTTTCTGAACTGTTTACGTCACCCATTACTGTTATGGTAATTTTTTTTAAACATCCTACTCTGAGCGAGCTAGTTTAGTCCATAGTCTGTTTCATAAAAGGACTCAAAGCTACACACTGAGTCCATAAACCCTCCAAAGAATTGTCCAGAGAGGTTAATATTAATTAAGTGAGAATAAGGCTTCTTTAATTTTGTTTGCAACCAGTTGAGTCGCCCCCTGTTGGCCATTAGAAAATGTGCTGTTTTAAAAAGATTCATGTAGGAAAACTGCCGTTCTTGGTTTGGTTGTCCTCTTGTCTAAGAAAATGGTGCCTGTTGTTTACTTTTTGATTGCTGGCGGGGCCACAGTTTTGTTTACACTAAGCCCACAGACTGAGCCTTTAATTTCTCCACTGAATAAAATCTGAGCTCGGACTGAAACATTGCGCTGCTGACTGCTGCACAGGCCGTTTTTATTGCTGTAAATAAACTTCCACGCAGACACAGTGAGAGAGGGAGAGAATGGAGGCATCTGTCCAGCTGCAATCACAGCACAAATTAACACCAACGATCTGAAATAACACACACCCACAGATGCAGCGTGACTGTATTGTGAATCTCCCGGCTGCTTCTCGATGATAACAATGACTTGTGGGCTAATTGAATCCACAATAAAACTGACACGCACACTATCACTGGCACACACACACATACATTATCACACACATGCATACATAAACACACACACACACCAACACACACATGCCACATGCACAGAGTGAGCAGCTGAATCAATAGATAAGCTGCTGACGGTTAATCAGGCGTCTGGCTGGACAGATGCAGAGTTCAAATCAAAACACTTTAATTCTCAGTTTTGAGCGTCACGCCCAGCCTCCGATTCACAATGAAGACCACACACGCCTTGTGCGTCTTCTTCTTCCTGTTTCTCCTTAACCTCCTTGTACCTTTTTGTCTTTGTAATCATTCTGTTTTTCACATATATTCCCTGATTTTACGGTCTAATTTTAAACCGTTTATCATTGCGTTTTTGTTTGCTTCTTGTCCTTACATTTCTTCATCCACATTTTTTGATACACACAAACATCAGCTGTGTAAATGCAAAAATTCATTGTTAGTTTGTCTTTTTCTCATAAATGACATGATCTGAAGTATTCACTCTGTTTTTATTTTGACTTTACAGTTCCCAGCTCTCCTCCTCAAAACATCACCTTAGAGGTTGTCCTGTCCAGGGTGAGTTTAAACATTTATATCTTGTTTTCACCTGTCTCTGTCCTCATTTCTACTCTCCCCAAAGCAACAGTCACCTCAACAAAGTAATAATAAACAGAAAAAAAACTCTAACTTCATCCATTGCAAGCTGACTCAGCTCTGGATATATAGATTTGCTGCACAATTTTTAAGTAACATAAACAAGTAAGCCTAACTGTCAAATGCACTGGTGGTTATTGTGTGCATTACCCTTCACTCATTGTTTATAAATACTACATATATGTATAAAAAGTCACTTGTCACTGGTAAACAAGTTGATATAAATTAGGGATTTCAAGATGATTTTGTAGTTTTGAGAAGGGTGAAAATGATTTTTTTCTTCAACTAAATTCTGATTTCACTGATACTTCCATGTCAGCAGAATCCTATCAGCCCTTTTCCGATGAATTAGTATCAACCTGAACATCTCAATTAATGCTCAAATTCAGACATGATCATGTTACTTCGCTGTTATTCATATTAAAGACATTTCCATTTAAAATTATGTTAGACAAACTGAACAAGACTTCTGTGAGCCAGAAGTTATGTTGACATTTTCATCCTCATTCAGCTCTCCTTCTCAGAACTTAAAATAGAAGTGAGGCTAATGTGACATATTTGAAAATTCTTGTCAATATCACAACTGTTTGTTTGAGTGACCTTATAAAGATCAGCAATCTATAGGTGCTCTAAACAGCTCTGCTGCTGGTGTCTGGATTACAGGACATAATTTTCAGTAATCGTTTTGGGTCCAGTGGCTCCTCTTGCAGCTATCTATCATATCTCACATTTTCTTAATTTCAAGACCAGCCGGTAACATGCAGACACTAGCATTTTGAAATGTGATGTTTTAATTGTAAAATGTGACAGACTCTTTCCTAGAATTGAACTGAACTGATATGATGTATGCGATCAGGTTGTCCCTGTCATTGTCATTATTGCTCTGGTGTTTTGACCAATCAAAGCACACAGCTGAAGCCTTTTTCTTCCTTTGGATCCTCTGACCTAGAACTTAATATTAGTCATTTTTTTGTGACACATATGTCGACTGTAATACTGCCATTAGTCAGCTGCTCTCAGGTGATCTGGCCTCATTTTCACGATTGATGTGATCCACAAATGTGTTTATAATCAGAGAGGGTAAGAGAGTCCATTTACCTTCCACATATTCCCAAATCACTGATTTTTTTCGCTGTCAAAGCTGCTCGTGTGATTTATGAAATACTTTACAAAAGCTAAAAAAAGAGACATTCTCCTTTGTGCATAAACCAGTGACCCCCATGTTCACTGACATGAGAGAACTCTGCCACTGCCTGGATTGCTCTGAGCAAGCCAAGAGCAGAGTTTAGGTGACCTCCAATAATAGCCTTACAACCAATCACATCCAATCGGCTTGATTTGCTCTCTTAAGTCAGGTCAGTTTTATCTGCATAACACATGTAATATGACAAGAATGGACTCAGTGAACTTCAAAATAGAGCAATGTTTAAAAAAGGAAAGATTAAAAACTAAATAATTTTAATGCAGAAGGTAAAAAATAGTTGCAATTAATAGCATGTGATTGGGATGAATAACATAGAAGAACCAGCGATGTTGGTATCAATGCAGGACTTAAAGGCCAGTGCCTATAAAGCTGTTTTCTGGGCTGCCAGCTCTTTTTTTTTTTTTTTTTCATAACACTGATGCAGTCAGTGCAAAACTGTTCTCTTAATCAGCTGTTAAGAAACACATTATGACTTATTAGTGTTATTTATCCATCAGCAGCACACCAAAATCAAGGAGCAGCAGGAACTCTGGCTGCACTTTTTTGACCACACTTTTGTTTTAGCTACATTTTCAAGATGAGGATCTGTTGTGGCACTTTTTCAATGGATTGTTTTGTTGCTGTTATTGTTGTTGTTGTTTTTTGTTTTACAAAATGTTAACGGTGATAAGCAAAGAAGAAGAACAAAGCGATTTATTACCAGACCTGATTGTCGTTACTTAAGAAAGTGGAAGTGCTGCAGGGCGTCTTTCATAACCTAGCAATATTAAGAGCCCATGAGAAGTGCTCTGAAAATTAAGGTCATGTGTGCTGTCAGCAACAACAGCAACAACAAAGTGACTCTTTAGCTTTTTTTAAAACAATTTTGAGTTTAATAAGTGAGCAAATAGGCAAACAGGCTGGACCAGTAAATGCTGATACATACGAAACTATGATATACCCAAAAGATAAATGCACAAGGGCTTCATTATGTCTGATGTGTAAATACACTAAACATTAAATATTAATATACACAAGGGTTTTTAAAGTGTTGGGCAGGAAATTTGCAGCTAAAGCTAGAAGGGGGAGACATGATGTAAGCATAATGTGGGAGGTAATTTGCAGGCTTATATCAAGGAGTTGCAAAAAGAAAAGAAAAGTTACAAACTTTTCCCCTGTTAGCAAAAGTTATGAATGAAATGAAAATGGAGTTGCGTAAACTGTAAAACACCAAAAGCTCATTTCTGTTGAAAGTTGCACAGGAACAAGATTAAAAAATGTCTAAACGTAAAATGTAGTTGCTTTTGGAAAATGACATGCTCATCACTGCAAAAAAAATGAAATCTTATCAAGTGTTTTTCTTTTATTTTCAGTAGAAAATGTCTTTTTAGACTTAATACAACCCACATTGCCCTGAGCAGTCCAGAAAATGTCTTATTTCAAGTTATTTAAAAAAATAAATCAGGTCTGAATTGCAACAAGTAAAAACAAATCTGCCAATGGAACAAGAGACAAGTTGCTTGTATTAAGACATTATTCTTCAAAGAAAACTTTGAGAAAATGTTTCTTATTCCATTGGCAGATTTTTTTTTTCTTGTTACAAGCATTTGAGACCTAATTTTTGTCTATAATCAACTTGTAAAAAGCCATTTTTCTAGTCTGACCATGTTGAATGTGGCTCATATAAAGTATGATAAGACAATTTTTACTTGGAATAAGACAAAAACACTGGATAAGATATTAGATTTTTGCAGTGTAGCACATATGCAGTATGTAAGTTCCCTCTAACATTTTTCAAAAGGGACCAAAAATGTTTTTTATTTTTTTTGTTTTGTTTTGTTTTTTTTGGAGAAGGGATTGCTGTACAAAACAGATGCTTCATTTTCTGTACTCACCAGCATGTCGACTTTGCTTCAGTCTTTTCAGTTAATCATTCACATTGTGCAGTGAGTTTGTGTCTGCTGTCAGTCTGCAGACTAATCTGCATCTCAACCACTCAGCAGTTAGTGCAGCAGAGATTTTTTTGTTCTGTCTTCTGGTCAAACACACAGACAGGGTACACAGTTATTTAAGATTCAGTGTGCAAGACATTCTTATGAGCGCCAGCAATTATACACAGAAATTGTGAGAAGGAAGCTCATGAAAACACCCAGAGTTTACTTCTATGTTGATTACTGTTATTATCAAAACAGACTTCTGAATGTGCAGCAAAGAAAAGCTGGGTAAGGGTTGTCTTGAGTTCAAAATACACATTTTTCTCTAGTTCAGTGTATTTATATTTAAGGAGGATTTATTTGCTTCACTTCATATATAAAAAAGCATCAAGAATCACAAAAAAAAAAAGAATCTAGGACTCTCTTTTATGTGCAAGATGCTCCAGACATCTAACAAGGCTGCACTCTAAAGATTCATTTCAACATTGTTTCACTGCATTCAGGTCATATGAGGGTACATTTCAACATTCACAGCAACAGCAGCGACGTGGCCTTTTACATAAACCAAGCACTCCTTCAAATAATCCTGCTGACTGCACAGAATTTATTTTGATGATCCAGTGGAAAACGGGGTTCGGAGATTTAGTTAAAAGTCAAAAAGTCACTTGCTGTTCTGAAAATGATCTTACTGCCTTAACTCTGTATCTCAGTGTTAATAAGTGTGCAGAAAGCCACTGAACATCAATTACTGTTTGATTACTGTCTATTTTGAAGCTTAAAATAATCACTGAAGATACCAAGAAAATTGTCCCCCTCACATCTGCAGAACCAAAGACTGTGGTTGTTATCCTGCAGCTGTCTTCAGAGGTAAACGTCAGACAGCTGCTGGATCCATGCAAAGAATGAGACACATTTTCTTTAATCTGCATGTTCAGCGTTTTTACTTTACACGGACAATTTTTAGGGTATGAAACTTGTTTACCTTCAGGATGTGTTGGGTTTGTGTTGGTTCATTCAATCTTAACAAGATTGTGTCGCCTGATCCTCTGACCAAATATTTCCATATCTTCTTGTGTAGATCCATTTCTATGGCAGATTAGAGTAGCTAACTCTGTGACAAATCGTCCCACTGGTTATCGAAGGGCTTCTAATGTAAGCAGCAGGAATTCCATCAGTAGTAACTTGACACAGATACATCTTCAAGCCTTTAGCAAACAGTAAAAAAGCCACCTGATCTGGCTGATACAGTGGATCTGTCCTGGCTGTGGTAAAAAAGCGTATATATTTGCTTTACATTAAAATGAATCAGCCGATCAAATATTAACTTTTGAAGAGGTCTGAGTGCAAACTTCTGCAGGGAAACCAGGAGACTTCTCTGAGCTGCTGGTCTGAGCTGCTGGACACACGAGTAGAGACACAATGAAAGGCATTAGGTTTTTTTTTTTTTTTTTTTTTTTTTTTTTAACCTCCTTCACCATTTTTCTAAGAGAATTTAAGCTGTGTATTCACAGCCAGTCCAATTTACCATTTTGACATTTAAACACAAACATGATGAACAAATTAGAAGGGTGAATTGCATGTGTAAAATCACTAGTATGAACATTAATACTACAGGAAGTTGGCACAGTCAAAGAGATGTCGCCCACTTTGGAGATGTCAGTGTCTTTGGACTGTTATAGAAGGAAAAATCAAATAAATACATACATACATATATAAATTAGTCGAGTACATAAATAAATAAATAAATAAATAAAGGAATAAATAAAGCAAACAATAGTCCCAAGTCTAATGAATGAGCAGAGACAAATTAATCAGTGTCTAACAAACGCAGAAGGGAATAAACCCACTAAAGTATGTGATAAAAGTATTCTACAGTCTGTTGGAACCATTAAATGTTCAACAAATTAAAGTATAGCCTAATGTTTTATATTCTATAGAAAAATACACTGCATAAAAGATACACGAAAAAAAGAAAATCACTGAAATGACCCGAAAGTAAATTGCCTGATCAGGAAACAAACCACGTTAAAAGTACAAATCAGGAAACAAAAACGTATCTGCATCACCCCTGTTTGAGTTTCTAAATAACTCTTGATCACTTTGATCATTGTGTCTCTCCATCTATCATCCCTCTGGTGCTGTGGCTGTGACATAGACTGCATGATTGATGGATGTAGTCTCTTTGACGTCACTCATCTGTTTCTGCAACAGATTTCTGAAGCCAATTGGCTGCCGCGAGCAAATTAGAATCATGTGAGCTAAGCTGTGCCTCTGATCTGTGCTGTGTGAACAGCTTTTTTTGGCTTGGTGTGACTTCAGGTACTTCAGCCTGAAGCTGACAGTCAAAAACAGCACTTCAGCATTGTCTCATATTTTTAGACTGGAGGTCTTTAAAGATACACTTTGTTGACATTTAAGTGGAGTCATCCAGGACTGTGAATAAACAACATCATGCTATTTCTAAACCCTGAATATCAGGATAGATGTATTTTTATGAAGCTCTGTCTTATATTTGGGTCAACTCAGGAAGATAGTTGAGACCAGCCCTACAGCAAGCTGCTGGCCTCATTTTGGCTTTAGAAGTTATCCATTTGCTTATATCTGGATATTTTAAAACATGTTCTTGTTTTGTATATATGTCAAAATGTTTTTTTAATATATTTTATATACTAACATTTTTCATATTTTTTTAATAATTTGATTTGTATTGTTGGAAGAGTGGAACAGCATATCAATTTCAACAAAACATTTGAGTCTTGAAATAAAGTCACTCCTTGTAGAAAATGTATCCTTTATTATGTCGGTGGCACAGTTGGATAGTGCACTGGGTCAGTAATTGTGAGGTTGCAGGTTCAAGTCCAGCTCTGGGCGACACATGGCAACGTGTTCTTGGGCAAGACACTTAACCTCAAATTGCTCCCACTGCTGCATCAGTGGTGTGTAAATGGGCATGAAAGGGTGTCAGTGTGTTAGAGATACTGATGGATAACTAACATAGAAACTCTGAACCATCAGTAAGCGAATGTGAGAGTGAATGGGTGTGAATGGATAAGTGTGACCTGCGGTGTAAAGTAGCTTTGAGTAGTCCAAGACTAGAACAGCGCTATATAAGCTCAAGTCCATTTGCCATTTACTATCTGTGAATACCTACAGATTTCAAAACTGCTTGAACGTGGCTCTAAACATGTATGCTGTGAAATTGTGCATTTTTATATCATACACTAGCTTCAAGTGTCCACTGGAGGAACTGCAGTTTCAGACCTTGTTTTGGCTAGTTTTTAGTTTTTGTCTGTACGTATGTGGCTGAGGTGGACAAGGTGCATTATAAAACTCTGTTTTACACTATCTTTACTAAAAATCTGAAGTTTTAGTTTGCTAAATGGCCCTGGTTGAGTGTAGATCTGCTTGTCTGCTGAAGCTTTGGTGATGTGACCTGGTTCTTCAGATGTCTGTGTGAACTTTCATCTCATTTTTACTCGGAAAGCAGTTGCAGCCGAGGAAATGATGAATGTGCCCAGATTTAATGTGAATGGCTCATAATTTATGTCCATAAAGAGAAGGTTCAGGCTGTCTGCAGAGAACTGACCTCATTCAGTTTCTGTCCATTTATTTTCCTGCATGAGATTGATATTTCTCTGATGATCAGCTCTCAGGTCAAGGCTGATCGATTGGTAATGTCAGGGCTGCTTGACACTTGGAAGTCTCATTATGCTGGCTTTAGAAGAAGGCGGGATTTTTTCTCAACCAAACATTTTTTGCGATAAAATATCTGAACATCTAACATACTAAAGCAGAAGTGGTTTAACCCTTTAAACTTCTGTGTAGGGGTTTTTCATTCTCCTCCTCTGCCTCATCACCTTGATCTATGACCTATCTTGAGATCAGCAAGGGGCAAAGAATGTTTAATAAAAGACAACACAGAAAAAAATCAGAGTTCAAATAACTGCCTGCATTCCTCCTGAGATCAGTCTTGTGTCTAGCAACATTTCAGAAAGGATCCCTGCAGAGATTAACATTTTTAGTACACATTTAATTCTGTTTCTTTGGAAACACATTTTTTTTTTGCAATCTGTGCAAAAATAGAGAAGAAAAGAAAAGAAGGGATGAGAAAAGAAATCCTAAAAGACCTTGTAAAGGATGTGTATAAACTGCATGCTTCAACCATTACAGCCTGTCTTGTTACTGACTGCTTAAAGATTGCACTGAAGCAATCACATAACCAACTCATCACTCAGGAGGAACACAGAGGCTGTGTTTTATGTTCCTCTGAAAAGTGTGTGTAGCAGCAAACTAAAGTTGACTGCTTCCAGTAGCCTGAGGCTTCTTAGAATAGCTTGCCTGCAGTCGTTAACATTAAGGTGAAATCTCTGTGCATTTGGGGTAGAAATGCATAAAGCCAAATAAGAAGAGGGGAAAAAATAACTTAGGGAATCTTAAATTCATACTCTAAACTGACTGACCAAACAGTTACTCCATTCAACACGTAATGCTAACACAAAACAGGACGTACTGCACATAAGCAGCTATAGGCTCAACCTCATAACACTGAAAGTTTTCCAAAGCATGAATTAAAAGACTTATAAAACAAACTAAATCAATAACAGCTTATGTTAGGCTACAAACTAACCCAAATACTAATGATGTTCCCGAAACTACAAAAGGGCAAAAGGCAGAGGTAAGTATCATTTTAGATTTACTTAAAGTCCTTTTGTTTGGTGTCTCAACAATATAGTTGAAAGCGTTCGACCACTGTTCAAAATAAAATCGGAACTGTTTGGTTAACCTGACTCAGAGCACGTCTATGATTCATGCTCTGTTTTTTTTTGTTTTTATTTATTGTTTTTCATATGACTCAGTTTGGAGTTTGTAGAGCTCCGATCACATGCATGCCCATCACGAGTTGGAGGAGCACAGCAGGAGAGAGTTGTGGAGAGAGGTGTATGTGTTGTATTGTCTACATGGTGAGCTGAGGAAAACAGAGTCAGAGAATGTCCCTGTGGCATTGTATCGCTCTGCTGTATGGGAGCACTTTTAAGTTTAGCATGAGCTCTGATGATGGTGGTGGATTTAATGATGTTTCAAATGTCAAACTGTCTGATTCTTTCAGGGCTTACATGACTATACATGACACAATTGATTTAAAACAACTGTTAACAGTGGATTATTGGGATATATGTTTTTCTGGGATGTTAAAAGCAATAATGTAGACTGAACAGAACTAAAGGCCATAACCACAAAACTGTGACAAGATCCAAACCATGGATTTTGTGAAGCATTCCATCCCTAATAGTTGACCATTGTTAGAAAATACATTTTTTATAAATAGATCTGCAAAAAGATGAAGGTCAGCATTGCATGTCTATAGGTTTTTTGTATTTGATCAAGCAACAGCAGTGCTTTCCATCTTGTAACTTCTCTGGGATAGGCTGAAAGATCTTACCCCACAAGCGCTACAGTGGTTATGTGCTACATAAAAAGGGTTTTTCCTCTTCACAGCCCATTTTTCTGACCTCAAACCCTTTTTTTTAGAAACTGAAGAACCTTTTTTTTCGTATAGTGAAATATTATTAGATTTATAACTGATGTAAATGACAAACTGACTTAATTTGATCTCCATTTTGAAGATGATGACTGCCATCATTGGGCTCTGTAACACCTTCCACGAATCAATGGCTGATGCTGCTGTGGAAATGTCAATGTTTTACAGTCTGTAGCACAAAGTTGGACTTGTTGCCCAAGTTTTCAGACATTTTTTTTTTTTGGCTGCTTACTTTGTTTGCTTCTTGGAGTTTGCTGCTGTGGGTGAGTCTGAAAGAAAACAAATATTTTACACAGACCCAGTATTTACAGATGCCTACTATCTGTTACTACCATAGCTTCTAGCTTAATGTTAGAACAACAGCCTCTTCCTTTTTAAACTTCCTACCTTTAACACAGAGCAGTGTGGAGGAGTATAGGTGCAACATTCACACCTTTGGCTGGTTAGGTGAGCTGGCAACGAGAAATCAAAAGCATGCACAGTTATTTTTGCAGTAGCCCTGGTAATGCAACACAATACACTGATGTTGCTCAGTATGTTAATGCAGCAGAGCTCCTGCTCTTGCCTTTTGTTTTCTTTAATGTATAAATCCAGAAAACTCTTTGTGAATTGTAATAATTTGTTCAGCAACATGCTCACAGCTTAATTTGCTACACACACACAATCAGGCTGTTTGTTGGTTTGCATGTGTGTGGGTGGGTCCAGCCTCTGTTAGTTTCCCGGTAGCTTGTGGCTGAGAAGGAAAAATGTGAATCTTTCTGGTCTTGTCAAGTTTCTGCTCTCAAACCAACTTTCCAGACAAATCTGACATTTACTTAACTTTCTCCTGTATGTGGGGTGTTACTATGTCTGTCTGTGTGCATTTGGCAGACTTTGGGAGTGTGTTGTTCAATGCTTGGTTGGACATGCAGTCAGAGTTTACAGTATGTCGGTCTATTTTTTTTAACACAGAATCCTCCAGAGGGTCCAGCCTGGGTCACTGTGGCTGCCAGAGCCCAGATCAGGAACAAACTTTTAGCACCATCACAGAGTAGGAATAGCTTTTGGAAGATTTCCTGACAGAGGGAATAAATCTCCCAGGAGTCAAATGTGTTCCTCTGGAGAACCTGGAGACTCATTAAAAGATTAATTAAAAGCAGCAGCAGTGAGGGGTCGATCTCAGCTCAGTGTGAGGTGCTCATTTTACTCAGTGAGAGGAGCCCATAATGAAAACTCTGAGTTAATGTCTGACTGTGAGAATCTGCTGCAAGTCATAATTCCTCCATTCTCCTTTTACATGGATACTTTCAATCTCTAAAACATAACCAAACGCTGAATAACACATCCTCTTTTTGTATGTTTGTTATTTTATTTTTTTATTTACTTTTTTTTTTTTTTTTTTAACCTCAACAAGAAATGCAAATATTTAACTGGTTTTAGAGAGACCTGAATTCCAGTATTATGGGGGTCACAGCTGTACCTACAGTTCTCCAACTAGGTTCCTTATCTGCTTTAAACAGCAGCCAGTAAAAAAATATAGAATATTGTTAAACTGTTGTAAGAATGACAAAAATGCAGAGCAGGTGTAAATCGTCCATACAGCCTCCCACCAGCAGAAGAATGTGTGTCCTCTGCATGTTAGCTGTACCCTGTGTCATCTTTGAAATTGTGGTACAGCAAGCTGAATGACCTTTAATTCAGCCACTGTAGAGAAATTCTATTCCACAGCAACCCTCTATAACATATGTTATCAGACATCATTTCCCAGCTCCACTTTAGATAAGTGACTTCAAGTAGCTGCCATGGTCAAGAGCTATATTAGCATCCATCTTACAAGGTAGCATGACCATTTGATAGTGTGACATCATAACTTGAGCACAAATAAAAGGAAAATAACCATTAATATACAATAAAATAATTATGAAATAAAAATTGCATGTCAAGTTACACTCTTTGCCACGACTGTAGCTTAGCCACCCTCCACTAGCGGGAGCTGTCACTGTTATTAATGGCTACTGCCATACGGTAATTAGGGATGGCCAATTCAAGAAAAAGCGCAGTTCCATATTTGCTTATAACTGTTCGAAAATTATGCAAAGATCCCCCTCCCACCAAGCTGTCACTGCCCACCCACCCACATACACATAACATCAATCAATCCAATCTTTATTAATAAAGCACTTTTCATACAAAAGATGCACATTGCTTTACAGTCTATTAAAAACAAATCCACATCCCCTTCAACCCAACCATACAACCCATGTCCAACAGTCACTTACACACTCCCCCGGGGCAACACACACACACTTCTGTACATAAGGCTGAGTACACGTGAATCAGTTGAGAAAGCCACATCAGAGGATCCATCTGCACAACGAGCAGAGAGCTGGCCACAGCCACAGGACACCAACACAGGGCCCAGAGTAGAGGTGCAGCAAACACCCACCTTCAAACACTGGGGTCCTATTAATGAGGCACAGACTAAAAAAGGTAGATATAAATAAATATGAAATAAGAAACCAAAGCTACCTAAGCTAATAACACACATTAGCAAAGAGGGAGTGGGCTGTTGCTTGCTCTGCACGTCCATCATCAAACTTACATCTTGAACTCCTACCATTGACTGTTGCTTTGCAGACACCACCCACTTTCCACTGCATGCCTTGCTCTCACACGGCTGTGCATATTGTTGTTGATTTGTGACGTGCTAGCCTAACCTTGCAAAGTTTGCAGTGCACCTAATTTTTGTTTATTTTTTGAAGGAGTAAACTGCACTTCCTAATCCATTTTAAACCTCTCCTCGCTCATGTTTTGGCTGGAAAACCTTCAAACTGTTGACTCCTAGTCTGCCTCTGTTTATTATGTCAGTTCGTTGTTGTAGTCAAGTCAAGTACCATCTGGTTTGGACATTAGTTTCTTTAATTTTAAAAGTCACTGGGCATTTTAGGTGGTGTCTGTGAACAGCTATGGCATACGGCAAAATCTGCAACCTGCTGTTAACAGGACAAAGTCATCTGCACATGGACTTTTCAACTATTTTAAAGTTAATGACTATTTAAATATTTAAAAATCATTGCCCATCCCTTTCGGTAATGCTCTACTACCTGGATAAACACACACACAGATTACAGCTGGAATCTTGTAGTTGTTTTGAGAATGATAACCAGCACAGGTGTGTGGATATTAGCCTGCAAAGACGACTCAGGCGGATGAAACTTGCTCAGGGGATATTGTCCAAACTATTGGCTTAAATCTATCTGTCATAGATGACTCAGTAATCCTACAGATTCTGATAGCCTTTGGTCACCAATGTATTGCCTACTTAATTTTTTATTTTTTAATCCATGCATTACTTTGTTTTGTTGTTTCTTAAATTCATAGACTCATATATTCAGTCAGAGGCATGCCTAAACATTCTGCACTATCTATTTATGTCTTCAAATGCCACCAAAGGCATTCGTTCAGATGCCAGCTGTTCTCTGATGCCGCCTCCATCCCACACCTGTGATAATGTCACTGCACAGCAAATAATTATCGTTAATCATCTCCAATTTCCCTATGTTTTGTGTGGGGTCTCCGTGGTAACAGGATGATTGCACCCTCAGAAAACAAAAACAAATACACAAACAGAAACATCTTTCATTCCATTCATTGATCTGTATCTTTTCCTCTTCTGAATCAAACCTTACTCCAACATCACCTGAAGCTCCACCCACATATGTGCCCCTTTATTCAGAGAAGGTCCTGTGACCTGGGAGTCATGGGTTCAATTATCTGTTACTTAAGAGAATTTCATATAAACTGTTTTTTTTTTTTTTTCATCATCATTGGAACATAGAAGCTGAGTCTTATGGCAATTAATACAGGGTGGTCAAAGCCATTATCCTGCCACATAGCTTGGGCCCACCACACTTCGAATATAAGTAGTATTTTAACCCCAATGCTGCGCCCTTCAAACAGTCAAAGTTTAGCTTTATTTTCTGGTCACTGAGCTACTTCTTGTGGAATACTGGATACTGGCAGAAAATGATGATGAAGTGGAAACCATGGGAAAAAAGCAAGTTACGTTTTCCCCGTGAATGCTTGGTTGATTAACCCTAAACCCTAAAACTGGGATGGTGATGGGCTGTACATATATCATGCCTCCCAGGTGATAGCTGAAACAGAAAAAAAAGCTATGTGTGAAATCTGTACTCTCCGTTTACTAATCGATGGCGATGATTTTAATCTAATCCAACAGAGTCACATTCTGTTTACTGCTTCGTAATCTGTAGACATGTAAACACAGTGTCTTTTTTCTTTTTTTTGTGGACGTAGTTGTTGTTTAGACAGTTAAATCAAGATTGCAGATTGCAAATCAGCAGGCGTAGATTATAAACGACCTCCATGGATTCTCACACTGGTTACAGTGGTCATTACAGAAGAATCAAATCAGCAAATATGTTTTAACACATGATTTCTTAAAACAGCTTGGAAAGTATTGACTTGTTCAGTCACTATACTGCCAAGGTCTCTTTAGAAGTGTTGTCAAAGCATCATAACAGGCCTCCTGAAGTGTCTATAAGCTTCTTTTTCTACAGTTTATTGTTTGTGTGCAGTGGAGGGATGTGTACAGTAGCTCTGACCAGTTACCTCAGTACTCAGGTGGAGTTCTTGTCATCTTTTGCAGCTCTATTGTCTGCTCACCCTGATCCTGTGACAGTTTCACAGCTGTTCATCATCCTGAAGGTCCAAAGCTCCTGTGTTAGAGTTATTTACACCAACACATCTCCTGTGCTTGAGCAAACAGCCAAGCGATCATATCCAATATAATGAATCTTATAACATTTTGTTGCTTCAGAAAACAACTGAGGTTGAATTAAGATAGCACGATCTATGTTTGTTTACAGTGAGCATCTTCTTTTGCTACTTTGATGGCAAACACTGCAGTTGTTGGCATGCTTCAAGCATAAAATGCCTCATAAAGTTTTCATACCAGGCTAGAACCTAGAGCAAAGACCTAGTGGTACTTGTGAGACTGCCCATGGTCGCCAACAAAGTGTTCAACGGCTGTTTTAGTTCATATTTTATTTCACATCTTAGCCACAGAACTCGGCAACTATCTCAGAAATTCCTCTGAATATTTCCAAATAATCTTTGCAAACAGAGAGCCACCTGCTCAAATACACCTCTATAATTACTTTCATAATTTCTTTTAAAATATGGCAGCTGAGCTGTTTGTGTTTGGAATTCACACACACACACACATGCACACACAAAACAAAAGCACAAACACTCACACGAACGCACACAAACTCTATGGTGCTGCATCGTGTTGCATGTTGTAATGCAAAGCAAATAGAGACAGTCTGCCCTCCGTGTGATTGCTCCTTTTACCCAGAGGACAACAACATACACACACACACACACACACACACACACACACACACACACACACACACACACACACACACACACACACACACACACACACACACACACAGTCGATGTGGTTCCAGCTCTCACCCAGAGGACATGAACAAACAATCACAGATTGAATTTGGAGAGTGTTTACTCACCTGGCCTTCTTTGTGTGCTTGTGTGTGCATGCTTTCGTGCGTGTGTGTGCCGAGGTCACAGAGTGGATGAGGTGTTCTGTATGCAGCTCAGCGTACAGAAACAAAAAGAGAAAGTCACTGAATTAATTCCAGATTCGGTTTAAAGTTTTGTTTTCTTCAAAGCTTTTTTTCTTGTTATTGATCGGACAAACTGCTCAATGGCACAAAGAGTCAAAGAACAGCTGGAAATACAATAATACTGACTGTACTAATGAAATGCACCAGTGCTACTGCCTACCCTGCATCAGCAACTAAGAAGTTTTTAAATGACTGAATGAATGCAGAGGAGAAAGGACCACAGATCTGGGAATATGAGGGCATTAAGAGTTATCCCTCTTTAACCCTTACAACCAAAGAGGTAAATCAGATATTGTCCATGCTGACATCATAGCATCACACAGAAGCTTTGGATTTGTTGGCTGCACGTACATGCATGATGAGAATCTGCCTTTCCACCACATCCCAAAGGAGCTTTCCTGGACTATGATCTGGTGACTGTGGAGGTGAATAGAGTTTAATTAACTTGTTGTCATGTTGAAGAAGGTAAAAGGGGACGATTTGAACTTTGTTACATGGAGCGTTATCCTGCTGGAAGTCTTCATTAGAAGATGGGTACACTGTGCTCATAAAGGGGTGGACATGGTCAGCAACAGATAGGCTGTGGATTTCAAACCATGAGCAGAAACCCAGGCTCATCAGACCAGACATTTTTCTCGTCTTCTATGGTCCAGTTTTGGTGAGCCAGTGTGAATTGTAGCCTCATTTTTAAGTGCTAAGCTGACAGGAGGGTCACCCAGTGTGGTCTTCTGGTGTTTTAGCCTGTCTTCTATGGATTGGACACGGTGTGTGTTCAGAGATGGTCTACTGCAGATCTTGGTTGTGGAAAAGAGTGTTTAATTGAGTTGTTACCCATTTTTTCTTTCAGAGAACATGCAGTTCCCTCAATATTTTCTCTTTTGGGACCATTCTCTGTAAACTGGTTTTAAGGAAAAATCACAGTTGATCAGAAGATTTTTAAATGCTCAGTCCAGTTCTTTTGACCAACAACCAAGCCATGGTGAAAGTCGCTAAAATCACCTCTCTTCTCTGTCCTGATGCTCAGTTGGAACTTCAGCAGACTGTCTTCACCATATCCACATGCATAAATGCTTTGAGTTGCTGCCCTGTGATTGGCTGATATATATTTGTGTTAACAAACAGTTCAGCAGGTGAGTGTAGGTCCTTCCTTTTACTGTGTTTCATTTTTGAGGTGGGCTCATAACTGAACTTGGCTGAGGGGTCCTGCAGCAAGAGAGTCAGGTGAATGATAGAAGAAAAGAGTTTTACAGTTAAGTCCCCAGTCAGGCTGTGTGTTTACCTTTGGCTACATTTAAATTGGTTGTCATTTGTTGTCAAATCAGAGAGTCGACTTTTCTATTTTTATTGGACTTGGTCTTACATCCTCCATTCCATCCCCAAAAAAACGGCACACTAGTTTATTGACAAATCACACGTCATTCTCTCAGCACTTCATCATTTAGCTGACCGTGTGAGCTGGATCATGACTGACTCCTTAAAACTCTGAAATACTTCATGGTAATCTGAAGGATTTAGTATCAACAAAGGAGGAAAAGAACATACTGTGAGCAGAAAAGAAAATGAAGACTGAACATCCCAGAGGCCTTTTACCGGCCGCATGATATAAATGTAATCACCTCCTCCTGCTTGCTGGCTCCCTTAAGGTGATTTTCCTAAGTTTTACCCACTGTTTTCACACATAAGCTCGCACTAGTTTCTTGAAAAAAAATCTTATTAGCAGCAGGCTGAACAGTGAGAGATTCGATAAAGTCAGATAAAAAATTTGACCATTTTTTGTCACACATGAATTCCACGTCAGATAAACTGCATTTGGAAACTATGGTTTTTATGAAACATAGGAGAAAACACGACCCAATTTGAGAGAATGCTATTCAGACATGAGACAGGAAGAGGAATAAACTCTCCAAGCATTGATGTCCAGAAGGATATCATTTTTAGACATAGCTAATCAAGAGAGCAGCAAACACATGCAGCTAATCAAGTTGCATTTAAAACATCAGTAGCAACTGTTTGATTCTGACTTGTCGTCGACTTCTTAAATAATCTTTTTCAATACATTTGTGATCAGAGTGTTTTATCTGAAGCATAAATCAGAACCTTCCTTTCCCTTGGAACATTTTGTTCTCCACAATTTTTCATATTGTGCTTTCAAATGTTTATTTCTTATCAGCACAAGCAGCTGCAAAGTGATATGTGCAAGTCTAACTATTGAATGAACACTTGGAGACAGATGAGGCCTGATTGTTTGTACGCTAAAACCAGCAGGACTGTCTTCGTCCATTAAACTCATTAGGTTTCCCACAGTCATCCTTCCTTCTTTGGATAATCACCCTCATTTTGGTTATTATTAGGGCTTATTATTATCCGTGTGATCTCCATCAGCTTTCTGCAGACTTCCCTGCATCTCCTCCTTGTCCTCTGAGACAAAATTAAAAGGGGTCGAGTCTCCGAGCATGTTTGAAGGCAGTGAACGAGGCCACAGCTCCGCTTGCCCTGCTGCTTTACAAAGTCAACTGCACGTGAATACAAAGCAGCTACAGGAGGGATTTCTGCTGCCGACATTTTCTGCTCCACTCACACAGAAAAAACACCAGAGAAATGATTCAGTGTAACAGTACAGCCCGAGGCCACTTCACCTCTAATTTACACCAAGAAACAAAGAACATCTGAAGCAAGCCTAATTGATCCGCGGAGCCTATTTAGTTCAGTGAAAGAGATGAAACTCTACAAGCTAATGAACACGTAGACTGTGGTTCGGCTGTTTCATTAGCAGCAAGTGGAGAGTGGGCTTCAACCAATAATACACAATGAAGCTTCCTTTGAGATTAATAAGGTTCTATACATCTTTTTTTCCACTGTACACTACACCTGCTCTGGTAGTGCTGGGTTTTCTCGCTGTTGAACTTACACGAATACTAACTTTTACCTGCAACAACTACAGTGCAGAGTGTTTAAGGTAGCTGGGTGCCAAAAAGCAAAACATAGGACAAATAGGGTTTTTTTATGGGACATTCCCCTGCAATGCAAGAGTCATTAAAAGTTTCAGTAACATTTCCATCCAGTCGAGGCAGATGTCTCCAGAGTCTGGTTCTGTCCAAGGTCTCTGCCCCTTTAAATGAAGGTTTTCCTTGCCATTGTAGCTTGCTAAATGCTGCAAAGTCCTGTACTCATGGTGGGTTAAGATGAGATATGACGCCTGTCATATCGCTGTTGTGAGGGACTATTAGTACAAACAGGACTAGACCTGTTAATTGTTTTGGAAAGTGTCTTGAGATTACTTTTTTTTTTTTTTTAATCTTTTGGCACTATACAAATAAAGACTGATTGATTGATTAATTAAGTGAATTACACATAAAGTATTAAAAACAATCAGAAATGCTTTACCACATGTTGATCTGGTTTTACAAATTGTACAAATTGTGCATGGCGCCTTTATTTTGCATATAAAATGAATTGCGTATCCCTGTACTCCATCACAAAATAAGTTCAGATATCATAGAGTGCTGCAGTTTCACATCTTTTATGGGACAGGCATGTGCAAGCACACCTATCTGTTCATCTGTTTTGAAATATGATTTCTAGGTAAGTCTTACAGGTAATGTGTGACTTTAAGTTACAGTTCCCTTCATTTGTTATTTTAAAAAAAAAGAGAAACTTTTGCAAATGTTCCTGAAGCTTTCTGGGCAGGTGTGACAGTTTTGGTCATGCCCCAAAAGGCTAACGCATTAACTGATTGTCTCTGTCCTCTGAACTAATTTAAGGCATGAAAAGCCAGAGAAAATAATGAACAATTACGTACAACAAAACAGAAAGAAAGAAAGAAAGAAAGAAAGAAAGAAAGAAAGAAAGAAAGAAAGAAAGAAAGAAAGAAAATAAAAGTTCTTGGCATCCTCCATGGGCTTCAACCAGGAGTAATCAATCTCCAAGAATTTGTTTTGGCTGCATTTTTTTTTCTTTGATTTAATGTATTTGGTTCCAACATAATCCACTAAAAGGGGTATGCTGGTTTCATGGGCCTTTGTTTTGAGTCAGTTGGGTTAGCAATGACAAAGAAGTTGACATCCAATACCGTAATTTTCACTTCTATATTTAGCACTTTACTAGTTTTCCTGCCCATTTAAAGCACTTTTACACTACAAGTCACTTTCACTCTCCAGTCACACACTGATGTCAGAGGCTGCTGTTGTGAGGGACTATTAGCATCAGCTAATCTTATTCATACACCTGAAGCAATTTAGGGTTCAGTGTCTTGCTTGGTAGCTGGGATCAAACCCCAACCTTCCATTTGAGAGCCACCCACGGCCGCCCTCCTTGCCATGTGGAATTACCCTTTCACACAGCTATCGGATAAAAGATGTGTTTTAGGGAGGGATGGTCTTACATTTTGAGAAAAAAAGGACATTGTCTCAATTTGCAGGACCAGGCCTAAGTGCCAATACTGCTGTGCAGAAAGCAGAACACCTGGTCATCCTGAGAGTAGGGGAACAAGCAGACGCAAGTGTAGAAGCAGACTCAGTATGTGCAAAGCAGTTAAAGTAGCGTTAAAAGCAGCAGGCACAACAGCTTTTTGCTGTCATAGAAGTAGTAATCTCCTCAGGAGAACAAGTATGAGCAGCAGTAATTGCATGGACCACAGCTTTTTTAACAGCTTTGGTTGAAACTGCTAACAGTGGAGGGGAGAGTGTTGTCTAACACAATTTGTTCATCTCTTTGTGTCTCTGTGGGAGTTGTTCCAACATGAATTTAACTTCTGTGTCGTTTCCATGGAGACGACACATCCAAATGTGACCTGTCAAAGTGGCTAATTAGTTAATGAAGCGCGTGGTGACGCCCAACCAGAGAGAGATAGACAGAGAGAGTATATAGAGGAATTTGGCCGACACACACATTTATTCAATTTGGCTCCCCCCCCCCCCCCCCCCCTCCTCCTTCCCCCTCCCCCTTCTCAGTAATCAGTTCTGCTGTAATCAATTAGCAGGATGAGGAGCAGCAGAGGGAACAGGTGCAGCTAAATGTTAATGAATTCCTCTGTGGCCGTCGTCACAGTAACACCGGCTGAATATTTAAGCTGCTTGTTGGGTCGATGACTTACACAGCAGCTGATGGAGACGTACGCACACACACACAATCACAATTGGGATGTGTGTGTATTAATGCAACAACAGATGTGTGAATGTGTGGTATAAGATCTGAAAGATCATATACATGCATGGTTTGTCTCAAGTAAGGTTGTGCACTTGCTGTACTTCACCACTGAAACACACAATACTTGATCCTGATTGGCTGCCATGGGTCTATTTTTTACACAGTTTAAAGTTTCACAAAAGTTTAGTCATCTTTCTAATTGGCGTTTAAGATAAAGTAGAATGACTGCAGATGATTAGATTACTTATATTTTCAAGCAATCTGGTTGTGTGAACTCGTGGGTTTCCTAAATGCTTAGCACTATTGTTGTTTTTTTATCTACATTACTCGGTTTTAAGGGAAAAGATATTTTTTTGGCCCTTGTCAAAGCTGGCTGTATCTTAATGATTGCCTATTAACTCATCCCACCCACTGAGTAGTGCAAAAGTAAAGAAATAACACATGAAATGGTAATTTCACATAGAAGCACATATACTGGTTTACTTCAATATGTCAACTTACACTGGAGCTGCTCCGCTGTGATCCAGCTGCATCAATGCTCCAGCAGATTGCAGCATATACAACTTGTATTCTTGCCAGATGTCGGAGCCATGGCGCATCACTTTCACAAAAGGACGATCAAGTGGGACAGGAAGTTGTGCACAGAAACTATCTAAAAACAACAAGTGACTTTCGCAATGAAACAAAGTGTGTCAAAAACAAGATGGTATTTCTCTTGACCACAACAACAAACCAATATAAAGCACGGAGTCAGGACTGGAGTCAACAGGTTTGAGGTTTTACAGCCCAAAAAAGAATAAGGAGAGGCTCATTAATGGAGTGGGAAGTGTGGGAACTCCTTTGTCTTGTGACTCCAGCTGTCTGGTGTCCTGCTATGTTCTAAATGCACAGCGTGCGCAACATTCAACAGAACAAAGCTCGACCAAAGACACATTCAGTGTATTTGACCATGCGGTGTACTGCATTCCTGTTATTTCAGATATAGTAAACTGTTGCACTGATGTATTTTTGAGACATGCATGACAATTTAAGACTTTTTATTCAAGGGAAAAAAAACCTCGGTGGTATCAAATAGGATGAAGATAAGCAAAAAAAGTATGACTAGAAAAGCACTCATAGAGCGTAGACCTCCACCAAACATATTGTGATTGTGACGCAACACTTTAGTCCTACTTTAATGTTATACTCCCTTTCAGCAGACTTTCTTCTACAATTCGGTGTTAGCTGCAGGTTTGTACGATAAATTGTGACCTGACAGTGTTGAAAATGATGATGATTCAGTATGTATTTTATATTCTGGTTCTTAGTATCCAGAATATTGCCAGGGTCTGGATAGTACTTTTACATCTGTCAGGAATCATCATGAAAATGGCCCTATCTCACAATGTTAAAGAATCCTTTAAAAACGTCCTGGACACAGATGGTGCACCGGATCCCCTCCACATTTAATTAGTTCTTGCTTATTCTATTTTGAACATTTCCTGAAAATTCATCAAGATCCAATCATAAGTTTTTGAGTCTTGTTGTTCACAGACAAACAGACAAACTGTCCTCAAAACATAACCCCCTTTGCAGAGGTAAAAATAAAGGGATATAATTTGAAAACAGCTGGGACTAGAAATTTGCTGTACTGGAGTAGTGTGAAAAGTCTTTGTAAATTTTAGCTGTTTTTGCCCCAAAATGTGTGTAAATATGACCTAAATACACAAATACCTTTGAGAAATATCTGTTAAACATTTTAAAATCCATCCTGCAAGCTGTTTTTTTAGTCTCCCCTGCCGCACCTCTGCTTTGTTACTGCTACCTGTCCGTCAGAGGAGTGATGTGGAACCACATGTCCGAAATGTTTATCACATTACCTGCCCACATGCATCACTGCACAGAGGGGGTAGAGAAGGGGGAGAGATGAATTAAATCACTTTAAATTTCTAATTCATTAATCTTCATTCATTAGTGTTCTGCATACCTCACTCACACACACACACACACACACACACATACACACACACACACACACACACACACACACACACACACACACGCACACGCAGACACTCACACAGGGTCACACTGAGTATATCAGCAGAATGCTTGATGGCAGCTGCCTCACAGAGCAGAGCACACTGGGGGCCGCGCAAACATCTGCTCTGCACAAGTGTGTGTTTGTGTGTCCGTGTTTATGTCTCTGAGTTAGCGTGAGTGTTTGTCTGTGTGTGTTTGTCAGAGGTGGGTTGTTAACATGCAAATAAAGCAATTAAAATTCATACAACACACATCCAATCAAACAAACACGCGCACGCAGATGCACACTCGAACACAAGCAGATTAAAAGAAATGTGATGCGTGCACATACACACACAGAGTAACATGCACAGAAAGTGGAATTGGAACTTCTGCTGCGTTTTACTAGAATGGTCTGATGAAAACAGAGAAGCAGACTGCAGCAGCTCAGCATCAGACTCATCTCAACAGAAATAGAAACTCAACACAGAGCAGGTGGGTCTCTGCTGACTGCTGGTCAGAGTTAGAGCTATTTTTCTCACATACTGCCATGAAAGTGAGACATCCCTTTTCCTTTATAGCCCTCTTATGATACACAGTGAAAACAGATGGCTGGAATTACTAATAGCTGCATCTGTCTCGCATATTATTCAGAGCTGTCTAAATTAATGACAGGCTTTATGATTAATTAATGACACATTTCAGTTACATCAAACACATCACTGTGCATGTGGACATCCTACTTAACCTTTATTGTAGATGACTATCAGTGACTTCCTCATTTCATTTTGCCTCTTCTTCACCTTCTTATTAAGTGTGAATTAATAATCCAGCCTGCGTCAGCGTGATCACCTTTCCCCCCTGGAAACACATGCTTTACCAGAAACTCTGTGCACAGCTGCTTGCCACACCCCCTTCCCTGTTTCGCTACACCCCTCTTCATCAGCAGAATGATTCATGAATTGAGATTTTTCTGCTCATTAGTCTGGTTGTTAAAGACATCCGCACTTGTTACAACCTTGTAAAAAAGCAACAGGTGTAGATTTGCACCTACTTAGCGGGTGGGGCTGCATCACATCAGGTTGGAGGATTGAGTGGAGGCTTGTATCTTTTTTATTTATCTTTTAAAGTATTTTTCTGGCATTCTTTCCTTAATAGGACCCATTGAGGGTGAGAAAATGTGGGGAAAAGGGGTGGAGAATGGCATGCAGGAAAGTTGTGGCTAGGAGTTGAATCAGTGACCACTGCAGCAACAATTATAGTTTATGTGCCTTTGCTATCAGGGCAAACCAGCCCTGTGTGTGTTTCTATGTGACCTGTCAGATTCAGAAAAGCATATAAAGAGTAGATTTCAAGTTGAGATGCCACCTGTTAAATGCCAGAGATGGTGTAGTCCATAAAAAAAAATTCTGACTTGAAACCACGTGGAGGGGTTTGTTTTTGAGCCTTTCTGTATGGCTGCCATGAGAGAATGTAAGATTAATGACTTGTGTCGTTGGAATGAGAGCAATCTGAATGAAGTTTTTTGACATGTTATTATTTTCTATGATTTACCAACAGTGATTTATTATTTTCCTTCCTGACTGTAGGGGTCCTGCTGACACTATTAATCCTTTATTTTCAATGCTTGTGATATTGCGGTATTAATTTCTTCTCTAATTAAATACCTGGACAATTTAAATGTTGCCATGTGTCGACTATGGCTGTGATGAATCATGTTTTTAAGTCTCTTTCTTTGTTGTTTCTGTCTTGCAGAGCATTAAGGTGTCATGGCAGCCACCTCCGCCCAGCTCTCAAAACGGTCTCATCACTGCCTACAAGATCAAATACAGGAAGACCGGTCGCCGTGGAGACCAAGAGGCCATCGAACCGAACAACTTTTGGTACCTGTTCACAGGTGAGACAGTGGTTTAGACGTAAGCCCACCAAGCAGTCTGGTTTGGACCAGTAAAGTTTCTTCCAGGTTGGATCAGTTAAGCCTGATCCTGTTTGTGTTACCACAGCCAACCGTACCTCATCTTGGTTGGCGGCGTGTAAGCTGGAGGCTGATAGCCATGTCAGTTACATAATAGTGAGATGGCAAAGGAGCATGACACAGTGTACTCCCCTAATAAATGCAACAAAGAAGAAAAACTCAACACAGTTTACAAAGGACAGCAATGGGACCAATAAATAGACTGCAGTGTCGTAGCTCCACCTGGGATCAGTTTGGTTTAGTCTGGCACCTTAACGGAAGGGTCCCAAAAAGTGGGACGGTTTATCTTGGTTATTTGGCGATCTGTCCCGCAATTAGTCAAAGAAAGCGCCACAAAATGGGTGTTGTACCGAGACGAACTGAACTGAATGGCTTGTTGGAAATGGGGCTTTAAACTACTCATACAGGGAACATGTGTCATTGAAATAGTTTTAATAGTAAAATGAAAGCCTCATTAGGGGACCAGGTGTGACTGCGGTAAAAGTGTGTTCCTACACAGTCGGTTTTGTCACTCATCTGGTAAAATTTCCATTTTCCTTCCCTCTAATTTATCAAATACGAACCGAAAAGAAGCTAATGGTGTAGTGGTTAGGGACTCTAAGGGATTTTACATTGTTGCTTTAAAGACCTGCTGGAGCTCTCCCAGAGAGAGCAAGGTTATATCAGCACTCTTTTAATGCTTCATACAATTAAAGTTTCTATTTTGCTTTGGTTTAACTTGCGATTTGATTACACCAGAAAAAGTACAAAATACCTCAGTGCTTATCACTTCATACAAACTATGTTCTCATCCATGGCATAACTGTCTTAAAACATGAGATAAAATGAAATGTATCAAATGAAACATGAGATACATCGATGTAAATAACAAGAATGTAGCGAAGGTAACATTAAGGTATCACATGTAACTTGACCATATGTAAAGCAGGATATTAGAATATAACTAAACAAATGGAATTTTGGGATAATCAAATGTTATATAAGGTAACAGAATTCAGATAACTGCCTTAATTTAATACACCGTACTGCTTTTGCACAGACTACTTTTAGTGATGGGTTAATACACAGTCTGTGCTTTTTCTGGTTGTAGCTTTTCTATAAAGCTCCAAGAGACAAAGACAAAAATGCTTCTTATAAGAGTACATTAATCTTGGTTTTGGTCCTTCCATGTTTAAAACATGAACAGATTTATCTTTAAACATTTGCCCTTAAACTCTCCTTCAAAACCATGGTGGGATATGAGTCAGGCGAACAACGAAAAAGGACAGATTCAGAAAATCTGCCTGAATTTAACAAGGCTGTGTTTTTAAATATTCAGGGATTTTAAAGAAAACACGGACGAATGTTTTCACCAAACATCACCTAAGGCTGACAGTCATCTGACATGAATACTCAAATAGAGATAAACAGATGCAGACCTTCAAGACGTGTAAGATTGTGTGTGTCATGTGTGTTTTATTATGTTTGTGTGGATAACAGTGGACTGCAGTTGGTTTTTGGTATGTTTATTTTTTTCATGTATCTTTTTATGTCAATGTTTGATTTGGTTTGTTTTTTTGTGAAAGACAGTCTGAATTTGCATAAGTTTGCATATGCATGGTAGTGTGTGAATTTATTTTTTATACGTCTGCATTCAAACTGCCACCAGCTATTATTTCAATTTGGGGTTTGCAGGATTTGAATGGAACTGATCTTCCTTTTCATTATTTCCCTCTGATGGTTATCTTCATCCATCTGTCTGAGCTGGAGCTCATTCCTTGGTGGCAGGTGTGTGTGTGTGTGTGTGTGTGTGTGTGTGTGTGTGTGTGTGTGTGTGTGTGTGTGTGTGTGTGTGTGTGTGTGTGTGTGTGTGTGTGTGTGTGTGTGTGTGTGTGTATGAGTGTGTGTGTTTGTGTATCTGCCCGCTGCAGCCTGCCTGTCAGCAATAATCACCACCTTTATACTGAAGGAAATTAAGGACTTGAATTTCATTAAATGGGATAAAAAAAAAGTGCAGCTTAAGTGAGAAGATTATAGGGTGACATGTGAGGCTTTATTAACACTTAAAATCTAAATTTCAATTTACACTTCACTGGAGTGAAGCAAACCAAAACATAAACAACACATTGAAACAGCTGCTGGATATTTTTGTGAACAAATAAAGTGAAGCTGTGTTTTCATTAGTTCCTCAGAAAATGTATGAAGTCATGAGGAGAAGCAGTTGTTTCATATCTTCATTCAGTTTTAATTTGAAACATGCTTTATAACTTACCCCCATTAGGGATGCTGCATTTACCATATCCAACCATTTAATTAACATCAAAACTATGATATTTTAAAACTTATATTAAATGTATATCAAAACTAAGTATTTAATTTAAAATTCAACATTTTAGGGTGAATGTGTATCAATTATGTAGTAATTTAGTCAATTCACAGTTTTTATTACTGAAATCTGTTAAAGGCTTTTTTTCACTGAAAGTAGTTTGATTGTAGTAGAATTGTTTGGTGGTTTAAATATGTCATGCATTTAGTAAAAAGGTGTTTGTGTTTACATTTTTTGAGACTTGGTCGTCATCATTTGTGAGTATGCATGGTCTGAGGAGGTTCCAGTTTTGTTCGCAGAGTAAGAACAAATTCAAGTTGAAAAATTTTGATGAATTACAGATGTGTGAGTCAAATGTTGGAGTGAGCCGTTCTCAGACCACTGCATACATGTAAAAATACTGAATGTTTCACAGCCTCCCAGGGGGTTACAGCCCTCAATTTGGAACCTCTGATGTGTAGCATGCACTGTGAACATTGCGCATTTTCCCAAAGAGCATGAGTCTAAGTCAAGAAATAAAAGTGAAGAAATGGAATTATTAAATAAATTGCCATCACTCATGCTAAGTGGTGCATACGAGCTGCTATGCAGCATCTATGCAGCTGCTGTTTTTATGTTTGCAGTACTCCACATTGCATGTCCGTAAATCAAGGAGAAGACACAACAAAGACTTTATGCATGACAAATCTAATGTTAACATTAAGGTTGAAATCATGTCATTAATGGAGTATTTAACACAAAGCAAACAAATGCGTTATAAAGTAGTTAAAAATGATTAATTACATACTGTCATGTGAGGTTGACAGTCATGTAGGGATTGTGTATCACAGTACATGTGGAAATTCAGATAGAAAGTGTAGTAGCTACAGTCAGAGTTATTGACATAAAATCTCTCTCTGTGTCTGCAGGTCTGGAGAAGGGCAGTCAGTACAGTTTCCAGGTAGCAGCCATGACGGCTAACGGCACAGGACCTGCCAGTGATTGGTTCACGGCGGAGACACCGGAGAATGACCTGGACGGTAAGAGAAAGACAAAAAGAGACAAAGTGTGTGTGTGGATGTGTGTGTGTGCGTGTCTAAGAGAGAGAGATAGCAGTGATTTGTACAACAGCATGTAAATACCTCACTCACATAAATATTTAACCAGTTGAGCGCTGAGACTGATGGATGGAGGCAGCATTTGCCTCAGGGGAGACATGAGGGAGGGGGAAGGAAGGCAAGGTCGGAAGGCAGAGGGGGAGGTGGAAGGAGGAAGGGGGAGGAAAGGGCATCTATAGACAAAAGTGTCGGCATTTTTAAGCTGCATTTCCATAACACTTTCTGAAGAAATCAAAGGGCAACTACACTTTTTTGTAACTTATCTATTTAGGATCAAAGGGGAGAACAAGAAGTTTTATAATCCGGAGCCAAATAATTACCCCGTCATGAAGAAACTTATCACTACAAGGTGCCAGATTCAGGAGAAATGTAAGATTTATTCCAAGCTTTTGCCGGGGATTAAAGAAGATAAAGGTTTCCTCCAATTTTATAATCTTCTAGTTTAGTTTTTTTTCTAAAGTTAAACGTTTAACCAACAGTCTGAGCTGGCTGTTTGTCAAAAATAGAGATCACTTTGTTGCCAAAGGGAAAACTATCATTTGGCCTTAGATATAAGGCGACTTGACTGCTGCAAATATGATGAAATCTGGCTAAATGGGTGACATTCTAACACAGCTATCCTCTGGCAGAGATATATATATTTTTAACAGAACTTTGGAAACATGTTTGAAAGATGGAGAGAGAAAAGAAGAAAGCCAAAAAATATTCTGACATCTCTTGATTTGGGTCTCCTGATCATTTGGAGAAGGATAATCAGAAAAGCTGACCTCAGGCTGAAGCTCCAGAGGACGACACCCCGGTCAGCAGGAAGCTGCTAAAATAAAAAAAACAAACACATCCATGCTAACTGTGTTTCCAGTCTGCAGCAGAGGGACAGCCAAATCTCATTTTCATGGATTATCACTCAATAAAGTGATCTGAAATGTCTCTCCCTGAGGATAGAGAGCACCGTAATCTGATCTAATATGATGCTGCGGAATAACACAAAGTGTCAGGGCTTATTAAGGCTTAATACACAGCTAACGGGGTTAGCATCTGTTAGCCCAATTGCTTTAAGTACCTGCCACTGTCGCTAACCAGGTTAGCTTGCAGCAGAGGCTGTGGTCAAGAATATATGGGGGGGGGAACTGTTGTTTTCTTTTCTTTGGTGTATCATTTCACTGTTTGTGCTTTTTTTCAGAGAGTCAGGTACCAGACCAGCCGAGCTCTTTGCACGTCAGGCCGCTGCCCAACAGCATCATCATGTCCTGGACCCCGCCCCTCAGTCCAAACATCCTGGTCCGGGGGTACATCATTGGCTACGGAGTAGGGAGTCCCTATTCTGAGACAGTCCGAGTGGACAGCAAACAGAGATATTACTCCATTGAAAACCTGGGTGAGGGTTTAAACAACGACTCAGAAACAGACAAAGAAAAGCAACAAAATAATGATATCCAAAATAATTTTAGTACAATGTTAGTGCAATGCTTCATGGAGGCCTGGTATCAATTTTAATAGGAATATACTGGATCAGTCATCCATTTATTAAGTTTTTTTATTGTTTGCTCCAAGTCACAGTAGTCTTTAGAGACCTTTCACTGTTTAAAACCCCTCTCTGCTCTCAAAACACCCCAAATCTCTCAGATTATTCTGTTAGCGTTTGTCACTTTGGTCTCAGGAGATTTTCTGTTTTCAATCTTAGTTTTTGAATTTGTACATTTTTTTTCTAAAAGGTATGGTCTGCAGGAAAATACACAACACAAAAATATGCACAAATAAACACAACATTCAAACTGGGCTTCTCCTACTGGCTCAGTGCCAGCAGCAGCGCACACCCACTGTCACCAACCATTGCTATGTTAACACATGTACTAGCCCAGCAACCACCTGTAGCATTGTATCTCTACACAGGAGACTCAAGAAACGTGCACCTGACTTTGTATGTTAGCACAAGCTAATCACGGGTATTTGACACATACCTGCTCAGTAGAAAGCTAATCGCATCACTCCATGTCCAAAGCTGCTCTCCAAATTCCCAAAAGCAAGTGAAAGTTGAGCCAGGCTTTACCCTTGTTTAGGAAAAAGCTTCATCTGTTTGGCGTTTCACTTTGCTTGTGTTTTACAACCACTACGACCACTATCGTAGCTGCATTGGTTAGCTTCCCCCTCTCGCTAATCGACACGCAGAGTCACTTGCCCACTGGGTGCTCTGTGATTGGTTCAGGTAACCAGGCTTACTGTCTGTGCAGAAATTTCCTGATACAAACCAAACATCAACACACAGGCAAAGGAGAGTGATGAGGCAGACACAGACACTGACACACATGTATAGAGGCCCAGAGGTGACATTTGAGCAGGATTATTTCTGTAAAAGCTGACATTTCATTTTTAGGAAAATCCTGCAGACTCTTTGATGAATCTAAACAAGTTGTGTTTACTGCCTTTTTTAGAAATGGAAAAGCAGTAACTTCAGACACCTTTGAGATGAACAGCTGTAGAGAAAGAGAAAGGAGCAGATGATTGGTTTAACACATTTTTAATTCTACATTAAAAAGAGCTCTAATTCATAACTCACTGAATTCCCATCTCCAGCCTGCTCATGAAATCCAATATTTGATATTTTCATCCCTCCAAACGCAGCTGCTCCTGCCAACAAAACGCCAATATTGACACAGCATTCCCCTGTTGCATTAATTCATTATGATGATGAAATCCCTCATTTAATTACAATCAATAATTTAAAGGCAATTTAATAAGAAAGCTGCTTGAGGTAGAAATGTAATTGTGAAAGGGTGAAGAAGAGAAAACATCCTTCCCACAGTGTGAAACAAGCAATTTGCATGCCAAAGGAGACAATAACAAATTGGATGATTTTCTTTTAATATGTGGTTGAAAATTCCTGTCTCAGGTCTCATAATGGGAGAGTGATGGAAAAACAGAAACCAGTCATTGAGTTGCATGCACACATGGGAGCCAGTGCACATATGTACATGGCATTTATAATTCATAGTGATCATTAATTCATATGGTGGAGTGTCTGGGGAGCGTGGCTTGTGTGTTAGTTTAACTGATATGAAGGTTTGATGCTGCATACAGAGAGCGTGCAGCATCACAACAATCGTGACAAGTGTTCCCAGGGTCAGACCACTGCAGCACAAACAGCCAAGACGATCACATTCAGCTGTGTTCATACACTTTTTCTCTTTTTCCTCTTATTTCTCTTAACATCAACTTCACTTCACTGTTTAAATCCCCCCTGAGGTAGACTCAGTCTCCACATCCAAACTTATATTATATAGCAACACTCGCAATTTAAGGAAATAAAAACAAACACACTGGTTTTGTTGTTTTCAGTAACCAATCAATAAGCTCCTTTAAAGCACAAAAAAGGTCTTTCATTCACGAAAAAATATCTTGTCAAAACATTAAACTGATTTTTTAACTATATAAATATCTTCTTAGAGTAGAATGAAAGTCTTCTCTACACAAAATAAATTGCTGTTTTGCTTTAAAGGTATTTTTGCTGCCCTGTGAAAAAAGCTTTTGGCAGAAAATTCACCTAAAGAATATCCCTTTTGACTTTGGTATGAGGTTGCTGAAGTAAATTATTTCCCAAGAACAACAGCTGCACGATATCCTCATAGGTACCATTACACTGAATAGGCCCTCCAGGCCCTTTTTAGAGTCTAAAAAGATCCTTTTGCATTGTTTTAGTAAAGTACTTTTAAACTCTATGAAGCTATTTGTGTTGGAAATGTATCTTTAGATCTATGGTGTAGCACGACAAACTATTTAAGTGTGTTTGGCTTTTATTCTCATGGAAGAGGGAGCAAACAAAACAGAGTGTTGCACAGCCTGCCATGAAGCTTAACAAGGGTCACTTGCTTATATACAATAGGACAGGAAAAGAGGATGTCATCTCATCTTTTCGTCAACAAAAAAAAAAAAAAAAAGGTCTCACAACCATATGTCTTGATTTTATATTAAGTGTAGCTGAACACTTCCCTCATTAAATCAGTGATATTAGTCAGATGTCAGCAGATGCCTACCAGCCACTTCCTGTGCAATGCAAACTATAAATACGAAGAACTTTAAAATTCCCATTGCATATTTTAGAACATATATTTCACTGGCTTTAAATGCAAAGGATCCTGCATGACTCCTTCAGCGAGAAAAAAACAACAGGATGTTGATGCCTCAAATACACCTAATTTGTCTGCAGTCTGACTCCATACTGTTGAATGTTAACTACATTTGCCAACTCACATCGGCTGTGTGTTCAGTCCAGAAAGCTGCATGACTGACAGACAGCTGGAGTCACAGACCAAGGAGTCCCACGCTTACCACTCCTGGCTCCACGCATTATGTCTGTTTGTTGTTGAAGTCAAGCTAAATACAAACTTACTTTACCTGCGACTGGAGCGGATGCAGCCTAAGTTGACTTGAAAGGAAACCTTTCTGATCCATTGCCGTGATGGAGCAGAGATGGACTGCAGACACATTTGGTGTATTTCAGCTGTTATAAAAACAAAGAAATATCCATTTCTCAAAATACAAAAAACTATCCAGGTAGATGATGACCGTAATCTTGATGGGCTTTAGTTGGGACATGGGGATAGAAGGGAAAGGTTTTTGCTGTATCATGAAAATGATCCAGTTTAAGATAAATAATGAAGAACTTAACAGTCTCAACAGTAGAAAATATCTTACTTCAGACTGAAAAGAAAAAATATAACTTACAGGAAAATGGAAGCAACTCAGCTTTCACATACAAAGGACTCTGTTTCACAATGAAAGTTGTCTTTAAAAACAATTTTGATCAGAATCAAGATAAATGCAACATAAATGATGAAAATGACCCTGCCTGTGAATAAAAAGAGTTTTCCATGAACATGTGACTGATAAGGATCATGCTTAAGGTCTCTGCACACTTAGTCTGTTATTTTTCGATGTGTTTTTTTCGATCTATAATCCCTAAAAAGAAGCGCCACGTAAAGACAGTGTTCACACTGAATCTGATGAAAAGAAAAAAATGAACAGAACTCTGAGCTGTTTCTGAACATGTAGCAAAGGGAGAGAGAACCATTAAAAGCAGCATGTCGATGCAGCTACACTTGAACATGGTAATGCTATGAGTTGTATTTGATGAAAAATGACTCTTCATGGATCTCTCTGCCTGTCCCTCTATCTTGTTCTCTCCCTCACAGAGCCGAGCTCACACTATGTGATTTCCCTGAAGGCGTTCAATAATGCTGGAGAGGGAGTTCCTCTGTACGAGAGCGCTGTCACTCGATCTCTGACAGGTACAATCACACACAAATCACCCATTATAATCACTGCAATCTTGGTTTATGGTCTCTTACAGTAGTGTTATGATAATACACAAGTGATATGTTACAGATTGGATTGCATGCTACATATCAGTCCAGAGAGAGTGCACTCTTTGCTGGCTGTCTTTATGATGGTTATGTGGCAATAGAAATAAAAAGTGTAGTGTAGTGAAACTATTATTAATTTTTTTCAGATGTGCTAATAGTTAAATAATTGGTGGGGTGTTTGAAGTATTCAGCAGAATGGTTATGGCTCCAGGACGTCTCTGGTCCAGCTGCGCCTCATCACAGCATCAGATCAGATAGGTTTCCATTTGAGTCAATCTGTCAACTTACACTGGCTGCAAGGCTGGTCCAGCAGGTGGCAGGTAATATGCAGCCATCATATTTTCAGCATAGAAAAGACTGAGCAGCACAGGAAGTTGTGAATGGAAACTACTTAAAAACAGCCAGTGACTTTCAAAATAAAACAAAGAGTGTCAAAACCAGATCTTATTTAGCTTGAGTGCAAAAACAGACATAATGAGAAAGGAAAGACCCAGAGTCAACAGGTTTCAGGGTTTACAGCCCAACATGAATGAAGAAAGGCTTATCTGTGACTCCAGCTGTCTGTCAGTCATGTAGCTTAACCGCAACAGGTGTAAGTTGATGAACGTAGACAAAACACAACAGAGAAGAGCCGGACTGCAGATGTATCTCAAGGTGAAACACGCTTGATGAGCAGTAACATGTTGGCTAAGAGGGAGCATTTGATGTGAGCTAGCAAAATACACAACGATCTGGACATGGGATTGCTCTGTTTCAATGGAAAGCCATCACCAAGGGCACATAATTGGGAAACTGTCACATTAGTTGAGTTTGGTACGAGTTAACAACAGAGAAAAGTGATAACAGAGTTGAGTTTTTTTTTCAACAAATACATTTGAGGATATACATAAATGCTTTTGGTTTCAGCCATTCAGCCTAAAGCATCTTGAAGAGTTGTCAGTCAAGTTTTGAAGAATTTACAACGGGGATATCAAATGTGTTAAGTTTTTCTCTATTATTATTATTTTTTTTAACAAAAAGGAAATAATCAAAGGAACTTTTCATATATTTGCTTGCTCCGGGTAAAGCCTAACCTGGATATCTTGCAGTTTGGATCCTGGAGAAAAGAATTTAAAGTGATAGTCTGACAGTCTGTCAATCTGAACCAAACAACACGAGGCAGTAAAATATTCATCAAAAGAAGATGCTCACAGATTAGCCCCAGCCAGATTTTGTGTTTAACACAGTTTAACACATAGCTGTGTGTGTGTGTGTGTATCGTAATTATATCTCACTGCTTCTGTATTCTGGTGTGTTTTTGATTCAGACGTATCAGCTCTTCCGCCAGACTGTGAGCTGAAGAAGTGAGATAAATGAAACATGTGTGACTCCTAGCCAAGTTTCATCTTATGAATTAAACAGCCTGCTCACCCAGCAGCCTGCAGCTGACATAAATCCTTTATTACTCACATAAAACTGCCACATTCGGAGCTTTTTACCCCTTCATGATGTGATGATACAGCAGGGACCACTCAGCTCACTCCCTGTCTCCTAACCTTCTCTACACATACATGTTTTCCGGAAAAAAAACTTCATAGGTGAAGATTATTATAACTGAAACTTGTTGTCTTTGATTGATGTATCTTTTAAAGAGGACTAAAGGAGCAATGAAACAGAAAGAGGAGAAGAAGAGAAGGAGATGAGGGTCTCAAAGGGAGATATGCAGCAGGATGAGGGCAGGGAGGCAGAGAAAGACAGTTGATGGACTTTAATAAGACCTTACATAAGGAGGAGGGAAGCAGAGGAAGAAAAAATAAATTACAAAAGGGAGAGAGAAGAGATGAGGGATGAGACAAAGTGGGCATGATAATAAAGAGAATAAGATAAGAGGATAATATAAGAAGAGGGGACAGAGTCTGAAGCGTGGGATGTAGAAAGAAAAATAAAAGAACAACGCTTTAGGATATAGACATTTATTGGCGCTTAGATTTATTCATCTTTTGCTCCCACAATTGAGTTATTAAAACACACATGCTGAATAAACAACAACGGAGACATATCTGGCGCTCAACTGACGTCCAGCTGTGTTCAACACATCAAAACTTTTGGAATAGGTTTTTCACCAAACAACTCAAAGTAAAAAAGAAATATATCAAGACAAATTAAAATTGAAAGAACATGAGTAACATGGAAATCTGTAAATCAGTGCCACCTTTTGGCCTGGAGTCTGGCCCACACTGTCATGAAGACATAACTTTTAACAAGGCGTGTGTTTTTTTGGAAATGGATAGAAATCAGATGAAAACAAATTTACTCTGTTCAAGACAACTTTACACTGGATACAATGCACCAAGGTAAGGTATTTATCAACAGTTACTGGGCACTGTTTAAAATGTGACAACTAGCAAACTTTGTCAGTTTGTACCATAGTTTAGTTGCCGGTAATATTAGTAAATCCTGGTTATTTTTTACAAGTGCTCGTCTACCAACTCCAACCTCACCAAGCAGAGCTAACGTAACCTCAAACTTCATTTTATTGATAGACTCTAAAGTTTGAACAGACCACTGCAGAATAACTGCTGCATGTGGGTTTGAATGGACATTATCACAAACAGCTTGACCCGCATTTTAGTCTTTAGCTCATGTTTTAGCCTGTAGTTCATGCCCAGTCACTCCCCTGTTTTGCTTTCTTCTGCTCTTCTGTCCTTTTTCAGTCCGACAGTGTCCACCATCACTACAAAATTAATCACAGAAATCATTTTCATCAGAAAAACACAGATCTATCTTCTCACTGCTGAACTTTGTCAGCTGGTGTGGTGTTGTCATAGAGACTTTGATGTGCTGTAAATCAGTCACTTAGAAACTCTTCACAGCCCCATTTAAGGAACAGGAGCTGTTTTCTAAACTACATGCTACATGCTGGCTGTACACATTGATCTATCCAAAATATAAAATGCAAACAAGAGAAAAATCTATTATATGCCAAAAACTAACAGGGTGCCATTCTAATTTGAGAGGCATCTTTGTATACAGCTGATCAGTCTACATTGAGTACTTTTTCCCACAATGCACAGCAATATATTTATATATACTGTTCATTTTGGAACCCTATATGGATCACTTGTTTACTTTTTGTTGTACCATAAGTTGATAGAAGGGGTCTTTTTTCTTCTGCTTTACAAAACCTAAAACCAAAAGAATACTATAAAACACACTGAGCTGAACAAAACAGTCATACCACATACTACTTTTAAAAGCAGTATGCATTATGCAGTACATTCTTACTATGTTGGTAAATAATATGAAGTTGGTGATTTTAAAAGTAGGGGCTGCACGGTGGGTGGTGCAACGGTTAGTGCTGCAGTCTCACAGCAAGAAGGTCCCCGGGTCAATTCCCAGCTTGGCTGGTAGACCTTTCTGTGTGGAGTTTGCATGTTCTCCCAGTACATGCGTGGGTTCCTCCCACATTCCAAAAACATGCTCATCAGGTTAATTGAGCACTCTAAATTGACCATAGGTGTGAGTGTGTGAGTGAATAGTTGTCTGTCTCTCTGTCAGTCCTGTGATAGACTGGCGACCAGTCCAGGGTGTACCCTGCCTCTCGCCCAATGACAGCTGGGATAGGCTCCAGCCACCCGCAACCCTGAACAGAATAAGCAGTTAAGAAAATGAATGAAAGAATGTGGATCTGCAGCAGCTGATTGCCTAGCTCCAGAGACAGTTTCCCAGAAATGGGGCGAGGCAGAATAATAACATCTCCTGTATGTTATGAAAGATCCTCATACAACAACACATGAGGAAAAAAACACACTTACTTTGAGCATCCATTGTCCTGCACTCTGAAAAATATCCTGCAGATAGCGAGAGCAGTATGCATAAGCTTTACTTTTGGTATATCTGAGCGCTGTGCAGCACCAGTGACACCATGCATTGTTAACTGAAATATAGCATGCAAGCCCATGTAAATAGAACACCCTGAGCAATGAGGACATGAATAGACACACCTGGAGCTCTTTATAGCTTTCCAGAACATCCTGACTTCTGCAGAGATCAACAGTCTAACACAGTTTTAGTCTGACAGTGAGGAGGTGATGAGATGAGACCCTGAGGGCTGAAAGGAAAACTAAACCTATTACTATTCTGACAAGGTCATCAGCAGTGACATACACACGTAGAAACATATCCACACACACATACACACTTTCTGTCGTGTCATGCCTGCTCGAGCTGAATTCTTTGTCACTTTATGGAGGCAGGCTGCTGGAGAGGGTTGTTTTTTTACGAGAGCTCTAAAAAATGCCTCGTTAACGGTCAGATCCTCGTTAATATACTGCCTCGTCCTCGCCTCGCAGCCCACACAGCCCACACGACGCGTACACACAACTGATCCTCATCCAGCCGCCACACTGTCATTTAATCAACGACCGGGGGACCGCAGAGAGGAGGAGAGGAAGGGAAAGGTGGAGGGAGAGAAGCGGTGTGACAGAAAGAAAGAAAGAAAGATGGAGAAAGATAGAGAGGAAGGGTACAAAAGGAATAAAAGAAATAAAGAGAAGAAGATATGAAAGATAAAGAAAGATAAAGAGAAAAGGGGAGAAGGCATCAAGTTTGTAAGCTAAGAAATGAGGGACGAAAGGAGGAAAGAAGGACAAGAAAGTCAGAAAATGGAGGAGGGATGTAAGGAAATATAGGAAGGAAGGTAGAGGGTGGAGGAGGAGGAGGCGTGTCCTCCGTCCTCATCAGTATTCTGTCCTGACTGGAGCTTTATTGTGATGCTGGACGACCAGTTTAACCACGACAGCGCCTGCTGCAGCTCGCCCTGCAGCTCCAAACACCTCTTTCATCAATCCCTCCCTTCCTCTCTCTTCTCCTCTCTTTTTTATTCTCTGTCTCTCTCTCATCAGTCTCTCTGTCTGCATGGGCCCCTGCAGCTGTACATCTCTCCTGAACGCGGCACATTAGATGTCACTGTTGATTCTTTCAGGTGTCTCGTTTAGACAGCAGACACAACAGAATGAGCGGGACAGATGCTGCCTTCATGAACTATCGCTGAGTGTTCAGACCACAAGTTTCTGATGTTTAGATAGGCTATAACTTGAAAACAAGAGTTAAATTTAAGTTAGCGATTTGAATCAAGCCCTAGCCTGCTCCAAAGTTTTAGTCTGTGAATTTCTAACAAGAATTGTTGTCATGACCTGAAACTACCTAAAATCACTCAGTGACTTTCAAAATAAAACAGACTGTGTTAAGATCAGTTTGTGTTAAGCTTGACTATGAAGACGAACAAACATAATAAGTGGAGCCAGACCAGGAGTCAACAGGTTTGAGGTTTCACAGCCCAACATGCATGAAGAGAGACTTATCAATGGAGTGGAAAGCGCAGTAACTCCTTTGTCTCGTGACTACAGCTGTCTGTCAGCCATGCTACTTGTCGAACTGAACAGGCAGCTGGTGTGATTTGACAAATGCAGTCAAGACATTGCAAAGCCAGTTTAACACACCTAGGGTAACTTTAGTGATCTGGCAATCAACTAAGCAGTCCCACAGCCTGTCACCAACCTGACATATCAACAGTTTCTGGACACATGTTTGCATGTTAATAATACTAAAACATGTAGTCAAAGAGATAAAGGATTCTGGCCTCAGCAGATGGCTGTAGCCTAAGAAGAGCAAGAACTAAGCACAAACTGAAATCAACACTACATTTGTAAAATTGCGGGAAATGGAGGGCCAATGTGAATCAGAATGTGAATTTACAAATAAAGACTTCTTCATCTTTCCCACAGTGCAGATAAATTAGATTATTTACTCCCTCTTCACTCTCTCAAATTAATTAGATGCTCAATTGTACTCATGTGGCCTGCATGATTGTCTGATAATTCTGCTGTAGTCTGGATGATATCTAACTGAGCAATAAGGAAAAGATAAAACTACCCTGAAGATATCCTTGGACTTAAATAGACACTGTGTTTTATTATTATTTATAGAACAACAACAACAAGGGGTGTTTTTTTAGAGAATTATGACAGTACAGGACTGTTATTTGCTGTCTTTTGTAAGTTAAAATCAGATGTCTTTGATCACGAGAAACAACTTTTCAATAGTCTGATCTCCTCTACCAGGATACTCCGGTTCGGCTCCGCTCTGTTGCATGTTGATTGCTTACGTCAACTCACACCAGCAGCATGTTCAGTCTGATGGCTGTCAGGATGGTATTACCATGAATAGGGGACTGTTTTCATGCTGGGATGCTGGTGGAAGATACTAATAGTACTAATAATAGAAAGTATCAAACACCAGTCATAGCAAGAAGGGTGTCCACATAAAGATTGCCACCATCTTGAATGCAGAAAGTCTGTTGTTGGAGGTCTGCTCCTCTCTCAGGTTAGCTTTATAAGGCTCAGTGACAACAGCAAGGCCAGGGTCTTTTTTGGGCTCTAAGGTTATCCCCGGTCTTCGGAACAACTTTTCTGTAAACATCTGACCTTTCATGAACCCAAACACAACCCACACACCTTTCTCTCTCTGTAAATGACTCAGTGAAACAAATCAGTTTGATTTTAAACTGTCTCTGTCACTAACTGTGTTTCTGCTTTTAATAGGTTTGACTAGCAGTAGATCACAGAGCACAGGGCTGGAATCAGTTGAACAACTTTTTCGTTCTTTTCTCTGTTTGCCTGTTCCAGCTCTCTTTTAGCATCTATTAGCATCTCTTTCACGTTCCTGTGCCTTTAAGGTGCTCCTCCCACATTAATGTCCTGCTTCAATAGTTTAAATTGAATGACCTTGGAGGTGTTAAAGTGCTGCATGTCAAAATTTATAATTGACTCCAAGCCTCTTTTTGTTCTCAGTGCTACTTCCTAATGTATTCCACTGCTTGCTGGTTTTATCTAAGGAGCCTTTGCTTTTGGTTATGGGTTCCTAAAACATGCTCCAATCTTTGAATTCTCAAAGGGCACCTGAAGGCAGTGTCTGCTCTCTGATTGGCTGAAGAAACAGATCCACACAGATGGGTTTTATTTGTACAAATATACAGAAGCCAACATTGTGTGAACTGATATGAAGCCTGGAAAACAATGCAGTGCCAGATGGCAAGCTTGTATCTCCAGCTCTCTTGTGAATTTGATGTGAAACACAACTTCAGATGTGATGAATTCTCAATCCATCGGCAAGTGATAAATAATTGAAAACTGGAATGTGAAACGTGTTATGCTTGTTTTCATATAAAATATGCATTATTCATGTGAAACATTTGCGTATGTGTCTATCAGACATTTTAACTACCAGTGAGAGTTTTTTTTAAAACAGATTTTCATGGCTCATTAAACCAAAAACATACGTCCCAAGGTTTATTTTTATAGCTTCAGCCATCGTTTCCCAGCAATAATGATAACAATCTACTAACTGAAGTAGTTGTTGGGTTTGCATGCCATGACATCAGTTGCTTGAAAATAGGCTAAATAGAAGTATTTCAGCACTCAGTTCTTGCTGCAGCTTCAGCCATTCTCAGGCCTGCTGTAAGAAGCTGTATGAACAGAAAAATCAATCCTACACACAAACCTAAACATATACAGTCATAGAAAATGATTATTAGGCTACCTTTGTTTCTTCAATTTCTTGTTTGTTTTAATATCTGCTAACGCTGAAGGTATATTACTTGAAGAATATACAAACGTGACAAAACTGCATGGTATGTAAGAGGCCATTTCCCGCTTTCATTCAAGCTGTAGCACATCTCGGAAGTTGTCAGCTCTCATATAATGCCTAAAACAAAAAGACTTATGTGAAGCCACAAAAGGGGCCATCTTGGCACTGCTGGAAATTGGCACGAATGAGAGACAGGCAGCCAAAAAACTGAAGTTCTCCAAGACAGCCATTCATTTCACCAAGAAGAAGCAAGCCAACTGTGGTACTACTAAACTGAGGCAGGAAACATCTTTATACCTCATGAGATGACCGTGCACTCATTCGTCTACGTGTCAGGAGTCTTCGCCAGACCTCTAGGGACCTTAATAATAATAATGTGAGTGAAATGTCACTTGTTCAGTTCAAAACAGACTTCTTGAAGCTGGTCTGAAGTCACACAGGACATAGAAGAAGCCCTTCATCAATGAGAGGCTGAGGAAGGCCTGGTTACTCTTTGCTGGGGATAACAAGAATTGGACTGTTGAATGTTGGGGTAAAGGTTCTCTTCAGTCCAGAAAACATCATCATGTTGTGGAACATAATCTCACTCAAAATGGAGAACCACAAGCCCAAAAACAAAGCAGATCTGTTTGATCTCTGGTGGAGAGTATGCCAAAACACATGAGTGTAGTCATCAAAAACAATCAAGTAATAATTCTGTGAGTATAACATGACTAAAACATGAAGAAAAAAAAAAAAACATGAAAAGCCTGAAAGCACTGTTTTTTGAAGCACAGTGCTGTAGCTATTAATGTAAGAACCTAAGTAAACCACAGTAAATGGGGAGGTATCAGCCCTTAAAAAAACTCTTATGAGCTATTTTTGTTGTCATCATTGTATTTTTCTGAACAAATATACCTTTAGTTGTACCTGGAATTAAATATACAAGAAACAAGAGTGGTCTAATTTTTTTTTTTTTTTTTCCATGACTGCAAAAGATTACAGATCAAAAATAGAAAAATAACCTCAGATGTAAGTTCTTGCAGGTGTTGGCTTTTCCTGGTCTACTTTAAAACCCGCCTCTTTGTGGATCTGAGCTTTCACCTCCTGTTTAGAATGACTGTTTTCTTATCTTGTGTCTTTGTCTTTCTTTTCTCTCTCCTTTTTTCCATTCCTCATCATTTAAATTCTCTTTTCTTTCTTTCCTCTCAAACATGGTCTCCACCTGCATGACTCTGACAAACTTGCATGTTTTCCTATGTATTTCCCTTTTCTTTGTGTGAACTCATAACAAACCTTTATCACTCTCAATATGTGCTTGTTTCCCTCTAAACTCCATTTACAAATATTCATTGTGATGCATTCATTCATTAATACATGGAATGATTTCATGAATGATCCCTGAACACCATGGATACCATTAATGACCACCTCAGACCCCATTGACCCATCTGAGGATGACCTCTTCCACCTCTTTGATAAATACCCCACTCCCATGCCAGACACCAGCACTCCCATGATCCCCCCGGTAGGAGTCCAAGCAGTGGCTCTATCCTCAGACTCGGTTCGTGTGTCCTGGGCTGACAACTCCATGACCAAGAACCAGAAGGCATCCGAGGTCCGGTACTACTCTGTCAAGTGGAAGACCAGCTACTCCACTAGTGGAAAATACAAGGTAAATACACTCAGACATTAGGTGCAGCTGTTTTTATCAGTTATTTGTTCATGTAGGCGTCTCTCAGGACCTGACCACACCCAAATCAACTTTAAATGGGGAAGGAAAGACAAAATAAACTTGACTTGAACATAAGAAAAAGTGATTCATGGCTTAACATGCGTTTACTCTTTCAGCTTTGAATGACCTTATATTTCTGACTTGACACTGACTTGTCTTGACTTGTTAAGTTGACCCTGGAGTTTTATTGAAGTTTGTGATACTTGTCTCGGATCCTCTTTGTCATATATGGATGGGAATTGATAAGATTTTATTGATATCAATGCCATTATCGCTTCTGCTTATTGATTCAACTCTTTGTAGAAGTTGTGAAAGCAGCAGAGGTACTCGGTCCACTATATTGCTATAGTCTAAAAATAACCAAATGACAAACTATTTGTACAGCATTTACTTCAGTCGATATTAAGTCAAATACATAATACATTGTTAAGTCTGGCATGTATTGTGCTTATGTTAACACAGGACACACATACCTTCCATGCCGTGCTGAGATGGCGCAGCAGCGGCTGACGACCAGCAGAGAGCATTGAATACATGTGACTTCTCTTATTTGATGCTGTTGCAAGTTATCACTGTTTGACGAATGTGGCACGTCGCACTGTTGTCCTCTTTGCCTACTTTTTGTACAGTCTGTCGTCTTTTTTCCTCCAAGTGTCTGTTCTCATCCATGTAGACAGGCTCTTGCAAGACCGTTTTTCAAGGCACCAGGAAGAAAGGCAATCATTACGATAAAATGCAAACAATGTTGATGGATTGAACCATTTGGAACTGGTTCTCAACAAGAACTGGTTCTCGATTCCCTTCCCTACTGCCATACATAAAACTTAGATTGCATATTTCACACCTCTACCTACTTATGTTTGGAGCTCCCTGCTTCTCTAGAAACCTTTTTGGTGCTTGACTTTAAAATTACCTGCCTTGGTCAAGTGCTCAATTAATGATTATACTGCATTGACTTGCTACTTGGCTTGAGACTAATCTGCATCGAATAAGTACTTTATATAAGACCAAGGTTGACTTTTTGCTTGATAAGGGACTCACTAACACAACAATTGGAATGAATTTGACATGACTTCTCAGCTACTGAATTACCTTCTTTTACTTGACTTAGAAGTTACCTCTTTTGACTTGGACCTTGTCTACCATGAATGAGTTTTTGCTTTTTTTATATGACTACTTAGACTTGGCTCATTCCTACCCTAATGTTGTTAAGGACAAAAAAAAATGCCTTGACCTTGTTTAAGGACTTACCTGCTTAACTTACAAGTTGACCTGAAACCTGCTTTCATGTAGTTCTTGCCTTGGAACTTTGGTGTGTGGACTATATTTGTGTGTAAGGGATTACCTGCCTGACTTACTAGTTACAAACAATTTGGAACAACCCAGTAATGATATAGTCAATTTTTTAATTGTTTAGATCCGACCTTTTTCGACTATAAGGTACAAACTTGACAACATGTTTGTTCTTGTTGGATTTGACTCTTTAAACTCAGTTTCATTAAATTTGGAGTTAAACCTGAACCTGGAATTCAACTTGGTCATATTTAAGGACATAAAGGGGCAATTTTCTTCTGAAATTCACTTTAGATTAACTTGAGTTGACTAGAGACTCTGTTTTTATATTGTCTCTAGTTTGTCTACTACAGTCGTATGAAAAAGTTTGGGCAGCCCTGAGAGCTTCAATTATTTCCATTGTCAAATTATTGGGTGTTTGTATCAGCAACTTCATTTTCATCTGTCAAATAACTGATGGACTCTGACAAAGGGAACATAGTACACACCAATCCTTGCTTTTTGAGTCATTTGAGAGTTGTTTCGAGGCCCCCATGTTGCTTATTTTCAGAGGAGGATCAAAGAGAAGAAAAAAATGAAATTGGCCACCTTAAATACCCCTTCTCATAAATGGATGCACCTGTCTATGAAGTGCAATGCTTAACAAGCTCATTAAATCAGTTTTGTGTTCAAATAATCAGTGCTAAGTAGTTGCAGGTAGTCAAATCAATGAAATGACAAGGGTGCCCATTTTTTCACAGCCTATTTTAACATCTGATTTAATTTCATACAATTTGATATTGCTACACTTAAAGTCTTAGACTGGAAAACACCCACTCAGCTTTAATTAGAGAATGAATGGCATGCCACTGGGATCATTTTCTGTGAAGACAGAGGAAATTATTATGCAGCCTCAGAGGGGTGCCCAAACTTTCTCATATGACTGTATTTAATACACAAGTTACAGCAGACATTTTCCCCTCTTTATATTTAATGTTAACTTATTAACACTCTGTGTAGTTACCACAGCTGTCCCAGGACCTGCTGTGAGATGCTCAGCAGGAAAATAATTAAAAGTCAGATGTGTCATATTGAGTGCTTCCTGAGCTTTGGTAAAGCAGGGGCCGCCTCCTTCCGCTTTTACACCAGGAATCTCTCTGGGAGGAACAAGCAAACTATGGTCTTTGTGAACAACCATAATGAAAATTATAATAAACAAATCAGAGGAAAACACACCTGCTATTCCCCAGCTCATTTTATATGCTGTTATTGATTGAGGAATATGAGGAGATATTATTACAAGCTGACAGAAACAGCTTCAATAGTTTGACAGTGCTGCAGGAAAATTTCTGAAGTCAAACATCAACTGGAAAATATTTTATTGTCAAAGAACAAAAAAACCCAGAACCCTTCAGTGATCTTGTCATCTTTTCCTCCTCACCCTGTGAGACTTATTTTCTATTCAAACTCTGAACTGCACAGAAACTTTGACAATAATCTGAGTTTAGCTTTAAAAAACACTGGAAATAGTAAATCTATACAAGGGCAGACAGTCCACTCACCTTGATACGGCTCAGCTCCAGGGAGCCAGGGAGTCTTTTCTTCCTTTTTACTCTCCATCAAATTCATTGGAAAAAAAAACATTTTCATGGTGCTTCAAGGACTATTGGAGGTCTGGTCTTAAAGTGAAGGCACAAATTAAGGTTTATGGTTATGCCAGGATGTGTTAATTATCTCTGAAAGAAGTAATCTTTAAAGTTGAATAACAAGGACAGAGTGATTGTTGGAGAAAAATGGAGGACAGAAGTATTCATACTGAGGAATAATTCAGCTTAGTATGGATTAGCCATGTCTTCTTGAAAGAAAAACGTATGCTTTATCAAATACTGTACCAGCATTTTTATATCTTCCTCAACAAAACTTAATAAAAACATTCACGTATATGTCAGTTTGATTCTAAATACTTAAATTTACTCTCTCTCCAGTCTGCAGACACCACAGCCCTCAGTCATACTGTCACTGGACTCAAACCAAACACCATGTACGAGTTTGCTGTTATGGTAACCAAAGGCCGCAAGTCCAGCACCTGGAGTATGACCGCACATGCCACAACATATGAAGCAGGTAAGTAGCTAAGATGTAGACTTTTTTAGCTCTCTAACCTGGTACGTAATACTGTTATGTAAGAGATAACATACCAAAGGAGAGGTATCCTGCTCACCCTGAAGGTTTTTAATATGTGCACCACTACCTCTTCACTTAGAGCTACCCCAATTTTTTGTCTGGTATATGATCACAGAGAGAAAGAGGACCCACATCCACTTGGCCAGGAGATCTGTTCAAGAATGAGACCAATGGCAAAAAATCTCACTCTCAGTCCAAGTTCATTATGGCTGTGACAGTAAATTCATCACATTGTTAACAGAAGTTACATAAAAGTTAACAAGGGCAAATCCATAAGGAACAAAGGGGCGGAGCAACATATATGGGAGATAGCCATTCCAAAGCACCATGAGCACACACCAGGTCGCAACCAATGGGACACAAGTGAGTCAGCAAGACACAGAATAAATAAGGGAAAGGCACACACTTACAAAGGAGGGACAACATTGAGCACAGCTAGACACTGTTATTGATGTTGGATTACAGGACAGGATGGTCACTGAGTTGCCCGGCCCAAGTAATAAGCCTGTGATGGAGGAGACCATTAAAAAGGGTTTTGTTATGTTTTTTCAACTTAAGCTGAAACACAATAAATACTATACATCTAGATTTTGGAAAACTTGCCCTTTTCCTGGAGCTCTGTGTTGGAGTTGCAACTTTCTCAAGTTAAACCTGATCCTTCTGCTCAGCTTACATGCTCTGAATGTGTATGTGCTGTATACTGAGACCTGTTGTTCTTTACATTGTAAGGAACAACAGGTCTCTCCTGTACTAGAATTTACCTCCTACTCTCATTGTGTACTGCACATCTTTCATCCCCTCATTTCATGTGAAAATGACTCAGAGCAAAGGCAGCTCAGTATTTTTCTCTGACACATATCTGAAGAGTCATTTTGATAAACTAAACAAGGGCCTTGTTTGGGAACCATGGGCTCACCTAAGCAATTCAGAAGCCAAATATATTTTATTTTCTTTATGCTCCCTAAACAGTGATTACTTTTAATAAGGGGTGTTACAATGTACCAAAGTCATGATGTGGTTCAGTGAGGTTTAATGGAGAAACTAAACTCTCCCCTGCATCACGGCAGCCGTCTGCAACAATGATACCCAACCGCAGACTGAATCAAAATGTCAAGGTATCCCTTTCAGGATGTTTACAATCATGTTTGTCGGATTTGTCAACCAATTAAGCGTGAACAGCATTACCCCAGTCATTTCCCCGAGGCCCACTGGAATACATTGACATTCAGAGAGAGCAGACGGACTGAGCCCACTCAGTCCCTGCAGTGATCAACAAGCTCTGGACACACAAACACTGACCACAGTTTCAGAACAAAGCCCAAAAAATGTTTTTCACTGCAGCTCAGAATAATTCTGCTTTACTGCCAGAAATAATAATCCACTGAGTCTGAAAGAGTCCAGCTGAGGCTCCTTATTGTATGTTTGTTTCTGGATCCTGCTACAAGGAGAGTCCCAAAACTGGTCCATTACACCCTTTAACCACTCCACACTTACTGGATGGATTGACCTTTGTTGCAGCGTGTTTGACACCACAATCAATAAAAGATAGCCAAAATAGTGCAGTTGGGCATGATATAATTTGATCTGCCCAGACATCGTCTGACCTGCAAATAATATGTTAAACCATTTATCTAATCTAAGTTGTATTATTTAGTGAGTAAAATGCCTTGTTGTTGTTTCCCGACTGTGTATCTGAAAGATCCAGTAACATATTTGGTTTGACACAAGTCTGAATTTCCTACATAACCCTGACATCTGTAAAAGCTGAAAATGTGTTTTCTGTCCTTCTTAAGGTTATATTTTGGAACATTTTTGCCTGTCTTTGATGGGACAGCTGAAGGTCAGAAGAGAGAGTGGGGATGGCAGCAAAGATTGAAAATGAACCCACAGGATGTCACCTCTGGGGTGTGATTTAACTGCTCATTTGAACCCATGCTCCTAAAAGTATTTAGCATCTGGAGTTATTTGGTGCCACTGAGTTATAGTCACTTTGAAATTAAGCCTTAGAAAATAATTTGGGCATGCAGAAAGATACCTGTGATACCTGATACCAGATATCTTTGCCCCACTTAGAAGAATCCCACTGGATGCTTTCCACAGTGACCCCCTTTTCGCTGATGAAATTGGTGATCTGAAAAAGAAAATGGTTCTGTTTTGTTGGTTTAAGTAAAAGGATTTAAATAAAATAGCATCATATTTCTCTTCTCAATATGTGACATTTTCAGTGCAGCTTCAGTCACCAGAGGGCAGATTTCCAATACTTAGTTTTATTGTAAAAAGGTAATCACCCTAGAATACTTCCTTGGGGGGACCCCGAAGGCAGTGGGCTTAGAAGCCAAGTACCCATTAACACTGACCTTTAAATATGCCTGAAAGATAATTGGGTTTCTTTCTTTTCTTTCTTTCTTTCTTTCTTTCTTTCTTTCTTTCTTTCTTTCTTTCTTTCTTTCTTTCTTTCTTTCTTTCTTTCTTTCTTTCTTGTCAAAATGAATAGTGTACTTCACATAAAATCAAAATCAAACAGTTGTTTGCTCAGAGGTCTGCAGTCCCTAACTAGTTGTTATCAGGAATCCTAAAGTGATTAAAATACAATACAAAATATGACACAAATTTCATCCTAATATTTAAAAGAATCATTCACATTTTATTTTTATAGACCTAATTAAAATCTGGTAAATTTGTATGGAAGCATATTTAGGACAAAATTCAAATCAAAGAAATACAGAAAATGCATTTGAATTTCAAGAATATAGGTGCAAGGACATAATTAAAATTAAATGCCAAATATCTAATTTTCATTTTCATCTTCAAGACTGCACTTTATGTAGCATAATTAATATTGAAATAAAAAGGATGTTTGCATTTTAATTTTCAACAAATGGTCTGCTAAATACTGGACATAATTTAAATAAAAATGCAAACATAAAATTCAATAGAGAAATTATGTTTTATTATCAATTTTACCAAACGCAATATGTTACTTAATCCAAATTAAATGAAAAAGATCATTTGCATTTTCATGTTAAACCCCGCCCCCAGACCAACATGAAAGTTAAATAGAAATCTGGACTCCTTGGTTATACATTATCTCTAACAGCATGTGGCAGTGTGTATGTGCCACACAGCAATCAACCCACAAAGTACCAGTAGCAGATAACGAAAGCACCCCCAACTGAATCATTTGAATCACTTCAGCAAAGTGTGAGTCGTTCACCGAATTGTTCAGTACCCACCGCTCTGCCTGTGAATCAGAGTTTAATAAGATGTAACACGGCTTCATGTTTAGTTCTGAATGCGATCATACTGAGAACAGCCAGTGGCGTATCATAAGTCAATGAGTTGATAACCTAGTAAAACTATAGTTTACAGCTGCTAAAACAGTTTTCCAACCATTTTGTTTATTACATTTAGTAAACAAATCATTCCTTGACTTGTTATTCTGAAGAGGGGAGAGATACAGGGGCCGAGCTGCCAGCTGCGCTTTTTTTTTTTTTTTTTTCCCTGTTTATCTGAAATTTTCTCGGATATTACACTTGATTTATTTGATTTTTCGGTAGAACAAAGTGATTTATTTAGTGAAGGAAATGTCAATGATCGAAAGGCCTGAGGTTCAAAGCGAAGTAGACTCAACATTAAAAAGGAAGAAAAAAATAAAAATAAAAGAACACGAACTGATTTATCATAAGTTTGGTGAACTGAACTTTGATCTTCTTTGCTCTTTAAATGTATTTGCACAATATCATGTGTGATTTCCAGTATAGCTCCACCCAACCATAGACCCTTACCTTTAAACCAGTCTGAATTCTTGAGATTTTCATAGTGGGTGTTCAAAGCTATGCAGATCAACCTAAGTGGTCAACCACTTAGTAGCATTCATTATAGATTGGAGATAACTGTAATTATCTTTTTTGTAAAAGCTTGCAATCCTTTACTTAATGCAATAGTTCCCAATAGGCCTGCAGAATATGAGCACATAGTGATTAAAGCATATAATATTCCAGTATGACATGAGATTAAGTGTGATAGATAAATGCTGCAGTTTCTGTTTATCTGCTGTAATGTGATCCTCTGTCTAGGGGTCACTGATCTCCAGCTCAAGCTTCACCTGGCTGGTGTAATCATTAAATTCAGGTCTATCTAACGGGTAAAATTTAGGTATTACTAGTAAGAAATTAATGTTTTGTCTGTATTAAACTTTTGGTCTTATTTACTGTTAAAGGTGTGTTTATTTTGTGATGTTGTGATAATGATGAAATTGCATTTATTCACAGCCCTGGTGTCATGTATACTCTTCCTGAAGCCTTTCTCTGATGAGAAATTCAGGTTGTAACTGTCACTTATAGACGCAGCTGGAACTTGTAATTTCCTCCAGCACATCATGTCAGCTTTAACAAGCAGTTTCATTAGTCAGTGCTGGTATGCAAGCTCTGAGACCTGTCCTGGTGCGAAGCTTATAAATTGTGTCTTTAATCACATCTATAACTCTGACAGCGTGCAGATATCACGCGCTAAAGCTCCAATAGGCTGCCACTTAGTTTCCATGGTGACAGTTGAGGAGAAAAAAAAAACTGGGGCTGGTTGAGAGGCTGAGTGCTTGACATTTTCACAACAGGAGTGGTACAACAGGGCAGTTTAGAAAAGTGCCTAAAAATACTTTCTGCACAGTTTTACAAAGTTCAAACAGAGAGAGCTACAGGAATGCATGGAAACAGTGTATTTAGATTATTGTCAGCTCCAGGATTCAAGGAGAAGAGGTACAGCACAGTGCAAGTTCAGTGCTATATTTAGCACCAGTGAAGGCAGGAAGGCTTCAGTGCCCAGATAGATGCTCTGCAAAAAGAATGAAACTAGTCTCTGGGAAGAGAGATGATCCAGACTCCTGGAGAAAAAACATTGTGCTCTGAGTTACTCACCTGGAGAGGTTTCTGCATGAGAAACAATCCATGCTTTTCAGAGAAGTGACTGCCCAGGAGCTCATCAGCAGGGGCTCAATTATAAGTCAGTAAACAGGTCGTTATTCATCAGTCTCATATGACGTCATTTAATCCAGGGGTCCCCATTTTTTTCTTTGAGGGCCGCATAACTTTGCCTTTCTCTGACAGGGGATATTGGTCTGTCTGTAAACAGAAACAACACATTATGGCCTGACTACCAATATCATTGTGGAAATTTAATTTGTCTCAGAAGGTTTTGTTATGCCCATATGGTTTTATGCCTGCTGAGAGGTTCTTAAAAAGACCTCTTTGAACATGTAATTCACAGAATCAAGCACCAAACTCTGTCTTCAGTATTTTCTTTGCTTCCAAACACCTTTCAGTTGGAAACAGGACGGCTGTGACAGTTTGCAGGAATGCATTTGGCCTTGCAAGTTTCCATACATATCTTTATAGCAGAATCTATAATGCCAGTTTATTAATCCAGATGAGACAAGCAGCCTTTTCTTTCTGTTTAACAACAAACTTATTCCACCATTTTTATATGTTTAAAAGGTTTTTAGCATGCTCACTACTACTAATGAGAATTATCTGCACTATCAAAATGAAGCATCACTTGTCATCAAATTTCACACTCTGTGCATTTGTAAAAAAGTTACTAATGAATTTACTAAAAGATAATATTATATATTATAAATGGTTACCAGCTAAGGAACGTTTCATTTAATAAGCCACACTTTTACATGTCTATGATTTAATTAATTAATTTAATTTAATTTTTACGATCTGTAGGTTGGGAACCCCTGATTTAATCCATGTACCTGTCAATATAGAACAATTCAAAACAATTTAGACCATTGGTTGTATGTGTGTAAAATTACGAAACACATCTCTACCCACTGAAGCCAGAGGTCTGGCTCCTTGTTTTGTACACTCACTTTGGCACTTCTTTTTACTTGTGTTGCCCTTTGCTGATAGTTTCTGTATCTTTTTCTCCCTGTTTGATCATGTGCCTCATTTTTCCAAAAGCCAGGGACAAGAGCTGCAAATGAGCGGTGTCAAGAAGTCCTACACACACTTCATTACTTGCACTTTAATTAGATGTAACAACCCCTATATGTCATACAAACTAATAGTGAAATAAATGAATACTCCCATGACTATTCTCAAGAGTCTATGCTGCCAGTATTATCTTTTTGAACAACTTGAACCATATTTTAATCTGGCAGATTTTAAAACAGCAGCTTCAACAGCATTAATCCCCTTTGTAAACCAATCCTTTTGTTGATAGGTTGCAGTGTAAGGATTTTTAAACAGGAGTAATGTGACCATGCTTCTTAGTTTTAGTAAACAGATATAATTGATTTGAACGAAAGTCACAAAATGCAGGACCACTGTGAAATGTTTGAGTAGTCATTACCTTTTAATGGATGTCACTTCAGTTTAAGTCTTTTAGTATAAATTACTAAAGTCGGTAAAAGTAACAAAAGTGATCATGGAGTCTGGTGCTGTTCGGTGTTGTGATGTTGGTTTGTGTATGAAATAAAATTCAGTTTGGATTCTCTATTACCAGAAACAAATGGCGCCAGCTGTCTTCTGCAGTTTGTGCAATCAGAAATCAGCAGTTTCATTCCAATTTTTTAACAACTGATTGGAACGCTCTCACCTTTTGTATAAACAAAATGATCTCTGCTCCTCCCCCCTAGTTTGATGTGCAGGAAAAGGGGGTTATGTACTGATCTCAAGAGATGGCTTATCAACCCAAGAAAGATGTGTCATCATACTAAAGTATTTCAAACTCTACTAAAAGGTCTTGTCACACACCTACCAAGCAGATTTTGCCAATCTTTCAGCAAAAAGTGACAACAGAGGGTTGAAAACAGCTTTTTGGACACAGATGAAGCTCTTGGCCAAATGTTTGAGTGATATGTAAATGGAAATGTTGAACTTATCCTTTAATGATATTCATTGTATGGGAACAAATGTAAGTGCAGGTAACTCTGTTTACTAAATTACTATGAAGTTACTTCAGAGCGCCATCTGTTGGTTGATTAACTGACTAATCAAACTTTTGAACCTCATCCCTTCATCATCTGATCTTTAAAGCTCCTTTGTTTCATCAAACCAGCTCTGGCACTGATTTTTCACTCCTCTCCCTTCTGTTCATCCATAATTCACAGCTCCAAGCTCAGCACCCAAAGATTTGACAGTGATCAGTCGTGAGGGACGACCCCGAGCCATCCTAATCAGCTGGCAACCACCGATGGAGGCTAACGGACGGATAACAGGTGAGCAATCACTCAAACACACCAATCAGCCCCACAGTAGACACTTTACTCATCAACTCAGAGCTGCTTTATAGTTCACACAAATTATTTTCCCCAGAGCTTTTTAGTAATTTGTTTTTCGATAAACTCTCTGATTATTTTAAAAGTTCATCATTCGGTCCGTGATGTGCCTGAAATACTGCAAAAACATTTGTTTAACCATCAACACAAATATAACTATGGCAAAAGAATTCAGATGAAGCTCCATGAATCCAGGCACGCACACAGACACACACACAGACACACACACACTTTCTTCCATTGTTCTCCTTCTCTTCCTCTGGGCGATCGACCTGGCTGTAAACCCGTCTGCTTTAACGAGCTCGACTGCTCCTTCAGCGTCCTGGTGGACGAATCAAATGCTCCCTGCAGGGATAACAGCACTACATACACACACCCACACACTCACACACACACAACTCGTACACACAGAAACAAGATATTTTTAGATCCTGTGTTTTTGAGATTTGTTTTACAGTATTTCTTATTACATACTACTAGGTAAACACAAGGTTGGGTTAAGATGAAAATCAAACTGTTTGATATTTGATCTATTTTCTAAATAACATGCTAATGCTAACAGTTACTTCTAACTGTAGATTTGTGCCTTGGCCTTGATGTCTGTGTCACATATTTTGAAAACCTAGTGTAAATTTTTTCATGCCTGATAGGTTACATCCTGTACTACACCTTGGATAAGAACATGCCGATAGACGATTGGGTGATGGAGGCAATCAGCGGTGACCGCCTGACCCACCAGGTCGTGGATTTGAACCTGGACACGGTTTACTACTTCAGGATTCAGGCCAAGAATGCTAAGGGAGTCGGCCCGCTGTCTGAGCCAGTCCACTTCAGGACTGCCAAAGGTCTGTGTGAGTGTGTGTGAGACATGAGGTGAAGACCCGTGAGTAAACTAGTTTCCTTTGGTTTATATTTTATAAGTGGGCTGACTCTGTGTTGTTCTTTCAGTGGAACATCCAGACAAGATGGCCAATGATCAAGGTAAGCTTTATTTATACTGCCAACATGTTGCTACTCTCTGATTCCACTCTATTGTTCCTCTAGAGACTTGATTTTTTTGTTTTGTTTTGTTTTTAAGATTTAAGACGGATCACTCAGGATTTGAGTTTCCTCTTTCCTCAGTCAAACATACAGCGCTTGTATGCCTTGTAGAGGAATAGATAAACTGCATCTTCCATTTAAGTAATATTTTTAGGCTTTGATGCCTTTATTTGGAGAGGATATGACAGGAAAAAGAACAGGAACCCAGACCAGAGATGAAAGGATAACATGTGGGAAAGTAGCTGCAGGTGGGGATCGCACCAAGGACCAAATACCCCTATGCATGATGCATGCAGTGTTTAAGCATCCGGCCAAATCAACTTCTCAAATGAAATAAAAAGGAGTTGGATCTGATTCTGTTAAAATAATCACCTGAAAACAACCATAAATACTTGGGTTAGGGTGAATACAGCCAGGTTTCTGGAAATTGGCAGAGGTCCACTATTCTCTGATCAGGTGTCCACGTGGCTGTAAGCTTAGACTCCCTTTGGCACTTCGGGTGATATACAAGGTGTTTATGGCATTCAAAGCCTATTTGTCCCTCTCTTTCAACAAATGCATTCTGGGAATTTTAGAGCAGCTGGACTCAAGTGCAGCAGAGCGTTTCAGGCGTTTGGACACTGAAGCAGGGAGACTCCGCTCTGGTGTCAGGGTGTTAAATGGTGTTGTTTGTCATTGACAGATGTGTTCATGTGTGTGTGTGTGCGGTGTGTGTGTGTGTGTGTGTGTGTGTGTGTGTGTGTGTGTGTGTGTGTGTGTGTGTGTGTGTGTGTGTGTGTGTGTGTGTGTGTGTGTGTGTGTGTGCCCGTGCGTGTGTGTTCATGTACACATTGCAGTCCCTTTCTGTATAAATCAGAGGTGTTGTCAGAGGGGGAGGGAAGATTGATGTTCAGCCATGCTACTGTGGATTTTACATTGTAAATACACACAAACAAGCAGAGACACACGGTTTAATGCACACACAAAGACAGACAGACAAAAAAAAAAACGACTGATGTATACATGAGCAGATTAAGATCTGAAAATACACATTTAATGACACTGGATCCAAACACATGAGAAGAGGGGAGGATTCAAACTTTGCATTTCAAAATGAAGCAGAATTATGTATCATGTCTGGCTTAAAATGAATTTGAGATGTGGGGCTGTTTCTCAATGGGAGCGACAGGGTAGAGGTTTTAAAAAGTCTTTCTCATCAGTTTCCAGCCAGTGTTCTCTGCTCTCTATGATGAGCTGCTTAAAATTCCTCCTACGATGATCTGTGCATGTTGAGAGGTTCAGAAAACTAAGAGATAAACATACCTGCAATTGAAACACATTTTAACAACCCCTTGTATATAATATGATGATACAAATGGTAATCCCTTGATACAGGTGTACAGGATAACTAATGAAACAAACACGACTTAAAAACTCTACTTGTTCTCAGCAACAAACTTAACAGGAGGAAGTATTTGCTTATCATGACCCATGTTAAAATTTGATATTTATTCATCCTGAACATTTTAGACCTACTTTACAGTGTGGAATGTGTTCTGGTTTCTATTTGTGGCAGGTATAGGTGTAGTCTGAGTAGTTTCAAGCTACCAGGTAGCAGCCATCTTTGGTATCTTCAGGAAAAACTGCCTGTATGGGGAGCAAAAACAGGCAGATCAAATTCTATCTATTGGTGAAATACTTTAAAATTCTTTAACTATAGAAACAGATATTTTCATCTAGCTGAAGGTAATTTTTATTTTTGTCCTAGTTTAAAATAATCTCAACACTGTTTCCAGCTTATTGTTCTGACTTCAAATTTCTTGACTTCTAAAAGCACATCATAAAAGATTAATCTTTGCTTCATTTTAAGAGTTGTTTTCTCCTCCTCCTGAGGACAGACTTGATAAATTATAAGTGCATTACAAGACAACTGATTTCTTTTTTTAAGGTCTGTACCCCCTGGAGTGAGAGTGAGAGTGAGAGGCTCTGTGCAACATCCTGTTAAGAGAATGACACTTAAAAGAGTTAATTAAGCACTACTCTCTGGGACATATTCTACTACTCGGGGAAGTCACATACCAAGAAATGAAAGCCTTACAATCTGTAAAGTGTTTTTCCGCTATGTAAAAGCTGCACAGAAAAGAAAGTCTTGGCTATAAGTTTTAGATACAACTTTTGACTGCAACTGTATCACTGAGAAAGTTGGTAGCCAAACCTGGAGTCGTAGGGGGGGTTATTTGTTTATCAACAACAGATGTAGATGCAGTGCACTGCAGAGTACAATGTCCATGTTTGTCCAGCAACGTGAAAGGGTTAACCACCAAAAAACACTTCTTCTTTTTTTTTTTTTTAAATTTGATGTAGACACTTTGACAGATGGTAAACGGCTCCCAGCTCTGTGAAAAAGCAGTGAGTGGATGGAATCAGCAAGTGAACAGACATTTTGTGGATTAAGCGTCTGAGTACCTTCAAGAAGTGCTACATATCTGATTTATTATTTTTATTATCAGAAGTTTTTAGTGGATAAACCCAGTGCGTATCACAGAACTAAATGTAAAGATACAACTGTCACTCAATGCTAATGACTGCTTTCCGTTGACACTTACCAGACTGTGAAATACCAGGACGTAAACATGGGTCAATAAATCAGTGACCCTCCCAAACCAAAAAGAGCTCACAGATCACTGAGCATGACACTTTGTTCATGATTAAGGAGCCAGAAAACTACGTCCAGGGAACTGCATAATATACCGCATATTATTCTTACTATACTTTACTTTAATCATGAAATTTGTTTCTCTACATCATCAATTTATGTTTATTTATTATTTGCTCTCTATATTTAGTCCATGTTTGGTCATAACCTCAGCCCCAAACCAACTCTTTTTTTTAAATACACAAAGTAAAAACTGGATTTAGAATATCTGCAGTTCATATTATTTCTTAGCAGTCAAACCTGGTTAACTGAGGTTAGATAAAGAAGACACCTCTAATAACTCAGCCCAATACGTCACTGGTGTTTCAGTGTAAAGTGTGACCATGCTAACTGGTGTTTCTCAGCCGTTAATCACTGATACATTCAGCAGAGAGACACCACTTAGCACGATCACACTTCACACTGAAACAAGGTTGCTCTGTAACTGTAAAAACTCGATAGACTATCGACTCTGATGTATAGTTTCACCTCTGACAACTGATCACAGAACAACCTGACATTTTTATGCTGCTGACAGTTTGAATTTTGTGTTTACAGAACGATCCCTCGCCTGAATGAATGAACGCTGATTCATGCACATGCATGCACATCTGTGTAATGATATAGATTGATAATCCCTTTGTATATGACATAGTATTGCTGAAAGATGATAGCCGATGATTGATGATTATTACAAAGAGCAAGCTTCGTCTGAAAAAAGAATCTTTGGTTAGCTCTGTTTGACAAGAAAAAGAAACTGCATTAATTGTGCCTTCAGTCCTTAAAGCTTCAGTAAAATTTTTGATGTCGGTGTAGGTAGGTACACCCATCAAGAATATCAACAGCATATTCTCATAACAGCTTTTTATACGTCCTCCAAAAACTTAGGATTAGTAAAATGATTAAATATTGAATTGAGATTTCCTCAAAGGAGTTTTAAGTTAAATCTGTGATATTTTGATTGAGCATGATGGCAAACAAATCAACTCACATGGTGCTAAAATAGTGCTCCTGTCACCGTGGATTGTTACAAGTTTTGTGAAAAAGGAATTTTGTCAAGCTTGTCTTTTACATGTATTACCATGGCTGGATTAGCCTCTCATTTGCTGTCAGACCCTGAACTCCACCTGCTTGTAATCTAGTAGTGTCCATAAAAGTCAGCTGCAGTTGTATGATGGTGTGGAGCCTGAGAGTCTGCAGCCACGCCAACAGGCAAAAAATCCATAAATCAAGGAAGTGTTAGTATCCCGGCAGGCGGATAAAACGCAAGGATTTACACTAAATGGACTCTGGGGAGAGAACTACACACCAGCTCACAACATGTGTGTTATATGTGTGTGTGTTTGTGTGCAGTCTTAACAAAGTAATTTATTTTCTAACAGGGAAGCAATCTCTCTGCCCAATCCCTCCATTTCACCTACAAAATGACCCTCAGCGTTTCCTTCTTTCTTCTCAACTATTTTTTTCTATTTTCTTTTTCTCTGTCTTGATGATCCTGTTGCTTTTATTTTTTTCACTCTCCAGGTCGAGGAGGAGACCACGCCTACTGGCCGTCTGATACCAACTTAATCGACCGGAGCATTAACGGTAGCACACACACACACACACACACACATGCACACACACACACACACACAAAGACGGACAAAGACACTCACTTATTGGCCTTCTGCATGACTGAATCTGACTGTCAAAAAGTACAATTACTTTTGGGGTCATTATTGGACTAGATATTGTAATGAGACCAGTTCTCCTGAGGGATGATTATGTGTGTGGGGGCATTCATGTGTGTGTGATATTCTGCAGCATCATCAGATTATCACACAGTCTGGATGGTTGTCTTTGATTATTCAGCTCAGTCAGGTCTAAACTTATTTTAATGACCTGCTTCATCCTGACGAGGAGCTGATTTACAGTCCTTTAACGTAGCTCCCTGTTTTTGTTGTCGTATCGCTGCCAGGCACAAAAAATTAATTAGATTCACTATCTCACCATCAGTCAGTCTTTTTTTGAAAACTGAAGAAAGTCATTTTCCTCATGAGGAACAGGATTAAGAGATTGTCCACATAAATCTTCCGCTTGTAGTTTTTAATTTAATGACAATAACCAACAACAACAACAACAACATAATTATTCAATGAAGAATCCTGACAGCAGACTTCATGGACCTCTGGCGTTTCATTTGGGAGAAAAAATTGAACAATGAAGCTTATTATCACTGCAGTGCAATTTTAAACTTATTAAAAAAAATTGAAGAAGGATCAATTTGTTTTTTATTTATTTATTATTTTATTTCTTATGATTCATTTATTATTCTGCAGCCAATCCCCACAGAAAGTCAATAAACTAATTAAACTGCACTCACAGATGAAGGCCCAAAAGATTTGGTTAGCAGTTTAAATAGGTCATGAGTTGAATTCATGCTATGAGCCAGCCATCAGAAATGATGCAATGAAATGATACCAACTGTTGAAGAATGGATACTTACAGGCAACTGTGTATATTTAACGGTAGAGTCTTCAGGATTTTCCTAAAAAAAAAATCCAATTTCAATTTTATTTCTAAAATAAAACTGCTGGTGTTCAAGCACCAAATTCACATTTAGAGCCTGTGCACTCAAACTCCCACCATCAGCTGTTTTTGCACTGAGCTCACAGTTTTGGAACATGACTGCTCTTGTCAGCACTGGAAATTGCTCTAAGACTGCAAGGGAAGCTCAGCTTTCCCTAAAATTTCCCCCAAAAAAGTGGTGATATGTACTACTGTGTGTACATTTCATTGATAAAATATGCGCTAGAATTCCTTCATCTGTTGTTCAGAATCAGCTACCTATCACAGGTAACTGGTTCGACCTCCTTCTCATTCATCCCCGCAGCATCTCAGCGCTTTAACTCAGTCCCTGTGCATTTTCTGACTTCAGCGGGGAAGCGTAGTGTGGGTTGTTCCACTGTGGAAAGTGGACGGTCATTGGATAAACGCCGGGCTTTGTCTCGCCCTTGGACGCTCAGCGTCTCTGGGGGTCTAAGAGGCAGTGGGCTGGCCTGGACGCTGGGCTTCTGCATGATGATTGGATGATCTGTCTGAGGCCGAGTCCCTTTTTGATTGACAGTGAAATGAGCCAGTCAGCGATCTTGAAGTATAACCCTTCACCGGAGCATCTTCTGTAGAGAGGAGCTTCTTCTGTTTAAAGCGGCTCAAGTCTCACACCGGCAACACAATGGGCCAAGGTCGTTTAAACAGTCTAACTCTGCTGGCCATTGAGTGAACACTGGTAAAGTCCCTGGGAAAAACACCTGGTTGGTATGACAGGGTCACAGGCCATTTTCTTGAATAGGAATGGAGAGTAGAATTAACGTTTAAATAAACAAATTTATGATGTAAGCCGGAAAAACATGAGCTTCTCCTCCTTGACTGACCAGCAGCCACCACTGCTTGTCAGTGACACTTCTTCCCCCTCAACCAATAAAAAAACAGAAAGGGATAGGACTTTTGATATCACTTTGCTGATTACTGTGGTACAGTGTAATTTCCAAGTCGAGAGTAGCTGAAGATGCAACTCGTTTCTCATTATTTGTTTGATGTTTTCTCTGTAAAGTGCCGTAACAGAAGAAAATGCAACAGAATAAATAGTCGCTACCAAGGGAGGTTGAAGTACTAAGAGACAACTCTCACAACCAAGCTGTTACAACTATGCTGTTATTATTTAGCGTTATGACGGCAGCGTGTAAATGTTAGGTCAGGATGTCATTTACATGGCACCAACAAATATGTCAACAATGTAATGAGCTACAGTACAGGCAAGTTGCCTCTGCATGCTTAAGTACAAATCATTGTTGTAACTATGACTGTCGACTTTCATTACTACTGAAAGACAAAGTGTCCAGTTACCTCTCCACCGTGCAGAGGTCAAAGGTCAGGGTGTAAAGCCAGTGGTGATTCAGTGTCTCCGTGGAGGACAGCTGAGCAGCGTGTGTGTAGTAACCGCTGCTGCTTCAGGCAACCATAAATCCGTCCTCTCTGACCTCCGCCCCCTACGGCTTTATGGCAGGTCGGCCAGGGCAAAACCTCGTTCATCAGCTTCGCCGTATTTCATCTTTAACACGCTGTCGTCCTTTATGCCACACAGCATCCTCTCACATGAAAAACCACCAACAGGAAGGATTCACCTCTGGCTCCTTCCAGCAGAAACCAGCTCTGTAGGAATTGGTTTGAACTGTCGGTTTACACAATACTCAAACAAGGAACCAGATGAGACCAACTGTGGCTGTTTCAGGCTGCAGGAGGACGTAATGGCCACTGTAGCCTCACTTTCTGCCATGTCCTCCAGAGAAGGTGCTGCTGGCTGTTGACAGGTGCTGAGGGCTCCACACCACTCAAGCAATTAGAGTTATAAATATCTCAGCCTTACAGAGGGCTTTTTAATAAAGTACATTAAAGTCTTAAGCTCACATATTCCCCTGAAATGCCTGGACTGCAAGGTGTTTAGACATTTCCTTCCTGTATGATACCTGAGACTTTACATTTGCACCTTTGTACAAAACCCTAAATTTTTGTTGTTTTTGTTGTTGTTTTAATCAATTGGTTATTACTTGTCTTCACTATAGCAGGGGCTAGTATAACTGGGTGCTTCATAATTGTATCTATGTAAACCTTAAACCCTGGACTTGTGTCTTAGCTGTTGCATTGCCACTTCTGATTAATGGCTGCTGCCATAATGCTATAGTGCTTTACTTCCTGGATGTGAACAACCACACATGACAGATGGTATCTTGCAGTGTGTCATGGTCTGTCAGTATTTGATCTAGTAAATGCAGATAGTGTTATTTAGGCAGTGTCTGCTCTAACTAACTGATAAATTCTGTACCAGAGGAATGAGTTACCAGCACAGGTTTATAGATCCTAATCTGCAAGGCTGGTGGTGCTAGCTCTGCTAGAGTATACTTCAGTCTTTATCTGTAGACTTTGTTACTCTGTTTAGTTTTCAAGTTTTGACTCAGTTTTTATCGTGTTCGCAGTGTTCTCTTTTTGAGCAGCTTTTACCTTACACTGAGTGAGTCCTCCTTGCCAGTAGCTGGAGCTGCATTATTATGCTTTGACGCCACAGCAAGTATGCGTCAGGTCCTGTTCAGACAACAGGAATTAACCAGGGAGAGTAAACAGTTAATTTATTTTATTTTTATTTTCAAAAATGCTAAAATTGTGAGAGTTTTTAGTTTTATTTTGCACTTATGTTAATTTATCAAAAACAAATGGTAAACTCAGTAAGAGCTGTTTATGTTTTATTTTGGACTTTATGACAGAGTGACTGTGCTGTCTTTGTTCACAATTATCTGTTAGTGTTCATTGAAATTTTATGGATCAACAGTACTAGTGGGGTTGGTACTCGGTATCAGTAAGGGGACGTACTGATGCTGGTATTGGTCTGGAAAAAGTGGTATCAAACATCCCTACGTCTCATATTGTCCTCTACCAGATTTCTCTGCTGTGAAACTGCTCGGGTCTTTCTTTTTTGGCCCCTGTGAACAGGCTGATGTTACCTGCACTCAGATTTTTTAAGTAACCCTTTGAGCACTCTAACCGGCCAATCAGAATCCAATGTTTAGGACATCAGTGTAATAAATGACGAAAGTCTTGACTGTGGAAGTGCTCCCTTGCTCTTGTGCTGAGCATGATAATTAATATGTCAATCTTCCCACTGAACTCCTCTGGTTTCTCAGCACTCCTGCTGTGAGAAGAAGAACCCCTCAGATTTTTAACCCTGCCATGACTTTTACTCCAGCACAAACTTAAAACCTAAAACAAACCTCAAGAAAAGGGGTCAGATTTTGGTTTAAAAGAGAATGAGAAATGCTTCAAGAGAAGGGGAAAAGGGAGAAGGATGATGAAATCCAACTCACAAAGAACAGGAGAGAGGGAAAGGAGGGTTGTATTGTGGTCCCTGTGCTGCAGCTGTAAGCTCTGATGGATTGTGGTTTTCATTGAAAGAGACCGCTGAATGGAGGGAAAGAGAAAGAAGGAGAGAGAAGGCATAGAAGCAAAGTGCTTCCCTTTTTCTTGTCTGTTTCCTAATCTTTTCTTCCTCTACCTCCTTTCCTCTCTTCTCTTTCACTCTCTCTTCCACTGACCTTTTCTGCTCTCTGTACAATATTTGTTTCTGTTCTCTCTGTCTCTCTAACACACACTCTCTAACACACACTCTCTAACACACACTCTCCTCCTCTCCTTCCAGAATCTCTCTCCCTCTGTCCCAAGGTCGAGTTAATGAATGACAGAGCATGTCATCAATTCCCCTTTCTGCCTTTACACCTGTCACACACACACACAAATGTTGTGTATTGATTTGTACGGCAGCAGCAGCTCTGTGTTGTCTGTCCAGTGAAACTTCGACTGCTTTTCATGCAGATTTTTTTTTTTAATTTTGTAGCTATTTTTTTAATCTCCCCAAAACTACTAAACAGGCAAAGTTGAGCATTTCACATGTGCATCATAGTTAGTGAAAAATACTTAACTAGAAGAGCACTCAGAGAGCACAGACCTCTGCCAAGCATATTGTGATTGTCACCAACACTTAAGTCCTACTTTAATGTTATACTCCATTTCAGCAGACTGTCTGCAACAATTTGGTGTTAGTTGCAGATTTGTACGATAATGTGTTACCTGACAGTGTTGAAAATTACAATGACCCAGTACATAATCAATATTTGAGATCTTAGTATCCAGAATATTGCCAGGATCCGGATCGTACTTTTACATCTGTCAGAAAATCCTGACCTTGTATTGTTTTGCAAAGCAATCCGACCATTTATTGTGGAGTTATAGACGCATATGGTAAAAACGATCCTATCTCGCAATGATAGAGAATCTTTTAAAAAAGTCCTGGATCCAGACGGTGATCTGGATCACCTCCAAAATTCAATCACTTCTTCCTTATCCCATTTTGAACATTTCCTGATGATGATGTTCACAGACAAACAAACATCAAACAGACAGACGGACAAACTCTCCCAAAAACATAACCTCCTTAGCAGGGGTAATTATTTTGTCCATGGTATTAAGATTCATTTATCTTCTAATCATTATGTTTCAGGGTCACTTTGCTGACATTTTTTGACTCCTGCCATTTAAGATACAAACCTACATGACAGATTGGGAATCTTGAGAGATAATAATGAAAGTCTTTCTGTTGGGGGGCGCATTTTCTTAATATATACTTCGCCCTCTGTAGAAGTCAATGGCTGCCAGTTTGAAAACAGGACAATATTTCTTAACTTTACATGGTAAAACAAATCTGAGCTTCACGTCCTTATCGTCACTGTGCAACACAGTTAAACAGAGAAGCATCTCTCCAAACAGTATTGGGGCAAAAAATAAAGAAAGAGGCTAAATACGACCAAAAAATGTCAGTTAAAATAACATCAGCAGGAAGGTGTGTCAATACACAGAGTCTATGATTTTAAAAACTACAGTCGCCCTGGTGATTTTACACCACAAGGTCTTTATCAACCACATTCCTCTTGCTTCTCCTGATCCGCAGCTAGAATGTTTTATTTCTTTCTTATTCATCGATCTGATCTTGGGTAGTCTTTTGTTTCAGTTTACATGTATGTAATCTGGAGAACGCTGAAATACAAAAAAAATGAGCTCCAGTGAAGCTCAGCACATAAACTACACACCACATGAACAGCAGCATGTCATCCATCTTCTGTACCTTTGATTTAATAAAGACATAAAGACGCCTCCTGATAAATCTGAGCAAACAGAGATCAAATTTAAGCACAATATTTCTTTGCTACATATGAAAGAAACAACATGTTTTTAACTTAAAAGTATTTGTTCATTTAAATGGTTCCTGAAGAAAATCTCTTAAAGCATAAAAGTAATATTTGTCCTCTGTTGTGTTTCAGAGTCTCCCATTGGTCAGATGCGTCCTCCTCACGGCAGCGCCACACCTCAGAAGAACAGTAACCTGCTGGTCATCATTGTAGTTTCTGTGGGTGCCGTCACCGTGGTCGTGGTGGTCATTGTGGCTCTCATCTGCACGCGGCGCTCCTCGGCTCAACAGAGAAAGTAAGATATGTTATTAACCTGCAAGAGGATAGTAAGGGTTAATGCTTTCTCCTGGTTGTTCTTTTTTTTTTTTTTTTAAGAAACACAGTGTCTGGAAAAACTTCAAAAGAGATATAACACTCACTTATTCTATGTTGTGTGTTGTGTTTGTCAGCTATGAGCTTTTTATTGGTCAACCCTGTCCATGCTTTTGTTCAGCAAAACCTGTCCATAGTCTTTTTTTTTTTGGTTGTACTTTTCTGTAATCCAATTGATGTAGGTTATATTGGGATTATTTCTCAATCCTATTTGTTTTGTTTGTTGATGTGTTTGATTCTGTGGCTCAGTTCATGAACTTTGAGATTGGTCCCAGCTCTTCAGGTTTGGTTTGGTAATAATTTTAGTTCAGTGCTATTTGATAAAGCAGTTCCTCAGTTTGCTTTCAATCTGACCCATTGTGTTCCTTTTAATGTAGTTTAATTTCATTTTCTGGGCTTATCCATGAAATAAAATAAAGGACTTCTTATCCATCCTAACAGGTTTCTGTAGGTATTACTGTGTTTTATAATCTACTTACAGGGTTCAGGAGCAGGTCAACTAAAGAATTCACATCCTTCTTTCTGGCGCTACTTTAATCTTTCTTCTTTCAGCGTTTTTCTTCTTGTTTGTATACAATGCAGCCGACATGGTTGCATGGCTGAGTTTCCTTTAAATCCTGCCTGCTGATTTTGTCCTCTTTGCTCTCCTTCACCTGCACAGGAAGAGAGCCAGCCACAGTGCTGGTAAAAGGAAAGGCAGCCAGAAGGACCTTCGACCTCCTGACTTGTGGATTCATCATGAGGAGATGGAGATGAAGAACATGGAGAAAGCTCCCAGTGTCGCTCCCTCAGGACATGACTCACCTATCCAGTCCTGCCAGGACCTCCCCCAGGTGGCACACAGCCAATCAGAGAGCCAGATGGGCAGCAAGAGCAGCCACTCAGGTACAGGGCAGGCATTCATTTTACACGTAATGGTCATTAAAATATTTTTTATCTCTCTGATTAAAATGAACTTTTTATCCTGTTTTTCAAGTCAGTCCAGCAATTTTTCTTCTGACCTCTGGCAAAATAAAAAAAGTTCCACTTTATTAACTTATTATAGTTGTTTGCCAGTCTGTCTTTTAAAAAACTTTACCTAAGAGTTTATCTCTTTGTTGCCCAGCAACATCAAAATACCATTATAATGATTATAATATGAGTGTACAAGCAACAGATTTCTAATTAATTTGCAGTGCGCTTGTTTTGAGGTGTGATTAAATACCTCATAATGGCCTAATGATTCCTGATCACTCTTGAAGGAGAGAAGACACATCTGTTAAGTAAAAAATAAATTGATTCTCTAAGAAAAGATACCTAAGTATCCTTGAAAAAAAATCTCTTATGAAAGCTCAGATATAAAAGACAAGCAAAACTGCCAACCCCTAGTTTTAATGTTTTAATGTCTGGGCATTTAAGGAGCCGATGGTGATGAAGCGTCCAGCAGTATCTCCACACTGGAGCGCTCCATTGCTACCAGGAGGGGAACTCGGGGCAAAATGATGATCCCTATGGACTCCCAGCCAAGCAACACACGTAAGAAACACCTTTTTTATGTGTAGTGCTTCTATTTGTGGGCTGTAAGGAATTAGATTTTTTTTGTCACTTAAGGTTCACAGCTTGAAAATAGAAATATATGTCCCACCTAAAAGCTTTTGAACTTGCACTTTTGATCTGTAAATCAACACAGCCAAAAAAAAATGGCAAAAAAAAAAAAAAACTCAAAAAAGAAGGCAAAAATAGTAAATAATAAAGCACATTTGTTGCTGGTAGCATCCCTCTCTGGCTATATTTTGACTGTTAACTTGAGAAGCTGGATCAGCACAACAGGGGGTACACACAAGCAGCTGGAAAGGAAATCCTTTCAATGTAGAGTGCTTAAAAAACTCATTAGACTTGTCATAAAAAATGAGAAAACCCACCCGGCATCACAAAATGCTTTAACTCTAAATTTGTTTTGCGGAGATTTACCTTAGCTTCTCTACTTTGAACAGGAGTGAGGAGTTCCAAACTGACTGACTGTTTTTATTGCCAAATTTGAGCCAGAAAACTGGAATTTTCCAAGAAGTGGAAATTTATCAAAAATGACATACAAGCACAAAAACACATTTTTCTGTTTGAGAACACAAGTAGATAACTGTAATTCAATCAAAAAGATAATTGTGTGCTTTGGTTTTTTTCTGCCTTTTGTAAAACAGTACATTTGAGAGTTTATGTAAAACAACAAAAATTAAAATTTAGCATTAAATATATTTATATTGAGGAGCTTGCACATCCTGGTGGATCAACCATTACAGAAACTGTTAATTCAGGACGGTGGTGGCAAACACCTTACACTGGGTGGGGGTCTTATAACACTGTTTAACACTGCACATATACTCAGATACATGACAGTGTGAACACAACAGACAAAGGTCAAACATGATAACTGTCCTGTGAGACTAGAACAGAGGTAGATTTAGCTTAACGCTAATGTGAGCATGATGACATGACATTGCTAAAGTGTTAATGTTAGCCAGGTGTGACATTTAACAAGCTGATGTTAGCATGTAAGGGAGACATCGTCAGGTTTCCAGGTATCGGTTATCACTTACAGGGCTAACATACTGCAAGTCTGACTGCATGATAAGGCTACACCACAAAACAGAGGATGCCCAGTTTCACCTATAGGGACTCATGAATATCTGGTACCACATTCCTTGAGGAACCATCCAAAAGCTTTTACTGTGCATGCAAACCCCAAGTACAACAATAATAATAATAATAATAATAATAATAATAATAATAATAATAATAATAATAATAATAATAATAATAATAATAATGATAATGAATTTTATTTGGGATGCAAGGGCCCTCAGGTGGTCAGGAAGGGTGCTCCACAGCATTGGCGCTGCAGCAGAGAAGGCCCAATCACCCATGGTGTGGAGCTTGGTTCCGGAGGCTCTGAGAGTGTTTTTGTTTGAGGAACAGCAGTAGCATGAGGAGGTCTAGAGGGAGAGCAGTTTCTTAGGTACTGGGGGGCATGACCGTGAATGCATTCATGGGTTAGGAGGGAGACCTTGTACTCAATTCTGAGTGGAACGTAGAGCCAGTGAAGCATTTTCATGAAGGAGGTGATATGGTCGTATTCACAGACCCATAGCAGGATCCTGGCATTTCTGTTTTGTATGTATGGCAGTCTTTGGAGGCTCTTGCCAGAGATCCCAATAAGCAATGCATTACAGTAGTCCAGCCTAGAGAAGATAAAGGCGTGGACGAGCTGTTTGTCAGGGTGAGTGTTGGATGGAGTTTGGAGATGTTACACAGTTCAAGAAGACCCCTGACTGACATGCCACATCACCAATAAACTAGAGTTGGTGTTTGGCAGGAAATCATTTCTGTGTTCATGGTTTGAATAAATCACTTAAAAAAATATATGTAAATCAGAATCAGTGTTTGGTTTACACAAGGTCATCAGGTCCTGGTTATATACAAACAGTAGAATCATGCGTCCTCTGTGTGATGCTTAGAGTAAGTCTGCAGCAGATGGGTGTCTGAGGGTGACGATGGTTCATCTCTGTTTCCTCTCTGTCCTCTTTGAATGGTTGAGATGTGAAATGTCTTTTATACAAAATCAGTGAAGAAGTTGAAGGAAGGAGAACTCACACGCTCACATGCAGACTCACATGCACACACCCACGTGCACACACTATTTCCCTCACTAATAATTAGCCTGTATGTTCTGTCAGACAGCTTCAGAGGACAGCGAGGGAACAGAGGGGATCTGAGGACTGGCAGGGGAAAGACACTCAGAGGCGAAGAGAAAGGCAAAAAGACTGAGACACAAAGAAATGAAGAGCTCTGAACCCTTGTCAAATGGGAATTTGAATATGTTTAACCCCAAAATACTGGATTTCCACTTTAAGTGTCACTTTAAAGTGTGTGTCTGGTTTCATAAATGTATAAGTCCAGATGAAAGGAGATCTGATGCCTCTGTTCTCCAGCAGAGACTCCTCTGATGCCAGGCATCATGAGAAGAATGACTCAAACAGACTTTGTGAACTCAACTGAAATGATGCTGCAAGTACAAACATAGTTATTTTGACTTGTTCTGTTTTTATGTTGGAAAAAAAAGGAACATTTTCGACAACGAATAAACCAAATTAATGGAAAAACATGTAAACCATACTGTCAAGAGCTCAACCCGACCAGCAGTAAAGACACAATCTTGCCTTAACCTGAAGTGTAACTTCAAGAAAGAAATGAACAGTAGAAAAAAATAGATTGGGCTTCATGAATGGCAGCACAAGGCTGAGAAAGCTCAATACAATATTAATCCAATAAATCGTTTTCAGCAGAGGAACACAGATCTTTCTTCTCACTGCAAAACTTTGTCAGTTGGCATATGTTCGTGTGTGTTACCATTCAAAGTCTTGAGTTAGCATCAGGTCTTCTGATATCAGATGTTATAACAGCATGGTGTTACCAATTAACAGTAAGAATGATGGGAGGAATGTGTTCAGCCCTCAGCAGTGAAATTTGAAGATTAAGAGAGTAAAGAGACGTAAATGAAAGGCGTCCAGCGAGCATGTCTAATCTGTGACATTAAACCCAAGTGTGACTGAAACAAAACAGAAAAAACTGACTTCACTCGAGATTTCGCAGCTCCACAAAGCTCTGATCATCTCCAGAAGTCTGACTGTTTTCAAAGTTCTGTTTGTTTCAGTACGCTGCAGGAGCTCCTCAGTCTCTTGTCTGTTCAGGCTGTAGCTTTATTCAGACCCCTGCTGGGTGTTACAGAAACAGTCAAACTACACTGCTGGTTTGGCTGATGAGATGAGGCCTTAGTTCTTACTTCTGGTCCCAGAGATCAACAACAAAGCTAAAATTTCCATTCCATTCAAAGCATGAGATTTGATTTGATCTGAAGTCAGAGCTTTCAAGCTCTTGGCAGCAGAATACACCTGAGCTAAACTGGTTCAGGAAACTGGATCATCAATATCTCAAGTCATCAGCAGATGTTGAATCTCTGCAGGATAACTGAGAACAGAGTTTAATGAATCCATGATCCAGTTTGTAGCAATGCAGAAAGATATCTGATTTCTACCAGTAGAAATAAATACACCCCAAACACAAACGAGTAAAAAATACATCCAGGAAAAAAAATGCTGCAAATCCAGACATGACAATGGATGTTTCATTGATAATATATGTGTCCAAAAGCTGATATGTTAAAGGGGATAGAATTAGGGTGTAAGTGATTTTAATGAGGACTCCATGTGATGGCTGGACAGCTGTGTCAGAGAGTCTCCAGAGCTGCAGCTCTCGTGGGTATCTCTGGTCTGGAGACGTCAATAACTTCCAAAAGTGGTTCAATCAGCAACAGGAGTAATGGAAAAGCTTGTTGATGAGTGTGGGGAGCGAAAGCTGGCTCCTGTGGTCTGATCCCCTTGCAGAGCTACTGGAGCTCAAACTAGTGAAAGAGTTAATGCTGGTTCTGATAGAAAGGTGTGTTATTACACAGTGATCACAGTTTGTTTCATATAGGGCTGAGTAACTACTGGTCAGGGAGAGCATATAAGCATATAGTTTGAGAGCAGTAGAACTGGGCCACAGAGCAATGGAAGAAGGTCACCTGAAGAAACAAATATAGTTCAAGGTGACTTCCAGATTTTCCAGATCTCAGTTCAATTCAGCATCCAACAGCCAAATCTGATCCACACACCTCAAAACATGCAGGACTGTTCTGTTAACAGAAAACCCAACAACAAGGCAAGATAAGAAGTTTTATCATCATCTCAACCCACCATGAGTACAGACCTTTTAACAACACTGTAAAAATGATTATGTAATGATAACATTACATAACAAAAAAATATATTGTGGTACAAACTACTTTAAAGTAGTTATCTAAACTACCGTTATTACCTTCATTGGGTACAGTTGGTCTCATTTCATAAGTTAAGTCGGCAGAACTTTAAATTATAGGTTTGAGGCTATAACTAAATTCTTTGAGTATGTTTCAGCAACGAATGGGGTCTCCTACTCAAATCTACAAGGGTCTTTAGCTTTTTTTTCAGTTCCCACATGTGCCACCATCTCTTCTGTTCTCATGTCCTGTGTGGATTTTAGGTGAATATTTTTGTTTGTACTGAGACTCTAGCTTTACAGTTGGTCAATTGGTCATGACTTGATTAGTGCGAAGGATGTGAATTGGCATGGTGGCTTTAACCCAGTGGTAGAATCAACGTCTCTTGAGCGGATGGTCGGGGCTTGATTCCTGTACACAAGACAGCTTGTCAGATGTGTGGGGTTGAGTATGAAATGTGTGAAACCGATGGTTTGTGTGGATGAGAAAGACTACCAATAAAATGTAATTTTCTAAACAAAAAAGTCACAAGCTTATAAATGTTTACTTTTCTATATTATTATTACAAAGAAATCAAAACTTTAGGTTATATTGAATGTAAATAATAATTTATCTCATCAAAAACATGTAGTTGGCTCAAATGCAAGATTAAAAATCCAGTGCAGTTGCCTTGAATTTTTTAGTTTACACTTTTTATAGTGACATAATTGAAGATCTTTGTGGACATTTAAGAAAGGTCCAGGCATTTTGAGAAGTTTTAGGACTTAACAACGATAAGAATCAGGTGCATATTTGACGCTGTCACACAGGAACAAGGAAAACTGATGGATGGTTTCAGTCACAGTGAGCTGCTCTCAGACTGTTGAACACTCCATCACAAACTGGAGCTGCAGCTCTAAATGGGAACGAGGTTATGATGCTGAGTGTTTGAGTGTTTTATTAGTGCAGAGTTTAAATGAATGTGTTTGTGTGTTATGTGGGTCACAGTAATGCAGAAAAACCCTTCAGGCCTCCTCATCCAACACACATAAATGCGTCCTCCTGTTGGATCGTTTTTTTCTCTCCCTTTTGTTTCACTTCCTGTCATGTTGTACTCTGAATCATTGGGTCTGATCTTTCCGTAAGACGTGTGCTAGGAACACTTCTTCCTCTCTTGTCTCAATTTATCCACCAGAACCCAGGCTTAGACATTTCATATTTCCCTTCTGATGTAAAACGCTCATGAGGTTAATGTTAATGGAAAACATATGAAACTGGAGATGTAATTCATAAAATCTCATTCAGGCATTGTGTTTCATACCAGTTTTAGGAAAATCAGGACAAATTATTCGCACTTACCATTAATTTAAAAAATGAAATAAAATTAAAAAAACTTCTTATCCGAAGTTTATTAAGAATTTGAACTTCATGGTGTTTCCCAAAAAGGCAACAACAGGCTACTTCTTTCATTGAAAATGTTAGTTGATCCCATTTACATGAGTCCCATGTTACTGGACAGTCAAATGGTACATGGGCATGGCTTTAGTTTCTGAAAAATAAAAAATAAAAAAAGACCCAGTTCGCCATATGTATGAACCATAGACTGTATATTTGAATGGGCCTTTGTTCAAAGACTGTGAAGCCAAAAGATTTAAGCTCCCCCTGCTGACTGCTGAGGTGTCATAAACCTTGCCCCTCTTGTGTTGAAATGAATCTGACATCAAACTAAAAACTTAAACCTCCCTTTTTTCTAGAGCTGCACGATTTGGGGAAAAGGTGCGATTTGCGATTAGGTGGAAAATATTGGGATTGCGATTATGCTTGCGATTTAATAAAAAAGGTTGTGTCATGATGAGTCTACAGATTTGCTTGGTTATCATGGAGAAAAATCTGAATTGCATGTGCTGACATTGCGATTGCGATTGCGATATCCTCTTTTGCGATTACGTAATTGCATGTGCTGACATTGCGATTGCGATTGCGATTGCGATAATCGTGCAGCCCTACTTTTTTCCAACATAATAGACCCTGAGGATACTTTCAGTCAGATGTAGAATGAAAATAAAATCTTCATTTCTGTCACTTTTCTGGCACTGTCTAAATGTAGTGTTCTAAAAGCTCCAGAAATATGTTTTTTAGTTTGATCCGATATTTTTGGGCCTGTATGCGCATTCAGTTGTTAAACAAATGAGACCATTAGTCCTAACATACTGTTGTGGTATGGCACATTTGGCTGTAACATTAGTTGCATGCACAACTGCACAACTGCACATAATTGGCCAGTTATCTAATTACAGAGCGGATTAAACTTATAAAACTGACAGCAGCAAGCCTTGTCAGTTTGAGACTTGGGTTGACTCCCTTATCTCATGCGTTCACCGAAAAAATGGCATATCCCTAATTCTAAACTTGCAGTATAGCTCCACATCGTCAAACTTTTCTCAAGATTTATTTTGATCCCTGAATATCAGTTATCTTTTCATATTTTGTCTTAAACGGTAACGCATAAGTACAATGTCCTCCTCTAAACAGCCAAACAGGTGCGGTAATCCTGTGGCTATAGCGTCTGTACCGGTGGGTTCGACCCACCTTTAATTTATCACTCTTTTGGGGCGTTAACCTGGCTCATGCATACCACTAAACCATTGTTTATTTTTTTATCATCGGTACAAACAGCCTGTTTTCCTTGCTAATGGCTGGACATGCATACAGGCTCTGGACTAAATTCCAACATCACAAAACAACATGAAGACAGCCTGCTCCTTTGTCTCCACAACTGTTGGCCTTTAAATGTGATTTTTTTTATGTTAATGGGATGTCTTTAACAAATCAATCTGATTAAATCACTGTTACTGTTTTTAAATTGGTGCATGAGCTCATAGCAGTAAATTCAGAGGCAGCTGTAAGGTCAAATAATTGCTGTTTTGTTTGAAAGATGACATTGTCCTGAAGGAAAGTTCATGCATGAATTTGAGTGTTCCAACAGCTTACTGCTAGAAGTGCTATGCTTTTATTTTCTCTGTTATTATGACTGAGTGCTTCGAGGAATAAAAAGGTCAGAATAAATAAACTGTTGGAATGCTTGCAGGAAAAATTTAAGGATATTAACCAAATAGTACCACTCTCCTTTAATTATCTGTTTGAGAAATCTCAGACCCCCGTAGGCTCTGCTGCTTGATCTCTTTGTCTGTTTGTGTTTCTGAGGCTGCTCAGAGCTTCTTTACTTTCTTAAGCCCCTTCAGCTTCACCCCAGCTCTGCAGACAACAATTCTCATTTCTTTATCATCCTCCAGTTTTTATCTCTTTGTGTCTGAAGTCTGAAGTCTGAAGTCAGCCCCCTGTTTCCATCCGTCTGTTTCAGGTTTCTCTCAGTGCAAACTTGTGTGGTTTTTCAAAACTGTTTCCATATTTTTCAGCTTTTTATCAGGTTGTTGTGCATGACTGTCTTGTACCTCAGAGTCTCTGCTTTCTCTCTGCTTAAATTATTCCTTTTCGCTGTTTTGAATAATCTGGTGTGAACTTCTGTCTCTTTGTTCTAGCTGAACCTTTTTTTTCTTTGAGTTTGGATCTGTTTACTTCATCTTTTCTAAATTTTCTTTTCTATCTATCTGTTTTATTCAATTTGTCATTAGATTGATCATCTCTTGTAAAAGCAAAAACAAAATATTTTCCTTTCTTTTTCTAATTTAGTCTCTTCCTATCTTACCACTCCTCACAAACATACAGAAGTCCACACACACCTGCATTAACCTGTAGCTCTCTGCATCACTGCACCAAAATCATCAATATTGTCAATCAATAAAGCTATTGATCAGACTTGCTCATCACAGCTGTAATCAAACCCTGCTTCTCTCTAAATGATCACAGCTCACACACACACACAGCACACTGACAGAGAGTAACATACCTCCTCAAGCTGCTGATCGCAGCCTTGCTGCTTACAACTTATCAATACTCCCCAATCAATGCTATTATTGATCAGGGCTCCATGGAAGCAGATCTCCTTGGGTTTGAAAGAAAAGGAAGCTGAGTGCAAAAAAATGCTCCCCCTTCCCTTCCTTCTTCTCCCCCTCCTCCCTTTCCTCCCCTACCTCTTTCTTCCTACTGACTATAAGCTTTAAATCATGGATGTTGTCTTGGTAAAGTTGCCTACTGGTTTCAGATGAAGCGTTTTTTACCACATCGAAACTGCTGAATCCCCAATCTGAGCAGAATTGAGAGGTGAAGCCGGTGGCCTTTGTAAATGTCCCCAACACATTCACCTTTGGTCGACACTAGCAATGCTCCTCTTTGTGCATAACATTGCAGGCTAATGATGGCTACACTGATGAGTGAACGTTAAAAAAAAAAACCTGCTTGAAACTGTACTGAAAAATAAATACGGCATAGAGGCAAGGATGTTTGTTTTTTTCAGTAAAATTATTGGAAAATTATGACAGCGCTCACAGGGGTTTGACTTTCACCTATTTTTAAGAACTGGGTCCTTTATAATGAGATGACACACCTCAGAGACCCCTTCCCCTAGGGAAACTTTCAACATCCCCGACTACACATTGAGTCTTCCCCTGAAACAGAAATATAATCACAGCAAACCATGTACAAGTGGAGTATACTAAAAGGTACAGTCTGTAATGTTCAACAGTGTTTATCATGGCGCACTTGGTAGAAATTAAATAACATATTTATATGAGTGTGTTTAAATAAGTTTTTAAATGTCTACTCATAATATATATATATATATATATATATATATATATATATATATATATATATATATATATATATATATATATATATATATATATATATATATATATATATATATATATATATATATATATATATATATATATATATATTTGTTTGTTGTTTTTTCAACTCAGAATGAGACTTTTATGTCCACATAGGACCAGGTCCTCTTCTGCAGAGGCTGTTTGCACCTCTTTGAACAAGAAATTAAACAGGCTGTTATGTGTGAAAAATATTTTGTTTGGAGACATTTTGATGGTAAGAACTTGAGAAACGGAGAACTAGGTTAATCATTCATCATGAGAGCTTCTTGTCCTCAAAGGGCACCATCATTTCATCAACAGAAGCAGTAAGCAAGGCAGTGTTTACATACAGGCATCCTTTTTTGTTAATACTTATAAATCCAGAGAGGCTCCTTTAAGTAAAAAATAAAATAATAAAAGCAAAGGCTTCTCACAAATAAAGAAACACAGACATGTGTACGTGTGTGATGGTGGTGGTGGTGGTGGTGGTCAGGGCAGGGGGGGTACCTGAGGCAGTGTAATCGGTCCCCTGAGTTGGACTCCTTGCAGTTTCCTCTCAAGGTCACATATGAACTCTGCCTGCTCCAACTGTTTCTGCCCCTCACTCTGTGAACACCGACTGATGCACACTCTGCTTGTTTCACTTCTTTGCTGCGTGACTCTATGTGAGAAGCAGTTATAGCTACCATAAAATGACCACATTCAATTATATTTAAACACATCCAATTTATTATTCCAGCCCAGTTTTTTCTCTTTTTCTTCTTTGGACATTTTAAAATCCTTGTTAATGTGAGGGGATTTAAGAATTTTACATCCCTACACCAGTCATACCTAAAGTATTAACCTGCTCTGTTGTCAGTTTCAGAATAAACCCAAACTTGGGGCTGTGTGAAAACATAAACCTAATGAGAAAATACTTAGCAGGTAAAAGATCAAGTGAGAAGTGGATTCATTTCCTTCGTCTTTTGCACAATGTAATGGCTGTGGTTTCTAATGGCTACTTAAATCTGTTGCCATTGCTATTTTTGTCCCCACTTACAAAGAATATCACCCTGGGTGCATTGAGCACTTAACGGTTGCTTGTATAATATACTGCTTTATTCAGACGTTATTTCTCAGTGTTTAGCAGCTGCAATAGTCATACAGTGTGTTTGTGAACTACTCTTTCAGATTGCTGTTTCCAATCAATAAACTCCTAACTGATGGTTTTGCCTGTTATATTCTTTAGTGATTTTTTTTTCTATTCAGTTTAAAAACTGTTGTGTACTTTTTATTCCAACCCTGCTCAGTTTTTTCCCCTCTGGTTTACAAACTTTCTGAATTTTCTGTTTCAGCCGTGGTCAGTGCCATCCCAGTGCCAGCTCTGGATTCTTCTCAGTATCCAGGTATCCTGCCTTCTCCTTCCTGTGGCTTCACTCACAACAAGTTCAGCCTGAGACCGATGCCTTTCCCCAGCCTGACTGTGGACAGAGGATACACACCAGGTACTGCAAAACTGCAAATATCACTCTGTGTTTTGGTATCAACACAATGTTTTTTTCTTTATTTATCCTGTGTGCTGCATTATACCACTGTATAAGCAGAAAGTAGCAAGTTTTTCAGATGTCTGTAGCTTTAGCTTAATAAGACAACAAGATACCAGGTAGTATAATGTGCCTATTATGTGTAAAGTGCATTTTTGTTAGAATTACAGATTTATAGATTTATTTTAAAGGTCCCATACTATGCTCCTTTTCTGCAGTTTAATATGGATCATTGATGTCTTCATGAAATGGTAGTAAAATGTTTTGGTCCAAAAAGCCAATAAATCAAGCACAGCAGCATTGTTTCCAGGCTCTCATAGCCCCTCTGTTCAGAACGCTCTGATTTAGTGGGCATGACATTCATATGTAAATAATCCACCGCTGATACCGCCCCGCTCTTCCACGTCACTGAGAGCGGCGCCACAAGCTCCGAGTGCACAATGTTAAGAAAATAGAGAAGCTTGTTTACTGTAACATTGCAGGCTAAAACAACAGGCTATCCACAGCTAAAGTTAACATCCTGAAGCTAACACAGAGACAGGAGGGGCACTGAGGAAAAGCTCTCACATCTGCTCCACAGCACACAGCATTTAAAATACTCACATTTCCAGCATCCAAGGTTTGTTGGCGGATGGTTGGTAATGTGCCTGGACTCAGGACCAGTCTGTTCTATTCTAGCTAGCTAGCCCTCTGTTGCGCTGTCCAAATTTGGAAAAGCAGTCAGCCGTGAAGTGACTAGCACACACATGCACGGTTTTACTGAGTGTAGCTGGCACATTTCCTTGATAAATGAACTCTAGCCACTTAGTCTTGTCTTCTTCTGAGATGGGAAGGTTGTGCATGGATCTATGTGGCTGTTTACAACCAAAAACAGAGCAGTGATGGATCTTCAACTTTTGCATTCTCCTCCCTGCTGCTGGAGAGATTTCTCTTCAGCAGCGGGGAGGGGAGTGGGCGGGGAGGGGGTGCGGGGGTATCTGCTCTGGTGGACCAATCAATGTCACACTTGGTCCTGATTGGTCACAAAAGGGTATCGCTGACGTCGGCAAATCTCCAAAATCTAAACAGCTCGTTTTAGGTCAGGATTTTACATTTATAAGCACTACTAAGTACAGGTTTGTCATTAAATATCACATTTTGTGGGCTGGTAGGAAAGCCGAAGACTCACAAATTTTACTAAAAGACCTAATAAAGTGGTTTTTGCATAATATGGGACCTTTAAGTCTTATGAGAACGTACAAAGAGAAAATGATGTATTTTGATACCCAAGAAACAATAGCAGAATTGCAATTGAATATTTTTTCTTGCCTTTCCTCCCCTTATTAAGCATGATTCTGACACTAAACAAACTTGAAAACCAAAGCAAACAGCCACGGGAAGAAATGCTCTGAGTTGTAAACGAGTAGAGGTTTAAGAAAATGACACAAAAATAAAACACAGCTGAAAATACTAGCATAATCAGATAAATGGATGGATAAAGAGAGACTTTCACTCCACATCAGCAGCTAAGCCTTCCCCCTCACCAAAACTGGGAAATTACTACTTTGTGAAATTTGCTGTAAAAGATTTTCACTCTATATAAATGAGAATCTGTGTGTCTAAACCAGCGGGAACAATGGAGGGGGGATCCTTCCACCAAAGTATGATCTCAGTATACAACTGGATAAGCTGCCAGGGGTTTCCTTGTTTCAAGATTTGTTTTAGAGTTTTTATTGTAAATTTAGCCCTGAAGTGAGATATTGGTCATTTCTGACCAGAGGAACTTCTAATACTGTTGCTAGCCCACTACCACTGACTCACTGCTATTATGGTAATTATCAGAATATCCCTTCTATAGCTCTTGATATTTATCTACAGGATCACAGCATCAGTGAAAGGTAAAGATTGTAGAACAGCTTTGACCTCTGACAATGACAGAGGGCTCACACTGCAGTATCTTCATCTCTCCGCATCCCTCTCATCCCCCTCCTGTTCTACTGAAGCCTCATTCTGTTGCAGAGCTAAATGCTGGACGACGTGATGGGAGCAATAATTCAGTAATTCGGTAATTGGCTGATTCCTGGTCGGCTTGTATCGGTGATTTAACATCAGCAGAGAGGCGACGAGGAGCTTCAGAGTCATTGAATTAGCTGACACAGCGGGAGGGGTGATCACTGCTGGCAGAACACACACGGAGGAAAATGTAATTAGCCAGAGATTCACAGGGAGTTGATGTGGGGGATCAACTTTAAAGCCACACAAAGAAATTGAACAAGATAAACTACAAATATGTTCATCACATCCTGGTTAGTTCACAAGCTTTATTTCTCATCTTTATCCTAACTGGGAGAAATTCCACTCAAACTCTTGGGATCCAAGTTTTTACACAGCTGTCAAATATTTATTTTGGGTTCTGCAGAATTGTTGAGTGTGAACGATGCTATTGCGAGAACAGCAAGGATATATAAAAATTGGAATATTACCCCTTGAGTAACTCATGCCTCAAAAAAGAGCTGGAACAACTTGATGCACGTGTTACGTTTAGGGTTACCTAAAGTCGGCCTATCACTTAAAGGATTAAAGGACTAATGTTTCAGCAGGACCTGAAAAAATTGGTCCATGCATTTTGGTCCAGTGTCTTTACAGGTGTGATGAAAAACAAAAAAGTGGATCACATGAGTCCTGTTCTGAGGTCTTTACACTGGCTCCCTGTTTGTCAGAGGATACATTTTTAAATACTCCTGCCTGTTAACAAAGCAATGAATGGATTGGGCCAAAATATATATCAGTGAGCTTCTAACCCAGTACGAACCTTTAGGACCACCCAGGTCATCTGGAACAGGTCTATTTCCAGAAGCAAATGTGGAGAAGTAGCATTCAGCTTTTATGCTCCAAATACCTGTAACAGACCCCCAGAGAGCACCAGGTCTGCTGAAACCCTCAGCTTTTTTAAATCCAGGTTAAAGACTCTCATTGATATATATATATATATATATATATATATATATATGTATATATTTTAGTATCAATATTTAAACAAATTTTCTTCATTTTTTTTTCTATTGCACAACTCTGCACTGTGACTTTTATGCTTGTATCTTAAAAGCTGTTTTAACCTTCTCTTCTACCATTTAGTTTTGTTTTATTCTATTTCATTATTTTTTATATGATTTTTTAAATCATTTTCTTTTGATATGTTTTGCTGACCTTTCAGTGTGTATTTGTATTTCTGTAAAGCACTTAGAATTGCCTTGCTGCCAAAATGTGCTGTATGCCTTGCCTAAAACTCTAAGATAGTATAAACACCTGTGCAAAACAGAAACCCTAATGGAGCCATGGTGCTTGAATACCCTGTTTCAAGCTGTAAATAAGTTTGATGGTACTGTTTTTGTACCAAACAGGTAGGAAAACTTAAGGCATTGGAGCTTCTTTAGCTGGCAGCGGTAGTCAGGATGTTATTGCTATAACCTTTGCCAGTAAATGCACGTCTTTTCATCACATGCTGAGATTGATGTAAATATTTGCCCACATACAGAAAGGATCTTTTCAAAGATAAGACAATTTGTGAACATATAAACAAGCCCCAGTAAAGCCACCAGACTACACCAACAGAAAGATAGTGGTTGTTTTTTCTTTGAAACCAGCAACAGCTGTAACATCCCTCCTATCAGAGCAGCCTGAGCCCTTTGAAAGAAAACATAATTTTACCTCCCTTAACAAGGTCAAGTGAAAGGATCACCAAAGAAAGAGGACATATTTTAAAGGATAAGATGGTTTTTTTTTTTTACTAGAATCAGCTGTTATGTGACTCTTTTCAAAGCAGCCAGTATCCACTAAAGAAAAGCAGAATTGCTGAATTGAAAATAGCTAAGTTTTCAGAGCACAAGGTCCTTGGTCCTTTTTTGAGCCATTGTGTTGTGATGGAAAAGTGCTAACACTGCAAAATGTCAGTCTCACAACAACCATTGGCAATAGATTGGCAACTCTGGTACATTCCTCTCCAACTTCCTGTTTACAACTAATCTAATCATGTCACAAGTTACCCAATGCAGCAGCCTTATGTCATCATCTGGTGTTGGAGTCAAAATCTATTTGTAAATATTATTAATGTAAACAAGGCAAAATAATAAGTATGCAAAACTGGCTCAAAAACTAATTTTCTACTCTCCATTCTTTTAAACTTTCCTCAGCTCTCTATCTAATTTTGTTGTTAGCAAAAACTGCGCAGAGCTGAAGGTAAAAAGGAGTACAGCGTCTTCATTGGATCTTAAAGTTACGTAATCTTTTAAATTTGCTTTTTGTATTGAAGTTTTTTTAATTCAAATAGTTTGAGACTGATTATGCAAACAACTATCTTCTGCGCTTCCCTCGGGGGAGTCTGCATTCTTATTATGAGAATAAATTTGACAGGATTGCTATTAGGGAAAAAAATCAGAGAAGATACAAGACATAAAAAGTCTCATGTGGTTTGATTTGAGGTTGAAAATTATATTTATGTGACTTTACACAAGAGAACAACATTTCTCCAGTCAAGAAGAACAGGAAATGACATCTGATGCTCTATTTGCTAAAAGGAGCTGGTTTTCCCCTGGGGGAAGAGCAAACTGAGATAATTTAATAGATCACTGCTCCTCTCTGCTTTAAAATCTACTTTGAAATAACATGTAGATTTATTCTCTTCACACATTCATAAAAATCTCGATCTGAGTTTCAAGCACAGAGCCTCTGCTTTTCATTCAGCTCTTGTCAGTCATAATTGAGTCACAGAAGCACATTTTTCTTCATTTAAAACCACTCAGTGAGAGAATCACAAAACAGCTAAGGTTTTCCTGACAGTTTCCTGCTGCCTCCCATCAGAGCAGGACTGAGGTTTATGTTGAAGTAAGTCAGATGATGGAGAGGTCCTCGGTGGGTGGTTCTAATGGAAGGATAAGAGGAGGTAGATTGTACCTGGGCAGATCAAAAAGAAAAAATAGAAGACATTTTCTCCCTCTATTACACCCTGAGGTTGTTCTCCTGACTTTCTTTCCTTTTCTAAGATTCTTCTTCATTAGTTTTGAGACTGTTCTTGATATGGTTTATATTCAAAAAGTCTCCATACATTATTTTGCAGCATGATTTAGAGCTGATTGTAACCAATGAGGTAAGCAGTGGCAAAGAAAGTTAAACATTGTTGGTGTCAACTATAGACTGTATGAAATATGGACTTAGCCTCTACGACATCACCGTTCCTGAAACAGCAAAATGGAGCCAATCTGTGGACGTAGCCATATTGGGTATGACGCAGGCTTTGAGCTTCCTTTCTAACAGCAATAGGGCGCCTATCAGTCACATGAGCTAAGATGTGTCTGGTTGGACAATCATATAATTCTAGTGTCCTCTAAACCTACTGCAATCAGAAAAATTCACCCCTGAAAAAGAAAATTGCTAAGCTGTTTTTTTTAAACCAGGCTGTAAATATGTTTTTTTAATGCTGTCAAAGTCAGTTTTGTTTTTATTTCTCTTGGTGTGTATGTGGTCTCAGGTCATTCTGCAGACGGCCTCATGCAGATTCTTGATGAGCAGCAACTTTGAGCACTTTTGCGTAGGCTTCATTATTCTAAACCCGATGTCACCTCGTGGTGTTAACTGAGCACACAGAGTCAAAAAAATTAATACCAAGGCAACCCAGAGCTGATGTCCGACCTTAAGCAACATATAAATTTGCATTCATCCCACAATTCTGAGTTTTTGCATCCAACATGGTCTTGACAAAGGTTTTTTGTGGCCTATCGCCAGAGGAAGTTGATGTACTAGTTTTGCATTTCAGTTTGCACAGGCCTCTGTTGCCCTGACATGGTCAATAAAAAACAATAAAACAGGATTGCTTCAAAATTTACCAGAGCAAAATGTTCTCCAGCTCATTGTTCTCAGTAATGTTTTGAGCCCTATTAAGGCTAAGCAAACCAGTCTGCTGAAGTCTGAAAGAGTCGTGGGAATACTTTAAGCATGTGACCTGTCACAAATGTTAAACACTACATGTCCCGCCCTGAAAATACCTGGACCTGATCCGCACTTTATCACTTCCTGTCTGCAAAGATGTCCAGTCTGGGGTACCTGTCAAACTCCTGGACAGGCTCCAACATGTGCAAAACTCAGCAGCAAGGTTTCTGACTTGCATCAAGCCCTGTCAGGACATCACCCCTACTCTCTTCCACCTTTGCTGGCTGCCAGTCAAATTCTGCATCGATTACAAAATCCTCCCCCTCACCTCCAAGTCTCTCCATGGACTTGCCCCCTGGTATTCAAATGACCTCCTGACACCTGCACTCAGCTCTATAAGCTGTGGTCTTCATGCTCATGTCAGCTGTACACCAAACTGGACTTTCAGAGACAGAGTCCTCCCTGCGTCAGCCGGCCCACTGCATGGGACTCTCTTCCTGCAGTGTTGCGCTACGGACACTTTTAAAAAGCTGCTCAACAAGGCCTGAAGTCCTTAAACTCAACTGTCATTGTTAGTAACTCCCTCTGCCATTTTTGTCGTGTATGCCTGGGTCTTTTTGAAGGCACTATGAAGAGTAAATCAAAGTTATGGAAATAAATAATCCAGGTTTGGGATTTGGGATTTAGGATCAGGTAATCCATCTGTTTTGATGAAAAACTGGATTGGATAAGCTTTAATAAGAATTGGTTCCCTGATGGTCTCATTTGCTTTTGAAGGCAAAAAAGTTTATTTGCATCGCACATTTCGGCAGCAATTCAAAGTGCTTAACAGAGCTACATAAAGACATTAAAAGGTCAGCAAACATATGAAATAAAAACAAAAACAAGTTAAAAGCAAAAAAAAAAAGGACAAATAAAATGGCAAAAGGGAGGTTGAAACAAATTATGAAACAGATATAAGCAAAAGAAGTGTCAGTGCAGAGTGTGCAATCAAAACGATATTTGAATCATTCAAAGGCAGCTGTAAAAAGGTGAGTCTTAAACCTTGGTTAATGTTTTTCTGGATACTTGGAGAATCTATGCTGAATGGTGTTTCTCCATGTTTGCTTCTGAAAGCATCTGTAACAGCTGTTCCAGATGACCTGAGTGGTCTTGATGGTTTGAACTAGAATATCATCATTGCTTTATATACCAGCAGGAGTGTTTTAAAATCTATCCTCTGACAAACAGGGAGCCGGTGTAAAGACCTCAAAACTGGGCTGATGTGATCCACTTTCTTGGTTTTAGTCAGGACTTGAGCAGCAGCGCTCTGAACCAGCTGCAGCTGTCTGACTGATCTTTTTAGGGAGACCTGTGAAGACACTTTACAGACACATTAGTCCTGTAATCCTCCAAACATTCTTTAAGTGACGGAATGTGACTTTTTAACTGTCTTAATGTGCTTGTTAAAAATTCAGGTCTGAATCCATGATCACACCTAAATATCTGGCATCGTCACAGCATTTTAAAGGTATGGTCAGCAGGAATTTTTGCGGCTCGTTAGTAAATACAACATTCAAACTGGGCTCCTCCTCTTTGGCTCAGTGCAGGTGGCAGCCCATGTCCACTGCCTCCGACCGTGACTACGTGAATACATTCACTGGCCCAGTAACCACCTATAACATCATGTTTCTACATTGAAGAGACTTGAGAGCCATACATCAGACTTGGCACATTAGCACAAACTAATCTTGGGTATTTGATACACACCTGCTCAGCAGAAAGCCAACTCAGGCCACTCTTCCCCCCATGCTGCTCTCTGAGTAAAAGACAAGCCAAGCTTTACCACCAGGAAAAAGCCTTATCTGGTTGGCGTTTCAGTTGAGTCTTTCTTCCTCCGTGCTACATCCACGATCATAGCTTCCACCTGTGATCATCAACTTGCCACAGGCTGAGGAGACGGTTTGAGGTAGACACAGACACTGACACACAGTTATAGATGCCCAGCAGTGATGATTGAGCAGGATTATTCCTGAAAAAGTTGATATTATCTTTTTTAGGAAAACCCTGCAGACCCTTCATTTTACTTTCGTGTCCGAAGCTGTTCACTGACTTTCAATGACTCTGCTTTGGCTCCAAAAGCAACAACCTTAGTTTTATCTCTGTTTAGCTGGAGGAAATTAAGGCTCATCCATCATAATTCGGAGGTCATGAAGAGGTATCAATGTTCAGGTTCAAGCAGTTAAAAAAACTCCTCGCAGAAGGATTTCAATTTGTTGAAATCTTGGTGCTGATACGTTATATATATTTTTTGGTTAAAGAACACAAATAATTAAAGAATTTCCCCAAATCTTGTCTTTTTGCTATGAAACCTTCTTGGTTCTGCTGCTATTTTATCCTCCAGCCCTTCCTCTCCTTCTGCTCTAACTGTCTGTAACCTCCAAGTGCCTACTTTTCTATGTGGTCTATGATTATGCAGGGTCCCTTTCAAGACTTCATCATGTTTCTTGCTCTTATATCAGCCAGCTAATGAAGTCACGGTGCTCCTACATGTAATTAACGGCTGCCTTCTCTCTCCTGTGTTCACTCTGATCCCAGTGGCTGTAGCTACATGAGGAGATTCATCTCTCGTGTCACATCAGAGCCATGCTCCTGTCAGGATTTCTCTTTACTCCAGCTCCTCCTCCTCCTCCTTTTCCTCCTCTCTCACAAACATTTTTCTGTCACGATAAAATGAAATTTCTCACAGCAATGCAGACACATCATCAAGAAACTCGACAAAGAAAAAGAATAAATCTGTGAACCTAGCAGAAGTCTGGGTTTCTTTGTGCATGAGGAAAACTTTTATTCATAGCTGAATTTATTCCATAACGTGGTTCATTTTTTAGCATTCATTAATCTGTGTTCACTTTTTCTGCTTTGATGAAGATAAAAAAACAAAAAGAAAGATAAAACCATTCTTACTGTATATATCAAGGCACCAAAGGTCATAAAACATACAAAAGAAAACTGATGTATAATATCTTGAGTCCTTGAGGAGCAGCAATTTAAACAATTATGGTACATCTTCCCAGAACAGAGCAGCCAACATCAAATGATTCACAATAATTGGATGTTTTGCTTTATGTCCTTCCCTATCTGTCCCCATTTTCCCTTCTGTCCTAACATCTCGTATCTTTTTACCCACAAGCCAACTTTTCCTCTTTTTCCTCCTCCTCCTCCTCAGCTATGCCTTCAGACACCTCCACAAACCCCCTCCTCCCACAGCAGCCTTCATCCCAACAGCCAACCCCCCTCCTACCCGGCTCCTCAGCCTCGTCTGTTGAGCATGTTCCTGTTGTTGGTCCAGTCCCTGGGGCCCCAGCAGCTGTTGGTGGGGCTGCACCTGAAGAGGTCCAAGCTGGGAACAATCGGACCATCCCTACAGCCTGTGTGCGACCGAGCCACCCGCTAAGAAGCTTCACCAACCCTCTGCTGCCACCACCAATGGGGACCATTGACCCCAAGGTGTACACCTCTATGTTGCCACAGTCCAGTAAGTAGTTCTGAATGTTTATGTGTCTCTGACTTCATAAATTGAGATGCTACACTCATAATTACATAAAAAGTAAAAGGCTTCAGCTGAACTCAAGATATTTCTTTCCAGATAAGATAAACATAATCCAACATAAATCCACACACAAACATCAATTTGTCAAACTGCCTGATGGCATAGCCTGTAATGACATATAATGAAGTATCATTACAAAATGTAACACTACCTGCCGAAACCTTGTCAATCGCATGACCTTACTTAAAGGTCCCATATTATTCTCCTTTTCTGCAGTTTAATATGGATCATTGATGTCTTCATAAAATGGTTGTAACTTGTTTTGGTCCAAAAAACCAATAAATCAAGCACAGCAGCATTGTTTCCAGGCTCTTATAGCCCCACTGTTCAGAACGGTCTGATTTAGTGGGCGTGACCTTCATATGTAAATGAGCCACAGCTTATACCGCCTCGCTCTTCAGCGTCACTGAGAGCGGCGCCACAAGCTCCGAGTGCACATTGTTTAGAAAACAGCGAAGCTTGTCTACTGTAACATTACAGGCTAATACAACAGGCTAACCGCAGCTAAAGTTAGCACCCTGAAGCTAATACAGAGACAGGGTACACTGGGGAAAAGCTCTTACATCTGCTCCACAGCACACAGCATTTAAAATACTCACATACTCAAATGGTTAAAAAAAGAGAATCGCTGACGTCGGCAAATCCCCAAAATTCAAACAGCTTGTTTTAGGTCAGGATTTTACATTCACAAGCACTACAAAGTTCAGGTTTTGTCATTTAATATCACATTTTGTGGGCTGGGAGGAAAGCCAAAGACCCACAAACACTTAAAGACTTAATAAAGTGATTTTTGCATAATATGGGACCTTTAACAGACTTACAAATTCTTAACCTTTTAAACCATGACATGATAGCATATTGTGTGTTTACTTGTAATGGCACAACTGGCCATTTAAGGTATATAATGTACTTTTTACTTATTAACTCAGGTATGATAACCTAGCAAGCAAAAGTCATGAAGCAAATGGTAACATAGCCAATAATGACAAAGAGTGTTACAAGATATATGAAATTGAAACAAAGCTTATGATGTTGCACTTCATCACAGAACTCTGTATCATGATTTTGTAAAATAGTATTTTGTGATGTTATGCTCATAGCATCATATAATTCATCATGGGAGACCATATCACATCACATTGTACTATAGTGTAACTTGATATGATAAAACTCATGGTTAGTTACTTAGGATGAGGTGATTTTACCATAAGTAAGAGGCCAAAAAGTACATGATCCATTGTCATAACTATAAGAGACCATGTGAATTGAATGTGGTACATATAATGTTATACATTTTCTCAAACAAGTATCACAGATGTATACCCTCACTATGCTTACTGTAAACATGTGTTTCTGACATGTGACAGAGGAATATGTGTGGCTGTCAGAGACATGGTCTGCCGATTTGTGTATTTTTCCAATAACAAACTAAAACCTCTCTCCTGGTAGAAAATATATTCTTCTCCTGGACTCATAGGATTTTATTATGATTTTTGAGGTTTATCAAATATGACAAGAAAAATCGTATTCTTAAACTCTCCCCGTCTGGTTCTGCTCTGCAGCTCATCCTGCTTGTTTTTGATTTTTTTTTTCTTCAGTCAGATTCAAGCAACTCTTTGTTTAAGCTGGATCCTCTCTGCTGAGCCGCTGCACTTTGTTTGATATTTTATTCAAGCAAGCTAAATGTGTTAGCCTCAGGCTGCTACACTCTGTGTGCATCTAGGTGTGTGTGTGTGTATGTGTGACTGGTGTGTGTGTGTGTGCAGTTTGTGAAAAATATGCTGTAACCCACCCTGACATTAGCCAGAGGGTTGGGTCTGATCAGGACTGACCTCGCTCTGGTTTTTCTATCTTTATGTTACCTGTCAGTCCACTGTACATTTACCCCCCACGCACACTCACACACACACACACACACACACACACACACACACACACACAAACAAACGCACACCATCATTTTTCCCTCTTTTTGTGTCAATCCACAGTTTTGTTTTGTTTTTTTCTTGTTTATTTTTAGCCATGCTTGAGGGCTTTGGCAATGGTAACCTCGGTCAGTATCAGGAGGGTTGTCTTGAAATGTGGTGCTAGCATCAGTAAAACCTCCATCTGATCTGATCCTGTTAGTTTTTCCTCAAGTCAAAATGTCACCCCTAAGACTTCTCCATTCAAGAGCTTATGATCATATACAAAACCCTTGATTTCAAACCTCTTAACCTTGATTATCTACTAGGTGGTGGACTATATTTCCGAACAGAACATCTGCTCTGTATTAAACAGACCTAGCTTCCAACTTCAGTGTGAATGAAGATGAAGAGCACACATTGTAGCTCTGTCCAGCAGATAGAAGATTTACTGGTGGCTCATTTTCTCAATTAAGTGCAAAAGAAGAGCAAACTGAACAAAGCTGGTTCACTTGAAGGGCATGTTAGCACTTGACTGCCATTAAAAGGATCTGCTTTGTAAATCAAACCTTCTGATGGAGCAGGCAGTGGCCATAGTTGAGTTCAAGTGAATCGACACAGCTGTTAAACTAATTTGTCAGGAACAAATTGATAGCTGCTTTCAAAACACCTGATTGGCGCTCAAACCATTTATTCTCTGAATGGTTTTTGTCATATATCTTCACAAACCTTCAACATATAAGCCAGTGGAACATAACCCTCCAGAATGGACACTGTACATGAGGTATGATCACAATTCAGGTTTGGTATCAGGGCTCATTCTCAATCTGTCTTCTTTACTTTCTTTGTCCTTTATCTTCCCTTCTCATTCTCTCTTTTTCTGATCTTTCTGTCTCTCCCTCTGGTCTCATCCTGTCATTCTCCGTGATGGCCTGCAGCAGTGTGAATAGAAAGTAAAATCCTTGTCTACAGTTCATGTGATCCCTGGACAGTACGTGTGTGTGCGTGTGTGGAGGTGTTGTGTGATCCCTGGACAGTACGTGTGTGTGCGTGTGTGGAGGTGTTGTGCTTTCCTTACTTTTGTGGGTGTGTATCACCTCTGTGTGTGTGTGTGTGTGTGTGTGTGTGTGTGTGTGTGTGTGTGTGTGTGTGTGTGTGTGTGTGTGTGTGTGTGTGTGTGTGTGTGTGTGTGTGTGTGTGTGTGTGTGTGTTTGTGTGTTTGTGTATGGGGGGTGGAGGGGTATAGTTCCATTATGAGTCTGTTTACACACCCAGGTGGCCTCAGATTAACATTGATTTTCTCCTCCTGGAAACCTTTCCCTCAGAAATAGTGAGCCTGCGGCGACTTCCACAGACTCCCCACTCACCCTGTGACCCCCTCCCCCATCCCCTTACACAGAGCCTTAGAGCCAGGCAGCGCTACCTTGACTGCCCCCTCTTCCCCTCCATCTGTCTATATAGAAAGGAAAAACAGATTTGTGAGTGATGGTGTTAGATGTTCACGGCTGGTCTTGTTTGTGTGTTTATCCGGGCTTGAATGACTCCCTGGGTGAAGAGAGAGATGTTTTCATGGTTTAATTGGATTGTTGTGGTAAGGGAGAGAGATGGAGGGAGAAAGAATGACCTGAACCAACTGAAGATTGATGTTTGCCACTTAATAAATTTGTAAGATGGATAGAAAGCTGCACAGGGAAAGAGGTTACACATTGTCCTTTCTCTAATATGTCCAATGTTGTGTCAGATGTTGAAAGACTCCACTGATGAATTCTCAGTCGGTGTATGAAATCATATTTTCTTTGTTCTGGTTTTGTTTCCATCAAAACTAACCCAACCGCTGTAAAGAAAAACAAGAAACAGAAAAAACTGTTCTGACTAAAATGTTTAATGCCACTGATGAAACAATGTAAAGTCCTTTTCAGGGTCAATCAGATGAATTTATTTATTAGGTGTGTTGAATACCTTGACTCTAATTGGTCAAATCTCCAGTGGAAGGATAATTAACCCTGAATGGAAAGAACTATGTGGGAGAAAGTCTGATCACGTCACATTAATCCATGTTTAGGAGTAAGATTTATTTTACCTCTCCCTGTAGACGCTGGGGCTTTTTTTTCAGTGGCATTGGTTAACAGCATAGAGTATATTTGTAATAAAAAAAGGAGGAAAAAACACACCAATTAAGTAGTGATGCATGTTCAACATGCAAGGAGCTCTGAGAAGGACATGTTGACCAAAATGAGACAAAAAAAACAAACAAAAAGCAACACAAAGTAGCGACACAGTTCAGGTTTGGCAGAGTTTGAGAAGAGTTGGAGGTTTGTAAAAGCTAAGGGCTGTTTACACGACTACGGTTTGTGCATACATAGTACTGTTGTTACGATCATTGCAGACTACAGTGTTGTGCTTGCCCTGCTTGATCTGCTGACTCTTTCAACAAAATGTGCATCGGTTGCATGATTGCATCACTTCTGTAATTAGCACTCACTAATATGCTAGATGATTTTTCACTCCGATTCTTGCATTTTGTGGTAAAACATTTTTGTGTCAATAGGCATAAATGCAGTGAAAAATATCTGCGTTTACACGGAAACACAGAGGGACTGAAAACGCTGTAGTAAGCATGCCAGGCCTGTAGTCGGCGCTATAAATGTCTTGTCCAGAAGCTAGTTTTGGGAGATGTCCATCAAAGTAGAGTTGAGCTGATCATCCGGTGTATTGAGGAATACTAAGTGCAAAAGTGGAGCAACAGATGCACATTTTGTCTGAAGACAGTCAGGAAATACAGTAGATTGAGCAGCGCAAGCACAACACAGTGGTTTGCGAAGATCGTAACAATGGTACTGTTGTCCTGTTGTATGGGCTCGTGAGGAGCGGAGTGTGACACCAGCATTTCCACTGAAAAGGCCGGCTTACCGTTTACACGGCAACAGTGTCAGCAGCATTTCAGAAAAATCCCACTCTGGAGGCCGTTTCAAAAGTTTGCGTTGTGGGTCGGCTGAAACGCTGTTTCCGTGTAAACCTGAGGCTGAAATGCACCAAAACTTTTGCGTTTCACCCAAAAACCGTTGTCGTGTAAACTGCCCCCAATGCCATACCTGCCAATGTTAGACTTTGACAAAGCAGGACACCCCCTGCTTGGCTGCTTAACTGCCTATCACAGGTGATGCATTCACTGAACCTCGTAGTTCTCCAACACAATATAAGACATCTTAACAGTAACACATTGTCATTATCTAACACAAACAACCCACCCAGTCTGTTTCAGCATCAAAATGAAAAATAGTCAGCGGGAGAACAGGTTCAAAAGCAGAAGACTTCCCCAGGTATGCTTAGAGTTGGATTGGACAGAAAATTTGAAGAGTTTGTTTGTGCTAGTATTGGATAACAAAAATGCAGCCACAACTGAAGCATGCCATAGTGTATCATCTGTTGTACTTTAAATGGGATCACAACATTTAAAATTAGCATTGTGCTTTTTAAAAGACAGTGTAACGTGAAGTTTTTATCATGAAGTCTACAGGAAAATGTTCACTGGTGGAATGAATCCACTGAGAAGTTGACTATTTTATCATAAGCTTGAATACCAGAAGATTTCTCTACCAGCAGAGTCGCTCGCATGCAGGTGATGCATGTGAGCACTGGCTCCACTTCTACAGCCCCATAAAAGAAACCCACAAAAACCACTATGTTAACCACTTTATATAATCTTGTCTACATGAGATGTAAGAGGTATTTAACCCCTTAATGGCTGGTGGCCCACCTGTGAGTCATTTTCACTTTAATTTGAATATAGAGCCTCGTATATTCTGCAAGGTGTTTCAGATCTCAATACTAAAGTGTCATCATTGTAGTGCTTTTGATTGACACCTTATTTGACCAACTGGGTCAATCTGTGGTCACTCCAGATCCGATAATGTCCCCAAAGTGGCATGGTGTGAATGGAAACCTGTGTATTCTTATGTAAGTTTTGATTTCTTACCATCATTCTTTCATGTGCACAAAATAAAAAAAAATCCAAGTACGAACAAACACCTTGAGATCCTGTCCGTCCTTACTTCAGTGGATCTGACTGATTAGAAATTCAGATTCTTACCCTTGCAAAGAGACCAAGTGTGTGTATGAACTCCAGAGAGTTTAAATACAGCTAGTTTAATCCCAGCATGCCTTTTCCAGTTTTTTTTTTTTTTTTTTTTTGGCGTTTTGGGGGCATGGTGAAGGGGTAAAGAGGACTGCATGAAATGTAGTGTTTTTGGTGAGTCATTCAAAAGGATCAAAGGAGAGTATATCTCTTTGCTCTTTGCTCTTTGTGTGCAGCTTTGATTTGGACCATTATTTCTTTTTAATCTGTCCCCTGTGAGTCAGCATTTCATGGAATCAGGAACCACATTTCACCCATTCAACCTTTTAATGCCTGAACCAACAGAATGTTTTCCCCAAAGACACTTTTATTAAATAAACACACATTCGGTAGGAGATGTGGTGAACATCTTATTTTAATCCAAACTTAAGCCAAGAATTACATTCACAGTGGGTTTAATAGGCAAACAACAAACAAAAACAACAATTCAGTCCATGCTGTAAAAAAAAACAAAAAAAAAACAACTTTGATTTAATTAGAGATAAATATTCTTTTTCTGGCCTTGAGTCGAAAGCAAAGACGTTTTTTATCCGCCATGCACAGAAATGTCCCCTCTCTTCTCCCTCATTTCATATCAATTTTTAAACAGCGACCTTCTTCTCTTTTTCAATGTGGTCTCTGAAGCCTGTCTGCAGAGTAAAGTGTGATGGTGGGCAGTTACTCACCTAAATTGGCTTGAATGTGCGCTTTAATGCTGGAAGCTGTAATGGGATTGTCTGACTCAATGTCTGATAGTGAGAAAAGACATTTTAGCCACAGTTGGGGGGAGACATGAGCCAGCTGTGATGGATGTTTTAAAGCTTACGGCTTCATCTCGCCTCGTAGAACGCACGTTATTACCAATGAAAAGCTTCGAGATGGTTTTCAATGGTTATGTGTTGCATTTGGATGACCGCAGAGAGATTTTAGTTGCAGCTTGTTCTCAATTTGGGCTCTGTCTTTTATTTCTAGAGGTAGAAATGTTCATTACCACAACTGATAAAAAGCCTTAACCGATTTCACTAAGAGTGGTACTACAGGAAAATCCAGGAGGCTATCAGAAGCATCATAATCCATCCCCAGATTGTGAGAAAAAAATGCATTAATTTAACCTGAGAACACTGCATCAACAGATAACACACACTTTACGGTGAAATCATTGTGTAACAGATGAGCTGAGCAGAGCTGCAGCTAAATGCATGTGAAAGCACTGATTTTAAGATCTCATGACTTGTTAAAATCTTCTTGTCAGGGGGCTGAGATGTGAGATGAAGCAGAAAACACTTTAAAGACTTTGAACCCTCAGGTGTGACTCATGGATGGAGCAGTGGAGGTAGAGCGTCCCAATCTGCTCTTTCATCAGAGATAGTCTTAAAATTTTAACAAGATGGTGAAATGATCAGGAAGTGTGGTGAAACCCTAAAACACCTACGGTTCACACTTTGAACTTTTGTGAGAGGAGAGGAGTTTAACAGTTTTCCCTCCCATTTTCATTGATGTCTATTTTTAGCATCCATCTATTTTGCTCTGCTTCTCTTTTTCCTCAAACATGCAGTGGCTGATAAATCATATGGCCCTGCTACGTTTTTGTCATGGTTCATGTAGTCCCTTTGCCAGGTAGGGACTGAAGACTGTATAAAACATTGGTGTCATCTTTGTGACATCAGCCGTTCCTGCAAAAGGCATTTTGAATAAAGCTGGCCAGCATATTGGAAATGCCTCCAAAATTGAGAAAGTTAAAAGGTCTGTGAAGTTTTCTAAGTGATCTTGAAAGAGTCTCTTTTCAAGATATATGACTGATCTTAATCCATACGTTAAAATTAGATTATCAGCGCCAATGTAGATTATTCCTTGATGTGTGGACACTGGAGCTTATCTGTCGGACAGATAAAAGGTAAACAAGGGGGTGATAGGACACAAGCTAAAGGCTAAAACACGAGCTAAAGGCTAAAACACGGGTTAATCTGTTTGTGATAATGTCTATTCCAACCCACATGCAGCAGCTATTCTGCAGTGGTCTGTTCAAACTTGAGAGTCTTTCAATAATACGAAGAGTGAGGTAACGTTAGCTCTGCTTGGTGAGGTTGGAGTTGCTAGATGAGCACTGGTTTGACATAACCAGGATCCACCAATGTTACATGTTAGTGACATGCCTCAGAGCACCAAGCTGTGAGTAGAGCTAAATATAGTAGAATACTTAACTACAGTACAAACTGAAAATGTTTGCTTGTCATGTTTCAGTCTGTCGCTCCATGTAACTGTTGATAAATACTGCACTTCATGGCGTTGTATCCTGTAAAAAGGTGTCTTTAACAAAGGAAATTTGTGTACATCTGATCTCCATTAATTCCAAAATAGCAAACAAACACATGCCTTGTTAAAAGTCGTGTCTTCACGACAGTGTGCATGAGACTCCAGTCCTTATCATTTTTATATTAACTTAATTTCAGAAGAATCCATTACTGGCAGCATTTTGTATTTCTGTTATGTCCATGATAAAACTATGAGTTACCTAAAAAATAATTCCTTATAGTTGCAAAATACATTTTCCCAGCACTATTAACCTAGTGCTTCAAATCAGTTTTTCAAAATATGACATGAAAGAATTGAAGTATTGATAAAATGGTTTCTGTTGATCTCACATCAGGCACTTTCCAGGTACTTTCCAAAAGTTCCCGGAACACAAAGCTCTTAGCACGTCTTTGCACCGGTCTTCCTGACACCTTTTTTTGCTGAGGTAGACCATTCTGTAGACAGACAAGGGGGAAAAAAAAGATAAAACAGGCAGACAAAGAAAGGCCAAACTCCTGTGTGAAGCTGAGGATGAGGATGTTGGCTCTCTCCCTCTAGAGACACATTGTCTCCTCAAAGACACCTTTCATCTCAACTGTATTTACTTCAAACCTTCTCTAGGATCAATAACCCCGCCCCTTCCTTCTCACCTCTTACCACTGTGAATCTCTCCATCTTTGGCGTCCTCCCAGAGACACAGACAGACGTGGCTGATGTGACCCCCGGCGGGCGTTTCACACCTCCACTCCAGCTTGTCTGGTAAATATATCCACCTGTCTGAACAGACGAGACGCTGCTCACCTCGTACCCCCATTCCTCTCAGATGAAACCTCCCCTCAGGGTGAGCCAGGCACTGTAAAACTCTCCTTTATGGCGCTCTTCACTGTGGATGTGTAACCTTTGCCTCAGCTCTGTACCGCTGCAGCTCATTGTGTTCTTTCACAAAATGATTTTTTGTGGAGCTCGGCTCAGTTTGGAATCACGCTGACAGCAGCGTGCTGAGAAGTCATACAAACACATTTGGTTCTGCTCCATTTTGAAATGAAGCTGGCAGGAAATTTCTACACTAAATTTACAGGCACAAAGAGCCACACAAGGTCAGAACTACACTGAAAAATGAAGTACCTGGACTGAGGGGTGCAGACTCCAAGGCCATAACTGGTCCAGCACTATTGTATCTTCACTGCATAATACACTAGTATTCATATAGGAGCTGTGGCAAGAACTGTTTCAGATGATAACCATCTTCTGAAAAATCAAATGTTTATTTTGTGGTAATAACACTTATATTGTGTAACTAGCTGGTTTTAAGTAGGGGGCAGTTTTCACTGACTACTGCCTGTCGTAGAACAAAAAAAGAGATGAATAATATAAAGCAAGAGAAAAAGATGGCCTGGATCGTATTATACAGTCTGCTCTGAAGTCTGCAGCCATTTAGTAGACGGTTTGGACTGCAGCGCAAATTGTGTTGGAGGAAATTACTGAAGAAAGCACAGTTCTGTACCTGAACCCCCAAAAAGTTTCCTTGCCAGTTTAAATGTAAAAAAAATCGAGACTACTATATAGATATAATATAAATATATCTTGATTTATATATATATACAAGACATGATCAGTGCACCAGATAACCCTTTTCTACCAAACTTGTGCTAGTTCCAGGACAGTGCCCGGCTCTTAGTGTTTCCACAGACAAAGAACTGGCTCCAGTTGCTCAAACCTGGTGCTTAGCAAGCACCGGCTACGTCAGGGGCTGGGGCTATCGTGACCAACAAACAACTCTGAAAAGTAGCAATTCTTAAAAAGCTAAAGAGTGAGCCGTCTGTTATTTTGTTGGCATTTTCTAATTAAAAACTTCAAAAGGAGGTGAAATGGAGGCACCAACACCTTGCCTCTCTTACAGATCAGCAAAACAGACTAAAAAGCTTTATTTTATTTATCATTCTTAAAATGAAAGCTGCCGGGCAAGTTGTGTGGTGTATTGTTGGGAGTTTCCTCATTCACAAAATGAATTAAAGGCGGAATTGAAGCAGCGATGCATTTTCTCTCATAAAACAGGTCTATAATGTATGAATTAATTTAACAGGCTAAACAGCCTGATGTTATTAATCTTATTAAAATGGCCAGGTGTCATTTCATGTTCGTGCGTTCATATTTTTCCTGTTCTCTCCATCACCCGGAGGGCAGAGTTCCATCTCATTGTGTTCACAGACACACAAACACACACACACACCTACACACACACACCTACACACACACACACACACTGGGAGGCACACTGTGAGTAGAAGAAAGTCAGGAAGAATAATGTAAAACAAATCTCTGTGTATTTTTATTGTTGTTGTCCTCCTTCAGCCTTTGAGCTGAAGCTGCCTCCCCCTGGACAGCTGCGCATGCTGATGTACTGACATTTAATGGTGACACAATGACATGGCTCTAACTTGGCTCTTTGCTGGTGGAAAACCAAACTGGCTCTTCAGAAGAATGTGATTAGAACCAACTAAGCTCCAGCTCTGATGAAAAGGGGGTACGAGTAGTTAGCCGTCTGTGGTGTCATAGACAAGCTTTCCATCCCTACACCAGCAAGTTGCATTGATTTTAATCTGACCAGTTCAGTCGTCTTGGTACGGCGTGCATTTTGTGGTGTTTCCACTGACTTATCCCAGGACAGACCCCCAAATAACTCAGACGAGCTGTTCCACTTTTTTGGACCTTTCATATGGGTGCCAGACTGAATCGATCCTCTCTTGGAAGGTTGAGCAACACCACTGCAGACCATTGATTGGTCAAAGGACTCGTCACTTACCCTGACAGCTGCTGTATTTCTCCTGGTGGCACACAGTCTTCTCTGAAACAAAGCTTGATTGCACTTTGTATCAAAGGGCTACATGCCAATCACAGAGAGGAGACAAGCTTAACTGTACCAAACGGTGCCAAACCACACTGAACCGACCTGGACTGCTTGGTGGAAACACAGCTTTAGTTAGCAAAATCATTTAAAGTAGTCAACTTTTAACCGAAAAGGGAGAGAGTTGGCGCTAAATTCCTGCCAAATCTTTGCAAACAAAAAGAATGTGTTTTGCCAAGACAACCATGAGCAAAGAATGTGTGCTTTGCATAAAAACACATCCCTTTTCTTTGAGAACATATTTCTGTCCTGCTGAATGATGTTGTGCTGCATCTGGGGTCAGCTCAGACTGTAGGTTACCCTCAAACTCTCGGTGCAAGTGAACTGAGCCACAGCGCCACCTGCTAGCTGGGAAATTATAGCCCCGTTCTCCACAAAAATCTTCAGCTTCATCACTAGCTGATTATCTGTGCTAAAAGTTTCCTGGTATTGTTTTGTACTCATGGAGGAAAAAAATGTATTCAAAGGAAATGTTTTGTAACTTGTAAATAAGGAGTCGCAAAAAAGTTTTATGTCTTGTTAAGGTATTTGCTATGTTCTTGTAAAGAAATGTGTTTTGTACTCAGAGGAAAGAGATATGTTTTTTTATGCAAAGCACACATTCTTTTCACACAAATAGGACTGTCTTTGCCGACCTCCAGGTTTTCAAGAAATGTTGAGTCGCATCCTCACTGTGGTATCTTTTGTCCTTCATGAACGTGAGCTGAACCTCTGATAATGTGACAGCTCTAATTCATATGTTACTTTGTGAGCCGGTTCTGGAGGTCTCACCTGCAGCTGAATACCTTCACCTTGCAGAGAGAGTACAAAGTCCACTCTTTCTTTAGATAAAGTTCATGGATGGGTTGTGAAAATAACAAAACTAGGACCTATATTGGTTTAACTGCCTGGACTTTCATCCCAAGCAGGTAAGACTTTCATCCTACTCATGAAACTGGGGTTATAAAGAATATGGGCTCAGTAATGGTATCTATTTGACTGAGAACTAATATTCCCAATCTCTAAATTCAATGTCGAAATAACCCTAAACATCTAAAGTCTAACCTTCATCATTCAAAGCATAAAGTGTGCTCATTGCAACACACTCAGCTTGTAGCTGTGATATTTATCTGGAGTAAAAATGTGATGCAATAAAGAGTCATAAAGCCGTGGCATCATAAACCTGCAGCACAGAGCAAAGCATTTCAACCATGACTTAATTTAGCTACTTAAAGAGGATATCTGTTCAACCAAAACAACACAACAAGGAAAAACAAGAAATTCAGGATTTACAGCTCATGTTCTGTTCAGAAACTGACAGAAACTACACATACCATATGCACAGTTTCCACTTGTACAAACTAATGTGAGCAACATGTAGACTGCATCGGTAGTTTTTATTTTTAACCACTGCATAAAGAATTTTATCTCCGCAGGGAGAATTGCTGTAATGGAAGTCTTCCGAGTTTGTCTTCATTGTTCTCAGCTGGAATCCCAAAATGGACCCTTTTTCTCTTATTTTCATGCTGTTTACTGTGAGGCAGAAAGTATGATTCAACAGTTGGAAATAAATCTTATCCTCAGCAGGAGGCTGTGAAGCAGAGAGCCATATATTGGTCCAAAGTGAAAATGATCCTATATAGGGAGGGTTACATGAGCTATGACTCCTGATTTCAACATTTTTTAAGGACTAGTTTTAATTTCTGAGTGATAGATTTTTCTCTAAATGTCAAACAATACATGTTTTGAGCAACATTTAGAACATCAAGCGGGAGGTCACGAGCTTGTAGTGGGCTGTGCATTCAAACTAACACTTTTCACATCATTTATAGGAGTAATCCAGTCTGAACCTCTTTATTACATTCAGAGTCTTTGTACATTTTTTCCACTTGTGGTATATGAATAGAGACAAAAGTTTGGAGATCAAAACTGTATTTTGTCCTAGGCCTGTTAACTTTCAACATGTGGTCTGGGGGGGGGGGGGGGGGGGGGGGGGGGGGGGGGGGGGTTGCTTCTGAAGCTTAACCAGAGTTTGATTGTTGCTGTGGAAAAAGAAAAGTCTCTCATTTTGGTTTGATTAGCAAACACTTTGGAGTTCTCTTGATATTTTTGTAGATGCTTCTTTCTCCAAAAACTGCACTCAGACTCATCTTTAGAGCCCGGGGGGGGGGGGGGGGGGGGGGGATCTTGAATCCCCTAGTAAAAAAAAAAAATCCTACTCTTGGAGCTTGGATACCCTTTTGTGTAAAACTGTTGATGTTGGAGAGTGTAATCCTGATGGTTGCGTACTCTCTAGTGTAATCGGCTATACTTTCGAGGCTGTTCCAGATGTTTTGTTTCTCTGGGAGGAGAGTGGATGTTTATTGATCAGACTGTGAAGGAGTGCAGTGTAGGGGAGGGGGGTTGTGGGTAAGAAGCCTGAGGATGTGTTCAGACATTACAAGGCTGTTCAGGGACCCAGAGAGGAGATTTAGAAAAAAAACAGTTATCTCTCTTAAGCCTCCTATCATTTTGTTTTTCCTTTACTTTCTTTCAGCCATGCAAAGGAAATTCATTTAGTTTCCTTGTCTAAAGAGTTTGTAATGAAGACACAGAAAGGGAGAAAGTTTTTACTGCTATTTATACATGTGCTTGACTCCAGGTATTTGGTGATTTTACTCCTTGTTCTCTGGTTTGTGTGTTTTTTGTTGATTTGCTCTTGAGGCTATTTTCTGGCTTGTTTGCATTTCACACTCTAGTAAAAGGTTGAACAGAATAAACTTTGTTGTATGGATGTGTTTGGATTAAAGGCTGTATAAACACTGAATGTAACCACAATGATCCCACCCTTTAGTTTTTTTACTGTCTCTCTTATGACCTGGAGTTTGACTATTGAGCACAGCTGTGTTTGTTTTGGAATAAGTCATGTATGAAGAGTGAGGTAGACCTGCTAATTGGTGTGAATTTTTTTTTTTTATTTACAGAGGTGAATAAATTTCAAAAAGAATTCTAAGTTATCCAGAAATGATTTCCGACCAGAGCTCTACTTTTCTCCCGTCCAGGTGCGAGCCTTCCGAAGCCGCAGGTGAAGACGGCGTCTCTGGGTCAGGCCAGTAAGGCTCGCTCTCCTCTGCTGCCCGTCTCAGTCCCAACGGCGCCAGATTTACCAGAAGAGGGAGCAACAAAACCACCCGAAGATTCAGCTGCCAACGTGAGTCAGACTTTCTTTCACATATCAAACAGCATGACCTAAAAAAAAGTTTTCAAAGACGTGGGCAAAATAAAGACCAAAGAGTAATACGACTAATCAGAGCCTGCATGAAAAACTTTCTGTATGAAATGTATACACCCCAAACTTCTGAGGCTTCATGTCAAACATTTACACTTTATTCAACCTAAAGAGCATCTGCTGAGTAAAATCTTGTTACACTCATTTTATAGCCACTTATTCGTATTTTCCATGCATTTAACACTCGTCGCTGATCAACATTCTGTTTGATGCATTTGTTACAGCATTGAATTAAGAGACATCATATCTTTCTGCCTTTTGCTGCAGCTGTTGCAATGGGAATCCAGCAACAGCTGTTAAAACTAATTGGTTTTATCAGGAGTCTATGAGTCTGTCTTGGAAGTCACTGCAGACCAGATGTGTTCAAGGTCTGCTACATTTCATATAAATCTAAAGAAGTTCCATCTTCTGATCCATCTGTGGTTTTCTAGAAGTGCAGATTGTCTGTAGACTTGGAGGAACTTTGCAGTGGTTTAAAGGGAGGAGAGCAAACAGACAGAAACTCTTGGGCATTAAATGTCTCACTGGCATTTGGATTGTGGCTCAAAAAAAGAAAAATCTGCCTCTGTGTTGTTGAATATTGCAACTCCCCACTACCAGGCTGAAATGGATTTCCAAACTCTTCTTTGACTTACTTTACGTTCTTTTCCTCCTCAGCCTCTGCACTATCAAAGTACATCTTGTGTACTGGGCAGAACTTATTGATTTAGTCCAATCATTTATAACAGGTGAAAAGAGTCAATTTTTCAGATCCAAAGTTGCACAGCTAACACAGTGAGAATAACTTCTCCGTTAACTTGTTTTTCAATAAAGGGGTATTGAGTTGCTTTTTTTATTTTTTTTTTATTTTTTTTTTGACTACCTAATCTCCCTCTGGTACTCCTGTAGTAGCTCTATGTGGATTACAGCTCACTGGTGTTTCAAAAACCTTTATGTCAGCCTTTGTATGAAATGCTTCATTTTGGCTGCTGCCTCTTTAAATAGACCCCCTACCTCTGATTGGACAGCCCTCTGGAGATCTGTCAGGGGTAAGGCCAGGAGTGAAAGTTGTTTTAAATTCTTGCCGGTACTGCTACCAAAACCTTTGTCTCTTTCTCACTCAATTCATTTAAAAATAGCAAAGTCAAAACCCTAACAAATAAAAACATTTCAGTATTTTGCTGTAGGCTACCTGTAGCCCTATGGAGTAGACAAAAAACCAAAACACTTAATTATATGGTAAACCATTTCTTTTAACTGAAACATCCAGAATACAAGTCTCTAAGAACAGGTGACTAGGTTATAAGCAAAAACTCAAGGTGTAGCCACCTCTCACCAAAACACATCACCAGTTGTGGAAAACGTCCCTATGCATTAAATCAAATGCACCAATTCAATCCCTGTAGTAACAGCTGTGTAGATGTGCATAGCACTCATGTACTTCTTAGTGAAATCTCTTGTTGTTAGCTTGTGAACTATGTCTTGTCCGAGCTGTTTAATTGGGACATTTTGCAAAAATGTAAAGACATTTAACGTCTGATGCAAGCTTTCGAAAGCTGGATGCAGAGGAGATCACCTCCGACGGGAGGGGTAGAGAAAAAGGGCAAGAGCCCTGAAGAAGAAAGGGAGATGCCGGGTCAAGGCTCCATCCAGCATGGACTATAACACAGCACAGACTGTTTAGAAACAATTCTGAGTTAACTGAGTAACGCCGCACTCACATTGGCTCTGGAACGGTTGCAGTCCAGATACCGTGCGGGTTTCTCGCAAGCTGCCACTCACATCAGCTCCAGATAGAGGCTGTGGCTGGCTCCGGTGCTGGGTACGGAAAGGGCACTGACAAGAGTGGAAGCTCACATGGGTTCACGTTCTTTTCTGGACTTGCCCGAGACCTTTATTCCTCTCATGTTTATTATTTTTAATAACATTACTTTTTTCTTCTCCTGTATTATCCTTAGAATAAGTATGGGATGTGTCATATAAAATGGAATGACTTTCCACTTCAAGGATGAGTCTCTCATCATCCCTTGTTGTCAAAATGAGTGAGGAGATGCTGTGCTGCTCACTTTTGCAACCTCGTGTCACCAGGGGCCAGTACTACGTAGCTGGATTAGCTCTTAGAGAGATAACTACCAGGATAAGTTCAGGTTTTCCGCACTACGAATGTGGATCTCTTTTTAGCCAGACACGTTGCCCCGGTAACTGATGCTGAATGCCAAACCTGGTCCGGAGCAGGTTAAGTTCCAGGATAAGAGCTCACGAGGTGTGACAGACCGCCAGCTGACCAATAGGTTCTCTCGGGCTGGCATAAAAGACCGCACAGTCACCAATTTGCTCAGCCTGAGTGAAGCCCTCTGGTGTGAGACCGCCCCCTGTCTTTTTGGCCCAACATTTTTTCTTATGGGCTGTGAACAAACAATATGGTAAAAAGGTAAAAAGCCATCTTTTAAACTGACATAGTAGTTTTCAAGACTGCATATTGTTAGCAGATCTTCCTGGTACTGCCTACTGTACTGGCTCACTTTAACCCCTAAGCAGGGCTATCAGCAATTGTTGGCGTTAAGGCCGCCTAATATGTCATAAACCTGTAACGAGATCCTTATGCCTTATACTTTATACCACATGACCTCGGTAAGTCTCATTATGATCTTGTGAAGATCTGGTTTTATTTTCAGACAGGACAGTTTTTTGTAGTTTTCAGACAGATTTAGGGATTTCTACAATTTATCAACATGTAGCTATTTTAAAACTTGCATTTTGTGTGGATCTTGAAGTATCTTTAAAGTAAAAATGGGACTCATCAAAAACAGATGAAGGAGCATTTTAAAAAAGATGTAATGAGCCAGAAAGCCTTCCAAGTCTCTTTTGCAACCAAGACCTTGCAACGGTCGATAGTGTTTGAGTGTGTGGTTTCACACATTTCAGACACTCTGCATTGCAGAAGTGTAATGCGAAACACAGTAACAAACACAGGAGATGTAACACAGACATGCACACATCCAGTGCTGTTCGACCCTGCCTATCTTCTTTGCCCAACAACATCCAATGAAGGATCAGAAGCAGAACAAATTAGCCTAATTGCTGCAATTCTGTAGATGAGGCACAACAGGGGCATAAATATCCTGTTGTCTAGAGGAACAATCTCAGCTCAACACGTCATCGTTTTTCATGTTGCTGCTTGGACTCTATACAATACAGGGCATCCAGAAAAAAAGTCATGGCCTGAAGTAGTTTGTTTACCACCAGAAACAAAAAGAAGTCTCCCCAGGAGCTAGATCTTCAGAAAGCTGGCGGTCTCTTAATAAGCCAACCATGAAACAGGCTATGATGTCGGCAGTGTAATCCATGGGGGAAAATAAATCTGATCCAGTTTATCCATTTAAAGGTTTGTTGGCTTGATACTTCCAGGCTCATTTTCCTGTTTACAACCTGCTTCGATCTACCAGAGCCATTCCAAACTTTCTGTTCCCGTTGTTCATTTAGATCCAAAAATATGTTAAGAAGACAGAAAATAGGCCAGATGCTGAAGAAATTTCTCGTCTTCTCCCAGGAGAAAAAAACAAGCTCAGCTCAGCAGGGGACGACTGAAATAAAGAAGAGAGCCGGAGGTGTAGCAGGTGTCAGATGTAGTAACATGAGTCACAGCAAAAACCGTCCTTGAACATCCAGTGAGAGGAAAGAACAGCAAACAGGTTCAGAAAGCATGAAAAAAAGGGAAGGGAGGAATGAACAGAGGGTGAAACAGAAAGCCAGGGAGAGAGGTAGAGGAAAACAGAGGCAGGAAGAAGTTACACACACAGACACACACAAAACCACACCTTTGTAACCCCACCTGTTTCCTTCCCTTCAGAGCAATGGTGGCTTTTCAGCTATAGAATAAAACAGAGTTCATTTGTGCCAGAGGCAGAAAAAGGAGGAGGAGAAAGGAGAGGAAGATAAGAAAGAGGAGTGGTTTAAAGAAGGAGTAGCTATCAGTAAAGAGGAGAGAGAAGATAAAAATGCAGGAGGAAGAAGAGAAAGGATGAAATAAGAGGAGTGGAGTTGAAAGGATATTAAAGAAAAAGAGGAGTGAGGAGGGTAGGGGAAGGATAATGAAAGAGGAGGAGAATGAAGAGGCTGAATAGGAAGAGAAGGGAGATGAATGACAGGGGGAGAAGAAAGAGGAAGATTAGAAGACTCAATTAGGAGTTGAAACAAGAGAAAAAAAGAGAAGATGGGTAAAAGAATGACGTGAAAAGGAGAGAAATCAGAGACAAGCACAGGAAAAGATGAAGAGGAGAGTGGCAAGAAATTATGGGAAAGAGAAGAGCGAGAACATTGGAGTGGGGAGGAGAGGACGATGCTATAGAAAAAGAGGATAGGTACAAACAGGAAGATTAAAATGGGGGAGGAAATGACTATAGGAAGATAGAAAAAAAAGAAGACAGGAAGAAAAGGGAGCAGGAGAGGGATGGAGAACCAGAGAAGGCCACACTTAAGGAAGGAGATCGAGAAAGGTTAAGAGAAGAAAGAGAGACATGAACAACGCCAGAAGAATGAAAATATGAGACTGGAAGAGGAAGATCAGAAAAGAGAAGGTGAGTTTAGAGATGTGCAGATTAGAAAATAGAACAAGAAAAGAAGGAGGGAAGAGGACGAGGAGGGAGGACTGAATGGAGCTGAGAGAAAGATGAAGAAACTAATTGGAGTAAAAGGGTGAGGCTGAGGATGACAAGCAGAGAGAAAAACGATGGAAGATTATGTGGTGGGACACAGACGTGGTTAAATATTCATATGACTCAATGACAAGGAGGAAGAGGAAGGAGAAGAGCAGAGGAAGAGAGAGCTATGAGGATGGGAAGGGGAGATGAGCACAAGAGACGTCTGTGGGAGGAGAAGGAGGGAGAATGATGGAAGGAAAGGGTGAGACAGAACCAGAGGAGATGATGCAAATAAAAAAAAGAGCTGGTTACCATGGAGGAGGATGACAAAGTGGTGAAGGATGCTGGAAGAGAGGAAGATGTGAAAAGAGAAGGACGATATAGGAAAGTGCAAGAAAGAAAATCACAAGAGGAGCGATAAGGAGAGGAGGAGAAAATGAGATGGAGAGATGTGTGTGTGTGTGTGTGTGTGTGTGTGTGTGTGTGTGCTGGAGAGAGGAGAAAGAGATAGCAGGGCGAGTTAAAGGTCAGCGGGTCCTTCTCTTCATCTGCTGTTCTATCTCTGTAATTGATCTAGTCTTTTCCCATCACTGGCCTATCTCACACCCACACACACACACACACACACACACACACACACACACACCACACACACACACACACACACACACACACACACACACACACACACACACACACACACACACACACACACACACACACACACACACAAGGCTTGTTAATACGCTGGAACACAGTGTGAGTGAATAATGTAAGTGCGACACAATGATGCTTTTATTATGTAGTTACAGCAGTGATTTATATTAGAGTGGCACAGCAGCAGAGGGAGATAAGGAGAAGGAGTTCAGACTTTCCACCACTGTGGCTCTCAGGTTGATTGATCTGTGCTGGAGAGGTGACCCTTTAAAAAAACAAACTCACTAATGTTGGGTCTTATTTTTAACCTTTTCATAAGAATCTCTCTGAAACCTCTGCAGGAAATCATTACTTTTTATGCTCCTCATATGCCATATTGATCTAAATAAGAGAGCCCTCTCCTTTCAAGACCAAGCTTCAGAAAAAGACTGATAAGCAAATTTTACTTTGTGTAAAGAAACTGTCTTCTATTGAAATTCAGAGAAAATCATTATGATAATAATTAAAGACTTTCATTTTTGGCTTTAAATACAATCACTAAGATCTGTGTTTCAAATGTAACCTCATCTCCTGCTTCATGTTTTGCACATACTCTGGTCCTTGTTTTTAAGTCTATGGTGTTATCATATTGTGTAACCTATAGTGTCAAAATTTAATTCTATGTTTTTATTATAACTTGAGACAGAATGGAATGTCAAACTCTTGACACTATGTTATGATATAAAGTGGCGTGATGTGATGTGGCGAGATTGGACATAATGTGACATTTCTGTTCACATGTTACATGAACAAAACTAGAAAAGCACTCAGAGAGCGCAGACCTCTGCCAAGCATATTATGATTGTCACACAACACTTTAGTCCTACTTTAATGTTATACTCCCTTTCAGCAGACTGTCTGTTAGAATTTGGTGTTAGTTGCAGGTTTGTACAATAATTTGTTACCTGACAGTGTTGAAAAATATGATGACCCAGTACATATTTCATATTCCGGATCTTAGTAGCCAGGATATTGGCAGGATCTGGATCGTACTTTTCCATCTTATACACACGTATGGTGAAAATGGCCCTATCTCACAATGATAAAGAATCCTTAAAAAAAAGTCCTGGATCCAGATGGTAATTAGGATCACCTTTGAAATTCAATCATTTCTTTCTTATCCCATTTTGAACATTTCCTGAAAATTTCATCAAGATCCGTTTGTTCCTTTCGGACTTATGTTGTTCACAGACAAACAAACTCTCCCAAAAACATAACCTCCTTGACGGAGGTAATAAACTGCTAATCCATAACTTGCAAAAAACTTAGTGATGTATATGTTGAAACATTTAAAAGTAACAGAAAAGGCATTAAGTTGAAAAAAAAAAAGCTCAGAATTATTTTCTGTTATTTGTCAATCTTGTGAGTTCCCGAAGGCCCGGTAATTTCCCAGACCACCGCTCACAGTATTTATGAGCCAATCTTGCTGAAAAACAAATAGTAAAATAAGGAAATGGTGATTGTTGGGGACTATTCTTGTCAGTAATCCACATGTGGTGCTCTAGTGAATATTTGGCAGCAGGTTGGTGGAGTGGAGTCAAAATAATCTACAATGTGGTTAAGAAGATATGTTCTATCTAAAGTAACAGGGTGACTCACTGATGAGTTTTTAATCATTTTTGGACTCCAGTGATGCTCTCTGTTAGAGGCATTATTTATAAACAGCAAAAGTGTTTTGAAGTGAACTGTCATAAGGAACTCATCAGAGTCTTGTTTGTTGTTACTTATCATGCCTTTTTGGTTTCATTTCAAATTTGGGGCTTTCTATTTCAGCCATGTGCAAAAGGCTGTCCCATTACCTTCTGGTAGAACTTGTTTAAACTCAGTGAAGTTTATTTGTTTCAAGCTAACTCACTTTATTCACACTTCTTGAAACATTTTAGAGTTTGCACATTAGCCAGATCGGGACTTGTGTCTGAGTTTACACGTGCTCCTCTGTCTGTGTTGTATTGAGCTGAATTTGTGGAGGATTAAAGAATCCAGGTCAGCAGGCCGGCAGAGATAACAGGATATCAGAGGGAGACACGGAGCATCGACAGGCGTTTTATCCCATTGATGAACATTTACTGACTCTGCTGTTAGGGGTCAGTATATGAGATCAGGAGGTCACCGAGGTTTTGTGATGCTTTTATACCCTCCTGATTTCTAGGAAGCCTTTTTTGGTTTGTGGAAAGTGGAAACAGATCATAGTGAGAGGTTTCAAGATGAGCTTTTATGGTTTCACTCAGAGTGAAAGTGGAGGGTCAAAAAGTCAAGCTCTGTCTGTATTACGCAGATAAACATCAACTGTACACGTGCTGTTTGTCCTTCTCTGACCCTGTAATGTGGATCTCAACGGTCACATAAAGGTGAAGAGAGATTTATATCACCTGCTAAAAAGAACTGCAGAGTTTAAAACTAACAGCACAGAAAGAAGCCTGGACAAAGACACGCACCAAGTATTAAATCAATGGGTGTAAAGCTCCCGTCTCAGTGTGTTTACAGATCAACACTGGTGAATTATTGGGTCAGCATCTGAAAGCTAATCTACAAAGATTAATTTTCACTCCTCTCTAAAATGATAACCTTACTCAGACATTACTCTCTGTTGGTGTTAGCTGGTGGATCAGCTGGTGTTGGATCCAGGTTAACTGTTCTTTGTGTCCTGCTGTGATCACACCGCTCTGATGCTTTAAATGGAGACAATCTCAAAATCCATATATGACTCGAGGGGCGTATTGGTTCGTCCTGAGGCAGAAAGCAGTCGAAGGCTGATCCCGCATGACCCCATTCCATCAGGTTAAAAGCTTTAACTGGACCTCCCACATATCAGATTTTTAAAATCTGGATCAGCAGGTTGGGACCTCTGTGGCGGAGGAGGATGCTCAGGGATATTCAGTTTTTATGACTTATCTCAGAATAAAGCAAGGTTCATAAAAGAGGCTGAACTTTTGTTGTACAAGGACCGCTCCGCTCTGCTCTACATTATTTACTTTTTGACTCTTGATTGAAAAAAAATGTTAATTTCTCCATAATTTCTACAAAATCATGTCACAGCTTCTCACATGTCCTGTAAGTTCAAATTATGAATTGCACTGACATGGTTTTTTGGTGGATGAACCAATGACACCTATCATGATGTTAATAGTTGTGAGGTTAAAATCCACTACCCCCAGCTACTTTGAATAGTTGATATTAGAAAGCCCATCCTTCTTGTTTCTGATTGGTCGCTCATCAAGAAGTGACACTAAGGAGTGCAGAGGTTTGGAAGTTTGAACTATTTCTAAGAGTGCAGTAACAAAAATCAGCTGACTCTGAGGGTGTTTTTCTGCTGAAGAAGCTGAGCGCTGAAAATGCTGAGATGCATTTCTATCTTTTTTTGGGTAGGGGGGGGGGGGTTGTATCTAAAATGCCACTGAAAGAAAACAAATGAAGTTTACAAAGAGTTTTAAACACTTATTATGTAAATACAGAGTACAGCAGAGTGCCACAGGACAGTTCACAAAAACTGCACAATCCCACATCACACCCTACAGGATCTGTAATTAAGAGTCTTAATAGACAAACTTTGTATTCAATGTTTCAGTCTGGTCTGATGGACCCTGACACCTCCCTTAGCAGGCATTGTTAAAACTCCGGGTGAAGAGTTTGGGTCAGATCAGTTGCTGTCTTCTTTGTCTGTCTAAATCAGATTTCAATCTTAGTTTGTTGGGAGGGTAGGGTAGTCCTTTATTTTCATAGCCACTGTCAAAAGTGGGTCACCTGTGATCTCAGCTAAAATGACCATAATGGCTATGATTTATCTAATAATAGACAATAGCAGTCTAATACAACAGACTTTTGTTGAACAAACATGGAGATTTGTAGTTTTATTCAGGTGCTTCATGTTTCAACTGTTAGGTTCTTGTTCTTGCTAACAAGTATATCCGTACTCATCACTACGACTACAACTGCGACTGATGTTTAAATTCATCTCCATACAGAGTTATTGGGTGTAAAAAGGACCAGTGCATTAACAGTAGACCATGTGAATGTGGTTCCAGTCCACGCTGGTTTTGAGCATGGACGCAAATTGTTCTATTTAAGCATGAGAAATATTTCCGATGAGCTTTTAACAGATTTCTGCAGCGTGCTAAGTACAGTATTGAATTTTATTTTTGTTCAAACTGCAGTGACAAACTCTGCATGGCGGCCACGCTCAATATCCCTCACTGAGAGAGAAAGAGCATGTGCAAGATGTGCACTTCACTGTCACAGACACATACAGAGACAGAGGCACTCTGATGCCGGCTCACTCTGATGTTACAGTTTGTACAGGCGGTTGGAACATGCCGTTGCACAGTGATCACAGAGATGCAGCGAGATGAAGGGGACTCTTCCCACTGAGACTGTATAATGTCCTTGAAAACACACAAAGACATGTGAGCAACAATTCCATGATGTTTGATGTAACCTGTTATCTAATCTAGTGTGGCACCCTTTGTGAACATGGGTAAAAAGAGATACTTTGTAGTTTTTTTTACTTTGCTTTGTCCTTTGTCGGAAACATGTTGGTTTCAGTTCAGTCTACCTTGATGATGATTGGTTATCTTTAACAGTCAACAAAAAACTACTTTTAAAACAATTTTAAATCAGTTTTTACTGCACTGGCACAACCTCAATGAAATCAGATATTATGTCCACTGGGATGGTTCAGGTGTCTGTAGAAGATGTCCTTAAGTCAGGTTCTTGCAGGTAGGCTAACAGGCAAAGTAGAGACATGCAAGAGGTAGGTTGAAGAGAAGCATAACAACAAAACAAAACCACGAAAGCAAGATGGCAACGATGCTCATGTCAGCCCGGATAAAGAGGAGAAAAAGCAGATCTGGATGAGGTGTTTGTGGGATGGTTTGATGAAAAAAACCCTGGTACCACAAACTAGACTAAAGGCCTTTGCACGCTGGGCCTGTTTTTTTTTTTTGGTCTGAAACTGAAGCTTTTCAGAAAAGAAAATTGATCCACATCGATCAATCCATGCCATGTCATGTCAATCATGTTTGTAGACTTTCACCTATCATTACTTTTTTGAAACACAATTTTTGCTTTTTTTCGCATCCACCCGGCTCATTTCCAGGGTAGTTTGACTCATCAGAGATGCCATTGGCTACTTGCAACATCACATTTTCACATTTCTCGACACATTTTCTGAATTTTTGTGCAATGTTTATAAAATGAATGTGCTGGTGTTCTCAGGTTCTTGTCCAAATGGTACAGAAGAAAAACTGTTTAAAGTGAAGAGCAGTGTACTGATACACATTGACGGTGTATTCTCAGCTCATTGAAGTGAAACCTGCCCTGTCATTGTTGTCTTTCAGGTTTACGAGCAGGACGACCTTTCAGAGCAGATGGCCAGTCTAGAGGGGCTGATGAAGCAGCTTAACGCCATCACAGGCTCCGCCTTCTAACCTCTGACCCCAGCCCCGCCCTCAGCTGTAATGGTCCAATCTGGAACCCCTCATCAAGCCTTGATGTCATCTGTTGTACATTCACTAAGGACAGCTACAGGTCAATCCGGGTTTGAGGAAACCTTTGTGGAATCAGACCTCCGGTGCTGGGTTGAGTGTGTTTGGTTTCTCCTGTGCGGGACCAGGTTTGGATAAAGGGGAGCGAAACACTACATGGGCACAGCATCAACTCTAAGAACAGGAAAAAGCTGAAGGGGCTTTTTTTGGGAGTTCAAATCAGACTCTCCAACCTCAAACAATAGAAAAACCCAATGCCTAGAGCCTTGACTGAACGACACAGGATGATGGGATTATCACAAAAAGAGACAGTTAATAGTCCCCTCCTGGTTCACTTCTTTGTGGTATTTATTAGCATCCTCCTCCGCTGGGTCATCCACGACTCAGTTACTGTGACTGTACCTCACTTATTTTCATGGCCGCTATTGGAAGTAATTCTTTCATCTTTTATTTTTTTAGCTTCCGTACTCCCACTTTGTGCAGTCATGGAGTGTGAAAAGGGATTGAAAAGCTACCAGAACTTACTCCAAGGAATACAGAACACTTTTTTAGCCACCAAAGTTTCAACAGTACTTTATTTTTCTCACCTGGATCTGAGATTGCCTGTTGTGGTTACGTGGGGCAACCCTCCATGGTACTTTCTGTTTTTCCTTATTATCTGTCCTTTCCTCTCTCCAACAAAAGATTACAGTCTCACTCAAAACACATCACCCACAAGTGCAGCCCAGCCACCTCTGGTTTGAAAAATACATCTGAGGAATAAAAAAAATGTGGTTTTTGTTGGACAGAGCAAAGTGTGAGGACCTACTGGACCAGTCTCAAAGGTCTGGATGTGAATCCAGCTGACTCTGCTCTTACGAGACTGTACAGAAATCTCTTTAGACTCCTACAGTCTGCTGCTGCTCTCGACCAAGCCTTTACTCTCCCATATCCGTGAAAACCCCAACCTTTACCCACAAGGACTTGCCTTGTTGCCAAATTACCACTATGGAAACTTAATGTAACCTCCATTCCTTTTGGTCTTCGTCTACGTCAGTCTAAGCCGACTCCAAGTCAGTGGAAGCGTTGGAACAAATTATACAAGGAAACCCATCTTATACCAATGGATGCACTTTGGCCGTGGATGGATCACAGTGACTAACACACGTCCAGAGTTTATCCTGTATGGATGTCACATACGTTCAATGAATTGCTCAAGAGCCTTCAAGAAATGGGAAAATTCAGTGAAGACTGGGTTTAGTGCATTTTGGGCTCCTGTAAGATGTGTTCATAAAAATCTGTCACAACAGTAAATTCAAGGTCGAAGCAACAAATAACGAAGAGCACCACCAGAATGAAGTGTGTGTGTTGGGTAAGAGAATCGAAAGTTGTTCCGTTACACAGAAACACAACTTTCAGCTCTGAACAATGGTCTTATTTTACAATATGTTATCAGAGTAACTAAACAAATTAGGACCTTGAGAACACTTTCCAACAGAAACACTGAACTCACAGCAAACATAACATTTTTAAAAGCTTTTGTTGGGATTGGAAATGAAAGAAATTCAGTATAACTGTGATCAAAGAAGAGCAGGATCAAGGATCATAAGATAATTGTCAGTGGCCAATGAAAACTATGTCGGGAATGATTTTTACAATTGTTTATTTTTTCACCAGCATACCCAGTGTGTGTTTCACTAAAGGTGTGTGTGAGAAGTGAAAAAGTTCATATTCATTTCCCATTAGATACTTGTGTACCGTTGTCAAACTTTAAAACCCACGTGGGATATTTGCAAAACCGCCAGCTTCTCTTTAGTTTACTACAGGATGTTTATACAAAATAAGAAAAAAGAAACAAAAACATAAATATCGTATAATACACAAAGTATTTTTTTACATTTGCTGTCAGCTTCAGCTACATTTTTTATTTGTTTAAGTCTCCATAAAGTTGTTGGTTTTGTTTTTGTTTTTTTGTTTGTTTTTTACATATTTGTACAAAATAATGCTTTACAAGTCATGAGCCACCATTAACATTTACAACCTTCAGCCTTTGAACACATAAAACAGTGTTACACTTAATGAACAGTTCAGTTTTTAACTGCCACAAGGCAAATCTCAAGTGTTGGTTTCATTTCACTCACTTTAAAAAAGCAGGAAGAGGAAACATTTGCAGGAGAATATCATCCTGAGAATTAATTAAGAAGATTAAGAAAGGCTTTTTCCTGTTTTGTCGATGAAATCATGCCCAGAGCGAGATGTTGAAGCAAAGCAGATTGAGTAAGGTGAATGACAGGAGCCATTTTGAACCAGCAGATCTGTTTTTAAATCACCAAAAAGTGCTTTCAGTCTACATTAACGATCTTTTATTTGGGAAAATATCTGTTTTTATTACAATAGAGCTATCAGTTTTCAAAATAAATTTGCTCCTGTTTGAAATGTCCCCCATCTCGAAGGACAAAAATATAGCAATTTGAGTTTAACCCTGATTTAACCCAAAAACATGGTTAGAGGCCAGGTGTGTGACTAAAAATTGCTGCCGGTGGACTTTTTTGAGTGTGCAGACATCCAGGGTCTTGAAATGACAAATGATTCATTAATCAGCTGAGGGAAAAACAGGCCATCAGTGTGCTCCATATTTGACTCTGTCACCAAGTCACCGTATTGTAATTTTCAGACCTTTATCTTTTTGTGATGAAAGGAAAAAAGCCCGTGGGAGGCAGAGAGAGGGGAGGCAGAGGAGGTGAATTGATATTCAGAGGAGGTTTGTATGTGCACAAGAGTGCACAGAGGAATGAGGCCGGGAATTCATTATAATGCCGTTTCAAATATTATGATTCAAGCTCACGCTCGCTGGGTCGTTACAGCAGTGGGGAAAAGTCGCAGGGATGGAGGGGATGGAAAGGTAACGTCTCTGCAGAACGAGCGTGGGGATGAAAGGTGAGGGGAGGCTGGCGGGGAGGCCGTGTGGGGATCAAACTCATCAGCCTGCTCAGGGAGATACATACAGCCTGAGACAAGTGCTTTCGCTCAGCTTCGAATGAGACGGTTTTCTCGGACAGACAGCAGAACTGCAGACGGATGGGATGACCCATCTCTGCTGGGAAGGACCAAAATTTAACTTAAAGACAAAAAACCTGATTCGAAGAGTTAATGCCATTTTATATGTTGACGCAGGGGATTTCTTTTTTTCAATGACTTCGTTGACAAGACTAGATGAAATTACTGTCAGTAAATTGTATCAGACACTTGATCATTTTAATACTTAACTACTCCTTTTACATCATCCTTTACTTCAGGGACGGATGCATTCGTTCCCAGCAGCCTTTCATGTAGTTAATTTATACAAATGGCTTCAAAAAGGCTTCAAACTTACCCTTGATCTAGACCTCCCACAAACAAACTGGTGGGTGGGATTAAGAGCAGCTACATCAGAAAACCCAAAAGAAAAAAATGGCAACTTCAAATTTAGCTTCATTCGTGTTGACAGGCCTGTATGTGATTAACTCATCAGCATGGATTTAACTATCCATAGACTGCCATGTAAATTCAAGATTTCTGCAGCCAGCAATTATTTCACGGATCAGAGCCTGACTTGCACTGACTGGGTCAGCCGGGGGGGGGCAGAACCAACACCTGCAGAATAAGTGTCAGCTACTAGGCAGCTTTACGTTTATCTGACAGAAGCAACTGGTTGCTCAGACACTCAGACGTGACATCATCTTGTTGCTCCTTTCTCGTGCTGTATTTTTTGGGCACCTGGTATCTGCTTCAAACTGCTTCTCAGTGCTGCAAAGAATAAGAACCAACAGATCGTGCAGCAATGATTGCATGAGCTCTATCATCTCTGATATTTACCCTTGCACATCAGTTTCTGGTGTCCAATTCGTCCTTTTTGGGTTCAAATTCCGCCTGTGAAATAATCTCAATTTTAATATCATGCGGGTTTATTTTTTTTATTGAAATAAAATGAACCAGTGTGTTCCAGAAAGGAAGGCAAGTAGAATATAACAATGTGGGAAATTACAGAAATGGTCGCAGGCATAAAAAAGCAAGATGGTCTCATAATGGACGAGGCATCAATTTGATCAAGTGTGGCTGTTACATTTAATGATGGTCATATCTGCACACCTGTCAGGCTTTAAAGTTGTCATCACATTTGCTTTAAATCCGCTGACTAAACTGACCTTTAGATGTGAAACCTGTAGCCTGAAGGATTCAATACCATAGCCCACCTGTAGCTGTAAGAAAGCCGACGCATCCCCACAATGAAGCAGCCTAATGAGTGGCAACGACTCTCAAAATTACATGATGGACAGAAGGTGTAAGGACATGACTGATTTTGTGAATCAATCATACTTTTGTCCTGATAAGGCACCAAAAATAGTTGGTTACATTTAAGACCAGTCCATTATTTTAAATCTGTCAATAACTGAAATAGTTCTTGCAACATAAAGTCATACTTTCAGTTCACAATGAGGGGAATTATGCGTCTGCAACACTACAGTCCATCCAAATTTGAGTGTTTTTGCACTTAATGCAGCATCACCTGACTGAAAAAAAGGCCTCGTAAAAAAACGTCATGACTATACGAGTGGAAAAACATTCAACTGAACACAGATTTTATTGATCAACTTGTAGTCATTCGTCAACAATTAAACTGAATCACACAAGGTTTTCTGTTACTGATTGGTTTTAAACGCTTGCTAACAGAGCTCAAAACATCAATCATTTGTTCCTCATGACTCATATGTTCTCATAATTTTTGTTGCCGTCGAGATATATAAGACATCCTACGTGCCTTTACTTTTCACTGAAGCATTATTTTTCTTTCTCTGTATTTGTCACTTTGTCTGAAGTCTTGTTGAACGATGTGTTCTATGTAAAGTTAATTTGTTCATCCTGCAGAGCCAGACAGACAGGTCTGCAGATGAGACAGTCTGCTCTGCCAAGGGTTTTTTTTTAACCCAAAGCTCCGAGTCCCTTTTTAAACAGACAGACCTGAAAGAGAGCAGATTCTTTTTACTTCTGCAAATCAGGAGCGGTTTGTAGAGATTCACATCAGATAAAGTAAATCCAGTGAAGATAACGATCATTCTGTAGCTGAAAAATCAACGATCGGATCCACAAATCTGCCAATGTGCCCATCAAACTGTGCAAGAGGAAAAGGAAAACCTTCCTCTGATCTTTCAGCGGCACATGGTGAAAAAAAAATCCAAATCTTCTGAAGGAATTTATTCTATAATTTGAGCCAACCTATTTCCCTTCAAATAATGAGCTTCTGTCAGTGAGGTTAAAGTTTTAAAACTGATTTTGTGGTGCCAGACATAAATTTACTTAGAAGGAAGTAGTGTTTCCATTTTCTTTTCTCCCTGAAGAGTTTATATTTTAAATTATTCATAACAGAGTTATGAAATATGTTTTTCCTTCTGTCTTTCAGTTGAATGACTCTGGAAGAAGTGTTGTTTTTAAAAATGCTGTTGTAGCTTTTTAACAATTAGGATTATTTTAACAACTTTAAGTCAGAGTCACTATCAAGAAGTAAGACTAAGACAAATACAAACCCTTTGGCAACATGTTTAACTTGAATAAGGCTGTGATGTGAATAAACACAAATATTTCTAAAAGTTAATTATGAAAAAAGGAGGAACTTAATGTCTGCTCAAAAAGAAATCAACACAAAGGTAGAAGAATGGGAATGAAAGGGAAAGAAAGCGGGAATGTTTTCAGAGATATCTTTTAATTTTGTTTAATGTTACACAAAAAGTTTCAAACCAAACTGTTCATCTCTGTCTTGATTCATAGACTGTCCTCCCACACTCTCACCCTGTCATCCTGACATCAGAGGTAACAGTTTTTATTGTTTGGCGTGGTTTTCTCGCTCTCAGCCCTACATGTGTATTTTACTGTGGAGAAAAGCGTCGCTGCAGCAGAACATTACAGAACGCTGCTTTTTTACAGTGTATAGTTCCACTAGAGTAGTAGTAACTTTTTTATAATCAAATTTAATATATTATTATGATTGTTATATTATCATTTTATTTTGAGTGCTCTTTAAAACTATTATTTATAATGTGATATTTCTGCAAATGTACAAATTTAGTTTAGCAAAGTGAAACAAAATGGAAAAAAAAGGACTGAAGCGCCATTCGGACTTTTGATTTCTTTTCATTTACTGCCTTAAAGGTTTGTTATCATCGTATTGTAGAAAGTTTATTCACATTTATTTGTTTGTTTTTTCACCAAACTGGGTCACTCTGAGGACACACAGTCACCGTCATAGTTTTTTTTATTTTCAGTCTAAAATCTGTAGATTGATCACATCTATGCAGTTATCTTTTATTACTATAACCTGTGTATAATAACAGACATATCAGCAGAGTCTGTCATGCTTCAAAGCTAGGTGTCTAATGCCTCACCTGCTTCATGGAGCAAGGGAATCATGATATGAGCACAGAGGACGGGGTCTGGATGGAGTTTAGGTGGTGTTGGTTTCAAATTATGTTTGGGGAGATGTTTCATCATAGATTAATTCACCAGATTGTGATGATAATGATGCAGTGATGAGCAGTGACTGTTTAGAAAACCTGAGACTTGAAATGCAAAATTTCATAAAGATCCAATCTTTTTACATTTACATTCCTCCACTAGGTGTGCTAAAAATAGCATCTTCTTTGAATCAAGGTGTTGTGTGGCTGTAAAGTTTGTTGATTTTAGTTTGGTACAGCTAATGTGAGACAGATTTTAGCTGGCATGATACTTCTTAAAATCTGTCCACTTTGTCAACAACTCTTTAAATCAGAGAAATTCAAAATAAGTCAAAAATATCCAGAAATTTATCTAGATGAAGAGGCTGTTTACACGACAACAGTTTTAGGATGAAACATAAAAGTATTGTTGCGTTTTGGCTTCTTATTTAGATAGGAACATCGTTTTAGCCGATCTGAAATGGAAATCTACCAAAAGCAGCTTCAAGACAAGACAGTGATAGCGCCAACTACAGGCCTGGCATGCTTGGTGGAGAGTTTTAGTCCCTTGGCGTTACAGTGAAACATTTTTGCATTTTTTCCTTTTTTGGCTTTTTGGGGTGAACCATTGTCAGGTAAACAGGGCATAAGTCTTCTGAGAGACAACAAAAATTAAACAGTTGTTGCTCCAAATTAAATAATGAATCTAAACACCATGATGTTTGATCTTTACAACATAATACCAGGTTGTACTTTTCAGCCAACCCATACCGACACCTGCAGAATCCAAAAAGCTGCTTTATTTTTCAGTCTGAATGTGGCTTCACGCTCAGTTATCCAGACTCACAGAGGTGTTAAAGTAATGTCAGACAGTGATACAGTCAAAGCTTTAACTGGTGCTTTACGTTATTCAATATGGTGCATTGTTTAATTATTTATCTAATTTTTAAAGTTGGATAATTTCACAAGATGTAAGCAGTTTAAGCAACCCTGAACAAACCATGGAGGAAAGTTTCAAAACAGTGCCTGCTCTCAAATGCATCTCCAAAGTATATCTTTAAATAATAAGCTCAAGTTGAACTGCTGCTCAGTGGGCAGGAGATCAAATTTAAACCTGACAGTGCTGGATGAAAAATCTTCTCTAATGGACCAACACATGCAGAAACACTCCAGGACTGCCCTTCACAAACACCTCGTCCTCTAACTGTAGACTCGTCCTGTGGTGACTGTGTGAAACTCAGAAACACCAGCCAGACCTGATAAGGTGGAGGCTGGGGAGCCTCAGCTCCCACATTTTCAAAGGGAAACTCGACTTCATTAACTTCTTTCTTTGGGGCGCTTCACTCCTGTGTGGGAACCATTGAGGATCAAAAAAGGGACAAATTACATGGTCAAAAAAGGAGGAAGTGAAGTTGGTCAGAGATGCTCTGACTTTGAAAGTGGTGTGATGCTGGTGTGAAATCGACTCTGTCGGCCCCAGCTCAGGCTGCTTCAGGCTGACGGCTTAGAAAAGAAAATAATGAGGAAGAAAAAAAAAACTAAAAAATGATTTGGACTTCATCTCATCTGGGTGAAAGGGGCCAAATTAAAACTGCCCTTATCTTCTCTCACACAGACAATTACTTCATTTCCAGAACATCATTGTACGGCAGAGGAGCCAGCAGTTGGGTTGCTCTGAGTAAATACTCCGTCCTCCAAAAAATGTCCAATCCTACAGTCATTGTAACCAAATTAGCTTAGCAACTGCAGTATTTAAGAGTGTACATTATGTTCATTTGAGTGACGGAGGAAAAAGATGAAGGTGATGATGAAGATAATGATAGTGAGGATGATGATGATGATGGTATGATATGATGAAGTAAAGCGCAGTTTCTATCCACAATGTTGTATACAATTGCTGGTTTTGTAATGCACTGTAGAACAGTCCCATGGTCCTTTTTTATAGAAATGTTATTTCAATGGTGTATTCTTTTTGTTTGATAAATAAAGTTTTGATACAAAACCAAAATGAGATGTTGGACTCCAATTTCAGTGTCTTTCTGTCTGTGCTGTGTGTCTGGGGGATTACTAAAGTGTGAGTATAAATAAGTTTGGCCTTATATCAGAATTATGACATTTAATTGACCTCAGAAGTCAGAAGATCTAAAAGCTTTATCATGCTTTCCACGCAGTGTGACGCGCGGAAATTTAGACGCACAAGATCCAGGCGAGAGAACCCGTGAGGCTTTATGCTTTTTAACACCTCATGCAGTGTTTGTAGGTGTCCATTCCCAAACTGCAGGGGGCGGTGTATCACAAATGTACACCTACCAGAGGACTGAATGAGAAGAAGAAGAAGTTTACCTTTGTTTACAACATGACATACATGTCCTGGAGATTTTTCCAGGTTCTCTTCTTTGCTGAAAGTGGCCACAGTTTCACGCCATGAATTATTTGCCACATGGTTATCAGTTATACAGATGCCTGTATTTCTGCACCTCGACCACAAGGAGATCCTGTTCTTCCGCCATCTTGTCTGCACGTCTCCGGCCGGTAGGTTAGAAGTTTTTACACTTAATGGCAGCACCTGCAGCCAAATAACTTGTAGCACTTTTGTTGCACTATCTAGGCTTTTCTGTGGGTCCCAATTCTTGCTTGTGCTGTACATCGCTTTGTACAAAAATGTCTGCTAAATTAAACTGTAGAGCTGTATATTTTATTGTATGAGGTAAAGTCTGCATTAAAGGGGCTGTGAGGAGTTTGTAAGTGATCTTGAAAAAGTCTCCTGAGTTGTAATCCACACTTTAAAATGAGATTTTCAGCGTCAACATAGGTCATTACCAAATGCTACTTTTTAGCTTCCTGATCAAGACGAGCATATCTAGGTCTCTATGACAACACCATGCTGGCTGATGAAGTTTTGTAATGAGAAGAAAGATCCATGTTTTTCTCTGCTGAAAACAATTTCTGTGATAAACATTGTCATGATGGTGGACACAGGAGCTTAACTGTCAGACAGAAAAAGGACATAAGAGCAGAAGAAAGCTAAACAGGAGAGTTCTAGTGCACTAACTAAGGACTAAAACATGAGTCAAGCTGTTTGTGATAATGTTCATTCCAACCCACAGTCAGCAGTTATTTTGCAGTGGTCTGTTCAAACTTGAGTCTAACAAGAAAATGAAGAGTGAGGTTACGTTAGCTCTGCTTGGTAGATGACTGGCAGGACATAACCAGGATTCACTGAGATTACACATTACCAACACGTCTCACAGCCCCAGGCTGTCAGTGACACTACAACGGCTACTAAACTACTGTACAAACTGATAAAGGTTGCTTGCTGTCACATTAGCCTACAGATTATCGTAGCACAGGGCTGCTAGTAGTGCTACATATGGATGGCTACTGACTGAAATAGTTGTTTCTCTCACAAGCTTTATTAAGGTTAATTCACCCCTCCTCCTTCTTTCCCTCTTTCACCTCTTGCTCCTTTATTTTGGTTTGACAAGGAGTTTTGAAACGCCAATATTTAATTGTTTTTCGGCAAACACAGGTGGCATGTTATCCAGTAGGATGAACCTTTACCCCCGACAAAAGCGAAAATGTGTCCGTCTCCCTCTGAGGCACAACTAATAGGTGGTGGTGTGTGTCACTGAGATGAGTCTCAGCTTGATATGAGAGCGCCACTTATACTCGCGTGAACACACCGTACCAATGATCCATACATCATGATGAGGCATAATAATGACAATGTCATAGTGTGACAACCTGCATGTAGTGGACTTAAAGTGAAAGTTGCAATAAATATAGAATTGCAAATAAAATGTAGATCCTCCTAAAACCACTTTGGAGCCGTAACAAAGTAATTTTACTTATGGACAAAGCTGGAACACTTTCAGGAGTGCTCTGTGTGTGTGTGTGTGTGTGTGTGTGTGTGTGTGTGTGTGTGTGTGTGTGTGTGTGTGTGTGTGTGTGTGTGTGTGTGTGTGTGTGTGTGTGTGTGTGTGTGTGTGTGTGTGTGTGTCATATGTTTCATGTGTTTCATGAGTAGTGAAGAGAGCAGTCAGTGCTAACTGTCACAGTGCTGTGACCGCTGTGAAACATAACAGAGACATATGCTTCCTAACAGAGTTACACAGAGCTGTCCAAAGATGCCAAACACGTGGGTGGAAAGTGAAGATCTTGCCAGCAGAGATTGGCTGCAGAGGATTTGTGTCTGCATTCACAATAAGGCTGCTGAGAGGGCTGAGCGTGCTTCAAAACACACTCAGAGGAAACAACAGCATGTATGGAAGGAGAGGAGAGATGAAGGAAGGGGAACATATTGTCCTTGGTGCCTGAACAGATGAGACTCACTGTTTCCTTCTCCCATTGTTTGAGGAAAGCTTTGATACAGTGCTAACTGTTCGCACCCCTAAAAGTCAATGCAAAGACAGCTGAGAGTGCTGGTCTGAGGTCAGAACATCAGAAATCGGTACAGACACTGTTCTGACAGAACTCAGAGTGCCCCTCCTGTTTCATGCTCACCGTTTTAAGACTAAGAAGGTATGCCATACTTCTCACTGTCATATTTTTCAGCAGTTTGGTTTACAGTGTGCATCAAGAGGGAACTGTTTGGGAAGAAAAGTTAGAACAAGGATCAAGAAAGAGGCAGAGAAGAACACTTACCATAAAACTTGTAACATAAGAGTACTGCTGTAAAAAAAAGGGAAAAGGTTGCACTGTAGTCCTGGATAGAGAACGTGCAGCGGTGCAGCAGCTAATCGTTAGGAATAGACAAACTCACGTCTGTAACCAAAGTAGAGTCCCCCAGACACAGACTTTAGGATTTATTATCAAACAAAACACACAAAGTCAAACAAAACTTATTTTGAATATCCAGTCCAAACCACAGGAAGCGAGATAACTCATAACCCATACTGTCAGAAAAGAAAGAATAAATCAAAACAAAGAATGCCAACAAAATAAAACAGGAAATCCAATCCAGAAGAAAATACAAAACTAAACAAGAGAAACTCATAGGAATGTGTACAAATTTGATACAATTAGTGTATCTTGCTCTTGCATAAACAGTTTATCTTATTAGGACATGTTTGCACACATTTTCTTCAGGTGTTTGCGCTCTTTTTCATTCTAAAAATAACATCTGTCATTACAATTCCTCCATACCCACATGGAATATAAAGACAAGAGAAATACACTTCAGTGTGCAGAAGTTTTTTTTTTCCCCTCCTCCTTCCTGAGTTACTCTGCAGAACCGTCAGTCAAGTCTTTGTAACTTGAAGTTATTTGACATTGAAAGGAAAACTTTTATTTCCCCTGACATGTTTATTTACCAAGTCAGTGCAGATGTGTGAATGCAAGCCAAGAGTTTCAATTTTTACCGAGCAAGTTATGGAAATTTATGCCATTTTAACTTGTGCTACAAATTTTATGACAGTGTGGTGAAAGAGTTAGAATTCAGATCCCGATAAAACTGAGCATTAACGGCAAAACCAAACTTTAATCAGCAGAGAGAAAAGGTATTTAAAAGGTGTTTGCACATCTGGTTTTGTTTATTTTGGGATGTTGTTAGTGTTATAAACAAGAAACTTCCTGTGGTGAAAAGTGAATCCATCCCAAGAGTGGAAAAAAAAGGTTCCTTCTTGAGGCTGTTTCCCAAAACTGATTATACTGCCTGTTTGTCATGGGATTAGAATAAAAATTATTTGGCCTGGAGGAAAGTGAGTGTCAGATTGTCTGGGAAGTTGTGTCACTTGACTTCAGCTATCAGCAATCAGCACAATACATCCTGCAACCCTGTGACTTTGATGAAAACAGACCCAAGTGGCATTTGATGAAGACCCTGCAAGATTTACATTTTATTGAACTTGCAAATTAAGATTATTTGTACAAATTCCTGTACCTACAACTTAAAGGTAGAATCTGCTGTATTTTCCTCAACAATAGAATGTCAACTTTTACAGGAAAAATCCTGCCTGGGCAGAGAGTAGACATAGTTACATCAACCAATCACAGAGCGCCTAGAGTGCAAGTGACTATGCGTGTTGATAATAGCAAGTGAACACAGCTATCCCAAGCAGCCACGATGGTGGACGTAGCAAAGAGCAAGAGAAACACAACCAAAGTGAAAGGAAACACCAGATTAAGATATTTCCTCAATGAGGGTTAAGCTTGGCTTGACTTTCACTCTCATTGAGGAACTGGGGGAGCAGCACGGGACAAAGAGCAACGCAGGTTGGCTTTTTGCTAACCAGGTATTTGTTCATGATCCAAGGAGGAGGAGCCCAGTTTGAATGTTGTGTTATTTACAAGTAATGAAAATTCCTGCAGACCCTACCTTCAAAAAAGTTTTCACATTTTTGTGCATCAGAATTCCTCATAGATCTATATAATTTGCGGGTGGTTGAGTTGAAATTTAGGACCGTGTTCTTCAAATTTTAACTTTGACTCATGTTATGTCTATTTGAACACTTGATTTTGCAAAATATCAGCACTCCTACATTAGTACAACCCTCAGCTACCCAGCCTCTAACATTTTTACCTCTGCTGAAAGGTTTCCTATCAGGAATCAGTTAAAGGATTGAGTTTGGTTAAGTTTAAAAACCAGAGTGCAAAGTGAAGTGCGTGCTTCACATTACAGAACATGCTGAACTCGGGACAGCCCAGTTCAGAGAGTCCTTCAGGAGTTCTAGTTTACTGTTTGGCCCCTCTGACGCTCAGTCGGGCTGTCTCTCCCGGATGAAGACTGACGAGCTGCCAGCTGCTGTCTGCAGGCTGACGAGGAGGATGAATGAGGCCTGTGGTGAGCTGGTTGTTAGTGGAGGACGAGGCTGCAGGATAAACTATCTGACAGCTCGTCTCCTTCCTCCACGCTGAGACGTCAGCCTCCATCTGCTGCCTGCCATCCTGACAGACGCTGCCAACCGCACAAAGTGATTAGATAATAAAAAAACACAAGTATGCAAAGGCTGGCATAAGATACAAGACACAAAGAAAATTTATTTCAGACAGGATGAAACATTAACTGTTTGGTGAAAGAGACAGGGGGCTGAACACTGTGAGCTCAGAGAATGCTAAGTGAGAGAGACTTTGGGACTGAGAGTAATCATCAAGAATTCATTGTCTGTATAACTCTCCCTGATGTAGAGTCTCAGATTATGTGCTTTTTAACCAGAGGAACTTTCCTTAGGAGCTAGGGTCTTTTAGAGGAATTAAATGTAATACAAAGGGGTTGTACTGTCCAGAGATCTAGGAAGTTTTGTGGGCACGCCTATGAGAAGAAAGTTTTTCATTGGTAGAGCAGCTGCAGTGTTTTTTTATTTCACCCTCCAGCCAAAACATTACACGCAGCTGTAATACACTTAGGTTTATTTAGTCCTAATCAGTCATTAAAGATAATTTAAGTTAAAAGTTTGAAGGGTGAGAGTGTAGTGGCTGCTATGAAAAAAGCCCAGAAAAATTCAAAAAGAAAAAATAAAATAAAATACAGACATAACTCCTTGTAATTGTCTTTTGAGTTGTTGTTAGGTTTGATAAAAGCAAATATTGATCAGTCAGGGTAAAACTGAACCAACCTCACAAAAAAGTATTTATGTGGGAAATAAGGACAGACAAAAGTATTTGTACTATCATAAAGGTTTGTTTTGTGTCTCTGGATTTAATTAATTTATTTTTTCATTTTTTTATCTATTTTTTAATTGTAATTTCTGTCACAAAAAATTAAAAGGTTTGTTTGTGTCTCTGGATTTTGTTTATCAATTTATTTATTGCAATTTCTGTCACAAAAAATAAAAGGTTTGTTTTGTGTCTCTGGATTTTATTTATTTATTTATTTATTGCAATTTCTGTCACAAAAACAAACAAACAAACAAATAATAATTAATATCCTATTTTGGTATTTCAAACTCTTAAAGTATCTTTGCATTTTTAATGAGAGTTAAATATGCAAAACAGAAGGCTGGGGAAGATAGAGGTAGACTCGTTCCAAAGAAACCTGAGCTGCCTTCACTTCAAGGTATTTAAAAAATCTTGACCAATGTCGGCAGTGTAAAGTACCCCCTTTTTCTTATCGATCTTCTCGTTATTTTTATGAATCTGGTCTCAAAGGAGGAAGAAGGGCAGAGATGGAAACAAAAAAATGACCATTTCAAAACCCTTAATTCCAAACATTTTTTTGCTCACAGCATGAATCAGTTTAACTCCTCCCATTAACAGAGAGACTGTGTTAACATGAGCAACCATCTCCAGGCAACCGACAAGATGCAGTGTCGCTAACAAGCTGCTGAGAAGCATCTGAGAAGAGCCTCCTCAAAGCCACAGTGTGAGAGTGACTGTGTATGTAGAGTGTGCGTAGGTGTTTGTGAATGTTTTAGGTTTGTGATGGTGGAACTGAAATCATGTGTGAGAGCGTGTGTGTCCTTGGATTGCTATTTTTGTGAGGACTTGTGACTTTTTTAACCTTGGGAGAAGATATTTCTGGAACCTTGGGGGGTAAAAAAAAAAGATAGAATATTAAACATTTATTTTTGCATAGCACAGCTTACTTTTCAGCATCTCAGCTGGTTTCTTGGCAACCTCAATGTCTCTTCACCTCCAACAACAGCAGGTGGCCATGACTTGAAGTTACTTTCAAGAATACTTCCAGTATGAGAGTCTCCTTTAAAAAATAGAGAAGAAGAAGTTGTTTCAAAGGTGTTAATTGATGTGAGAATGACACTAAGGTGGAACAGCCCAGAAGTTTTTATGATGGACCAATTTACACAACTACGGTTCATGGAGTTCCATAATTGCCATGTCAGGCAGTGTATAATCAAATAAAGATGTGATAGAAATAGTCTTTGACTGTGAACAAAGCTGTGTTTTTCTACAGTTGGTTTAAACCTGATTTAAATTGTGTTGCCTTGTATATTACATATGCAAACATATAACTTAAACATATATCTTCCCATCTCCTTTTTGTTGGGTGTATTCTTTATGTTTATCTGTTTTGTGGATTTTTGTTGTTTATTTGTTTCATTAGTTATCTTGTCTTCTTAATGCTTCTTGCTTTGTATGTTCTCCATTGTGTTTCCATACCTCTTTGTTCTTTCTCCATGCCTTCCTACTTTAATCTTACCTCATGCCTTTGTTTCTTTCCTTGTTGACTACCCCTCATTAGTTTCACCTGTCTATTTAGTCCCTGTAGTCCTTTACTTCTTTTTCAGGCCATGTCCACATGTTGCCGGGTTTTTTCAAAAACGAGTATTTCCCTCTGTTCGTTTTAAAAAATACTTTGGTCCACATGCAGCTGGTAAATCCTCCGATACGTGCAGCTTGAGGCATGCCAAACCCATTTTTGGCAGTGTTTCCTAGATGTAAAACCTGTGCCAGCCAATCAGAATAAGCCCCTGTCATTCAGCTGTGATGTTAGAGAACCAAAAACTCTGTTTACCCGTATCCACATGAAACCATGAAACCAGAGTTTTCCAAAATCTTCACTTTGGCCGGAGTTTTCAGAAAATGTTGTTTTTAGTGACGTAAAGCTGCAGTTTTGTGTGGTGACAGGCATAAACATATAAAAATATATGGTTTCCCAAATACCCGCGTCGTGTGGACATGGCCTCAGTTCATCTCATCTTCTATTCCTGTTTTATTTGTGCTTCACTGTTTCCTGTAGCGTTAGTCATGATTTTTTTTTTCTTTTTCTTTTTACTTTCAGGCTCCTTAAAGTTTTTGTTAAAGATATTTTCCCTAAGGTTAGCTTCAGCTAACAGCTACATTAATAGTTTTTTTTAAAGCATTTTAACACCTGTTTAGTAACTCTGCTGTCACCTACTGGACAACCGTGGTACTGCTATCCGTGACTGCTCATCACTTGTTTATGTCCTTCTTAATAACTTTCCTTGTCCTTTTAGTAACCTTCAAACATCCCTTGACCACCAAAATCTCTGCTGGCAAAGCTGGTACTATTGAATGATGTGGGGCAGACTGACCTCAGCGCTCCTGATGCACAGATGTAATGGTCCTCAAAGCAGGTGTCTTTACTTGGAACCCTCAGTTCTTAGCGACAGCCTATCATCCTCTCTCTCTGTCCAGTTTCTTTCACCACCATCTGTACTGAAAACTAAAGGCTGACAAACTGTTTTGAATTAGTGTATGGACAATAAAAGAGTATTTGTGAAAAAAATATAGGGCCAAACAAAGAAAGATTTGAGGGGAAAAAAGTAGGACTAAAGTCTGTATAAATATGCAATATCAAAACTTCTCCTAATTATACCTCCAGTTAAAAATTTCCAAAGTTGTGATCTTTACCTTTAAAACTAGCTATGTAGTAAATCCCCGGCCTCCTTTTTATTTTATGGAGCAGCCTCTAGTGGCCATTAGAAGAACTGCAGATTATGTCCTATGTTGTTTTTACATACTTGGTGAGTTATTTGGTAGTTATTTTTTTCTTCTGGTTAAAGACCAAGAGAGGGGATAAAAGTTAGAGTGGGAGCACGTGTGTGTCACAGCCTCATGCTGCTAAATGAACTGGATCAACTCGCCTCAGTCCAGCCCTAAAGTTAGTTTGAGTTATTGAGTTAAACACACACACACACACACACACACACACACACACACACACACACACACACACACACACACACACACACACACACACACACACACACAGCTCTTTCCCATGATGCCCTGCAGGGTGCCATCTCTGAACAAAAAATGAGCAGGCGATCCGATCAGAGCAGCAGGGGGCAGACAGGAAGCGCTCTGAGTGAAGGGTCGATATGGAAGCTTCTCTGCGTCAGATGTGGGTTAAACCGTGGAGGAAAGATATGACAGTTTAACCCTTTGATGACAGAACAGCTTGAGGTTCATCCTGTTAAACCTCCACCACTCAACCCAGCCTGGGGCTCACTCAGTGATACTGATCCATTCTGCCTTGAAGCCCATCATTACTCAGATTTTTCTGGTTCCTCTTGGCTTGTTTGTTTTTGTTAAACAGTATGAGCCTCTTCAGTGCTGGTTTGACACAGTATTGAAAATAAAACTGTAATTTATGTTTTTTATGACATCACATAACCTTTGTTACCTGTGATTTTGTGGACAAAAACAATATGCAAGCTAAAAGCATACGTATCAAAAGATCAGCTAGGCCTGGTTTATGTTTAGTTAAAATTTCATTCATTAAATGTTGGCTAACAACAACCAAGGTTTTGATAGATGGATGTGATTTTTGGATCCCGAAGTCCAACCTGCTGAACTTATGGATGCTTTTCAGTAATGTCATATGTCACAAGCTAGAAAAGCCTTCAGAGAGCACAGACCTCCACAAAGCATATTTTGAATGTCACGCAACACTTAAGTCCTACTTTAATGTTATACCCCCTTTCAGCAGACTGTCTGCTACAATTTGGTGTTAGTTGCAGGTTTGTACGATAATTTGTTTCCTGACAGTGTTGAAAATTATGATGACCCAGAACATATTTCATATTCCTGATCTCAGTATCCAGAATATTGCCAGGATCTGGATCATACTTTTACATCTGTCAGAAATTATTGTGACTTTGTCTTGTATTGTTTTGCAGAGCAATCAAACCATTTATCATAGAGTTTTATACACATATGGTGAAAACAGCCCTATCTCAGAATGATAAAGGATCCCTTAAAACAATCCTGGATCCAGACAGTGATCTGGATCACCTCCAAAATTAAATCATTTCTTCCTTATCTCAATTTGATTATTTCCTGAAAATTTCATCAAGATCTGTTGGTTACTTTTTGAGTTATGTTGTTGACAGACAAACAGACAAACTCTCCCAAAAGCATAACCTCCACGGCGGAGGTAAAAATATAAATAGTGTTGATTAAGCAATGGCTGGCATGAATTTGACAATTATGATGGCTGAAACAGGAGTTGGAGGGTTGCTGGACAAAACGTTATATCACACAGCCACTAGTGGATTTACAATTCAAGTTGTCAAATTGTCAACCGGCTCTAATATAAAATTTCACTCCACCATAAAGTCCAAAAATTCAAATATAAACATTAACACAGCCCTTTTAGGCTGCTTTAGGCCAAATAAGCTACATTCAAAATGTCACCTGCAAATTGAATTGAACAGAACCTTTCTCTATCACCACAAGTGAGGAATAAAGTCGGGAACAAACACGTCGAGGTCGGCACCTTGAATTACTTATTCTGTCAGTGGGCAGAGCCTCCAACTCCAAATGTCTCCTTCACCTCTTGATGCTATAACTGAACAGTTTTTCTTTCATGTTAAATTCATTTTGAACCTTGACACAAAAAAGATAAAAGCTCTAAATAAGCACAACAGTCACACACTTACCCTGTCTGACCACGATTATACACTCAGGTTAAAGTTAAAAAGCCTCTCACACATATTACCCCTCTTTAATGTGAGCGTAAATGTCGACTGTGAGCTGATGAGAGGTGAGCGGCTCCCTCACAGCATGCTGTCGGTTTGTTCATTTCCACACTTTATCTGGATGACGCTGTGAGCCTCATGCATGTTTCATGTGTGACTGAGGCTCTTTGATGCTGTGAGCCAGGCTAATGTGAAATTCTGATTACTGCTTTCTCTGTTTTATGAATGAGCCGCTCACAGCTCAACCCGGGGATGAGGAGAGGAAAAAGAACTAGCCCAGAGATCTGTCCTGTTTTTAGAAATATGATCTGATGGTTAATGATATTGATCTTCAGCAATGTTATGACTCTTCAGTAGTGAGATCAGTAATGTGAAAATATGTTCTGCATCAGTAAAACTCTTTTGTAGCTTAACATTTACTTTAATGACTAAACATGTTTTTTGTGTGCGTTCCCTGTTCTTGATCTTGACAGAAAGTTGTCTTACAAAGTTTGGCATCCTATCAGTAACTATCAGGTGTAAATCTGGATGAGAATGAAGCTTTATTGTGAAAACATTAGAGAAAACCAAAATTTTCACCCATCAAGTATGAAGCCAATTAGGAGGTGAGAAATGGATAACCCCTCCAGTGTCCTCTTGATGCTGGCGGTCTGAGCCAAATAAACCTTTGACACCCATGTCTGAGTGTCAGTCTTTACACACAGTAAAATTATTATATAACAGAGGATGGATATCTATAGCTGGCTCATGTTAAGAATCATTGAAAAGTGGTTCGATCCATCATTAGCCTTTATGCTTTATGATTCTCTTGTCAAAATTCTGCACATCACTGTTTCTCAAAAAGCATCCCCTAGTGGTCCACAACAATCATAAGTAAGTTGTGTAAAAAATAATATCACGCACAAAAGTTTCCTTGAGACTGGCCAGGAGAAGGTGCAAGGGCAAGATGATTTAGCCACAGTGAGGATTGCGGGCACTGTGGAAGTAAACTTTAGTACCAGTGCTAGTTTTATCTGGGCAGTTGTTATGGGGCTATTTAGCTTGGTAGTCCGTCTTTTTTTTTTTTTAAGGAGGGAGGGGGGGATTAAATGGTTCTTAGTCTGAAACAATTTGAGAAACACTGCTTTACATTACACCAGAGCATCTTGACCTTGTGTCAACATCACATGACATGCAGCAGAATGTCCAAGACAACAGTGTATACATCAAAGTGATTGGAAGCTTGGCTTCACTTTACCAAAAAGGACGCTAACAACGCAAAGTGCACTTTGCGCAGCGTTATAATATCTTGCAAGATTGGCAACGCCACCAATGTGTTTGAACATTTGTTGATGCACAATGTCAAATTCCAAGAGTGTCAATGTTGTTGATAGAAAACTTGTAAAGCTAACTTCTTGCACACAAAAAATTCACAGGAGGAATTGATTGAAGAATGGATAAAGACTCAGATTGATGGGCAGATTCAATAACTGCATAGTATCAACAAAATCTTAATCTGCGTTTCCACCAAGCAGACCGGTTCGGCATACATTTTGTGGTGTTTCAACTGACTTATCCTGGGACAGATCCCCAAATAACTAAGACAAGCAGTATCACTTTTTGGGACCCTTCTGTATGGGTGCCAGACTGAACCGATCCGCTCTTGGAAGGTGGAGCTACAACACTGCAGACTGTTGATTGGTCAAAAGAATCGTCACTTACCACAAGACAGCAGCTGCATTTCTCCTGGCGGCACACTGTCTCCTCTGAAACAAAGCTTGATTGAACTTTGTATCAAAGAGCTACATGAAAATCACAGAGAGGACGAAATGCTGCATGTCTTCCACCTAGGCTCTTTGTTTACTGTGTGGCATTTTTCTTCTTCATTGGATTTATTAGCGGGGTACAGTGTGTCACGCTGCTACAACATCACGCTATTCTCTAACAGCTATGGCTTTCATCATTCGGCTAACATGGTGCCTACCACAAGAGGGCGCAGTTTGCCGTGGAAATGCAAATGGGATCAGGCTTAACCGGACCAAACTGTGCCAAACCGTAATGAACCGAAATGGACTGCTTGGTGGAAAAGTGGCTTTATTAAAACCTATCCCTGCTAATAACTCTTTTATTGTAAATACTTAGACTGAGTTGCTCATAGATTTGTATATTTAGCCAAAACAAACCAAGACGGTGGTGAGATGAATACAACAAAAATTAAGGAAAAAGAAACTAATATGTAAAAGTATTAAAGCTAAGTTACATGGCTTTATCTGTGGAAAAAAATAAACAAATAAAAATGATCAGCTTGAGACTGAGTTTAATTACAGAAGTGACAATTTCTAGGCCCACATGTACATAAGACAGAAATAAAAAATAAAAATAAAAATCTTGCCACCCCTGTTGTAAAGTTGTATTTATTTGTTTAGTCTTGGAGTTTGTAATAAAGTCTCTTCTCTTTACCTCTCCTTCAGGGACTCTGCTCCTCAAAATAACTACCAGAGAACAACAACTAACAAATAATAAGCAACAAAACAGTGTCCAGAGCTTCTGCTGGTTAACCTGAGTCTTTCATTCTTGTTATTGTGGTGTAGCTCTGCTCTTCATAAGCGAGCAGAGGAGACAGAGGAAAAGTAGCTGACTGAGGCAGAGGTCGGAGTGCAGTGCATTATCACCACCTATTACTAATTGGGTGGAATCATGTTGTGTGGCTCCCTCTAACCCAATTTGTATGTTGCCCGCTTACAGAGCCAGGTCTGTGGAAAACAGGGAGTATTCACCACATTTAACAAACAGAGTTCAAAAATATAGAAAATAAATAAATAAAAACATCCCCCAGTGTGAGGGGGATGTAAATTGAGTCACTGAAAAGTTCTGTTTAGAACAAACGAGCGGTAATCAATGAGTACTTCCACTCCTCTACCGATCTCCAAACTCTTTTATCACTATGTTTTCACCATGTGTGTGAAGTCATGCAGTGTGTGTGTGTGTGTGTGTGTGTGTGTGTGTGTGTGTGTGTGTGTGTGTGTGTGTGTGTGTGTGTGTGTGTGTGTGTGTGTGTGTGTGACTGTTTTCAGCTCTCCTCTTGCAAATAGATGATTTATAACTCTGTGTCAGACTGACAGCTGTAAGCTGATCAATAATGAAACCATTCTATTGTGTGTGTGTGTGTGTGTGTGTGTGTGTGTGTGTGTGTGTGTGTGTGTGTGTGTGTGTGTGTGTGTGTGTGTGTGTTTGTTTGTTTGGATGTTAAATCTTTTGCAGAGGAAACTGTCGCTCAGGTCAGCTAAGGTGAGGTTACTAAAAGTCAGACAAAGTTATATATATGTGTGTTTGTGTGTGTGTGTGTGTGTGTGTGTGCGTGTGCGTGTGCGTGTGTGTGTGTGTGTGTTTGTGCGTGCGTGTGTGTGTGTGTGTGTGTGTGTGTGTGTGTGTGTGTGTGTGTTAACATTCACATCCTCCATCTCCTTCTTCCGTTTAAAAGCCAATATCTAATTGTGTATCTTATAGAGAAACATTCTGAAGTGGTGCCAGTATCCCCAAGACGATGCAGTGTTCATTAGAACCACAATATGAAAGTGTTGGACAGAACAAACTACAAACTGATTATTTAGCTTTTCTTGGAATCTGACCAGCAGTGGGACGGATGCCAGAATCGAAAAGCCCACTAATGGTAAAGTCATTCTTGATTCAGTGGCATAAGACTTTCTCTCAAACTGTTCTTACAAACAGCCAGCTACCCCTAAACTTTGCACCTTTTATTGTTTGCAGAGCAATCCTACAGCAGCCTAGAGCCAGGACTCCACAGGGCAAGTTGGTATAGAAGCTGTCATTTCTGAGCTCTCACCTCAACATAAAGACCCTTCACTGAGAGTGAGGGTTACGGTCAGCTATGGCGTGGCTGAAGGAATGTTGTTCTGTTTTAAACTAAAAAATATCCCAAATGTCAACAGACAAAGTATCCAGATCTTCTGCAAAAAGTTCCCTTCCCTGCCTGGTCCTTTTTTTCCAACGCACTGTAACAATCTGCTTACCTTTCTACTTTCTCAAAGCTGAGGTCGGACTGCACATTAGGAGCAGCTCATAGCCAAATCCAGCAGTCATTTAGTCCTGGGAAGAAAAAAAAAACATTTATTGTGTAGTAGTTAACAGCAATCAAGGCAGCAAAAGATTGTTTTATTGATTTCATATATCCATCAATCTATCTATCAATCTATCTATCTATCTATCTATCTATCAATCTATCTACATGTATATAAATATATATATATATACTCAGTGAAACTCAGTGAAAAAAATCTGCGTTTACACAGAAACGCTGGTGGACTGAAAACGCTGTAGTGAGCATCCCAGGCCTATAGGTGGTGCTATAACTGTCTTGTCCAGAAGCCGCTTTTGTGGGATCTCCACCGAAGTAGAGTTGAGCCAGTCATCTGGTGTACCGAGGAATACCAAGTCAAAAAGTGGAGCAACAGATGCAGGTATTGCTGAAAGACAGTCAGCAGATACAGCAGATTGAGTAGCACAAGCACAACACGGTGGTTCGTGACGATCGTACCAACGGTACTGTTGTCCTGTTGTATGCGTGCGCGCGAGGCAGACTGTGACGTCAGCGTTTCCACTGAAAACACCGGCTTTTACTGTTTACATGGCAACAGTGTCAGAAGCGTTTCAGAAAAATACCACTCTGGAGGCCGTTTTCAAAAGTTTGCGTTTTAAATCAGCTGAAACACTGTTTCTGTGTAAATGCAAGGCCTAAACGCAATAAAACTTTTGCGTTTCACCCTAAAGCTGTTGTCGTGTAAACGGCCCCCGAGTCTGCTGCTGCAGGAGCTACTTAAGGCCCCTACAGCCTCATGCAGTGAATGAGCGGAATCGTCCATAATGTTTGTAAGTTTTGCTCGCATCCTCCACTCACCCACCTCCTTGAGGGAGTCTAAGGAGCAGTCCAGGTCAGAACTGGCCTTTCTGACCAGTCTGTTCAGTCTCTTTCTGTCCCTCTCCGTGCTCCCTGCTCCCCAGCAGACCACTGCATAGAAAAGTGCAGAAGCTACCACAGAGTCATAGAAAGTCCTGCACAGTCCTGAAAGCTCCAAAGGACCTTAGTCTCCTCGACATGTGGAGATAAGTTTGGCCCTTCATGTACAGGATGTCAGACCCTGGATGTTCATTGGTGCAATGTCATCTTACTGGCGTTGGGCTGAAGGTGGTTTCTGTTTCTCACACAAGTGGACAAAGTCAGAGATGTCAGTCCTGTATTATACAAGACGAAGTGAGAAGATTTACTGTTTCTTTTTTCTTTGGCATCACTTCACTTCTTTCTCTGTCTTCTTTCTCACAGACCGTGTCAATTACTGTTGTTGTATTGTGCTTGTAACGCTGACTTATTCCAATAGGTGGTGGTAATACACCTAAATCCGAGTTTCACCTGCAATATACAGAAAAGGATGACGAACAGCGCATTGCCGAGTGGGAAACAGTATGACAGGTAGACTGGTCTGATACATACTGAGATATTTTCCCAGATCACATAAGGGACAGTGGACATATTGCTGTATCAGAGTTGGCTATAGCTTAAGTCTGATAATAACCAAGCTTCTTAGGTAGGGGCTGAAAAATAACGTTGTCACTGAGAGTTTGCTTACTCCAAACCAGGCAAGGATCAGTAAAAGTAATATAGTGACCTTTTGTACTAGACATTTCCAACTCTACTTTCTTTTTTTTTTTTTTTTTTTTTTGTAGCCCAAAGAGTAACAAGCAGACTGATAGACATCTCCTCCTTCTCAGACTTTGAGATCATTAATTCATTTTTGCAGTTTCATTTGTAATTACTTCTTCTCTCTCTGAATCCCAATGTCTGACAACCTCAGAATTATCCCCCGCCCCCCTTTCTGAAACAGGACCATTACAGCAGTAAGAACATTCACAGCACATTTTAGTCATCAAGCTGACACAAGCTGCCGAATGATTCATATTGTTCATTATTCATGACAAATCCATTTGTAATCATCAGCAGAGGTTTTCTCACAGCCGAACAAAGGGAGAAAGAATCTGCACCGTTTCCATCTGCCTCCTCAGTGATGTTAGATTTCACAGAGGGAATGCCAACAGAGATTGATCGATTGATTCTTGCTGTCTGCACAACTTTCTGCAGGAACAAACAGGTGAAAACACTCGGAGTAACCTTGGAAAGAGACAGTGTCTGGTGAAAGCATTTGTGGATAAATTTGCCAAGGACGATGCAGGATAATACACTCCTGGATATCTCTATGCATTTTCCTAACTTTAGGGATGAAGTCAACACAAAAAATATATATAACGCATCTGACTGGCCACTTGAGAGTGGCTAAAAAAAGCCATACATGAACCAATTTGTTTTTAAAGCTATTTTTTTCTATCCATGTCCTTTTTTAAAGGTTAATCCTCAAAAAATCTGAATTGTTGAAGTTTGAGGTCCGAAAAAAGTCATAGCGTCTTGTCTTTACTTGTGAGAAGCTTTTATTTTTAGATGCTAATTGAACAGATACATGACTTAACCTCCTAAGACCCTGTACCCTCATATGTGATACATGAAAATTCATTTTTTTTAACTTTGACGTAATAGCCACATTTAGGACCACTGCCCACGTCTTCTTTTGATCATATCACAACATTACATCCATTTCAGTGAAAGAAAAACTACAAAAAAGTGTATTTATTATACATTATACAATACAACTAACAAGGAGCAATAAAAACAATGCTCACAAGACAGAAGCTCGGATCTCATGAGATATTTGTGACCACCGATAGCACTCACATCATCATTTTATTGATAGACTCTCATGTTTGAACAGACCACTGCAGAATAACTGCTGCATGTGGGTTGGAATGAACATTACCTCAAACAGTTTAGCCTAGGTTCAATATTACTACAAAATAAAAGAACTCATTTCCAGCAGAAAAGAACACAGATCTCTCTTCTTACTTCTGAACTTTGCCAGTGGTGTTGTCATAGGGACTACATGCCACAAATCAATCCAGTCCTTGCTGACCCAGGGATACAGAAAACAGCATTTAAAAAGTCACCTATTTTGGTGCTGATAATCTCATTTTAAATCATGGATTATGATCTGGACAAACTCCCCACAAAGACTTTGAATTAATACATGCAAGTGTTAAAGCTGCAGACTAGTGAGAGGAGCTAAGTCCTCTTGGGGCGCTGTCACACTGGCAAACTGCACAGAGCTTAAGCACGCTTCAACCCTAAAGTCCAGTTTGTTTGGCTGGTGTGACCTCAGGCGTGCCGTGCTTTAGCAAGGTTCACTTCTCTGCTTTGGCACGCTTCAGAGAGGTGTGCTACACTTCAGGGAATGGTGCATGTTGGAGTAGTGTGACCGCTGGCCATAGGCTACTCTCCGACAGGGGAACGGCACAGGGAAGCATTATGCTTTATTATTACACAGGTCAAAGAACTAGTATGACCACGCCCTTGGCTCCTTCTGGACTGACAGATACATAACTTATAAAAAAAAAAAATCACAACAGGAAGAGTAGAAGTGAAGACAAGATGGCTCAATAAAATATTCTCTGGCCAAAACAAACAAGTTGATTGCATTAACAACCTAAGCATTTTTCATAAGCATTTTCCAGTATGGTCACATCTGGCTCAAAAATATCAAAAATGGAAAGGACACAACCAAGCTTCAGAATGGTAGCTGAAACTCCAATTAACTACATTATTTTTTGACTATTTCTTTTTTCTTCTTCTTCTTTTTCCTGAGTCAATTTTTTTTTAAGTTGCTGATATAGCAAAAGTAAATAATGTACCTTAGTTTGTAGAGTTAAACACCATAAACAGCACTGCCTTCCACCTGAGCTCTATGAACACAGCAAGGACAGTAGCTTCATCCACACACTCTCATCCAGCTGGTCCCTGAGAGGCCGAGTCTTGAGTCTTGGCTCTGTCCTCGCTGGCACCGTCCCTACCAAATTTGTCAATTTATTTTGCAGCCTTGCTTCTTGGCCTCCTCCTATCTTCCTGTCATAATAGAGTTTTTTGTTTTGTTTTTCCCTCATGGAAACAGTTTCTCCTCTTATTAAACCCTGCAGGGTTTCTTCACGCCACCCACTCTCTCTATATGTTTTCTTTCTCTTCTCCCTAACTTTGCTTTCTTTTCTCGTCTCCTCTTCTTCAGTGTAAATAAAGTGGATACGAAGCCTCAAACTTTCTTTTCTTCTTTCCCTCAGGGATCAGCAGCAGAGCTGAAAGTCCCCACAGAGCTGCTTCCTCTGTGATTATGATGATAATGTTGAGGTTTGAATGTATTATACGTATCTTTCAAAGTGTACCCACAGCTTCAAGTTAAATTTGGTATATTTTTCATGATGTTTTTTCTCTGCTGAAGTTTCAGTACTCTTTGAGGGGTTGAAAGCATTTCCTTAGCCAAGTGTTAGAAATTATTCATTTTTTTATCCAATATTTATGTAGTGAATAAAAAATAATTTTCTTCACTAAAGGTTGTTCTATTGGGGGTTAAGGGTTCGTAATGAGGCATGAAAGCTGAAAGAATTCATTTTCATGGCGTGTTAGTGACATCCAGCGTGGTAATGGATTGTGATTGGTCCTGCAGATGCTCTCAGATGACAAGTGAAAGTCAAAGCTTTAACTAAGTTTTCAAGGAGAGGGAATTGAGAGATATGGGGGGAAAAAATGCCATTGAGGGTAAAAGGCACAATTTGGTTGATATTTACTTTGCATCTTACCCTGAAATAGAGCTTAGAAAACCTGCAGTGGTTGGTGAAGCTCTCCGTGTTTGAAAATGAAACATTTGATTTGTTTGGCAGCAGCAGCACCATCATTTGGTGAAATATGTCCCAGAAGAACTGCAGACTATTTGTCAACATGTATCCCTAAGTGCCAAATGGCTTGTATTGAAAACTAGCTCCCGAACTACACGGCAAACATGATGCCCCAAAGTATGAGTGAGGATGATGCTGTGGCAGAGGAGACATCTCACAATCTTTTGGCTTCATCATATTGAGCCAGATTTATTTCAGCAAAAAATTACGGCCAAAAAAAGCAGCAGAGTGAGGCAGAATGGAGGCTGAGCCAGCAGGAAAACCCAGCTTTATGTCCATTTAAAGGAATTTATTCCTCCACCTCACTACATTTACCATCAATATTGATGGGACTCTGAGATAATGTGGTGAAAACTGATTATGCAATATAAAGCAGTACAGAGAAAAAGAAAAACAAAGCAGTTGCTCATCCCTACAAGAGGAACCATTAACATTTGAGGTCATTTTGCTTTGCTGGTCAGATGTGGACTCAGGGAGGACAAATTTCTGAGAATATGTCACCTTAAAAGACAAACTATGCCTTGAAAGGCAATAGGGGAGACTGGGGACAGTTGTTACACAGGTTAGTTATAACACCTAACTAACAAGGTAGGAATCACCTGATTCACTCTAAACGTGCACAGTTTAGTCCTTAGCCCTCATGTTTAGAAGCAGTACCCTATAGCAGACATGGCTCAATTTATGAGTGAAGAATATTTTTGACAGAAGAACGTTTTTTTATCATAATTTTTTTTTTCTCTTATTGCTCAAGTTAATTTTTTGGTTACCCAGCCTGCTTTATGGTTGAACTCATCAAACGTACATTATGTTGATCATGTTTAGTTTTCTTTCATTAAGGTTGTTGGTGGTAATGTTTTAGCTGTTAGCTGTAAGTCAAGCAAGTTAATCGCTAATGTACTTAGAGACAGCTGTATCAAACTTGCTTGGGGTGAGTTGTAACATTTAAAAAATGGGTTAAGTTCCTGATTTGCCATCTGCGGGCCCGCAAAGCTTGCACTCAATACTGACATACTCCAGGAGTGCACTTTCAACTTTTGTACAGTTTTATGAATATAAATGTTGAGAAATTAGTGTAGTTTAACTCTGTAAATCCTTACCCATCAAAAAATAGCCAATTCATTTTTTTTTACTTATGTGTTTATTAACACTTTTAACAAAATCCCAAAAGGATTTTGCAATATTGATTTGTTTATGATTGTTGTTGTTGTTATTTGGGCAACTTCCAATAAGGTTATCAGTAAATAAGCATTCTTTCAATACAGAAAAACTTCAGCTGCTTGTAATGAAATGATAAACCTTAGGGGGGAGATACATTTAATAGGTTTTCAAGGAAACAATCACACTGATGTGATAGAGGTCTTTGAAACTCATGTATCAAACATGATGTGTTTGGGGTTGTATAATAAAGTACTACAGTAATTTTGTTTAACATCACGTATTTTATCATGTCACATTTCACCCCAAGGTATGTTATAACTGACCTAGACTGCGGGGTCAATTGTAACATTTCACTCCTTGTATTTGAGATTAATCCATGCATTTTCTGTTTGTGTTGTACAAATATTTTCTAAGCCATTTATTAGAAGATACTTGAAGCTAGTTTGTACAGGAGTTTGAAGACACTGGGACCAACGTACTCAAAGTTAAAGAGATAAATGTCAAAAATGTTACAACTGTCCCCAGTCTCCCCTGCTTTGTGTCTGGTTTGGGAGTTAAGAGTGTCTTTACCCTATCCCCTTTAGAGTCTTTGCCATCTTAACGCGCAAGCATGTGTTCGAACTCCACCTCAACACTGCATGCTACCACTTAACACCTTAGTTCTTTCCAGACACATCAAGAAGACAAAGACTGTCCACTGTGTATGCTTTATGCTGCTTTCTTGGGGTTGAATCATCCTACATGCAGCACAACATGATATTTGCTTTCCTTTATTTTGGAGTTGGAGGAGATCTGTAATTCATGTATAATGACTGTGATTTAAATGTAACTGAGCTACTGTGATGTATTCTTTGACTTGTGAATACTTCCAAAGAAGAAGCAAAATGCAAGACTTTGACAGCAGTACACACTGTTAGGTGATGCTATTTTCCAAACAAAAAGAAAGTTATCTTTAGGAAGTCAGCCAGAGATGTTAACGTTATGTGTTGTTCTGTATTACCACTGTTGCACAGGAAGTGACAAATCTTTCAATCAATCAATGGACTGCAGTGTTTCTGGCCCCACCTTCTGGGGTCTGATCTGTGTGTCTGGCATCCCAACAGAAGGGTACCAAGAGGTGGGACAGTACAGGTCGTTAACTTGGGGACCTGACCTGGTTTCAGTCAAAGGAAATGCCACAAGATGCATGCCATACTGAGACGAACTGAACTGAACCACTTAGTGGAAACAGGGCTTATGTTATGACAAGTAACAACAGAGGCCCGCCCCTCTAATGCGTCATAAACCACTTATGTAATCTTTATGCATTCACCTCATTTTTTCCAGAAAGTCTCTTTAAGATCTCATACTATTTTTTAGACGGACCATTTGGAGCAGTTTACAGACATATTGAGGTATTTCTTCAACACTTGAAAATAAACTGGTCATAAAATCTGCTCGTTTGGTAGGGACATGCACCCATGTTAAAAATGTAGGAAAAGAGCTGGTATTACACCCCACATTTCTCTTTCTCTGGCTGAGATCTGTGTATGCGTCATAGAAATGATGGCAAGCCTTCTATTTTCTTGATTTTTGGTGCTTGACGCATGTGAGACTTGCTGCACATGCCAGCAGAGAGTCTTTATCTAATAGCATGCACGCTGAAATGGAAATGAAGCCATGCAGGAGCCTTTCTGCAGCAAACAGACTTCCTGTTTCATGCACTCAAGAGCACAATTGGCTGAGGTAACAAAAGCAGGCTCAGGGTTTACCGAACTAAACCGTTCTACTGTGGAAACACACCATCCATGTATCCGTCCCGTGTTACATTTAGGGGATCCTTTGAAGACAGTTGCATCATAGATTAAACAAGGGTGTAATTCAGATGGTTTATAAGGTCGAGGCAGTGTAACAAAAAGCCAGGGGATTTATTGGACCTTTAACGGCAGTTTGAATAATGACAGAGGAACTGCTCTATAAATAGCTGTCATTCATGTGTGTGTGTGTTCCCAAAATGTGCTGTTTAGCTTTTATTTGGATCTGGAGATGTATTTGCGTGGATCAGAGTAAAACACTTACACACACACACACAGACACACACTCTTGCACACACAAAGTTTATGTTCTATTGTTTTGTTGACATAATTGTGCTGCTGTTGTGTTGAATTTTCTATTTAAATTAAAAACTTGCGTGCTCAATGAATAATTTATGTTACATATGTGTGTGTGTGTGTGTGTGTGTGTGTGTGTGTGTGTGTGTGTGTGTGTGTGTGTGTGTGTGTGTGTGTGTGTGTGTCTGTGTGTGTGTGTCTGTGTGTGTGTGTGTCTGTGTGTGTGTGTGTGTGTGTGTAATGGAGAGAACGAGAGAGAGAGAGTTTGGGTGTGTTAATCCCTTCAGTTTTGCTGCTGATTTCCTTCGTCAAGCGTGAGAGAGTAATTAATCAGATCTGAAATGAGATTCTGGAATTAAAACTCTGTGTGTGTGTGTGTGTGTGTGTGTGTGTGTGTGTGTGTGTGTGTGTGTGTTTATGGGGGGGGGGGGGGGGGGGGGGGTAACTAGTTTGGCCCTAATGAATTCTGACAGGCAAATTATATCAGCTTCCTCCTCATGATCGTTCCTCTGCTCCTCTCTTGTCTGCTCACATTTTTTCTCCTTTTTGTTTCACGTATTTATGTTTCAACATTTCTTTTTAGATAGCTCATTATTTTCATTTGACAAATAGTCAAAGTGAAGCTCTGTAACCATAACACAGTCAAATGTTATTCAGGAGGTAACAAGATCAGGGGATTCTTTCTTTTATATTATTGACACTGAAACATATATACCCACTGAATGTGTTCTGACATGGTGTCATACTGAAAATGAAACGTGCCTAATTTGAATCTCTGACCTTGTTTCCAGGGCCCCATTAACACGACAACATTTCATCCAAAAATGCTAAAATGCAGTGAAAAAAATCTGTATTTACGCTGATAGACTGAAAACACTGTAGTATGCATGCCAGGCCTGTAGTCAGCGCTATCTGTCTTGTACAAAAGCTGCTTTTGGTAGCTCTCCACTGAAGTAGAGTTGGGCAGATCAACACGGTAATGGTGTCAGCAGCAGTTCAGAAAAATTGTACTCTGGAGGCCGTTTTCAAAAGTTTGAATTTTAGGTTGGCTAAGATGCTGTTTCGAGGTAAACATAAGGCCAGAACACAACAATATTTTTGCATTTCACCCTAAAACCGTTGTCATGTAAAAGGCCCTCAAGCTAAGGGCTAAAACAAGGGCTAAGCTGTGAGAAATAATTTCCATTCCTTCCCACATGTAGCAGTTATTCTGCGGTGGTCTGTTCAAACTTGAGAGTCTATCAATAATATGAACCTTGTTTCCTTCCCTTTGCAAAAAGTTGTCTTGAACAAAGAAAAGTACTGTAAAAAAAAAAATGTTTTCCCTCTATTCACTCGACTCTTTAACATAGTCTTTGTCGCACACAAAGATAACCAATTCCAAATAGCACTCAGAGCACTTTTTAAATCCAGTGTGTTAATTCCACACAGTTATTCTGGATTACAGTCTTAACAAAGGTGACTCTGGATCTGGATGAGAGTCAGTGACAGCTGAGAGTGAGTAAACTAGCTGAGGGAGAGATTCTGTTCTTATGGCCTGAAGTCTTGGTTATAATAGACCGCAGACTTTTGCCAAAGGAGAAGAGAGTCTCAAAGGGTGCATGGTGAGGCCAGTCACATTCAAGCCTGCAAGTCTCAAAGTCCTGGAGGTTCACAGGACCTTGAAACTGACAGATTGAAGTCACTCACAGACACTGCAGAGCAGATGATCTGCCCTTCTCTTAAATAGTAGCCGCAGACAAGGTTTAATACAAGCAAACAAACCAAAGTGATGGAGGGCAGAAACTTCTAAATAGGTCTAATGTGGTTTCTTTTCATTGTCTTTGTTGAGATTCTTGCAGCTGAGTTTTGGAGATGCTGCAGAAAAAAGATATATTCTTCTTAAGGAAGACCATAAAGAAGAGCATAGCAACAGTCAGTTCTGCAGGTAATAAAAGCAAGAATTAATACCTCTGCATTGGCTTGAGAGAGGAATAGTTGCACCTTGCAATGTTCTCCTGGTGATAAAACCTTTTTTTTTTTTTGTAACATTTCTAATATAAGGCTGATAACTCTAAATCAGCTGAGTCTAAAACTGGAGCCTGGAGTGTTGTGTTCATTTTCTCTCCCTGAGCAACAGGATGTAATCCTAAGTTATTTTCAGATTGAACAAAAGTTGTCCTTGTACAAAATTTGTTTTTTTAAAAATATAGTTAAAATATTAGCCCTGGATCATCAATCCATCTGCACAGATTCAGAAGTTCATCTTGTGACTCCTTATTTTGGAAAGAAATCATTGGGATAATTAGATATTTATTGCAGAGAAACAAGCATTCTGTCCTTTAACTTGCATGTGCATTGCAAATCTACACCATTGAAACAAAGGTAAACAGGTGTATAAAAGTTAATGGATTTAAAGACTTAAAATAGAGCCTTAAGAATGCCAGAGTTTATATTATAAAGTCTTGAAGTGTTCACCCATACTCACCCTGTCATTGAGATAAGATTCAAACCAATTAAACACAGCTCCAGAGATGTGTGAGGTCACAAAGCTTGTTAAAAAGATTTGTGTGATGGGCTTTTTTTTTAACGGTTTGCACACAGGTTGTGTCACCAGCACAGGAAAGACATAAAAAGATTATTTCTACATCATTAAGAAGTTTGACAAAAAAAAAAAAAACCTTGCAGAGTTTGAAGCACTTCTTTTCTCTGTCCGTGAAATGTTTTATTTCATGGCAGCTTTAATGGAGCTCTGACAGGTGTTTGTAGAAGGCAGGTTTTGAGGAGGAAGAGTGGCTTCTCGACGAGACAAAATGTGAGCATTTTTGTGTTTGGAGGACTGTAACCACTGAGCCTGCTGAAGAGCTTGCAGCGTTGGACTCCTTCAAACTCCATGACCAGGTCAGTTTGATTGATGTCGATTCCTTTTCTTCCTTTCTGGATTTACTTTGCAGTTCTTTGCTTTTGAGTCTTTTTGACTGAACTGAACCATTTTTGTGTTTTGAGATTATTCACTTTGGTTGGAACCTAAATCTACAAAGGGTTTTTTTTCTGGTGGGACAGACAGTAGGATGAAGCAGACATTTTATTTAAAAGATCATTTTAAAAACTTAGTAAGATTTCATGTTGTACCTTTGGTGTATGGTTGAATTAACTTTTAATGCTAGTCTTAGTTGCTGTGTGAAGGGGTTGGTAAATGTCTCCAGTAGTTTCTCTTTTAATTTATTAATAAAATCTAAGTTCTAAACCAAAAACATTCAAAAAGCTGATTTATCAAGCTGACTGATACAAATTTAAAAAGCAAGGCTACTATTTATTTCTATAATTACTAGAGACTAGTTGGTGTTAGTGAAATTGGGTCTAGTGTATATTTAGGGCCCGAGCCCCCGAGAATCGGGGCGAAGCCCTATTGAAACCCTTGAGATTAATATTCTTCTTCCGTGTGCACTTTTAACCCAAAATTGCATGCCTTTCGCTTGGAAAAAAGGTGAACGCACCTAGCCCCAAAATTCAATCCTGGTGAAAAATTTATGACTCCACTGCTTGCTCAAAAATGAATGCTCCATAGCGCCCCCTAGGGGCCTAAAACTGCAACCCAGTCGGTCTACTTTGAGCTACAGCCCTGAAATTTAGTGTGTATAACAAGCATGCTCAGCCCAACAAAAAAGTCTCTTACAACTATTGTGATTTCGTAACACGAACTTTGCTATTTGGGCCTAAACATCATAATTTTGTGATTTCTAGGCTACACATTTGAACGAACTAGTCCTAGGTTTTTTCTCACATCAACTCCAAACTTGGCTTGTATATTCTACACACAATGAAGATCAATAATCATACACAAACTTTTATAACTTTTTTCGGTGTGGCTACGACATGGGCTCAAAGTTCGGAATTTTTAAACTTTGTCTGATCTGCACGAAAACTGGCACACATGTTCCTCCAACTGGACCTCTGTGATCAGATTTCAATGGCAGCATGTCACACTGCAGAAAATGATGGGCCAACTCATCTCTTGTGCAACATTTTTAGTTTTGCAGGAACCGCCAAAGCAGAAAATACAGGTTAACCTGAGCCCACTTGTAATCTGCACAGTATCTCAATAAACAGAAAACCATGCACATACTCTAAAACACAATACCACAGTCAGACCGAAATATAACTAATGGCATTACTGTGGTCTCACTCAATAAAACAAAATCAGGGCAACTATTTTCATCTGTTTATGTTCATTATGGTGCCACAAGTACCTAAAGCAATGCCTTTGCTATGTTTCCGCCCTTAATATCAACAAAAAGTGCTGCAGACTAAAATGTATTGCAGATAATTTTTTACCAGGTGAAGTAATAAATCATACCTGACATCACACAGGTTTTTAACATATCCACATTTCCTTCTGTGCTTCCTCTCATAAAACTACATTTTGCTCTTGCTCTGAAATGTTAAAGCTGAAACTCTGTCCTCAAAGGGTCTAATTTGAAATCGGCTTCTCGTTACAGTATAATTAAAAATAAAACTGAGTTCTTTCCAAGCAGTGCAACAATGAAACATGTCACATCGATTCACAATCCAAGAATAGCGTCTGTTTAATTTCCATGTAGAAACTGGGCTAATTGGCTGTCGGTTAGCAAACAGAGAGCTGTCAGATCCACTCCCTGCTCAATTTTAGAAAGATTACCAAGCAGCAGGCTCAGACTGCAGCAAGGAAGGACCCTCACAGCTGATGCTATGATTCAAAATGACTTCAGTGATTTAGGGGAACGCTCAGGAGAGTTACAGTTGAATACTATAAAAAGGAAAATCTAAAAGTCTGAGATGAGGAAAAGGACCATGACTATTGCAATTTGTCTTGCTGTCTTTTCTATTAGACATATTTCTGTTAATCTAAAGTTCCTGTTCTTGGTTTTGTGTTACCACATCTTAGACTTTCCCTGATTGCCCCTTTGCCACAGACTGCTTAATACACGAGTCTGTATTCAATAAGAGATGAAAAAGCTCAAGCTAGCTTTATATATCAAAATTGAAGGTTGCTGGTTGCCTTTGTTTGTACATCTGCAAAATGCCTATCTTAAAGGAAAGCTCTGCAGGTTCCTCCTGAAAAGTAAACAGCAACTTTTCCAGGGATAGTCCCGTCTTGATCATCACTTCTGGGCCTCTCTACGTGGTTGTCAGTGTCTGTGTCTGCCTCAATCCCCTCCTCTGCCTGTATGTTGATGTTTTGGTTGTAGCAGGACGTTTCTCAGTGGAGAGTAAGCATGGTTGCACCAGTCAATCACAGCGCGCCTACTGCACAAGTGACTTTGTATGTTGATTCGTGAGTGGAAGAAGCTAATCAAAGCAGTTGCAGTAGTAGATGTAGTACAGAGAAAGGAGAACATAACCAAAGTGAAACTAAACGCCAAACAGATAAAGGGTTTTACTAAACCAGGGTGAAGCTTGGCTGGACTTTCAGGAACTTGGAGAGCAACATGGGATGAAAAGCGATGCGAGTTGGCTTTCTGCTAACCAGGTAAGTTGCTCTCAAGAGTCTTCCACTTAGAAACAGGATGCTACAGGTTGTTGCTGGGCTAGAGAGTGTGTTCACGTTGTCATGGTTGGAGGCAGTGGGTGTGCACTGATGCTTGCACTGAGCCAAGGAGGAGGAGCCCAGTTTGAATTTCTGCAGACCTATACCTTTAAAGCTTCCATGTGTTCATTATAACCAAAATTTCTTTGTGTGTGTAGATTTGTTCCCTGCTGCCCACTCCCTCACAGTTATCAGTTTGGGGTAAGGATGAGGATTATAGCCATTAAAGTGTTTGAAATATAATTCATGGAGGACAGTCTTGACAGCTGTATACGTTTGCCCGAGCAAATGATGATCACAATAGAAACACTTCAAGTAAAAACCACCACTGACAGAGAGTGCTCTGAACCAACACAGTTTTTTTCTTCTTTTTTTTCTATTTTTTCATTGCTCGGGAAGTTGGTGTATTGTGTTTGTCTTACAATCACCAGCTCATTCCTTTTCATAGCACATTTCAACTCATCCTGACATAAGTTTACGCTGGTAAAACCTATCTATTTTGTTTGAGAGTATCAAAGAAATAGAGATTATTAAAAACATTTCTGCCAGCCGGATGGCTGGAAACACAAGGTGGGCTTACATGGCCACCTAGTGCTATTCTGATGGACAACCATCTGATGGATAAATCTGTACCAGCTAATTACACGGGGTATGAACTGTTCTGATCAGGCATGTGTTGTGTGGATCAGTGGCTTCCCTGCCATCTTGTGAAAATGAAGCAGCGTGAAAATAACACATTGTTGGGAGGAGTGTGGAGTTGAGGACAAGAAGCTCACTGTTTAGTTAGAGAGATCATGGTTTCTTTGTTTGCGCCTGTCAACCTAATTTACACGATGCTCAATCAAATCTGTAACACTTGAACCTTTGAGGAGAGAAGAGATTGGAGCCAAGCACAATGTTCTGCTGCAGAAATAAACATTTCAGACTTTGACAGTTTAAGATATTTGATAGAACTAGACCCCTTCTGACTCAATTTCCCATCATGCTCTTGTACACTTCGACAAAATGGTGCTTTGAAACTACATTGCTAAAAAAGACATAGACAACATTAATGATTTACATTACCAATAGCCATAGCTTTTCTGATCCTGTACATGGCTAACTATCACCAACTGCTGTGTTTTGGCTAAATGTTGGCTAGTTTCACTTCTTGAACTATAGACCCTACCAGGTGCAAAATCATAATGTATTATTTTGGAAACAAAATACAAAGGATTGGGACCGAACAGCTGTGTAGCAAAATCACTTATCAGTGAGGCTAACCAGACAAAAAGTGCTTCAGTTCGCTAGGGAGCATAAAGATTGGACTCTGGAGCAATGGAAGAAGGTCATGTGGTCTGATGAGTCCAGATTGACCATGTTTCATAGTGATGGGCCATCAGGGTAAGAAGAGAGGCAGATGAAGTGATGCACCCATCATGCCTAGTGCCTACTGTATAAGCCTGTGGGGGCAGTGCTATGATCTGGGGTTGCTGCAGTTGGTCAGGTCTAGGTTCAGCAACAGTCAAGTCATGTCAAGAATGAGGTAATCTGACTGCCTGATACTTAATGAGCATGAGACATCATTTTCATGCATGGATTGGCCACCACAGAGTCTAGACATTAACCCCATTGAGAATCTTTGGGATGTGCTGGAGAAGGCTTTGCGCAGAGGTCAGGCTCTACCATATTAACAATAGATAGACAGAAGGATAAAAGCTTTATTGTCATTGTACAGATACAACAAAATTCCGTTTGGCAGCATCTCTCAGTAGCAGCAGCAAGATCTTGGTAAAAAATTAATGCAACACTGGAAATAATTTGTGTGACATTGCAGAAGCTTATTGAAACAATGCCACAGCAAATGGGAGCTGTAATCAAAGCTAAAGGCAGTCCAACTAAATATTGGAGTGTGTGACCTTTTTTTTCAGGAGCAACTTTTTTATTTGGCCAGGCAGCGTAAAATGGTATGGCACTTTTGGGCCAGCTGATTTTTTTGCATCTACAATTTTGAGACCATTGCTAAAGCTGCATTATAAAAGTTGGTAGGTGGTGGAAAAGACATATTGTTGAACACCCAACTCTACCACCAAATCTCAACAGAAGACAGGGCTCATCTGAGGTCATGTCCACACGTAGCCAGGTATCTGCGAAACCGTATATATTTTTAAACATTTAGTTCTGTTTACTTCAGTTTTGTGTCCCATGTTTTCTGGAAACTCCGGCCAAAGCTAAGCTTTTGGAGAACTCCAGTTTCATGGTTTCATGAAGATGCCAGCAAACAAGTATTTGGTTCTTTAATGTCACAGCTGAATGATGGGGGTTCATTATGATTGGCTGGTTTTACAGCTGAAAAACACTGCCAAATACAGGTTTGGCATGCTTTGAGCCCCACTTGTCAGCAAATTTTCACAGTGTGTGTGATCGAAAGTAATTAAGTAAGTAAGGAATGAATGAGGCCTAAGGCATCACTGTCATGTCACAGTCTTTTGGAGCTTAGTATTCCCTTTCCCCTCGACATTTTCTCATTTTCAAAAACTTAAACTGTCTGCATTTCATTGGAGCATCAAGACTTGTCAAACTGAGTTTTAAGACCATCTCATCGCCTGCAACTACACTGAAAAGAATATTCCAAATTTTTATTTCAAAGAGCTATTAGTATTTTATTATAACATTAGAAACTGTCCACACTTTAAAAGTTGCTTCAAGGCCATATTAATACAGAGACCAACTTGAGCATCCGGTGATGAAACACTTAGTACCCCTCACAAAATTTGGCACATTAAATCAAGAATAAGACCCACAGGTGAGGATCAGAGTCTGTTTAAAAAGGCAATCAATTAGAAAAGGCAGAGGCAGAATCAAAATCCCAACAAACAAACAGAAGTCCTATAACTCACAAAGGAGAAGAGGACTAACCAGCACCGGAGGGAAGCTGAGCTCAAATACACCAGGGGAATGAGGATAACGAGACACAGGTGAGGCCCATTAGGGTAATCAGGGGAGCAGTTCCACTGTGAAAGTCAGTTGACCTGAAATAAGAGACAAGAGTAAGTAACAATAAAACAGGAAACAAGACAGAAACATGAGGTATGAAACAAATGGTAGTTTATCACCTAGGGAATGTGATAAGTAATTAAACTTTTGGAAAGAAGCTCATGCAAATATTTATATTTCTGTCTTTAAAAAAAAGAAAAAAAAAGGTAAATACACGTGATTTGCAAATCACCTTGCCAGAAAGTTCAACAAAGTAAGCTTCCAACAGGAAACTCATATCAAACCATCCAGGGTTTTTTTTCACTGTATATTCGTAAGTACTTGAGGTGTCTTTTGAGATTTAATTTAATACCTGTACTAGAGTATATCTTTCTCACTTAAAGCAAGAGAGGAGTGCAATTTAAAGGTTAAAAGTTTAAAAAAAAATGTAAGTTATTAATATGACCTTACACCTTAGCCGTGCTGAAATGTCTTCTCTGTTATAACCTTTTCTAAGTTCAAGCTTACATCCATGTTGTGTCATGACTGGGCAGAAAATAGAATTGTCACTTGTCAAGTCCTGAAACAGACCTTTTCTCACTCCCTGAAAATTTGCAGTGGACCCTTAAAGCTCACTATAATCTGCATGATGAAAGAAAACTGAGACAATCAACAAATGTCACAAGCCTCCTAGACTATAGCTGATAATGTATACCAAAAGCAGCCCATAGCTCTGCCAGCTGTTAGCATCTACACAATTCACACATTCACAATACATTCGGATTGTGAGAGCTAATTTGAAGGTTTATTCAGGACTTTATTGGGTGTGTGAACAGAAAGTGAACAGCTGCTGTGTTCTGTTTCAGCGCTCAGCTTTCATTAAAAGTGGACTGAATGAAATCCACCAATAAAGCGTGTCAGAGATGATGTGATATCTGGACTGAACGTCAGAACGTCAGATTAATTTCCTGCTTGATAAAAGAAAAATGCTAATTAGCTGCCAGACAGACAGCAGACCCGTCTCTGTTTATCAGGATGACTTATGTAGAATATTAAAGACTTTTTTTCTGAATACAGCACACATGTACATTTTAAGACAGTCTCTTAGTGCAGATACTGTCCATCTTTCCTCCCCAGCAGTTTGGACAGGTAACATGTGGCTGTGGTTCCAGCTCTCAGTCAGACAGCAGGCGAAGAAGGCGGCTCCTCTGACTGACTGTGAGTAGGAAACAGGTCCAGCAGACGCTCATCAATAACTCTGCTGTCAGGAGTCGAATGTATGAGCTTCCATTCGTGCCAAAACCTGGCCAAGTGTACATCTATCAGGTTCTACTGCTGTTATCTGTGCAGACTGACTAACAGCTTGTTGCTGTCTGTTTGCTTTGTCACTGTCACCTAGTTGCCTGTTCCCTGCCTTTAATTTAACTTTTACCATGGCTGAAGACGATCTTGGTTTTTGATGAGTTGCCTCACCTTGGATGTAACTTTTATCAGTTTTTTTCTCTCTCTCAGCACACACCTTTTCTGCAGCACTGTTATTGTCTTTGAGAACAGACCATCTGATGATCCTTATTTCAAGTGTTGGTAAAGTCACATTTACGGTTTTGTAAGCTACCAATTATTTCTGGAGTTGAACCAAAGTAACACCACTCCACAAGAAATCTGTTTAGGTGAACTGAGGATACCAAGGAGAATCAGCTCATACAGCTCAGGGGGTAAAAGATTAAACTAATTTAAAAAATGTATGCAAAAAGAAAACACAATTATTTACAAAATGCTGAATGCAGGAGTACTCTAGTTGGGTTAATTGCACTAAATGCCTTCATTGCTAGAGGTTAAACTAAACCTATTGATACAAGTGTTGAATAGCAATTTTTCTCTCTCCTTTACGTTATTTCTTGGCATCTCTTCACACACCAGGATAAGAGGGACTGTAACATAGATCTGCAGTGTCGTAATGATTTACTGTATACCCTCTGTTGTAAGTATATATTGATGAACTCTATTGGATTGTAGAAATCAGTATCAAAACTTGGTAATACTAATTTTGCTTTGTACACTACTTTGAAAACAACACTATTGATTTGTTTATGCCAATGTGAACTTGAATCTAACTAAGATGTGGGGAAGGGATAAGACTATAGACATGTAGAAATAACACAGAATAGTTCCTTTAGAGTTGTCAGAGAAGCTAATAGCCTAGTAGCATTACTTGATTGCTTCTTCTTAGTTTTCTGTTTCCTGTAATCTTTTGTTTTTCATTCCTCTTGAGATATGAGCTCTATTATCTCTTGCATTTGTTGTTTTGTCTTTTAGTCTCTGAAGTGACGTCATACAAAGGGAAGCTCACAGAAACTGTTTATTTTTTTTCTAACTTGTGAACTGGGTTGACTTTCTAAGCACCAGCAGCGAGCTGAAGGGAAAATTTGCGGGATCTGGAGTCACCGCTGAGCACTTTAACCAAATGAGCTCTGCTGAGTGAGAGCTCCAGAGTGTGTGCGGCTCTGTAATGAGCTGCTGGAGCTTCAATCCTGAAAATCACAGAGCAAACAGATGAACAGGGAGGGGGTCTGCCCAATGACAAAGATTACAGCAGATAATGTGGAAGAAGCAGCCGCTCTCGGCTCAGCAGCCCTCTGGATGTGAATGTGGAGCTCTCAGCCAGACAGGTAGCTCACTGCTGCCCCCTATTGACCAAAAACCAAACAGATACTAGTAGTGAACTCTTATGACAACAAATCAAATTGGCTGTTTTGTAATAATATAAACAGATTTTTTTATTTATAAGGATTAAAATTTAGTTATTAAATAATTTACCAACTTCTGTATTACCTCCAGAGCTGATCTTGGAGAACATGAGGAGGATTCTGACCAGCACAGATTGATGCCAAGAAGCCAGTGTTAAGAGAAATAAGAGATGTCATTCATCCTTGTGTTTTCCTCGAGCTGGGTATCAACTACTAATGTTCATGTTAAATAATTGTGTTGCAGAGGCTTTTGTCTTTGTGTCCAATCTGCTTTTTATTCAGCATTTAAAACGTTTTAGATGGCCTGGTAAAAGATATTATTTGAAGTTAGACTATAAAAAATGGGCTTGAAACCAAATGGAAATAGAATACTTGTGCAACCTGATCACCATAAGTTGTCACCTACAAAACGATCACGAGAAAATCTGTTTCAGGTTTAGTTGAGCCTGCTTTGGTCAGGGTTAGGAGCATTGCTTCTTTGCAATGTAGATTTTGCTGTGAGACTGAGACTCACAAAAAATAAAATAAATAAACAAATAAATTATTATTATTATTATTATTATTATTATTATTATTATTATTATTATTATTATTATTATTTATTTATTTATTTATTTATTTATTTATTTATTATTTTTTAAAGCTATTCTCTCTGGCTAAAACAGGACATCAAAAGTTGGTTTGAATTGTGTATGTCTATAAAAAAATTTAAAAGATTAGTTTGTTTATTCACTTTATCCTCTTTCTAGATGCACATTAATTTTAAACCACCTTACAGACTTCTCTTGATGTGACTGAACTTTTTTAACAACTATTTGACTAACCAACAAGAACCTGAACATGCAAATTAAAGGTCTAAAGAGGATGAATTCAAACTTTTCCCTCTTGTTCCGCCAGCAGGGGGAGATAATGCTGGTTGGTATATGGAGCCTGAAAGATAAATGCAGTATTTTTAGTGACCTAACTTTTCGAGCCTCGTGTTTTATTTGGCTTTGAAATTCAGAGACAGTGACAACAGGACATAGCCTCTTACTTTGCAAAGTAAATCCAACACAGAAGTGTCAAATAAGGAATCTTTTTGTCACCAGCAGGCAGAGACTACAGCAGCTGCAAAGTTAGCAGTCAGGGAGAGAAGGTGAGTCCAATTCTGAGCTGATGTTTCATCCATCTCTCTTATTTACTCCACAGCTGAGCTGAATATTTAACAGTAATTGGTCACAATACAGTAACAGGATTTGATAACAACATATTTACTGGTCTGTCGAAACAAGCCACAGGAGACCCCAGTTCATCGAGTGACACCATTTCAGCTTGATCCACTAATTTAAACAGTCTACAGTGAAACAGAATCTGCTGAATGGATTGACACAAAATCTTGAACAGACAGTAACAGTTCCCTTCTGACTTTAGCTGCTCTCTGATATTTTCCCATCTGCCACACTGAGGTTGACATTTGTGACTGACAACATCTCCAAAGTTGTTCCGACATTTCTAGTGCTCCCAGACAACCGCAGGGCACCAAGAGTACTGTGATTCTGCAAAAGTGTTTGACTGTGGTGCAGTTTTTTTTTTTCAGCAGCACCTGTTTAACTAAGACAGTCCTGACATCATATCAACGGAAATACAGCATTAATATATCCATGCATATTAGCAAATGTACGTTCACATCCTCGAAGCATGGCTGTGGGCTTTTTGTCTGTAGACATAATTAAACATATTTTTCATATGCACATATTAAATGTGGTCTAATTAAAATGCTTATGACTTGATGCAGGGGTGAAACGGTTCATTCACAATGACTTCTCTAAATTGCAACACCTTTTCAATGCACACAGATTCTTGGAACTGATTGAAATTAACCTTATCAAGTATTCTAAGTAAAATCATTCACACATTGGAGGAAACACACCCCATCGCCATCCTCTCTACCCAATAAACACTTCTCTTTGTGTTACCACCCAGCAGAAACCTCCAACTTAAGTACAAATCCTATACAGAAGAGCAAAAAACTGTAGTTCTTTGAGAGTCCCCCTAGGGCTGACTGCAGAAAGATCAAAAACCATGGATGTACCAAGACAAAAAAAAAAAAGAGCAGATTTTTACAGCAAAAAGTAACATGTTTACAGTGTGGTTAGGATTAGGGCCACTTGTAATAAACAAACAGAAAAAAAATCTCAAACTTTCAAAAATAACTCCATAAATTTAAAAATAAATTTCATAAAGTTGTACATAAAGTCTTAGATTTATGATAAGTCATAAATCTGTGTTTTAAATCTCCTAAATTAATTAGAAAAATGTATATTTACAGGAATAAAGTTACAAATTTAACTCTATACCTATAGGCTATCAGGACAGCACCTGTTGAAAAATGAGGATGTGGAGCATTTTGTGAAGTCAAACTTTAGTATTGGTTTTCCCCATGTTCATATATTGCTCAGTCTATGGTTCCTACCATCATTGTGCCCCAGGTTGTTCCTTCATCAGTTGCAAGGTCAGGATTTATATTTAGAAACAGTCTATCAAAAGCTGCTGGTTTATCACAAAGAGTGCCTACAGTGTAAAGACTGTCTTAGTGTGAAACACCACCTGTTTTCTGACGTATTTTTACTTGTGTGAAGAAACTCGAGGTCCTTCATCAGCAGGAGGTGTAATACAAGAAACACTTCACAGTTAAATGGCTAACTCCTCCAAGTGTAGTCTTCAATTCATTTAACTCATCAGTGGAATATGAGATTTAATCCTTTTTTTAATTATCCAATCCAGAAAAGAAAAGAAAATTAACACATCTTCCTCCTGACTCCGAGCTGCTGAGAAGAGACACCAAACACAGAGCAGTGCTCCACTCATGAGCACAAAGAGTTGGAAAATAAATAAGAAAAGCTGTTGAATAGCAGCTGCTTCAGCGCCACAGTGAAGGTAGTGTATCAACCTTGAACCATTTTTACTCAAAGGGATCCTATTTTAAAACTGTAGACTTTATTATTACAGTTATGTGATGTGTGCACAGCCTTTCACATGGAAAGGAATCATATAGCTTTTATATCTGAGCGTGTGAGGCTGCTTTGTATCTTTGTATCTTCCCCGCCTGTTATTGAAAAATGAAGCCAATATGTGTAAACAAAAAGGAGTGAAAATAAAATAGAATAAAATGCTGTTCCTTGTGTTTCCACTTGAGGCTCTAATAGTCAAAAAGTCAATTAGAGTCCATATAAAATTGCTCATTAATACCACAGATAAATGACCGCACTTTATATGCTGATGTCCAACAGCCAGATATAAAACTGCTTCCAATGCTATGAAATTACTTTTATCTTGATTTTATCATTTCTAAATGAGATATAACAGAGTAAAACTAAATAAAGAAGTTGAATTTTAGGTAGAATATGAATAGAATCCAAAGATAGTGGAGTAAAACTACAAAATGTGCAAGCATGTATGAAAAGCTAGAAGGTATTAAAAAAAAACAAAAACACAAGACTTGGAAAAAAGGAGCACATGTCTTTTCAATGTTCCACTCTGCCTAAATCTTTCACTGTACACTGCTGCCTCCTGGTGGTCAAAAGAAGGACTGCTGCTAAGACTATTTATCATCAATGTGTCCTGGTTTCATCATAATTAGATTACTCTGTGATATCGACTGCGCTTTGTTTTGGCTGGTACAAAGACGCGATGTGAACAGGATATGATGTTGCTAAACACACTCCAGAGGAGGATCAATATGACTGAGACTCTGATGGCAGCTCTGAAACATCACAAACAGAAAGTCAGAGGCTCTGCAGTATATTTATAGACGATGTATTTAAGCTATAATAACCTCATCTATCCTTATTCCACTTCACATGAGAGCTCTGCAGACAGAGGAGGTTTACTTTTGTTTCATACTGTAGGTGCTTAACTTTAGCACTCACATATTTTTATGACATTGCGTATAAATTTACACCCTTAAGACTCAATATCATCATTTATATTAAGAATTTTAAACACACAGGTCATGGTTTTTAACAAGTCATAAGATGACCACTAATCTCATCAAGTCAATCCACTGAAAGGAGTTCAGCTCATTTCCTCACTGCCTGTTGGCATTTGGGAAAAATGTTAGTGTCCATCTCAGGATAGTCTTGGTAATGGTAAAATAACAACAGTTAGTGGCTACAGGTGTGAGAGCAGCCTGATGAGCTGCCTCTTCCATTCAGTGCTCTTACAAGCTGCCTAATACATATACATAGACATAATCCTGCTTTTGTTCTGGTTTTTACTTTTGATCCTGTGTCATTAAATACATTTTTCAGTCAGCTGCTTCATTAGACTTATCAATTCTCTGCATTGATGCAAAAATTATGATTTATGTTGTGAAGCAATAGTTTGACACTTCAGTTAAACCACCTGTTCACTCTATAGTAATCCTTGTATAAATTTATCAGCACTGATGAACGGCTAGTCACTTTGCCTCTTCCAGCTGTGTACACATCTCTGAGTGAAGGCTAAATGGTATTCAACATAGTGCACTTTGAGTTCTCAGAGGAACTGAAGTGCTTTAAGTGTAGTCCATTTGCTGCAATCATAAAAGTATGTTCTGTGATACCTTTACTTTCTTGATGTTATCCTCACAGGTCTGTCACTTTTTCTTTGTATCAGTCTCACTGAATCTGGACAATTTAAAAAGAGCTTGCTGAAAGTCCCTGCTGCTCTTTTTAAAGCCAATGGTGGGATAAAGGAGTCCATACCATAAATTCAATAACCCCTTGTGCCAAGTTGCAGCAACTACAGTTCAAAGTCTTACACAGGCTCCATCTAACCATTTCTAGATTAGCTGAAATACATCCTAATGTTTCAGATCAGTGTGGTAGATGTTCCAGATCACCCGGTTTAAAAAATTGGTCAATTGTTAGTGACACACTGGCTAAAGCCCAGGGCTGAATGACATTTTAGTTTTTAAGAAAAACCTGCAGACCATGCATTTAACTTCACTTACTTCTTTGTTCTGTGATGTTTTTTGATTTTCATACAAAACTGTTTCCATAACATTTCATTTTTCTTTAACTAATAGGATAAGTCATTAAGTTTGAGTATTTTCTTTGATGGTTCATTTGGTGGAGAGTGTTTTAAGAGTGCAAAAGTGGTCAAAATGAATAAATACTCTATGGGACTGTTTGAGTTGTTTTGACTAAGAAATAAAATAGATCTGTGTGTGTGTGTGTGTGTGTGTGTGTGTGTGTGTGTGTGTGTGTGTGTGTGTGTGTGTGTGTGTGTGTGCGTGCGTGCGTGCGTGCGTGCGTGCGTGTGTGTGTGTGTGTGTGTGTGTGTGTGTGTGTGTGTGTGTGAAGTATGGCTGGCTGCGTGTTCTCAGCTGGACAGTTTCCGAGCAGCAGATTTCTGGTGTGTGAGCCGGGTGGAACAGAGCATCATATCCCTGCAGCACACACTGTTCTACAAACATACACAAATACACACACAATTACACACAATTACACACACACACACACACACACACACACACACACAAGCCTGCTGCAGAGAGCCGCCTGCTAACCGCCAAAACAGATCTGAGGATAATGAAACTGCAAAGCAACAGACTGAGCATGGACTGAACTTAAGTTATTAAAAATCAAGACAGACCTATTTTAACTGCAGGATGTTTATGCCTCTGTTACTCTTCATCCCCATGAGGTATTAACAGAGGCCTAATGAGAAAAGAGGGTAGAGATGTGCCTGATTTTACTTTTATCCAAAGCTGGGCTGAGTCATCATTTTAAAAGTTGCCAAAAGATTACCTTCCGTTGGTTTGGCTTTCGGATGACGTTCCATGTTTTATGCAGTCCATGCTTAGAATAAGGGAGAAATATGTGCGTGAACAACAAGAGTTGTACCCCTGTTTGGAAGCGTGTGCCGTGAAACTGATAGAAAAAGATGTTTCTAGGTGTTTGAACAGTTTACATGAAACTCCACTCTGGTTTTAAAGGTGTGTTATTGAAATTTCAACTCTTTGGCTCTGAGCGCAGATGGCCTAATTCACTTTTAACTTTCTTTTTTAAAGGGGGTTGTGAGGAGTTTTTAAGTCATTTTGAAAAAGTCTCCCATCTAGGTATATGCTTGATCATAATTCACTCAGTTAAGTGAGATAATAAACCATAGGTTATTTGTAAATGTTACTTCTTGGCTTCCCCATTGGGCTGAGCCGGACCGGATCGATTTACTCTTGTCTCTATGACAACACCACGCTAGCTGACAAAGTTTAGTAGTGAAGAGAGATCTGTGTTTTTTTTTCTACTGAAAACATTTAAACCCACATGCAGCAGTTATTCTACAGTGGTCTGTTCAAACTTGAGAGTCTATCAATAAAATTCAGAGTGAGGTTACGTTAGCTCTGCTTGGTAAATGAGCACCGGTAGGACATAACCAGGATTCACACGTTCCAGACATGTCAGGGAGCACTGGGCTCTGAGTAGAGCTAAATATAGAAGGGTTTTAAACTACTGTACAAACTTGCAACGTTTGCTTGTTGTCACTAAACAGTAGCGCACCGTTACTGATAAATACTTAACCCTGATGCGTTGTATCTGGTAAAAAGTTAATTCAAACAAAGAAAAATCTGTTTTGATTCAAACTCCATTTAATTCCACAACAAGTCACGTCTCCATTACAGTGTGTGAGACTGATGGACAAAAAGGTGGTGCTGTAGTCCAGTTAAAACAAATCCTCCTCATGGCACCTTTAAATCGATGTAGCCTTCCTTTAAAGTGACAGTGCAGGCCTAGCTTTGCAACTTCACTTTGCATACCTTTTCTGCCCAGCCTTTCTTGCTCACTTTGTATGTTTGTTAGCTGTTTTGCAGTTAATGTAAGAGTGATGCATTTCTTCATCCTGTCAATGTCGATAACAGCATTTAGAACCATGTGTCATAGCGCACTGACTGTTCTCACTGAACTTCTCATGGCATGTAATGAGTAAATTCTCAGACTGGAACGATTTGTGTTTAATTTTGTTTCCATAAATGGTAACATAGGAAAAAAAACAACATGTTTTTATGAAAATAAAAGTATGATGTAGAATGTTTTAGGCAAAAAACATAACAAATGCATCAGTGCAGAGCAACCACCAGAGAGCTGCTCCTCTTCTGTGATCTGATTGGTGGAGGAGTCATCTGCACGTTTCAGGACAAGTTGAGCCTCCTGAGGCTCTGCTGAGTTTTCTGAGCTCGTCTGATTCTCTCCTCAAAAAAACTCTTCTGGTGCTGATTCCTTTGATCCAACCTGACCAGCCACTGCTCCCTCAGCCTGCAGAGAGAGGGGAAAGGAGGGAGGGAGGGAGGGGAATGATGAGAGGGGACGATGAATTAGCAGCTGAGCAGACTGCAAAACCTTAGGCTCTAATGTGAGATGGTAGAACAAGATTAGCTAACTTCAGCTTGATACCAGATCCAAGAGTTTAAAGACTTATCAGAAAGTAAAGCAAGGCAAACTTTTTGTCACTATGCATCAGGTTTCATGACTTTACATTAAGCATCAGAGCGCAATGCAAGCTTTTGTTCACAACACAATGTGTGAAATCTCCTGTTCCTAAGAAATCACGTCAGAAAATTTTGCTAGAATTCAGATAAAATGTGCCCGGAATAAAGACGCTCAATTTAAATCTTACACACTTCCTTTTTGATTAACACTGGTATCTGAGTTTTGGGAATTAAGCTGTTCACAGGGAAGCCAGCCTATAGTCACAGCCTAATGTTCCCACATTTCTAAGATCTCTTTTTTTTTATCATTTTCAAAATTAGGCCTTATTCTACAATCTTCTAAGATTTTGTTCCAAAATCAGTTTTTGTTGTGTGACTTAAAGGTAAGGTCTGCAGGATTTCCCAAATTTTCTCCTTCTTTTTTTTCAACTTTTACCTGAATAATCCTGCTTAATCAGCTCCTCTGTGCCTTGAGACACTTCTGGGTGGAGAGTAGGTGTGGTTACATCAGCCAATCACAGCGACCCCAGTGTGCATGTGATTTTGCGTATTGGTTAGCCAGTGGAAGCTAATCTGAGCAGCAGCATGTAGGAGCACAAGACCTAATTTTAAAAAAATTCCCAGAAATCCCACGCTTTCATACAGTCTCTCAGAAATTCACCTAATTCAAGTTTTTCTTGGAGGCGAATTTCCATGGTAAGTCTTGGTGATGTTCAGGGATGCACAATATTGGATTTTTTGCCAATACCCATTATGCCGATATTTTACAACTCATTTAGTTGATACTGAAACCAATATTTTTTTCACATGCATAATTGCAGAGATCATCAACTCTCCTCTGTGTCAGGAGTAGCATATTGTATTATGGTGCATACTCTTGTTACATTTGTGATGTATCGTTCATTTCATGTGCAAAATAAGAAAAATATATACTCCTAACTATTTTTTGACAAATGTTCTCAAACAAAAAATACCAAAAGATAAATTCTACTCTAATTTTGGAAGATGCTCTCCCTGAGAAAATCACATTACCCACAACCAGAGCAAAATTGGTCAATTTCACAACTGATAGTGATTAAAAGGGGACTTTGTAAACAAGGAACATAGAGAAGTGCATCTTTACAGCAAATGAACCTAAATTAAATCGAATGGTATACTCTTTGACAGTCAATGCACCTAAAGTAGTCAGCTGCATGTACCTTACAGACTGCTGCTTGAATTCAAATTTAATTTGGAGCAAAATATGGGACTACTCAACCTGCACTGTGTAAAAAAAAATCACAAAATTGCAAAAAAAATATCTGCAGCTTCAGGACATAAATAAACTGGTTGGCTCTGTCTACACCAAGATTATAATAGTTTTGGATTTGTCATTATAGTTTAGTTTTAGTTAGTTTTGACTTTGTTTTTCCATTACAGTTTAGTTTTAGTTAGTTTTAGCGCGAGCATTCTAGTTTTCATATAGTTTTGATTTTTGCAACAAGGCTTAGTTTTAGTTTAACTTTAGTTTAGTTTCAGTTTAGTTTTAGTTTTAGTTTTTCATACTTTACTCATAATACTGTCAAAAACGATAACTAAGGACATTTTGTCTTGAATTTTGTTTAGTTTCAGTTAGTTTTGTGAACACAAGATACAGTCTTAGTTTGCTTATTTTTGTTTTCTTTTCTAGTTTTTATTAGTTTATAGTTAAGTGCAATGCATTTTAAATTTTAGTTTTCGTTTTTAGTTTCGTTTTAGTTAACTATTATAACCTTGGTCTACATTGCACTTTGAGCTACAAACACTGTGTAACAGAGGTGATGAGCAGTTCAATCAAGGAAGCAGCAGTCCATTATATTATCAATTTACTATATCCCGGTATTTATTTTCAAGCCAGTATTGGCCAATACTGATAATAAAACATGGACAATCTCAGTGACACCTCTTATGTTACTGAAACATGTTTTACAGTCTATGGTCTTCTAACCCTGAGTAAGTTTCAACATTTTCATTTTATTTTCATTGGAAATGAGGTTAGTGTTTCTGTTTTACTGGTTCAAAGATGAAAGTGATTTTATGTTGATCTTTGTCTCATCTGTATTCAGTGTGAGGGAGTCAGAGCTCAGCTGTTTAGTCAGAACATCCTGAGGCCAGTATTTAGCCTGACATCATAACTCCTGGGCTTAAATTAATCGTGCAGACATCCAGTGAAAGTTGATCCGCAGTCAGAGCTGTCAGGGCTAATAATTGTGTTACAGAACATGAGTGTGTGTGTGTGTGTGTGTGTGTGTGTGTGTGTGTGTGTGTGTGTGTGTGTGTGTGTGTGTGTGTGTGTGTGTGTGTGTGTGTGTGTGTGTGTGTGTGTGTGTTTATGTTCGAGTGTGTGTGTGTTGGCTGTGAGAGTATTAATATTGTTGCGTCTGTGTTAGTGAGTTCGTCTGTCAGCACGCTCTGTCATGTGTGCCTAATCTCTCTGCTGTCTGCAGATATTCGCACTGATCTCCAGGATCCACATGTGCAGTCGAGCTGCCTCTAATCAACATTCTCAGGCTCTATGTGCTGACAGACAGACGAACTGCAAACATGACCAAGGCTTTTTACAAACTAATCAGGTTATATGGCAGAGACGAGTCGTGCCGTGGGACGGTAATAAAGTTTATTTTTGATTCCCTGTTCTCCTTCTCTTCGACCCTGAACGACACCCATCCTGAAGTCATAAAGTTATTCTCTTTGTTCCAATTTTGTTTGAAAACTTTGCTATAAACTCAAGTAGAGATCCCAAACTTTCCCAAAAATGTCAAGTATGTCAACTTGAATTGGTGGGGATGATTTTAAATGGTACAAAAGACACAAAGTTACATATACAACCTTCCACCCAAAAAAAAAAGTCTGCAGGAGTGTGAACCTGGAAGTTTCAGTTTGATTTAGTTAACATTATGAAACTTTTAATAAAAGCAGAAAAATCAGAGAAAAAAGTCACTCAGAGTGGGAAGCTCATTTCTGGTTAGCTCTGTTACTCAGTGAACCTAAGTAGAGAGGTTTGAAATCATATATCTCCATCATTAGACAGGAGAGGTAGCAAGATACAGGAGTGTTGAGGGTTCAACTGGTAATGTGGGTATGTAATGAAAGCTCTCTCATTTGTTGTAGTTATAAAGCCCTGTATAGTTTCCAGTTGCATATATCTGAAAAACATAGTGTAAAAGCACATCTATATAAATCACAGGTCCTAATATGCCATGCAAAAACAAATATTTCTCAGTAGGGATGGGTATTGATAAGATTTTATTGGTGCTAATGCCCTCATTGATTCTATACCTATTCCCTTTTTCAATGCCTCCTGTCAATTTTCTCAGTACAAAAAGAAGCTTTACAGGTTTTCTGTATCAGTAACATTTTATTGAGTTTATAAGTAAATAAAAAGGAAATTGGTAACTTGATCTGGGTATCTCTGGACATAATTAAATTAAATTAAGTAAAAATGTCAAGTCATGTGACGTAGATGTACTTTTTGTTGTGTGTTATTGACCGAAGCAGGCCATCTAGGGTTTCAAAGTGGCTAAAGCAATCATTTAAGTTGTTTGGAACCTTGCAATAGTTATGACATCAGCCATGAGCCTGAATGTAAATTGTCTTTCATTTGTCTGTTCATATGGTTCTCTTTAGGTCTCAGTTTTGTTTACAAAGAGTGACTGTGATGTATCCGTAATTTTAGGTGAATTTCTGTTGTAAAACTTAAGTTATACCAATGTATGCTAACCGCTAGCATATCAATACAATTTCCCATATATGCTAGCATTAAGCTAAGGCTATTTTGTTTACATACCTTATTATATAGGTAGACCTATATAATAAGGAGATGTATAACATGCTAAATGTATTGAATAGGAATCTTGTGTGAGTGAGTAATGTTCATTTCTTTATGTCCAGTTCTTCAGTAAATTTAAACCTGAAAATCCTGAATCAGAGTTTTCTTTGGAAGCTATTAACACCTGCTAAGCTAAGATAGCTGCTGTCTGGCATAATGTAGAGAATTACTAAGGGAATTGTAAACATAAAGGCTAGTGATATAGAAGAATTAAATCAATACCCATCCCTATCTCTCAGGCAAAGTGTGCATCTGTTCGTCAAATGATAGTTCCCTGGCTCCTTTTAAATCAGGGTTAAGGAAGAATAACTCAAGCTCTTTTTTATGTGGTCTTAAAGGCACTAAGTTGTTTCTATTTTGTGTTCTGGTGTTCATTTTAAGTGAAATCTGTGGTGGCTGTCTGGATTTAGGACTTCATTTTTTATGAGCCAATCATCAACTTTGGTAAAAGAGTGAAAAAGATATTTCAAAACCCACTTTTCTCAGGTTAAAATACATTTCATCAGCAATGAAGTCATGTGTTAATCTGTGTCTGCTCCACTGTCAGCCCTGAGTGTGAAACGTCATGTCAAAGGACCACAGAGACTCCTCAGGGTGAGTGATGAATCTTGACTCAGCTTTCTACACAGAATATCTGACCTGAACACAAGCACTCAAATCCAGTACTAACAGATATTCCCACTTATCACTCATAAAGCTCTAGAAACATGTTTTTAACTTGTAACTCCTGGAACAACACATCAGATTTTTGAAAATAAAAGTTTTGAGATGCAGTAAAGCCTCCTTTGAGTATCCCTCTGACCGTGACAGGGAGCTGCTTCTCATACGGTTGTCCTCCTCATCCATGTGCTCAGTGTGCTGAATGATCCTCTTCTCCCAGAACGACCTGAGCTTCTGTTTGTCGTGAATACGAGCTGCATTCATCATCTAAAATCAGGAAAGATGAGCAGCATCATGAATAATTCTCCATCTTTCCAGGAAGAATAGTTCATGAAAACAAACAAATCAAACTTACTGCAGATTTGAAATGCGGCCGAACTCCTCTTTTGGATTCTTCCCTCTCTGTCTTCTACACTTACCAATGACTCCTCATAACTCTCTTTCTTTACCTTTGTCCCCTTCTTTCTGTATTTTTACATCCCTTTATCTCTTTTTTCTCCTGTCCTCTCTTGGTACCTCTCTCTTTTATGCCTTCTTCCAGCTCCTCCCCTTCTCACCACCTTTCTATTTCACTCTCTCTATTCTTCTCTTTTAATGTCCCACTCTATTGTTCTTGCACATACTCCCTCTTCTCTTCTGTTAGCATCTATTTTTTACTTCTCTTTTGATCTTTTTTTTTTAAGCTTTACTTTTATGTCTCAACTTAATTTCATCTCTTTTACGACTTCTCTTCAGCCTTGACATCTTCTTCTGTCAGTCTCTTTTTCTCCTCAAACTAACTCTTCTGCTCCCTGAAACAGATAAAACTCTCAGCAGGACTGGGGTTTATTAACAAATGGTTTACATTATGATTTATTATTAGTCAACATTTGTTCTTCCTTACATTTAAAATAGTTTCACTCTCATTGGGAATAAGAAAATATGTATACATGAATGTTGTCTGCATCATAACATTGCTATGGAGTAAGATAATATTACTGTTACAGTAAATCAGGACCTCAGGGAACACACACATACAGTGTGTGTTTGAGCTGTCATGATTAACCTCCAGCTTAACAGCAACAGCTGTGGTGTTAATGTAGGAGGGGGGGCTCTAACCCTCAGATCATCCTTCCTTCCTTCTTTCTAACACAATCCAGATGTAGTTGCAGATAAAACCGACAGAGATGTGGTTCATGTTCTAAAACAGATGTTTGCTCATGAGGATTTTCACATCAAAAGTCAGCAAATCATTCGAGCACCTGATAAAGCTAAAGCTTTAGTCTTACCGTGTATATAAAACTGAATAGGTAATACCTGGATATGTAACTCAAACATTTTTGGTTTCTTTTTTTATTCTTTTTTTTTAAGGGGGGTGTTTTGTTTTTGTTTGGTTTTATTTTGTTTGTTTGTTTTTTTTGTTTTATTATTTTTTACATGCTTTCTGGCTTAATGTGATTATTTTTATCACGTTTTGTGTTAGCTTCTTGTTTGATGTTTTTGACAGTTTTAGTTTTTTTGCAGCACATTGTATAACTTGAAGTTCATTGCAACTCCCGTTTGACTTTGACTTTTTTATTTGCATCATGTATTTATTCATTTATGTGTTTGTCTATTCATTTATTTATTCATTTATTTATACATTTTCATTCATATAGTTCAAATGAGTTCAGACTGATTTCACTTAGACAGTTTACCTCATAACACTTAATGTTATAAGACGTAAAAATAGATTTTAGATAGATAGATAATAGATAGATAAAATACTTTATTAATCCCTGAAGGGAAATTCATGTAGTTTGGGCTCATCTTCCATAGATTAAAGATTTGAAAACTCTGATGGCTGCAGGGAGGAACGATCTTCTGTATCTCTCAGTCCTGCAGCGCAGAGAGGTGAGTCGTCCACTGCTGCTGTTTCTCGGGTCAAGGATGATGTGAAGTGGGTGATCAGTGTGACGAATGATGGCCTCCACTTTCTTCTGTGTATACCTTTCCACCACAGCCTCCAGTGAGTCCAAACTGGATCCAACCACAGAGCTAGCTCTCTTCACCAGTTTTTCCAGTTGCCTCTTGTCCTTCTGCTTTAAACTATTTCCCCAGCAGACTGCAACATAACACAAAACACTCGCTACTGCAGCAGCTTTCCACAGACATCAGTTGATCTGAGCTTTTTTAAGAAAAAGAGGCGGCTCTGCCCCTTCTTAGAGAGTGCACCTGTATTAAGGGACCAGTCCAACTTGTTGTCCAGATGTACACCAAGATATTTGTAGGTTGGCACCACCTCCATGTCTACCCCATGGATGTTAACTGGCTGATGGCAGAGCTCAGACCTTCGGAAATCCACAATCATTTATTTTGTTTTTGAGGTGTTCAGTAGGAGACAATTTCTATGACTCCAGTCACAGAAAGCTTTTATCAGATCCCTGTATTCAGATTCCTGTCCATTTTGGATACACGCCACAACAGCAGTGTCATCAGGGTATTTTTTGGATGTGACAGGACTCAGAGTTGTATTTGAAGTCTGCAGTATAAAGTGTGAATCGGAATGGAGCCAGAACAGTTCCTTGTGAAGCCCCCGTGCTGCTCATGACCGTCCCAGAGACGCAGTTTCCCAACCTGACAAACTGTGGCCTATCTGTGAGATAGTCTCTGTAGTCCTCTCCTTTCTTACCTCAAGCTGCAGCATCCGGTCCTCCAACACCCCCTTATCCGAGAGCCTAAGAAAGGTCAGAATCTAAGGTAAAAATAGATTTATGATAAGATTTGAATAGACTTGGTTTGTTAGTTAGTTTTACTAAGTTATAGTGACACTAATTATTGTACTTTTTTTTTTATTTTTTTTTTTACAATATTTGTTGAACTTTGTTAATGTTCATCTTTCTCTTTCTTTCTCTCTCTCTCTCTCTCTCTCTTTCTCTCCCTCTCTCTCTCTCTCACACACACACACACACACACACACACACACACACACACACACACACACACACACACACATTACTGTATATAATGACACAGACATCATGGCTTAGCCAAATGGCACCAGAACCTTAACCACAGCTTAGTCATCTTTACACTCCCAGTATGTGTGTGTTGATGTGTGTGTGTGTGTGTGTGTGTGTGTGTGTGTGTGTGTGTGTGTGTGTGTGTGTGTGTGTGTGTGTGTGTGTGTGTGTGTGTGTGTTCCTCTGTTTATGTATATCATAAAACAACTGTTGACAGATGAAAACAAACAGACACATTAATCCTTCCTCCCTCTCTGACCTGATGGTGATGTTCAGTAACACCGTCTCACAGTGATTCATTTCCATAAAGAGTCATCTCCTTTTAAACCTTTAACAACTCCTGGGAAATGATTTGATCTAATGTGATGTTTTTAACATAATTATCTTTTTCTTACATAAAGCTGCAAAAATCTGCTGCTCCACAGATGAGTTTGTGTATTGAGTTAGGTAAACCTTCTGACTTTCTCAGAGCCCATACTGCCCACAAATACTGTGGAAGTTTAGCACATCTACATTGACTTTGCATGCACTGCATCTAATTAGCCCTTTTCCAGAATGCAGAATGCACCTCTTCCAAAATGGCCTGGCTCACTTTTACGAATGTGAGACAACACGACTTAAAATGAGGTAATGTTTGATTTAAATGATGAACCCTCAACCACAGCACAAGCAAACAGGGACTGCTGGTCAAAGTTAAGGCAAGAAAGTGAGCAGGCTCCACCCTGGGGCTTTTATACACTGCAAGCATTTATGTGAAAAGAGACTGACGCATGACTACAGCAGATTTTTACTGAAGAACACGGACACATCAACATTAAAGCATGCAGAGTTCACCAATGATTGGCCAACTGGAGTAAGCCAATGAGTTGACAGGACAAAAATGTACAACTCAGGCCATAGAGACTTCATTGACGGGAATCCTTTAATTCACTTCTTAATCAGATCTTTGAGGCTACGCTGTACTTGAAGAAAATGCACAGATTTTTGGATTTGTTTTTCATCTATACATGCAATTGCTTGTCTTTCAGCTTCAAAGCCATCAGTCACTTGTAGCCAAATAAAAAACAGAACAAGTTTTTGAATCTGGGGAATTTGGGGTTTTGTAACTTTTGTGCTTGAATCTTCCCTAACGAGTGTTCAGGGACGTGTTAAAGGCAGCAACTGAACAAGAAAAAGAAGGTAAGAGTTTGATTGTATTGCTTTTTTTATTTTATTTATTTTATTAATTGTATTGTATTGTCATTGTTGTTACTAGTGTGTGTGTGTGTGTGTGTGTGTGTGTGTGTGTGTGTGTGTGTGTGTGTGTGTGTGTGTGTGTGTGTTTATGTTCGTGTGTGTGTGTGTGTGTGTGTCACAGTAGATAGCATTTTAATGTTCATCATCTTGTGACCGCTGACAAAATCCTTCAACAAGTGAGTCAGATGGAAAGCATGACAAAACTTTATGATATCACACATACACGCATACACACACACACATACACACACACACACACACACACACACACACACACACACACACACGCACACATCAACGACTTGTTCAAATCCAAACAGCTGATCAACACAACAGGACGATGCAAACTTTCATTCTGGGATTAGAACAGCTGACAGTAGCTGGTGAGTTTTTGTCTGTTTGTGTGAGTGCCAAGGTGTTTATGTTTTATTTATTTATTTATTTATTTATTTTCTCTTTTATTGGGGGGAGGGGTTAAGCTTTTTAAACAGAAAAAAAGGGAAACTGTATAAAAGGAAAGAGTTGCTGGAATACATTTATTTTAACGCCTTTTTATAATGGGACCCATATTTAATTTTGTGAAGTACAAATTAGATTTATTTATTTATTATCTATTATTATTTTATAATAATATTCAAAAATTATATAAAACTATAATGATATAATAATATGATAATAATAATAATTATTATTATTATTATTTTATTTTATTTTTTATTTTTTTTATTTTAATTTAATTGAGTTCAATGAGTAATTCTGCTGTATTATTAACCTGCCCTGTGTAGGTGATATTGCATTGAGAAATGCTGTTAACTCACTGTTAAAAAGGTCCTGACAAGTGTGTTTATTGATGTGGGGTGATCATGCCTGTTGTCCTCAGCATGTGTGGTTTTGTCTCTGAAAGAAAGTTTGTTGTTGGATACCAATTAATCAATTAAAGAATAGATTTTACCTGCCTTTTAAAAGTTGTATTGTTGGCCACATGTCTATGTGTTTTTGTTTTGTTTTTTTCAAGTATAAAAAGGAAGAGGCTCAACTTTGAGGCTTTTTAAACTTTTGGTTATTGTGTTTAATTTAGTGAATTAATGAAAGTATAAAGTTGACTTAACAGTGTGTTTTGAAGTTCAGTCAATTGTGCAGTGAGTTAGCAGCACTGTGTGGTGCAGTTGTTAGTGCTGTGGCCTAACAACATGGAGGATGCTTGTTTGATTCCGGGCTGGGCTGTTTTGTTGAGGTATTGACCTGTTTTCTCCTCAACCTGTGGAGAGACTGAGACTGAGAGAGATAAAACAACTGGCAGACACCTCTGCAGGTTGCTGCACACAAGATCCATGTCCTTATACCAAGAGCTTCAGGTCTTTTTGGTGCAACTGTTTGGTGTAGTTCACAGGAGGGAGCTTAAGTTTGGGTACTCATAGCTAAGAGCTGTGCAAGGCATGTAGGCTTTAGGTGGTCTCGGGCTTTAGGGCACACACACACACACATTAACACATCTCCATCCTGCAGTGTGTCCTCTGCTACCAGGCACAGCACCTGTTTAAAACCCCAAACCTGCTGGAGTGAGTCCAGACCTCCTGCTGCTTTGTAAAAGTTCAAATCAATGAGGAGTCTGGACTTCATCATATTAAAATACACAGTGAGGGGCTCAACAATAGATCCACCACCTTCCTCCTCTACCTAAAATACCCTGCCATCTCTGCCTGCCCCAAAACAAAGTGTAAAAGCTGGCCTTTGTTCTTGTGTTGGCCTGTGTATTGAAACACACCACCACCACCACCACCACCAGTGTGAGGGCAACGTGTGTCTGTGACCAGTAGATGTCAGTACACATCTGTTTGCATCTGTTGTACCTGTCTGTTTCATCTATTTCAAACTGTGGGTTTGTTTGAATAATATAATGAATTCAATTCAACTAATATTAAAATTCAGTTCACAAAACTTTATTCATCCCTGAGGGGTAATTTGAGGCACATGTTTGTTTGTTTGTTTGTTTGTTTGTTTGTTTGTTTGTTTGTTTGTTTGTTTGTTTGTTTGTTTGTTTTGGCCCAATTCAACACAAGATGTAACATCAGTTTTGTTTTCTGACCTGCAATTGATGGATCAGTGGAATGATTGGGTGTTCAGAGTTTCCCCTCTCCTTTTTTGCTTTAGTTGTGATGATTGTTTCACAACAACAAAAAAAACCTGGAAATGTGAAATCATCTGACATTTCTGTCTTTTTATTCACATCTAATTTAATCCCTTTAAATTTCCTCCTACCTACCACTGCTCCTCTTCCTGCTCAGGCTCAGGAACTCCTGTGTCTCCTTAAATCCAGTCTAAACCCTCTAATGCCTCATTCAGTAGCTCCACAAACACCTCCAGAAACCTGCAGGCACGGTGCAGGGTTAAATCCTTTTCATACATAAGATTTGCTGTTAAATCTCCTCCTGCTGGTCAAATAACACACGCCAGAAAAAGCAGCAAATACTAAGATCCCAGATTTGAGAGTTCTTCACGTTGTAAACTCCTCAAAACACAACCAGCAGCTGTGAGGTTAAATCACATTTTACAGATTTTTCTTGTTTGGAGTTTGTCCAATCAGTTGACTCGCTTTTAACTAGGCGTTTTAGGGATTAGCTCAATGACAAAGAGGAGATTAATGTCAGATTAGTTTGGGATTAAAGCGTAAAAACTACAACTTTCTTTAAGACAGAAGTGATTTCCGTCCTCTTCTCCTTTTGACTTTTAACAAAGCTGAAGCTTGTTCAGCCTTTTAGAGACAGGATAACAACAACAACACAGAATAACTGAGTGGAATAACCTTATTCAGATCTGAAATGATTTATACTGCAAATAATAATAAAAAATAATTACAATTTAACACACTGACATGGATTTCTTTTTCAATTTTCAGGCACAACACAAACATAAAACTTGCACTGTGAACCATGTTATATATGAATGCTGAAAATACAGATCTCAGTTGAAATCCTTTGAAAATCAGAATTTCCTTTACAAATCAGATGTTTTGACTTTACTGTTTTCTCACTCTCATCCGAGGACAGAGAATCAAACATAGGTCAGCAAATCAGTCCTCACAGGGTGATGATGATGTGATTAGTCTATGTTTACCTCTCTGAGTTTTGGAGGTCCTAAAAAATAGCTGGTCAGGTTTCATGAAATAAGACAAAGGTGTTGGTACAAAACACTAAGCAAGTACATTTTCTTCCCCTGTTGGAAGTATTTTAAGCAACAGGCATCATTTTTGTCTTTTAATGTCTTGAAATATGACACTTTTCTAGAGTTGTCAGGTGAATGTGGCTCATATTACGCCTATATAAGACAGTTTATCTGTTTTAGCTATTAGGGTTGGGTACCTTTCACATTTGAAACTATATGGTACTGATGCCAGGTACCTGGCATTTGGTACAGGCACTCAACAGAACCAATTTTCTGTACTTTTTTGTGTTTATGTGTTAAAAGTTATCAATTTGTTGAATGATAAAATATTAATTTTTTGTAACTTAATCACCTTGCAATGCTGTGTTCTTGACCAAAAATATCTCCTTCTCTTCCACTCTCTCACAGTCACAAGGATGCATGTAGGTACCTAAACATGAACGTGAATTGGTACCTGGTACTTCGACAGAATTTCGTTGGTACCTATAAAACTACCAAATTCAGCACTAGGGATGGGTACCGAATTAGGAACTTTTATTGGTACCGACCGAATTCTGTCAAAAGTACCAGGTATCGATTCATGTAAAACCAAAAGGTACCATGTTTAGGTACCTAAATGCATCCTTGTGACTGTGAGAGAGTGGAAGAGTAGGAGATCTTCCACGCTGGACCTGAACACAGCATTGCAAGGTTATATATTGCAGAATAAATTTGTTAAATTGATTTTTTTTATATTTCATTATTAAACAAATTGATATTTTTTACGACATAAATACAAAAAAGTACCGAAACTTGGTACCGTTGAGTACCGGTACCGATTGCCAGGTACCAGGCATCGGTACCGTATCGTTTCAGATGTGAAAGGTACCCATCCCTATTCAGCACCCATTCGGTCGCTAGTTTCAACTGAAAATAAGACATAAACACTCTCTTGTTATACAGCATGAAGTCTTCCCTGCAAGACGAGTGGAGGAGTCTTAGACAGGACAGGACATCTGAAGCTCACCTTTACAGTCAAACTGTTTACAGCAAGACAGTGGACAACGCAAAAAGAGACTTATGTTATGATAAAAGAATTTCCATTAGTAGTAGTACTCAGTGTAAACAGATAACATACATGTCATGGCCATTTCCAAGCCATTGATGTGTAACGGAAAAGGAGTGGAGTAGTTTTGAAAAACAGAACGTGAGTTTATCACAATGAATAATTAAATGAACAATTACATCAAAGAAAACCAGATGGTACCGAAGCAACCTGTTAAAAATATAACCCATGAGGAGCAGGGTAAATGTGGAGCAGGATCCCTCAGCCTCTTCTTGCTCCCACCCGAAGGCCTTGATGAGTCTGATTTATAACTATTATGAGAACACCAGGCCCAGACGTTCTCAAAACCACAATTTAAACCAAGTGCCTGCCAGACCACACTTACTGGGTACAGAAAGTGAAGAACTCATCATAACCCAAAGAAGTGATCAGTAGGGTCGCAATGTACACTGTTTCTCTTAAAACCAAAACTTCCTCCTTCTCATAGTGGCTAACTCTGACTTCTTGCACACATTTTACCACGGAGCTGGCAGGGAAAACTCCTGATCAAGTTAAGGTGAAACCTTCAGCTGTTGATGTTGACACTTGTAGTTCATCCCCCCCTAAAAACCTAGCGAGCTTCTGGGAGTGTTACGCAAGTCTGTAGTGGCTGATCAAAACTAGTGTGATAGATCTAGGCAGAAGAAAATTTTACTCATAATTTTTTTTGGGGGGGGTTAGAAAAAAAATGCTCAAAGGATCTTGAAGGATGAGGGTTTGTATCTGTATTTGTTCTTGTTGACTGTAACCATATACTAAAGCAAGACTTTCAAAAGTCTGTTGGGAAAAATGTTTATCCTCCAAACTACAACATTTTTAAATCTCAACAAAGAAATGAAATGTTTACATTCTCTGTCCACATTCAGTAAACCAGGAAAAAAGTGTGATTATTTATTTATTTTAAAGGCTGATGTATTTTGTTTATTTGTGTTTCACTGGTTCATTACAGAGCTGTGAGTTGTAGCAGCTGTCAGGCCGACACACTGCAGAACAACAGCTGATGTGTTTGTTTAAGATAAGAGAGCAGCTGATAATCAATACAAACCTCTTCAATAGACTGTGAGATAAGAGCCGACAGAGCTCCCACTGAAAATAACTACAGATAACACTACCACTGTAGGAGAGAGGGATCTGTGTTTGAAATACAGTTTCCAGCATTACTCTGGAGTGTAGCTCAGTTTAATTTCCTTTCCAAAATGTTTGCTTTGACAATGTAAACATGATTTTCCACAGATAGACTTTTGTTATCAATGAAACAGATTTATTTCATGATTTCACTTCATGTTTGTAAAGAACAAAACGTCACAGCAGCTCACAGTTTGTGCAAAATCACAAATCAAAAAAACAGTCACATAAAGCTACAAATCCTTCAGGAACAAGAAAATCATACTTTATAGAAATCTTATGTACAGTTTCCTTCACATTCATTTGTTCATCACAATATCAGACACACGGACGACCTTCCACTGGAAGGATAAGTTTACAGGAGCTGCTGAGACAGAGTTTGGATGAGAGGAGCGTTGATTTGTTTAACTGTTTGTTTAAGGACTTGACCATGCTGTTACTGAGGTGAGAAGGATCTCTTCCTCTAATTTCAATTAAGCATAATTAAATAAAATGTGTCATCTAGTTACGGGATTTGAAATTTTTCGGTTTTACATATCCACTCAAAACAAGAGGCTGCACAAGTGAAAACTGCAACTAATTTGAAACATATTGACCAAAAAGTCTTTAAGTTTGAATTTATAATTAATCACATCTCAAGTCTTTAAACATCCTGACAGAGCTTAATGATGTGATGCAGCAGCAGAGTTTAGCACAGAGGGCCACCAAGATGTTACAGTGCACTAGGTCCACAGTGCAGTACAGTGATAAAACTTGTTCAACAACACATTTAAGGCTCTCTTCTTCACCCGCTAACTTATTTAAACTGACTTTTCAATCAGTATTTTCCTCCCCCTTTACTGTGGCATTTAGAGACACTTAAATAAATATTTTAAAAGCTAAAAAAGCTCTGACTGGGTTTGGAAAATAATCCAAAGACTTGAAGAAGAAACTTGAGAAATGCTGAATCGTCCACAGCTCAGTGTTTGGGTCCAACATGGAGATTTAAAAAAAAAAACAAAAAACATCACAAGAGGAGGAGAAGAGGAAGAAGCAGCGTCAGACTGAAGAAGGAGACAATTTGAGCAGTCCTAACAGCAGACGAACGATACCAGCGCACCTCTTCTGAATCATCTGGAAGGGGAAAGAGACAAAAAGGCTTTAAAAAAGTGACTCATCAGACATATACCCAGTAGGGAGACTTTTTCCAAGATCCCTAAGGAGGCCCCCACAGGGACTTTAAAAGAATATAGGATACAAAGTAGACACAACTTCCGTAGGTCACTTGACTTCACAAGGCTGTCAGTTCACATTTTTTTTTGGCCATAGTGTACTCAACTATCATAGTCTTGAAATAGTTAAAGCTCTTAAACTGACTAAGATGAACAGTGAAGCCATCTGTTACTGCTTCAAACCATTGAAGGAAATAAAACCACCCAAAATGCCTGACACAGAAATATAAACATTGTATAGTAACAAACTTCTGTGAGAAAGGAAAAAGCTGTAAGTCGAAGGATTTTAAATTCTATGTCTGCGTCTTCATGGTAACTCCATAAACATCAACAGTTTAGAAACATGCATGTCTTCATGAACACCCTCCCACTCAGTAAACTGGTGTTGGTAATCTCTTAAAAGATATAGTGAGATTATATTCAACTAGTGTGAAAAGTGGGAATGTATACATGCAGCGGAAAGGTTGTTTGTGAGTTTGAAGATAAGTTGCTGGGTTTTTTGGATTTCAGATTCAAGCCTTGAATTGCAAATAAGTAAAGAGGAGCTTCTGGAGCGTCAGACTCACTGAGCCGTTCACACTCAGCAGGAGTTAACTGGGAGGGTCTCATGTTTATCACGCTTATTTGCTTCTAGGTGGAAAAAGTGTGAACGACTGTTTTTGAACAAAAAGTCTGAAAGCAGGGCGTCGACGGCTCTTCTACACCCTTCCAGTTTGTTCCACTTGGTTATTGGATGACAGGAAAATTACCAGCTTGTAGGAGGAGTGTTAACTTACATGAGACAGAGTGACACAGTTTGAAACCATCCTCTGGGTGGTATGAAAGAGCAGTAACTTATCCAATAATGCAATGATGAAGAGTGTGGAAAATCTTACCACAGTCTTTATGGAAGACATGAGGGAAGCAGTGCAGGACTCCGTAACCACAGCGACAATACGAGCAACCTTTCTGGACCCACTCGCCATGAGGAATCTGATCACAGCTCCTGAGGACAGACAGAGAGATCATGAATAAACTAATTAAAATTGTCTAAGTTAGTATTAGACGTGTGATGTCTATTAGTTCAGAGAAGAAAGATAGTGAGGAAATTATGAACCTGATGCGTTGATCATACTCGCAGCTTCGTCCAGTGAAGAATGGAGGACAGGCGCAGAAGCTGCCGAGGATACAGGTTCCTCCGTTCTTACAGCAGCTACGACTTTGTTCTGCACCTAGGATTAAGAAAACAGACATCAGAGCTACATTCACATCCCTCAAACACATCTTGGTCACCCAGCGTGGCTCTTTTCTAATTTCCTACTTTATTAAACACTTTTTTTTTTTTTTAGTTTTTATGGGTGACACCAGCAAAGCCATGGGCAACTTACTTTCTGAGCTACACTTTTGATGATCCCTTTTAGTAGAAACCATAAGAGATCTATTACTTGTTTTAAGATCTATTCAGAGCAGCTGTGGGCTGTTTCAGGGCCCTCAGACCTCAGGTTGAGAAACTCTCTGTCTGTATCTGTGAGATAAACCAGAGTCTCCATCTGGCAGCACATTCCTGTCGTCCTCTGCTTCACATCGACAGACAAACAACGAGAGTCTGAACAAACACGTGAAAGTCACAGAAAAACACTAAAACTGGGTGATGAGGGACAGAAGCACCCAAGGAATCTTTTTAAGAAAGACTTTGTAGCATTTTCACAGAGTGGTCGGACATTTTTTATCATAAATCTTTAAAATGAATGCTCTGCAGGAACAAGTGTTTTGCAAGCAGTAAGGTGTGCAGCTTTAAAATAAATGAGATTTGAGTTTTATTTTGTTGTCTGGGATCAATCATGGAGTTAAAGTTTTTAAATGTTGCGATCTCATCTTAACAGCTTTTATTAAAAAAAAAATCTTGTCAGATTTATTTTGCTGTTAATTATTAAAGTTAAATACACAAGACACCAAGAACTGAAGTATGAAGTGTACAACCCAGTGCTGTGATGTATTTGTTCGATGCAGTGCTTCACAATGGCAGTTGCAAGTTTGTCAGGAATTTGCAGTAGAGCACAGCAGAATAAGAAATTACTGTTAATGTGCACATCGTCATGTCAGGTCGGTTTGTTCTGAACTTACTTCCTGTGAGGCCGATGAAGGGCAGTACAGCGCTGGCGTCACGGTGTTTGCGGTCCCCGCTGTTTGGTGAGCTCACCTGGCTGAACTGTGCCAGGAAGTCCTGCGAGGGCTGCCGAGACTTCACCACCACAGAAGAAGAAGGAGATGAAGATGAAGAGAGTGACGAAGAGGAGGAGGTCGGGGTTTTGTTGCAGTCATCTCCCTCACAGTCTGAAAAAAATTAAAAGTCAGTGTATACAGAAAAAGCCCACAGTGAGATGATACATCTGTAACAAACAGAGTGACTGTGAAACAGGAGAAGAGGGGGGAAGATCCCCATTTACATCAAAACAATGAACTTTAGAAAACCACCTCCTGTGTTTTAGTATTCAGCCTCTCACCCTCCTTCTCGCTGAAATTTTCTCTGTATCACACCTCCGTTAAGAGTATTTCTGTGGTTAGGAGTGTGGAGCTTTAAATCAAGTTTTACACACCAAGTAACTTTTCTTAGATAATTTGTCCAAACCACAACTTTACCCTAAGTTTCTTGGCACTGTAGAATAATATTTTGCAAGACAACCCACTACTTCACAGAATAAACATGTAAACAGGTAAAAAAAAAAAAAAATAACATAATAAAAAAGCATAAATATGCACTGGAAAGTTTGGCAGTAAGTGGACTCAAAAATCAGGGAAATTGGTTGATTGTAAAGGAGTGAGTGAGTGCAGCATCATGAATAAAAAAAACTCAGAGAAAGGGTTAATGTGAATTTTATCATATTATCCCCTCCACTTTTCAACAGTTTAACATGTTTCACAAGTTTATCAGGCTATGGTGGTACAGTTTTATCCCAGATGCATGATTTCTTATTGGGGGCTAAGTTTTAAGTTTGGACTTTCTGGTTATCAAATTATGCTCTCCCACTTCGTTTTGGAGTTGTCTGTATGGAAGAATATCAAGAACTTAAAGATAAACCCTGACACCGATTCAGAAGAACATTCGTGTGAGACAAAAACTGAAGATATGGAGGGGGTTGTTTGTGTTGAGGGTTGTGAAACAGACCTGTAGCAGCAGGAGCAGCAGCAGCAGAGTGCAGACACATCAGCGCACACAGAATTATCCTACATGAAAACAAAGAAAGAAAAGGTTTAAAGCAAAAAGATGCTAAAACTTGCAGAATATTCACCACAGATACTGAAGAGTATTTACTCTGTGGACTCACCTGAGCAGCTGCGTCCACCGCATTTTAACAGAGAGATGTTTTAAATAGTCCAGAAAATTAAAATCCGTTGAACAAATCAGACTGCTTCCGAGATAACACTAATTAAGAACTGTCATACACCTCCCCAGCTAAGTTGAGGATTTTTCTAAAAGGAATAAAATAATAAAGTAGGTTCCTCTGCGTCTGCAGCCAACAGGTTCCACAAAGTCGTAAAGAAATCCCGGGAAACTCCTCAGGTTAGAAATGACGTGCAGACTTCTCTTTCGTTCAGAAAGTTGACTGTAATCCTCATGAAGTGAGACCCCACTGCTACGTTTGGGTCGTTTCTCTCTGGTATGAGCTGCTAACATCAGTTTCTGCTCTCCAGGTGAAATCTCGTGCAAGGGGGAGGAGCCTCTGAAACCACGCCCACTACGGATCGCTCTCTGTCTCACGTTATGATTTTGTGGAATCAACAGTGGAAAACTGAGCTGATACAGTAAACTGTGTCTGATGGCTTAGTTGGTCATTACTTAATGATTAAACTCTTATAATGTGTATTCTACGGTAACTGTTTGGGTATTGAACTTATATTTAAAGTGTACCTAGTTTCTTTAATGAAGCACAAAATTTGGCTGCCTCTCTCATATTGTCATGAAAGCTTTCTGGTTATTTTTTTTTCTTTCAAGTTTAGAATCGCACTAAGATATCCATTAAATTACATTTATTTAATTTAACAAGAAAACATTAAAAAAATAAATAAAAAAAAAATAAAAAAAGACACCTTAATTTTCAGATTATTACTTTTTTAAACATAATGAAAAACTTCATGCTTTAGTTGATCATGAATAAAATCTCCCACTTTTTTCTTATGCCATTATTTCTGACTTGAGATGTGTGTCTGTGCTGTTTTAAACTGTTGCAGAGATAGAAAGTGACCTTCAAAAGCTAAAAATCCAAAACAGCCTCACTGATTTGTCTTTTCCTGCTAACTAAGGAGAAAATTAAAATCTTTGTTGCATTTCCCCCAGCAGACTAAGTATTGACTTCAACTAAACCCATCACTAAAGTGATAATTTCTTAACCTTCCTTCTCCCTTCCCTCCCTATCACATCCACTCTCCTCACCTCTCTTCCTTCCCTCCTCTCCTTGTCTCCTTCGCCCTTGCTTTTCATACACATGCAGCCTGTAGTGACCTCACTGGCCCATCCAGCCCGGCCTTCACATGTTAACGACTCTGCAGTTTAGAGGAAGTCCACCTTTAAGGAACAGAGCAGGGCGCTCCCTCCCTCTGTCCTGCAGACAACAGAAACCTTCATTTGCATCTTTCAGGTTTGCCTTTTGAAGAGTGCAGAGAGAGATGTGACATTGAATTGTGTTTATAACATCCCCCTAAAAATGTAACTAAAGGTAAAGCTCCTGAGAAGTTTTTAGCTGTTTATTAAAAAAATAACTGAAATTAATATAGATTTGTCTTTATGACCCACAAAAGCAAACACCAGCATGGCAAGAAGAGACTGTTTCTGCAATGCCATGGTTTGTCTAACCACTGAAGGAGTTACAGAGATGATCAGAGTCATTCACTTGATTGTTAAAAGAAAGCTGGATGAGACTTCTTGTCAAGAAACACCAACTTTATATAAGATAAAATAAGGGTTCGGGTTTTTTTTTCTTAATTTCTTGATAATTTTGATATAGATTTACTTGGCTTAAAGTAGGAAAGATACAACACTGGGTTTTTTTTTATTTTGAGGCATTATTTGTTCATTTTGATATCAGACTATTTCTATTGTAGTTTTGTTCGTGGAAATATGACCCTTGGTGCTTGTTCATCCTTTAATCAATCAATCCTTTTATTAAAGCAAACACCTTTATTTTTCATTTTTTAAAATGATAGAGGAATTTCCCTGTTGCAATCTATTCTTTTATTTTCAAAATATTATGTTCCAGTTTATTATTTCATTTAATTCTTGCTTTTCCATACATGTGCATCTCCTTTCTCAGCTCTGTCTTCTCTCACCATTTCAGTATTTTTCAGGTTATAGAAATCAAGTATGAGCAAAAGAAAGTGAAGAATTTTTCTCGAGTTTGTTTTCATCATATCAAGCTGAGCATGCTGCTATTGAGTTTAAAACCAGTATTTAATCTAATTTCTTTAAATGTATCATTTAACTATTTTTTCTAAAAGTAAGACCATGAGTAACCCCCACCCTCTTTCCAAACACATCTTGCTCTGTTGCATCTGCTTCTTCGCCCACAGAGAGACAATCAGAGGTGGAAATGGGTATTTTGTAATCTGTGCAGCATCACAATGCAGTCTGATCTCATGCTAATACACAGCAGGAGAGTCAGCAGCAGGAGGGAGAACCAGAGGGGGACACAGCAGATAATCTGCATGAGAAAGATCTCAGAGCACTGAGGACCCAGAGGGGAAGAGGAAGACTATGGGAGAGGATCAGTAGTCTCTTGGAAGAAGAGACTTCTAAAATCTTCATCACTGATCAGACACTGGTAAATTGGACTTTTAGCAGACATTTTCTAACAGTCAGAGAGACAGCAGACAATTAATGACATACAACAAAAACTCTTTAAAAAAAGTCTAAAGGAACAGGATTTTTTATCAGTAATTTTAAGGAAAGGCAGTGTTTGGGTTTATTTCCCCAGATCCTGTCTGTCAAACATGGGTTGTTGGGGCACACTTCACTGAATAAAAAGTTTAACCTCAGTCAGCTTCTCTTGGTCTCCCTCTTGTGGACAAATTCTGAAACACATAAAATTAAAAAATGTGACTGGATGAATATTTTGGCCTGTCACTATTTTAAACCTGTATTTTAAATTCTTCCATATCTTAAAGTGATCCAGTATAGGTCAAGCTGACAACTATCAGTGCACTCGTCTCCCAGAATTCTTTCACTGAAGTGATGCAGCATTAAAAGCCTTTTTCGAACATATTCCTGACATTTTTGTAGAGGATTTTAGGACCTTCGGGCCTTGAATTACCTGGACTTCACTTGACTAGCCATGTTTTACCTGAGCCCTATCATTCTCTGTTTTTTTTTTTTTTCTGCCGGTTCAACACCAGTTTCCATCATTACTACAAAAAAAATATCAAAGACATGGAGATAGGTCTTGCCTTCTACGGGTCGTCATGCTATAGAAAAGAATCATGTTTATCATCTGACCTGACCACAGTTACTTGGAAAAAATATTTAGAAATATGCTTTATCTATGACCCTATGATCTTATATTAAATTCAAGATTGTGAACAAGAAACTATGCAAAAGTTGGCTGTCCCATGATCAACTGTCCTTACATGGCTTTTAAAATTAAAGCTGGGGGCTGCAGATCCCAGAAAACTAAAATGTTCACTTTTACACGAATAATCCTGCTCAGTTGTCTCCTTTGGGCTTCATGTGTGTGTCAGTGTCTGTGGCAGCCTCAACCCCCTCCTCTGCCTGTATGTTGAATATTTGATTGTTCCAGGATGTTTTTGGGCAGAGAGTAAACGTGGTTACCTCAGCCAATCACAGGCACCCAGTGTGAAAGTGATTTTGCGTGTTGATGATTGTGAGTGAGCAGCTACGATAGTGGCCGCAGCACGGAGAAAGAAAAACAACCAAAGTGAAACAAAACGCCAGATAAAGCTTTTTCCTGAACAAGGGCAAAGCTTTGTTTGACTTTCACTTGGGGAGCAGCAAGGGACGGAGAGCAACGTGAGTTTGCTTTCTGCTAACCAGGTCTGTGACAAATACCAGGGATTAGCCTGTGCTAACATGCAGAGTCAGGTGCTCGTCTCTCAAGTCTCTCCTACATAGAAACACGATGCAACAGGTAGTTGCTGGGCTAGTTAGTGTGTTCATGAAGTCGTTGTCAGAGGTAGTGTGTGTGCGCTGCTGCTGGCACTGAGCCAAGGAGGAGGAGCCTAGTTTGAATGTTGTGTTTACAACAAGTAACCTTAAGTTCCTGCAGACCCTACCTTTAAATGTGGAAAAAACATGCATTGCTTTGATATGAACACTGATTCATCATGTTCCAAACTCAAGTTCAGCCAGGCTACAGACTTGCCAGGGTGTCCTTTCTGACCCCTATAAGCTCCTACAGTTAGTGCAGGGCCTTAAAGAGTGGAGTGTGGAGCGTGGAGCGACAGGAGGAACACAGTGAGTTTAAGGAGTTAACTTGATCTTCAAATCTCCAAAAAGTGAGCGCGTTGGACACAAACAGCTCAGGTTTTGAAACTCTGCTTTATTATGAAAACATATTTCTGTGCAAAGAGCCTTAAATTAACATTCAGTAGTTGCTCTGAGGTCAGAAGCTGTCTGTTCACAGTATGAGCCAATAAGATAAGCTGGCTCCAGTCTTTGGTTCAAACACTTTCAGTCCTGTGAGTTTAAAACTCAGCCCTTCGTTCACTTCCTGGAGTCAGGCGGGTTTTATAAATGTCAGAATGATTTCTGTATAATCTTTTAAGTGGGAGAAAAATTTAGTTTTCCTCCTCATCTTCTTCATCTTCTTCTTCTTCCTCCTCTTCATCCTCCTCCTCCTCCTCTCCTTCATCTTCCTCCTCCTCGTCATCTTCTGTTGCCTTATCGTTCATCTTCCAGCTGAGACTCCACTCACTCTTCCTGGTACTTTCCTCCTCCTCCTCTTCATCAGTTATCAGTCTCTGCAGTCTCTGACTCCGGTGCTCAGTGGAGAAACAAACCACAACATCTTCATCAGGCTTCTTCCACCGACAAATTCTCCAAGACTCCCTCCAAGCTCGCCACTCCTCAACCTCATCTCCTACTTCCTCCTCTTCCTCGTCTACATCTCCTGATCTGTGAGCGACGGCCACCATCCAGGACTGCTTCCAGGAGGAGAAGGGGGAGTGGAGTTTGTGAAACTGCAGATGGAGCGGGACGTTTGGTTTGCGCTTGGTTCGTTTCGTCTTCACTCTTTTGATCATCTCTTTCTTCTCTGCTTTTTCAAGTTTGTCTCTCTCTGTTTTCAACCTTTTCTGCTCTGCTACAGTCTGTTTTAATTCCTCTTCCTCCTCTTCCTCCTCTTCTTTTTGTTCATCATCATCATCTTCCTCATCTTCCCCTCCTTTGTCCTCTTTATCTGCTTCTTTTCCCTCCTCTTCTTCATCTTCATTTTCTTCTTCCTCCTCTTCTTCTGACTCTTTGTCCCTCCCATCATTTACTTTTTCATGCTCCTCTTCATCTTCTTCTTCATCATCTTCTTCTTCCTTACCTAACTCTTCATCTTCATCTTCATCTTCTTCATCTTTTTCTTTGTCTTCCTTGTCTACATTTATTTTCTCCTTAACTTTATTCTCTTCATCCCCCTCCTCTTCATCCTCCTCTTCTTCATCCTCCTCTTTGTCATCATTTTCATCATCTTCCTCTTCTTCCTGATTTCCCTCATCTTCTTCTTCATCAACTTCTTTGCCCTCCTCCTCTTTTTCTTCTTCATCAATTTTACCTTTCTCTTTTACTTCTGTCTCCTCTTCCTCCTCACCATCCTCCTCCTCTTCGTCATCTTTGTTGTCTTTTTCAGCCTTGTCCTGTTCTTTTTCCTTCTCCTCCTCTTCTTCATCTTCTTCATCTTCTTCTTCATCTTCATCTTCATCCTTGCTTTGATTCATTCCTTTTCCCTCCTTTGTTCTCTGAGCATGTGTCTCTCCATCATCTTTCTCCTCCTCCTCCTCTTCCTCTTCGATATCATCTTCATCTTCCCTATTTTTATGCTCTTTTTCCTTTTCTTTGTTTTCTTCCTCACCTTCATCTTCCACATCTACAAACTCATCATCTTCCTCCTCTTCATCTTCATCCTTAACAGTGTTTTGGTTTATGTTTTTGCCCTCCTCTTCTTCCTCCCTCCCCTCCTGTGCTTCCTCAAACTCATCCTCATCATCTTCCTCCTCACTTTCCTGCTCTGTACCACTCTTTTTATCCTCCTCTTCAGCCTCCTCTTCTTCACTGATCTCCTCTTTTACCTCTTTGTCCTTTACATCTTTTTCTCTACCATCATCCTCTTCTTCCTCATCTTCTTCATCTACTTCTTCATCCTCCTCTTCCTCCTTATCATCCTTGTCTTCATCCTTGTTCATAATTTCCTCCTTGAATTTGGTTGTTATGTGTGATTCTTTTTCCTCATCTTCCTTCTTTTCCTCCTGTTCTTCATCAACTCCTTCATCATCATCCTCTTCTGCATCCACTTCATCTTCCTCCTCTTCTGCATCTACTTCATCTTCTTCCTCTTCTTTATCTATGACTTCTTCTTCCTCTTTTTCAGCTACTTCTTCTTTTTCCTCCTCTTCGCCTACTTCATCCTCCTCCTCCTCCTTCTCCTCCTCCTCCTCCTCCTCCTCCTCCTCCTCTTCCTCCTCCTCTTCCTCCTCCTCTGACTCATCAGATTCAGCCAACCCGGGTAAGGCCCATCGTTTCAGGGTCTTCCAGGCGTCTGTCCACTCGGTCATATCCACAATCTCCTTGTCCAGCTGTGACGTGAGGTGGAGGTTTGTAGTTTCACGTTTCGCCGTCAACATGGCGCTGTGTCGGTGATGCGACATCAGTGAAGCCTCACACCACCTGAGGAAAAACATGATTTGGTGAAATCAGTTCATGATAAACCTGAGCTGCACGGTTATAATAGAATCTCTGCTTGTTTTAAATGTGAATTTCATCTTATTAAATGATGTTTCTTTGTTTCTTCAGACTAAGGTTAAAAATGTTCATTTACTGAAACAAAAATAGGAACAACACAAGGCTTTGAAAAATGAAACTACATAAAACTGCATGTTGTTTGCTTTCCTGATGAGGTTTAAAGGATGCAAATTTGAAATCTTTCTTTTGACTGTCAGGGCTCTCAGTGGTGGGACACCATCATATCTTAAGGGCCGTTTACACAACAAAGGTTTTAGGATGAAACACAGAAGAATTGTAGCATTTCGACCTTTTGTTGCATGGAAATGGCGTTTTAGCACAACCTTAATGGAAACTTTTAAAAACAGGCTCCAGAGTGAAATTCTTCTGAGACTCCGCAGCCACCCTTGCTGTGTGGACAGCAAGCCGGACTTTTCAGTGGAAAAGTCTGACTTGCTCCGCTTTGCACATACATTAGTACTACAGTACTGGTGTTACAATCATTGCAGACTACCTTGCTGTGCTTGTACTGCTCAATCTGCTGAGTCTGCTGTCTGTCTTTCAACAAAATGTGCATTGTTGCTCCACTTCTGCAATTACCATTTGCTAACACTCCAGATGATCAGCCCAACTACTTTGGTGGAGAGCTACCAAAAGCCGCTTCTTGACAAGCCAACTACAGGCCTGACATGCTTACTACAGCATTTTCAGTCCTTCAGCGTATCTGTGTAAAGGAGATTTGTTCCACTGCGTTTTAAGCATTTTAAGGTGAAAAGTTGTTGTGTAAACAGAGCCAAAAATAACTGCATTTATGTGTCTTTCTGTAGTGTGATCTTTGCTGAATGGCCTCTGTTATTGCCTTACTGCCCTCTACTGGTCTGAAGGTGCTATGCTATCAACTGTATTTTTTTCCTCCATAAATCATTGTCCTGTTTAAAGAGACAGTTCAGTTTTTTTGAAGTGGGGTTGTATGAGCTCTATGTGACCACTAAGGACATTAGATACAGTAGAAAGTTGTCTCCTCTCTCTCAGTAAGACACAGACTGTAATCGCTGGTGATGAGGAAATAGGCTATTTTCTCTGCCTACAAGAACTAAAATCAAAAAGTAATACCACAGTTTAAGAGTACGCTACATAGAAAAATTTGTAAGTGCATTAAGTCTTCAGAAATATAAACATTTATGTCTGTAACCGGCGCCCCGAAGCATAGCTTGTTTACATTCCCTATAGCTGAAAGGAGGAGGGGGGACGGAGCGCACTAGCGCTGCGCGGAAGGATACATGACCAGTTAGGGCCGGATAAATGTTTATATTTCCGAAGACTTAATGCACTTAAAAATTATTCTATGTAGCGTACTCTTAAACTGTGGTATTACTTTTTGATTTTAGTTCTTGTAGGCAGAGAAAATAGCCTTTTAATTCGGTACGGTATTTCCCTGTTAGCGTCTATTTCCTCGTCACCAGCAATTACAGTTTGTGTCTTACTGAGGGAGAGGAGACAACTTTCTACTGTATCTAATGTCCTTAGTGGTCACATAGAGCTCATACAACCCCACTTCAAAAAAAACTTAACTGTCCCTTTAACCTAATCTACCTGGCGCTAAACTATCTTGTACAGAAACCGCTTTTGGGATATCTCCCCTGAAGTAGAGCTGGGCCGATCATATTGGCAAATACCAAGCGCAGAAGTGGAGCAACAGATGCACATTTGGTTGAAAGACAGTCAGCAGATTCAGCAGCACAAGCACAAGTCCACAACAATCGTATCAATGGTGATGTTGTGCTGTTGTTTCCACTTGCGTGAAGCGGTGCATGACGTCAGCGTTTCCACTGAAAATACCAACTTACTGTTTACATGGCAATGGTGTCGGCAGAGTTTAGAAAAAAATCCACTCCGGAGGCTGTTTTCAAAAGTTTGTGTTTTAGGTTGGCTAAAACGCAGTTTCCGTGAAAACACGGGGCTGAAATACAACAATGCCTTTGCGTTTCACCCAGCAAAATCACTGGAGGAAATCAAATACAAAGATACACTGATTTACAGAAAATAGTAACTTCAAACAATTTGTAAGAACAACAAGGCCTCTACATCAATATTGACTGATGTTTAAATACTGGGTTTTACTGATGACAACTTCTCCAAACATAAAATCAAATCATGTGGAAATTTTGTCGTTACTTTTCTCAGAAAAAAAGGGAAAAGGAAAAAAGAAAGGAGCAAAAGCAATCACCTGCAATGTCTAAATGTAATTTTTAGCACACTTACAATGGCTGGTCAGTGGGATGAAGTGTGGAATGACTTATTGGTGTCCACTGAGGTAGCTCAAGTTAAATAAATCCAACACAACCCATACAATTATGTGAAAAAAGCTTTGGAACAGCCTCTGCATGACAGGGTTAACTCCACCCACCTGAACTGTTGGCTGTATCCCCAGCAGGAGTTCCAGCTCTTCTGTCGCTCTACTGCCTCCACAGGGGGCGCTGCAGACATCCGCCAGGAGCTGCTCCACCCAGGCATGAACACATAGTTTATCCTTGACATCATAGACGTTTCAGGGCTGTCTGAGCTTTCCGATAGTGTCTCATCATCTGATAGGTCTTCTGATCCATACTCTGACTCTTCATCCGTCTCGTCTTCGTAATCATAGTCCGTCTCATCGTCTGTTTGGTATTCTGTTTCAATTTCTGCCTCTGAAAGTTTCCATGAGTCCTCCCAGTCTTCTAACTCCTCCTGTTTGACAAGACACAACAAAAACAACATAATCAATCTGATAAAAATGACTGATGGTTTTTAATATCTGCACTAATGTGCAATAAACAAACTTAAAGGGATTAAAAAAAAATCTGATTGATATTGATCCTCACCTCCTCCTCCAGTTGTTGTAGGTCAAAAAGCTTGTCACTGAACTCTTGTTCGTAATCTGGCCATATTTCATCCCATTCAGGTTTATACTGTCTAAAGGGAAAGTTCATAATCTTCCAGGTTCCAGCCCAGGGGGGCAGTGCATACACCTTTATCTCAGCTTTACCAACATGTTTCCTCTCATATAATGTCTCCCACTGGAACTGTTCCTCCTCAGGGGGCTCCTGCTGAGCTGGACTCTTCACCTAGGAACAAGAGCAGTAAAAGAGGACACAAACATAAGATGAGAAGAAGAGACAGGCAACTCTTCAATGTCTCAGAAGTTAGCACGTACTAACTGTTCAAATTAAGGATTATAAACACACAAAAACGGGTACTTCAGAAACTCAAGATCTTTGCCCCAAGTTGCCTTTTTACACAGTTCTGTCATTATTCACACATTTCTAACAATAGACTTTAAAAAAATAAAATAAGATGGATGTCATCTTGCTCGGCTCCAAGTGAGGTCACCACCAAAACTGCTCCCCCTGGTGGCTGGCTGCAATATAGGTCAAAAACTCTGTCTCCCAGTCATTCTAAATGGGCTGTGTTTAAACTTAAAAAAATTAATACTTCTTGAACAAAAGTTTTGTTTTCATGAGGTATCAGAGCAGGGGTGGCCAACCAGTCAGAGACCCAGAGCCACAAAAATGACTGTAGTACTACAGAGAGCCACATCACACCCGTGGTCTTACAAACACACTTCCTCTCACGCATAAACGAAATGACATAAAATGAAAATCAAAACATTTCCAATTTTCAAAATGAGATTTACTGTGTTTGTTAGTGTGTTTAAATTTAGTACCAGAGAAGAGAAACTGAAACTCAAGTATCAACCTGTACACCCAAACATTGATCAATACTGAACCCAACATTGGCATCAGTATATCAATATTTTAGATTGATCGGCACACCACTACTCATAGCTTTATATATATTTTTATGAACGGATCGAAGAGCCACACACTGAAAGGCAAAGAGCCACATGCGGCTTGTGAGCCACAGGTTGGCTACCCTTGTATTAGAGTTTAAAAACAGGGTTTAAGGCCACTTTAAACAGTGATTGATAGCTGCCATTCTTGTGTAGTTTTTTCGGGATTTTGAAAATATGTCGGGAGGGAGAGACAAGAAGAAATTAGACTCTCAAAAGAAAAAAAAAAAAACATTTTTGTCACCCAGCTTCACTCAGATTCTCTCAGAGTCCCTCATAGTCTGTACTGTATGTTTTAACAGTCTATGTTTCTAACATGTTAACTGTAGAGCAAGTTTATAAAAAATGAAATGTGCACTCATTGCACAGATTGTTCAAACACTTGCAGTATCCTCAACTTCACTGGTACTTTTGACACTTACAGGTTTGCCTATGAACCTAAAAGGTCATTGGGCCTTGTTCAGCCTGAAAGTAAAGTCAGAATCTGCTTCATGTCACTCTCTGAGGTTTCACTACAACATGGTCTGTATTTGGTGCCAGTGGTTGCAAATATTTGACCCACAGATTCATCATGCAAACAAATATCCCCTGTGTTTTTAACACCATCAAGAGGCACCCACTCCAATTTCCCTGTACTCTCTTAGTGTGGAAAGGTCACATTTCAGGTCTGTTTGAAGAAAAATAATGTTTTGAATTCTTGTGTTTGAAAGATGTTTGAAAGTGCACCTCTGATCAGATCTCACTGCTGATTATCACAACAGTTGCGTAATTTTAATTCAGTGTGAAGGCTTCAGTGTGTTTTTCTCAGTACCTGTTTCCAAGAGCGACTCCATCTCTCAGTAGGTGTCATCCACACATCCTCAGGCTGGCACTCTTTTGGTTTGTACTTCCTGTTGTTGGTCAGCTCTATGGTCGTGAATCCTGAGATTCTGGCTTGTAGTTCTCTGGACTTCAGGTAGAGGTACTTTGGAGGCTTTAGACTCATCCAGGAATCTTTCCAGCATATCCCAAACACATCCACTTCCACTTTACGTTTCGGCCATCGAAGTTTAGGGGGTTCTTCTCTCTTTGGGGGAGGTGGAGGAGGTGGAGGCTCCGGTTTGGTTTTGGGTGGAGGGGGGACGATTTTGAACTTGATTTTTGGCTTGTTGTCTGCTTCATTTTGGCCACTGGTGGCCTTCTTAAAGTCTCCGGTGGCTACAAGGGACCAGTGATAATTCCACTTAGAGCCTGCTCTGCAGAAATAAACAACAACAAATGGTCAGATTCAACTGTGAGGATGGGTGGACACAGGGAAGAAGGGTTTTCTTTGGTTCAATGCAAAACATAAGAAAAAAAAGAGGTAAATTTGGAGGATCTCACTCCATCCATGACAGGAGATTCTTGTTTTTGTGCATCTCCAACACTTTACAGACAGGAAGGTAAATATTCCAATTTCTGCAGACTGTTCCTTTAAAGCAGAGGTCTAAAACTAGTTCTCTGGAACAGGCTTCTGGGAAAAATATATCTACAAACCTCTTGGCCACAATCTGTATGCTAAGGCAATAGGCAGCAATGTTCAGGGCTGAAAAATGGAGCTAGTATGAAAGTGCAAAAAAGAAAAGGACGTAAAAAAAAAAAAAAAAAAAAAAACACACAACCCTGCAGTTCCTTGAATGTCCACTGAAAGCTGGCTGCTTTTTTGTTTGTCTTCCATACAAAACACATATTTAAGACAATGTAAACCTTATTAAGTCAATATAAAGTATTAAACAGACTCCCTTTTGGAGATCTTAGCTATGGTTTTAATAATTTCTGAATGATTCTTACATTTTGTTTGTACTTTGCCTCTTCCATTCAGCTTCCTGTTTGTTCTGGTCTGCCACATTCTGAGCAATCTTCTCCCACTGGTCTCTCAGCGGCCCATTACTGAAGGACCTCCTCTCCTGCTTTTTTGCCAACATCCTGTTGCCTTAAAAGGAAGAGACAAAAAAAGCAGGCAATAAAGTCCAGTTTCCACCAAGTGGTTCTGTATGAATCAGTACAGTTTGGTACAGATCAGATCAGTAAAGCATGATCCTTTTTCTGTTTCCACAGCCAACCATGCCCTTTTTATTAGGCGGCATGTAAGCCAGATGCTGATAGCTGCATCAGTTACGTAATAGCGGCACGACACAGTGTACCCCACTAATAAATCCCATGAAAAAGAAAATGCAACACAGTAAACAAAGAGCAATTATGGAAGACATTCAGCAATTTGTTGTCTTTGTGATTGGCATGTGGCTCTTTGTTACAAAGCACAATCAAGCTTTGTTTCAGAGAAGGCTGCGGACTGCAGTATTTCTAGCTCCACCTTCTGGTGTGTCTGCCACCCAAGCAGAGGGGTACCAAAAAGTGGGATGGTACGGTTCAGTTATTTGGAGGTCTGTCCCTTAGTCAGTGGAAATGCCACAAAATGCGTGCCGTACAGATATGAACTGAACCAAAACAGCTTAGTGGAAACAGGGCTAGAATGACAAAAACAGCAGCAATCCTGTCAGTAAAGGGGACAGGGAGTACAACCTGTTGGAAAATATAACCACTCAAGAGGGGTTTCTAATAGCAATGCTAGTAGCTGAGATTCTTTTTAAGACAAAAAAATACAACTATCTCTGTAGGTCAAAAATAAAACATAACTCCTCTCATGTATCAGTCTTTAACCATGCTGTGCGTCTCTGTTATGTTATGTTTCAAGAGATTTCTTTAGATCATCGTGAGTGAGTGCATGCCCTCACTGGTTCCTGTGGTGATGTTATCATAACAGAGATTAAAAGCAAGAACATCAGTATAGGTCTTTGAACTATTAATAAAGCACAAACAGGCCTTACAACCAGTGTGTAACAGAGAGCAGCATGTAACACAAAGCTAACACACTTTAATCCTCCTCTCTCTGCAGGATGGTCTGCTGGACTTAGCAGTGTCTGAGATGATAAATGAAGATGACCTCAGAATAAAACGATGAATTAAAATTAGTTACAGAGCTCAGGCTTCTCAGAGCAAGATGAAATCAAAGAAGCCCCTGAAGCAAACTGATGAGAATTAACAGAGGCTGCTACCTCTGAAGTCTTCTTTACAGCCACAGATAAAAAGCCTGACACAGGAGCAGGTTAGTGAGTACCTACTCTGCTCCAGGGATAAAAATCTGTTGTTGTACACTTTAAAGTCATCGCTTTAATGTCCTATTTTTCTGTGTTTCTGATACAGTTGAATTTTTGTGGTTTCTGTTTCTGTTGTCTTTTGTTGACAGGTTAATGAAGAAAATTTTGGACAATGTCCCAGTATGTATCAATGAATCCCTGGGATAGGCTGATAGTGCTTGTTCTCTTATCTGTTTCCATGCAGCCTGGCAGCTTCAAGCAACCATTGGCTGCATGCCACTCGAGAGAATCATGTGTGAAGCACTTTCTTGATTACACTTTCATAACCACCACTTTTCACATTTAGTTTAACAGTATGACTTCCCCAATTTGTACAGGCTGTGTTCAAGGGACATGAGATAGAGGTGTGTCATCAGCAGGACATTTACTGTATCCTCCCTGGCTATGACAAGCAAAGCACAAGGGTACACACCACAGCTTTACTCGACACATGGAAACACACTATTAAATCAGAGGAGATCCCCCCCTACAGTTTCCCGGGCTGGCTTTGATGATCACATGACACCGACCTTGCACATTATAGCAGACCCTCTAGGATTTTTAGCTTAGCCATAGCTTATCTCGAAGATTTCCATCAGATCTCTTCAAAACTTAAACAGTATTCATCTAAGACACTGTAGAGCTACTTTTACACACAGTTTATCAAACTTTGAATATAAATCTCCAAAAAAAAAAAAAAAAAAAGATCCTGACTTACCTTAGGTCTCTGTCTCTTTCAAACTGCCTCTGCCTGTTTGTATGTTTACATCCAACAACAGTGAGCATGAAGGTGAACCACAGTCAATGTCCCTGTCCTGTCTCTGGACCAGTCTGTCTCTTCTCTTGACTCCTTCTGAAGGTACCAGTCTGTCTCCCTTTCTGTCTATTTGTCTTTGGCTTGTTTGTGCAGTTAAATTTTCATCAGCTTACACAGTCTGTCGCGTATGTCTGCTCTGGGGTGAGTAGGCTTCCCTCTTTGCTATTTTTACATCCCACGTTAACAGATCCAGAGCTGCAGCTCTAAATTTAGTCTCAAATGAGGCAACGAGAGGAGCAGCCGCCTGCCTGGGAACACAGAGCAGTTGCTTTAATTAAATAAAAAAAAACACTTATGTGAAATGGATCTTTATTCAACAGGTGCACAAATTAGACAAACAAGACAGGTCTTGGCATGTCTAAGCCAATCAGAATCCAGAGCTGTGAGTGAACAGGAGACGTGCTACTTGCTGGAACAAAGTGGAGACATACATTCCAGTGGACAGAGTCCATGTGTAAACTCTTTCTCTAAAGACACCTCCCCCTGCTGGTAAGCTGCCAAGCATTGTGAGGATTGTTCAGCAGCTCTTGGTGTACAGTTTCAGGGTTCTTGTAGTTCATGCACTTGAAGCGCACCATCGGTGAAGCACAAAATTACCTTTGGCAGACATTTCTCTCTGCTCCTTTGCATTATAGCTCAGAATAGACAAAACATGCAGGGGTTAAAATATTGTACTCGCCCCCCTGTTGAGGTCAGATATGTTCAACTTTGACCAGCAATGTTGCTGCTTCAAGCAAAATAAAAAAGGAATGTGTGTGTTTGACTACAAACTGGTAAAGTGATAGGTATGCCAGGTCAGCAGAAGGTGATCATTTCTTCTGCTCAGGGTGTCAGAAACTGAGCTGTGGTGGAGAGATATGAAACACCAGAAGTTCAATCAGCTGTTCACAGGTTGAATAAGTGTGTTATAGTCCTTTAACATAGGCTCTGCTGAAAGTTTCTACAATTTACAGGGCATGAAACAACTGGGAAACTGGGAAAGCTTCGGTGTCTTCACAGCCTGATGGACGATAAAGCCACAGAGATTCAGATCATGACACTTTTTATGGTCTGTGTAAACAGACGGATGTGTAGACATTTTCTCTGTACTAGTCTCAAAATGGTTTTCTATCTTCAGTCTGGGGTGTTTTTATTCATCCTTTTAATATATTCCTGATTATAATCCACACTTTAAAAATTAGATTATCGGCGCAAATACAGGTTATTTTGAAATGCTATTTCTTAGCTTCTCAATTGGGTTGAGCAGGACCGGATTGATTTATGGCACATCAAAGTCTCTATGACAACACCACACCAGCTTAGAAAGTTTAGTAGTGAGACCAAAGATCCGAGTTTTCCTCTGCTGAAAATGATTTCTGTTATTGATTTTGTAGTGATGGTTGACACAGGAGCCTGTCGGACAGAAAAAGGGTGGAGGAGCAGAAGAACAGGAGAGCGATAGAGCAGAAGCTAAAGGCGGAAACACAAGCTAAGCTGTTTGTAATGATGTAATGATTTCAAACCATAGCTCTACACAACTGCTGATAAATACCTTACCTTGTCTCATAGTATCCAGTAAAAGTTGTCTTGGACAAAGAATGTTTTTAAACAATAGTGTGTTTGAGACTCTGATCATTAAGTGGCACTGCTGTCCAACTTAGACAAATCCTCCTCACACCATCTTTGAGTTCACACAAAGTCAGATAAAATCTCTTCAAGTTATAGTCACACAAGCAGCTCCCTGTGAAGTCTTTATATCATTTCTTAAGAGTTTTGAGCATGTTTGTGTGCAGCTGGTTGAGCAAGCATCTCTTGCAAAGGTTGGGGTTTTGTTGGAGCAGGCCTGAACAAATACTCCTGAAAAGTTTTATCTAAGAAGTCAAAATGTAAGAATATGGTTGTTGCATATTCTCAAAATTTCTGCCCTTTTAACAGCGAAAGCTGATGTGTATGTAAGCTTTTAGAAAAAATACTAGTTACAAATGCTGCACTGTGCTTTCTTTTGAAATTTCAGCATATTTAGCATATATAAAACTCCTTTATCACACTGCATGTAGATACTTTGTGTGAGTAAGCTATCTGATAAACAAAAATATAGCAAGAGCATCTGTTAACTTGATGAATATATCTTATGATTGATGATAGAAATTGTGTCAAATATAAAAATGTGCAAAAAAAAAAAAAAAAAAAACATCACTGGGGGAGTGATCACTATTTCTATTTTACGTCCTCTTTATATCGTACAATTTTAACTGATCGTCCTTATTTTAGACGGATGAGAACCAATCATGCTTGTAAACAAATAATTTTTCTCTAAGGATAGTCTGGCATTCTAAATAAAGACCCAAAGCTCCATGAGGAGCAGAATGATTCAGCAGAGTCGACCATCTGTACTTAGCCTGATGTGTCAGTGAGGGGCTGATTATGCAAGATTATAAGTCTGCCCAATGAACGAGTTGAGCGTCAGTCAAGCTGGTGGGGCAGGCAGGGCAAAGTAGCCCACTGTAATCTGAGAGGGGTGATGAGGTCAGAGACTACATATCAAATACAAACAATAATCTGCTGCAATGTCAAAATTCCACAGCACGATTACCTGTGTGATTTGATAAAACTGTGGTTAATTTAAAGCATCGTCTATTTGCAGGCAGTGGCACTTCAATTATGAGAGAACAAAAAAGAGATCCATTAATAAAACTCTGGTATACTTTGCACTGCAATTTGAATGCTTTATGAATTTTCTGTTGTCTGATTTGTATTATTTTTATTTTTTTGTTTTCTGTGCCCTGTTGAAGTGAATTACACTCCAGGATAAACAACTTTTTTCTTCCTTGTGCAACATATTAAGCACAAACTAAAGCTGGGGATGTGTAACTGGGGGTCATTTTTCATGGGTCATTTTTTTCTGTGAGGTCAGGAAGCAGCAGGAGACCCCTCCACCTGAAACAGGATCCTCTGGTCATCCTGCTGCTGGTGGCAGAAATCTGCAGCAGGGTCATTTGAGCTGCAGAGCAGGCAAGTCTTAACCAGCCTCTGCTGCTGCTTGATCAACAAACACTGTGAGTTTATGTTCAAAGAGCAAGTGACAGCATCATCAGTTACGTGTATGAATGTATAGATTTCAAGAATGTATCTGCAAGACAGTTTAAGTCATCCGAAAGAAACAAAAGTAACTAAGGCTGGCCACACACCAGCAAATTGTAGGCCATAAATAGAGCTTTTACTGCATTAACTGAGTTGGAGCCTCGATTAGGAGTAAAAAGAAAAAAAATCAAATAAAACTTTGATGTGATAGTTTTTTTTAGAGCTTTAATAATGTGTTGCAAGTCATTATTTTATGCCAATAAATATACCATGAATACTGAAACAGACTGCATTTGGTTTCCAGGTGGCACCACCTGTTGAACATCAGAGGAACTGCAATAAATAAATAAATAAATAAATAAATAAATAAATAAATAAATAAGTCACAGCTTTAAATGCCACACAGATGTGAAAAATCTTGTCAGTATTAAATATAGTGTGTGAAATTTTTGCATTAGTGTCTATTCTCATTTATTCCTCTACTCTGGTTTTTACAATTTGATACAGAAACATAGACAGGACCAATGAATTTTTATATACTTGTGTTTGTGATAATGAACACTATTTGCTTGTTCACAAGCTCATGTTTTAAATAAAAATGGATCAAATATCATCTCTATCACATGAGCAAAAATCAGATTTTAGTCTTTCTACTTAATGCTGCAGTTCTCTGCTGAGCAAGGGATAAGCTGAGAGGAAGTTAAATGCTTTGGAGTAATACAGGTCATTTGGCTTCCAAGTAACCCTTCTGCAAAAAATATTCATATTAAAACTTTGCTGTTTGATTTGTACAGTTGTAAAACTAGAAAAAACCTTAGTAAGAGCGACAAAGTCCTTCAAGTTTGAATTTCTGTCATCTAATGCCAAAAGAAGTGCCAGTATTTATTATCATTGTTGTTGTTGTTGTTGTTGTTGTTGTTGTTGTTGTTTGTTTGTTTGTTTGTTTGTTTTTGCTTGTTTGTTTTGTTTCACTTTTCACCCAAAAAATGAATTCCCAAAATTCGAGATGTCATCATGCATATGGATCTCACTTGCTATATGCTGGTGCTACCTGTAAACCAAGTTAAAATGCAAATCTATGAAATTCTTTGTCTTATAGCACTTTGCTGGATGGTACTTGAAGAAACAAGCATCCCTCTGAAGCTGGATACAGAGTGAGGTGGGTCCATTTATCTTAAAGGATCCTCACCATGTATTTCTAAAATAAATAAATAAATAAATAACAGTGGTATACTTGTTCATAAGATAGACCTGTAGTGGATCTACTATCAGTGGTACTTTGGGCCAAGTTCAAATACTGTACCAACAGCTAGCAGGAAGGCAAAAACAGATGGTACTGGAGACAGCATACACATCTGCAAAGAAAGTGCACATTGCTGAACACAAAAGGAGAATGTTAACCCTCCCTCTAGAAAGCAAACCAAAGAAAACATCCTTTACACCATTAGGACTTATATTCCAGGTTTTATGGTACATAACTCAGTGATTTACAGATGCATATTTTACATACACAGGAAATGACTTTGATTTTCTTTAATGACAGTACGATATGAGATGGTAATTAGCAGTAAACATTTACTTTGATATTTGAGAAATTTGAAACTATTCCTTCAATAAACCTTGACTTATTGGATGTATAATATGGAAGCTTGTAAATGTTTTTTTTTAATATACTCACAAGCAAAAGATATTACACAATCACAAGCAAAACTTAAACTAGGAAACAGAGACAAAATGTCGATATTCAAACTTTCTGTCTTGATCTGCTATCTGAATTCAGATTCAAAGTTCATGTTTCACCTTACTTGATTCAGCTTAACATCAACCTAATAATGTCCTCTATCTGGTCTTTGGGCCGTTCATTGGTGGGTACGGTGGAATAAGGCACCTCCATGACTCATTCCAACTTCTCAGGGAGATAACAGGCATCTTCTTAACACTGCCAGACTTAACCAAGAATTTCCAGGATTCTGCCCATTCTTCAAAGAACTTATCATCGTCTTCCCCTGTGTTGGATACCTTGACTGGAGCAGCACCTTTCTTGGGCTTTGGTTGGGTTTTTCCAAGCAGGTGGCATCCCACCCATGACCTGTCTGCTTTTTTCTCCTTCTCTATATTGGAGAATAAATCTTTCCTTGAATTGACATGTTTCATGATAATAACCATGGGATCAACAGGTTGCTTAACCATTGTGTTTCCTTTTGTCTTGGAGCTGGGACCTTGACAGAACCTGTGGGAGATTCCCCATTGATTGAAATTGGTTGGGCTGTTGCTAAACTTGGGGTTGATTTTGTTTGGAGTGGTCATTTCTCTAAACCACATGACTTCATACTGGTATGGGCTTGGAAGGGACTGCACCCAGGGTTGCTCCAACTTGGGCATAGGGTTGGCAATCCTGAAGGTTCTACCCCACTTTGAGCCATGGCCATTGGTGGTGGAGTGTTGATGCTGAACAGTGTGGCTCATGTTGTTCCCAGTTGTTCCTGAAGATCCATACATACTTGCTGTGTGGCTGAGGAGAGGCCCAGATTTCCATGAAGAAGTCCACTCTTTTTCTGGATAGCGCTCCCTGAACATCTTGTTGTCAAATGACCGGCTCATTCTTGCTTGGGCCCTCTGCCAGGAAATCCAATCTCTCTGGGGTTGGATCTCCATTAATGCACTCAGATGATTCTCTCTGGGCATTTGGTCTGCCAAAGGCTCTGTGTGGTAGATGGACCACTGCCAGGCTTCCCTCCATTGGATTAAAGAAGGTCTGTCATGGCGGAATGCAGTTTCTGAGACCATCCAGGCCTCCTGCCAGTCAGACCTTACATACCTCCTCTGTGCCCATGAGTTATCAGAATGCTGCACACTTGGCCTTCCTTGGCTGGTTTGTGCCCTGACTTGGCTGGGTCCTGCTTGGCGCTGGCATCTTAAAAACCTCCATGACTGCTCCCAGCCTCGCTCTGTGGTTGGGCCATTCTTAGGGAGTTCTACAGGGGCAAAGTGGTTCCACTCTCTTGCACGATCCACTCGGATTTGGGGCATGGTGGTCCAACCTTGTTGCCACTGTTCAGGCTCCTGATGCAGGGGTTTGCAGGTGTATTTCCACGAGTCTTTCCACTGTGACGCAGCAGGCATCCTGTCACCTCCCTTCTCTGGTGCTCTGAAAGGTCTGGAAGGATCAGGTCTGTACCTTCTTCTCTCAGTCCTCATTCTGTGTCTCACCGTCTTCCAGGCGTCCTTCCATTCTGAGGTGGGTAAGGCATTCCCCACATGTTTCAAACGAAGGAGTTGAGATTGAGAAAATTCTCTCTTTGGATGATACATAACGCTGTGTTTAAGTTGCTCATACCGTGGGTCTACATTGCCAGATGTTGAATGATGCCCCTTTCCACTACTCTCTACCCTCTTCACCTGAGAAACAGCCTCCTGTGACAGTTTCAGTACCTTCTCTATTTCTTCTGATGGTTTTGAGTTGTTTTTTGTCACCTGCCAAGACTTGGTCCACTCAGAGAGAGCCTGAAATTCATCCCTGAGCTGGGAGTATAGACTTCTGTACTTCTTTTCATGAGACTTAAGGCTGACTTTGTAGAGGTATGACTCTCTATGATGGCCATTATCACAGTAGGTGCCCATTTCACCTTGCTTTGATGAGGTGTCATAATTAATGTTGTTGTTAGGGACCATCATGGCTGCCCTCCATGAATTAACCCACACTGGACCAAGAGATTTTTTGACTTGGGTCATCATGACATTGTTGCGCCCATGATGGTTTGCAAGCTTCCAAGCCTCCAACATGGTGCTCATGTCTCTATCGTTATCTTGCTCCATTGGACCATCATTTGAAGTAGTGAAATCCTCCTCCTCACTTGGTTTGGTGGACATCCATGACTCATTCCACTCTGATGTGCACAGCTCTTCATTTTGTTGCTGAGTGTGCTCCAGTTCACTGAACCATTTGGAGAAATATTCTCCATCCATGGATGATTTATCCTTACTGGTTTTGTCATTTTTCTTCCAGGATACATGCCACTCATCCTCAGGAAGACTCAGGTCCAGCTCATGTGATTCCACCACCCTGGTCTCAAGTTTCTCCCAGAGTTTTAGGCTCTGGGGATCCATCATGTTGGGCCCATTTTTCCAAGGCTTGCCTGCTTCACTGTAAGGCTGCTGCGTGGCAAACATCCAGCACTGGCCCCAGTCTGATCTGGCTTCATCGCCCTCTGCTGGTGGTTGCAAGGATTTGTTGTACTTCCATGACTTTCCCCACACCATGGTTGAAGGCTGACCTTGATTGATAAACATGAGTAACTGAAGCCTCATCAGGCCCTTGTCTGGCATCTTTCTGTCCTTGGCGGTGGTGGTGGAGGGACCTCTGCCTGGGGCTGCTGGTCTGCTGAGTGGACCTGCACCTGGAGCACCGCGAGGACGAGGAGGTGGAGGCTGAGGCGTCTTAGACTTCCAGACATTTTCCTCTTCCTGAATTTCAACACTTCTAGGTTTCCTCTCTGGCCTCTTGTAGTTTCCTTGTCTTGCAGCCAATCGGTTTGCCCAATCCTTGTTGATACTGTGGAAAAATGTTCAAAACAAAAAGTTACTTTTTTGAGGATTAATTTGTTTAATTAACTGTTGAGGCAAAATTAGAGAAGAAAAGCAAATTTTAAAGCAATTCTGCCTTTATTGATAGTACAGCAGAAAAGAAGGAAGAAGGAAATATGGGAACTTAGAGAGTCATGATCAAGGATCCAACCAGCTGTGCGTGGTGTGGGACGTTAGACTGACAGCCAGCCCAGTGGCCCACTTAGAGCATAGATGATTACATTTTATGTAACAGTTGTACTGTACAGTAATGAAGGCAGGGCTCGATGCTGAGTTACAGTGTGTGTAGTGTATTTATAGGCAGAGGGAGAGTCTAAACGTGTGAGGTTGGAGGTATATATAACTGCTATGTTTATATTGAGGCCTGCAGGGACTTTGTGTGCTGAGGAGTTCACGTTACATTGACATTCATTGCTGGTTAGCCCAATTCAGTTTCTGACTGACAAACCATACTTTCTTCTCAAGAAACTAGGTCAACAGTGTCGCTCAAAGAATGGGCCATGCTGTGTTGGGTAAATTATCAGTTCTACTCAAAGTGCATCTCTACACTTGCCGAACGTTAAATGTGCATATTGTTATTTCAACTTTACATTACAGGTTCATGATAAATGGGTGATACTGTTTCTCATTGGAAGCTCCAACAAAGAAACTAGTGAGTCTATATTCCCCTACAAGTGCAATTTATTTTTCTTTATTTCCCAGATTGCAGTTAATTGTATTTTTCTACAAGTGTGCATAATATATGCAAAAATTATTTATTTATTTATTTTTATTAAGAAAACCTTGATTCTGTTGTTGAAAGCAGTTATTTTCATCCCTAAGCCTACCCTCCCACAATGCTTTTTTTCTGTTTTTGTTTTTTTATGTATTTAAGTTTTTATTTAAGGCAAGGTTGAAACATGTCTTGCAGCTAGACAAAGTAGCACGTATTTTTTTAGAAATAAGGAGAAACAGTAAAACAAGTATAACACGCTGTTGTTGGACTATTTTTATAAAATGAGGTATTAACAAAAAAAACTTTTGAAAGCAAATTAAAAGAAAAAAAATAACAACTTTTGTATCAAAAATTAATATTTCAGTGATAGTAACCAATAAGAACTTTGTCATTTACATTTATATGAATGTCTATGTCCTTTCCCACATAAATGAAGAATCTTTTCAAGTACATACCATCAATCTTGATCAGGATAATTGGTTAACAGCAAAAGAGTGCAAATAAGTTTAAATATATTTTTGTGTAGACAGTTTTGTGTAGATTTGTTTTTCTATGTTTTTTTTTCTTTCCACAAGGCTGGGACAGATAGTAAAATCCATTTTAGTACATGCTGCTACTGTCTGAGGCCTGTTGCCACTGTTAACTACCAGGGCAGCTGACGGGGGTGGGGGGCTGCATGGCAAGACCTCCAGCTAGGCTGTGAACTACCATCTTTTTAGCATGCTGACAGTTTGTATTTCTCTAATGCTCTTTTAAAAGTTGTAACTTTATCATCCCTGCTTCCAAACTATTGAAATTTTTTTGAACAAAGGATTTGCTGCCTCAACAACAACATTGATTATGTTATACAAATGAAGTTAATTAAAGATACTAGAGTGCAGAAGTGTTAAAATCAGCTTTATTCCAAACTACGTTTTAAAATGGAAAAATGTAATGCTTTTACTTCATAAGAGGATAAACTGCAGGCTTGTTGGAGTAGTTTTTTTTTTGTTTGTTTTTTTGCTAGATGTATGTCCTCCAGTTAATTTACTTACAATAGAGTTGGTGGTTGGTTGAATTTTTTTTAATACTGCATAAGGAAATTCAAAAATGTGACTGAAACTGTACATTTTACATTTTAGTGGAAGGATTTATCTTGCCACAAAGTGCAAAATCGTTTAACTATCTGTTACTTTTGATAGCATCCACTGAACATACTTCAGTAAAAGGAAAATGGAAAAGAATGGGGGAATTTCCAAAAATCATGAAAACATGAAAACTTCTCCCCTAAATCATGATCATTTGCAGACAGGCAGACATGCAGTGATACAAACTGATGGGTTTTGTTCTTACGAGGGCAGAGCACTCTTTGATTTCCGTTCCTCTTCCTGCTGCACCTTCTGTTCATACTCTCTCTCTCTGATCTCCCAGACGTTCTTCATGATGGAGGCATCACAGCCAACCGCCTCCACATTCCTCTCATTCGACATCTTGGGATTTATTCAGGCTCCCTGCACATAAAAGGAAAGTTAAAAATTCACCTCTTAAGGTTGTAAAATTCAAAATTTGTTGTTCCTTGAATCATGCAGAGGAGGTGATGTACCTTAAGTCTAGATCATCTGTGTTTGAGACTGCAGGCAGCTCTCCTCCTATATATTACCAGCGCAGGGGGTCAGTGGCCCACTGAAAGATGCCTGAGGGGCTGGCCTAACTAAAAATATAAAGTCCTCCTGCACGCACACACTCACACCAAGAAGATCCCCTGCCCTCTTTCTGCAGACATATGACTCCAACATTAAAGACAGTGATGGCTCCTATATGTGATGTAACCTTTGCTGTCTATGTGTGCACACGTTAGCCAAGTAGGACATAGCCATGGAGGGAAGTCCCATGATAATCCTCACTTACATTGCATTTAATTCATAACATTTATCCATATTTATCTTTAATTATCTGTTTTTAATTTATAACAGCCTCATTGTACAGCTTGCCAGTAAAGACATTTTTACACAACTGTGTTAACCTCAGTGTGACTTGTCATTACCTTACAATAATGATCACATACTCTGGAGGATCAATTGTTCTTCTGTAAATAAGCAGGAAGGAATCCAGGAGATTTGATGAGACTTTTGTAACCGCAGACCAAAGGAAAGAGGCTAAATCAGCCTTTAAAAGAAGCAAACCCTGAACAGAACTCAATATGAGATGTGATAGTGTTGAAGGACTGATAGATGAAAAATGAAATGTCAAATATGGCAACGTCCTTAAGAAAAATGATTCCAACTGATGTCTGATGTCTAGAAATCTGCAAAGAGGCTGAGTTGTGTTGATCAAGTGAGTAGAGTCAGCCTCATCCCCCAAATTATGCAAAGATCCTAGCCTTAATTTAATCAAAATAAATGAGTTATTTAAAAAAAAAAGATTCCTCTTAAAGTTATGTAAGGTCACTCTCCAGCCTTTCTTAGAATGTGGAAGCAAAACAACTTATTTTTCTTCTGTAGAAGAAATTGAAAATCACAGGGGATCACGTTAGGAACACATCACAAGACATAAGTAGGGAAAACTATTTGAATACATAAGAATATCGTACAACTATTACACAGAGGAAAAAAAGAGGAAAAATGAAAAATAAAACAAATCAAAGCCAGTTATGATACAGAGAAAATATGTGACATCACCCTGAACCCAGGTGTTTGATAGAGATACTTTGATGCTCCCAGGTCTAACCTGTGACATAATCAGTGTTCGATCGTACCATCAGCTATGTATCTGCTGCTGCTGCTCTCAAGGCACAAACCTGATCCGTGCACAGTCATATGTTATCTGAGGTTTAAGTTTTATGGAGCATATTTCTGGCTCCTGCCATCATGCTCTCAACCCCAGGAATGCAGAGCTGGGTAGAGGAGAATGGCATGGTGGGAATGTCCTCATCTGACAGGGAGATGCCAACACCAACCAGCAACTGCTTTATTTTACACCCACAGAGGCGTGTATTTTATGTCACCAAAACTTTCATTTTACTAAATAAGATTTTTAAAAACTGCTAAGTGTGAACTCTGAGTCCCCTGCAGCCCTGGTGCTTGAGAAGACAACAAGCAATGCTTCACCTTCTTTCAGGCAGCTGTGACCTCTGATCATTAGATTTCTGTCACCACTTGGATTGTTTGGTGAAGTGTGACCCTGTGTTTCTCACGTTCACTGCGCTGTTCTCTCTGAGGACAGAATGGTGGAAATTTATTTTCCAAAAACAAAAATAGATAACCTAAAACTGGACAACAAATCAAACCACATCAAACCACAAGAAAGGAATCTGTGTGGCTTCAAACCACTGGTTATGAACCTATACAGACATTTCCAGACCTTAACATCAGATTGTAGCAAAACCTTGTGTGAACATATAAATCCTCACTGCAGTCACAAAACTGTTGTAGAGAAATGCTGCTCCTATTAAACTTATTCTAATATGGGGATCCACTTATTGCTTTACTGCAGATGTCCAAACACATGCAGCTCTACGGCCATCAGAATTTTAACCAACTAATCATCTTCGACCCAATGGTTGAGTCTCTTCATTTGCTAACATTGCAGTTAGCTTGTTAACACAGTGATGTAATCAAAAGTGTCAAGTATCTTTGGCAGATGTCAGTTAAAATTTGAGCTTGTCGCAGTGCGTAAAAATCCAACATGTTGCACTGCTTTAGCTTGCAGTCTCTTTAAGATGGTTAAATGATTAAATACCTGGTTCTTGGCATCTCTTTAACCTGGTAGGAAATGTTGCTGAACAAGTTGGCACATGAACGCATATACAGACAAATGCATGTGTCAACCCTAGCTCTATATTCAATAAACCATATAAAAATGTGTATTTAAATTAAATATATATACCAAAAAAACACTTCAGTCATCAAAAATTTTGCCTTGCAGTGAGTCCAAGTAAAAGCCCAGGGCATCAGTTTTGGGGTCCAAGTTGGGTCACAATTACTTAAAATAGAGTCCATTTCCTCAAAGTTTCTTTCTTTCTTTCTTTTGTTTTTTTTTTAATGCAGCTTAAAATGTCTTTTGATCTAATTGCTGAAATTCTGACATATTTGCTTTAAGGAATATCCTCCACTTCCCCAGTCAACTGTTACAGAGTGATTTGTGTACTGAAGAAGCAGGAATGACAGAAACATATAGCGAAGAACAGTCTGTACAGAATGTACCAGTGTGTGCTCTATATTCTCAAATATACATGGGATACCCTGAGCAGTTACCCAGTTTACAGCATGGGCATCTGTGTGATGTTAACAGATATGATGACAGCATGTGCTATGAGCTAAAATAGAGCTGCACATTCTGTCTGTGTGTGTCTGTAACATACACACCATCAGGTTACAGGACCATATACTGTAAACTTCAGATGAGACCTTATATAACAATGAATTTCAACTGGTGGCCCTCCAGAGCTGCTATCTGGCCCCCTGAATATCACTGAAAAATACAGTGATGGGGAGAAAAACTTGATTTTTTTTTAATTTTTTTTTAAATCAAATGATTGTAAACTTACAAGTATCTCACCAAACAATACACAAATCAACACAGGTGCACTAGAAATCAATGAATTCTATCCTGATATCTCTTTGACTGAGATTTACTCATAATTGATCAAAAAGCCTTGTTTCTCCTGTGAGGAGGATACCGCCGCACAACATCACCAAATAACATTGCAGTTTGGTTTCGCAGAACAACTGCTTAAAGTTACTTTCTCACTGGCCCTATCCAGATCAATCAAACTTGGCATGTTGCAGACACCTACAGAACAATACAGAAGCATTTTTAAAACAAAGAAATAATCTACCAAACACAAATTGCCTTACTTTTTGTGCCATGTTTACAATAAGTTTTTTCCTGCAGTGCTGTTTTATATACCTTTGTGCTTTTCTTTCCCTTGATGTCAGTTTATGCTTTTCTTTCATCTGTTGTTGAATATCAAAATCGACTGATAGCCTCACGAATAGCCAGGGTGGAATAACTGAAGTCAAGACTATGTTACAGAAACCCACGATTTCTGAGGGTTTGTTTCCTATACACCCAAAGCTTACAATAGCACTACCTTGGTTGAGTATCACGTTGAGTGTGATTGTCAGCAGGTTTGTCAGAGTCAGTACAGAGTCACTAGCTGTGCCTTATTCCAACCAATCAAGAACTCTTTAAACATGCATTTGTACAATCCCCACATTGCCAGTTCATAGTCTGTTTCACAGTTACTCCCTTCCCTTTAGCTTTTAATACTGGATTTTTTATTTTTTATTTTTTATTTTTTTTGTTGTTTGTTTGTTTTTGTTTTTTTGCAATTTTTAAGTTTCATTTTTTTTCCTGTATTACTGGACAACTATTCTATGTTCTTCCACTTCTCCTGTATGGATCTACCCCCTGGACTTCTCCTTGTCTTTCCACCAGTTTTTGACCATAAACCCTTTCACAACTACTACTGATTCCCTGTGCAGTTGGTTTCACCTGGGTTATACAGCTTCTGGTTATCATTACAAGAGTCTAGTTCAAGTGTTGTACCAAAAAAATGCAAACCAGCCCCAGGCCTCCCCATAAAAAACTACTGAGAGAAAGTGAGAGGCAATAAATCAGGTATCAAAGCAAGGGGTCAATGGAAGTTAAGTCAGAGGTGTGCATTGAGCGAAAGGTGTGTATGAATGGATAGGACACAGAAAACTAAAGCCACAGCAAATTTTCACATTAATTCTCAAGGATTGGCAGAACTTGTTGTTCTCACCCAAAAATAAACAGCAGTACATTTTTTTCTGCCATATTATGTGGTGATTATGATTGATTATCTGTACCTATGCTTTAAATCTCTCTGTCACTCAGCAAGTGCTCTGTGTTTGGTGCCACTGTTAAATATTAAGACCTGCCACCTGAAATTTTCTGAGTCGGTGCTGAGCCAAAATTTTTGCTGTGCCGAAACAAGAGTTATGAGTGGCTCCTTGTCTGACAGGTTTCATTAATGTGTTTCAGGAAGTGCCCTATGATGGGAAAGGGATGCTAATGTGCCAAGTTATGTGTGGTCTGGTCCTGGCCCATGAAAGAAATTTGAAATATTTCAGTTTCAGTTTGAGCTTTTCAACCTGCTGAAGAAAAGATTACTCTTCATTTGTTTTGAGTTTACCCAGCTCATCTTACCTTATTTGTTCGTCACCCATTTCTAGCTGTGCAATATTCTAAATGCAAACTGTTTCACAATGGGAGCCTGGCTAACCCGTTTAAGGCACCAGGGGGTCCCAACAGGTTTCCACCCCACAGTGGAGTGGTGTGATGTCACACTTGTTTTGGGGAATCTGCCAAGCTCTTGAAAATTAAAATAAATTCTTACAATACTTTGAAAGAATAATTGTAATAAAGGGAAACTTATTAGCAATAGAAATTAGATTTAATTGTGTCAATTTTCCATTTTATTTACATATGTTCAATCATATATGTTTTATACACCTTTGTACAATTAGTAAATTAGTGTCAAGAACAAAACTGTATAAATAATCGATGACAGATAGGTTGCTACGTAAAAATATATATGTTGAAAGGGACCAATACATTTGTTAACTATTTACACAGTAAAACTTCATTATCCTGAAAGTTAAGTTAAAGGTCACACAAGAGGAGAATCATTCAATCCCCACTAACTGGATTAAGGGTTAGCTGGGACAATGATGGATAGAAATGGCAACAATAATGATTGAGCTATTCTGTGTAAAATGATCCCCCGTGAGTCCAGAAAAAAGAAAAAAAAAGTTTTTGGATCACTCAACAGGCATCATGTTCAGGTCAGTGGTGAAAGCTGACTGGTCCAGATCGTTGGTGTTTTCCTGCTGTATAGCAGACAGAAAAGCCTGAAAAAGGACGACCTTCTGCAGTAGACCAGGCATGAAAGAAAAGTTCAATGGTTGCTGTGCGTCTCTTAATGTGTCTTGTTCCTCTTGTGCTCCTTTCTGCTGCAGGACCTGCTCTGCCTCTTGGTACATCTCCTCACTGAAGTGTTTCCCTCCATTCGCTGCCACCAGCTCATCAATCTTCCTGATCAGCTCCACAACTTGGGTTCTCTTCCACGCCTTTTTGTTGTTGAAGACGCAGTACCTGTTACCACACTTGTTTATCACCTCTCTGAGTTTGGGGTGGCCTGATTTGACATATTCCAGGATGGTTTTCCCCCGCAACTCATCCCCACGTGTGAACAAAACGATCATGTAGTTTGATGCCTCTGGCCCAAAGATCTTCTCCAAAGCTTCAACACAGTTCTCTTCTTCTTTGGTGAACCTGCCGATCTGGACCACCAACAGGAAGACATGGGGACCAGGGGAGGACATCTGAATGCATTTGGCAATCTCGTTCTTTATGCTTTCTGCACTTTTAGATGTGTCCAGGATTCCAGGTGTATCAACCACGTGGATCTTTCTGCGACCACGGCTGGCCCGTTCTATTTCACAGTTCTCTGTCACAGAACGTGCATTAGCCAAAGATTTGAACACCTTTTTGCCCACAATGGTGTTACCGACAGCGCTCTTTCCTACTCCTGTTTTCCCAATCATCACAATTCTCAGAGGAGGACCTGCAGACACAAAATACATTTCTGTTTATAGTCAAACAAAATTAAGTCAACTAACAGATCTTTGCACTGTATTTCACTGCACTGCTCTCCCACTTTTTCACTTGCTGTTTGCTCAACAAAACAATTTCCCCCCTGGAGAACAGTAAATTCTTGTCTTGTCTTGTCTTGTCTTGTCTTGTCTTGTCTTGTCCTGCCTTGCCTTGCCTTAAACCTGAAAGTACGTAAAAGGTTCAAACTTTACCATCAGGGATTGAAGCTAGGATACCCATCTTCCTCTCTGCCTTCGCCTTGGTATCAAATGAACTAAAAACAACTTACCTGTATTTTTGATCTCCAAACTCCACCCAAAGGGTGGCTCTAACTCATTTATATAAACTTAATCCAGTCTGGTAAAGTCAAAGTCTATCCAGAGACTCTGGTGGAACCTCCCTGCTGTCTGCTCTCCACAAAGCCGTTGAAATGAGTTGTGACAGACCTCCACCCCGTAAGTGATGCATATTCAACCTGAGCTGAAATATATGAAGTGCTTTCCGTTAAATTAATCTTCAGTTTCATTTTATTTAACTACCTTTTTGGGGAGTCTCACAATATTTAGAATGACAAAATCCTTTTTGAAAGAAGTTTGTTTTGGCATGTCTACTCTTGATAGTCCTCTGAATTATAACTATTATGTTCCTAGTATATTTTCAAGTGTTGGGTTTAGACCATTAATTCTGATTACGAAACAATTTTTTAATGTTAAATGATGGTAGAACTCAAAATGATGACTTTCTCATTTGGAACTGTGTTTCGGTGCCCAGTATTGACATCTGAACAGTCAATGTATAATTTTCTCTTACGTGTGGTATTGCTGTTAAATCCAGAAGCTTATGTTAGTAGTAATAATTACATTCAACTTGGACAGTGGTTCTACAGCTTTATGGAAAAAAGTGAAACAAATGCATGCTGACTGGTATCAAATACTGTAAGCCAGATGTTTTTTAAGCTGTGAAGATCACTGAAATGTGAGATGTGCTATGTTGAATATTCTTCACTGTAAATGTGCAAATGCATAGTCCGTTTTGATAATGTAAGTTTAATATTTGTAAAATGTAATGAAAGCTCTCTCCTTCAGACTTATTGCTTGACTCCTTCATCTCTTGCCTGCTAATACAGGGAAGTTATTTACACAGACAACCAGTTTTTTTATTTTAAAAAAGTACAACCACAAAGCTGTTGGACATCATTCCTTTAAGTGCGGGTTCCCGTCATACTTAGCATCTGTTAGCATTACCGGGAAAGGACAATCATGTAAGGTGTGGCCCTCCAGACTGTATCATTCAAAATGCATCTTAATGTATCACTCTTAAAACATTACTGGGTGTGCACACAATACTTCTTTTTTCTTTTGTCAAGCACAAACTTCAATTCTACAAACAAGTGTAGCCAGGAGGAGTTGCATTTTGCTCAGCCCATCCTCTAGTTTTTTACTACAGATTGGTTTACAGGGCATCTATTTGCAGATTATCTGGTCAAGTAATTGGTTAAAACGAAATGTAAATACATTTTACTTCCACCACTGATGGTCTATATAACAGTCTCTACCAGCAGTGTATGAATATGGTGAGAATGGGTGAATGTGAAGAGAAGTGTAAAGCGCCTGGGCAGAAAACGTTTTTTTTTTTTTAAGTGCTACATATGTATGGGGACAAGGCCATTTACTACATGAGATGGGTTCTTTCATGATTAGTAATAAACTAGCTTGAAACATGAAATCTGAAATGTTTTAATAATAGTAGATTATAATTTGTTTCCTTTATGACATGTCACTGTTCTTTCTGTTTGTTTTACAGCATATGTGTCCAAGCATACCATCGCTCTGTTTGGAAAGGGATTGCAGAAACACATTGAAAACATTATCCTCAACGGTGATGTAAATTGTTCAGTAGCATCAGACAATGTTATCATGCAGGAGAACAACTTGTTCAAAGTCATCAACACTGGTCATTTCTTTGATACCGATTACCAGCACCCAGACCAGCTGGTTATTGACATCATGGCATTGTCTCATCCTGGCCCCGATCTGTTCATACTGGCAATAGACCCAGAAGACACTGAAGAGACAAACATATTCACACAGATCCGTAAACTTCAGGATACATTTGGTAAAAATATGACATCACACCTAGTTATTATGTTACATGACGGCAAAACCTACAACTCACTAAGTCATCTGAGTGAACATAACATGAAGTTTGTAATTTTAACTGACAATCTGGCCAGTGACTGTGAAAAGTTGTGCAATGGTCGCCATTCATTTGTTTATGAGTACAAACACTACAGCCAAGATGTTGTGACCAGAAGAAAGAGGACCTTTGAGATGAGGAGGTGAGCACAGCCATTTTGATCCCACATGTGTACACAGCAGAGCGCTCATCTTACTTTAGGGCAGGCTTGTGTTTCTGGGGTATTTCTTTACGCTCAGTGCATTTACATGCAACTTCAGATATTGGACAACCAAGTTTTGTCAGTGTGACTGTGGACTATTGAAATGCATGCAGCTTAGTCGGACCAAAATTGGACTAGACAGAGCTCGATTGACACACCTACATGATGTAATTTCTATCACACTATGGTTGGATTTACTATGACTTAAGGTTGCCACACCCCTCTGCATTCAGCCAAAGGGGAAAGTAGTGGACCATGATAGTTGGGTCCCTGTGCTTGTACAGTCTATGGCTCAAACAGTATCAACAAACATCATAGCTCAGCTGCATCTATCTCTGTGAAGTGAGACATTTTTGGCCAGAAGTCCAATTCTCTTTTCTGCATGTATACACAGACAAGACTAGATCCCCACTGTGTCGTCATGATCAATCAATCAATCTTTATTTATTTAACACCAAGTCACAGGTCTGGACCCCTTAATGACCTAAGTTGGACTGCTGCTTGCATCTAAACGTACTGACTGACCCAAATATGGCTAATTTAAGTTCATATTGTGTTATGATTAACACCATTATGATATAACTCTTCTAGAAAATACAAACCATTGGAGTTTGGCACTTCGCACAGTGGAAGAGCTGGTGATTCAGGTATGACCTGCTAAAGATGACTGTGGCTATACAGGGCAAGTAAATGGTGTTTGTCACCAATCTATGAGATATGGGAAACAAAAGGACATCTGTAAGAGCAACTAATACAAACTATTAAGAGTTCTCCGGATGCAAAATGTAAGCAAGAGTTTCCTGCAACACACAAAGATTCACTGTGCATGTTTTTCCTGCTCATTACGTCAAATTTTTCCATAAACCTTTGTTTTTACAAGTTGTGACATATCTGATGACTTATTCAGAAATTATTAGACAGTTTCATATTAATGCACTGCATTATGATTTGACTGACAGGGTATGTAATTAGAGAAGCTAAATTATGCCCTATTTCCGGGAAAACACAGGTCAAAATACAGCTTTTATATGTACATACAAATTTATTTATTTAATCAATTGTATCTATTTATTTATCTTATTTTGTTGAAGATGGTTGCTTGCTCATTGTGCGTAGAGTTTTAGGGTAGTGTTGAAACATTTGTGAAAATGTTTTTTTTATTATTTTAAGGAATTCATGTGCATGCCAAAGTAAATGGAATTATGTTATACCTTCACAGGCAACAATGCCATCAGTCAGCCACATCTTGATTCTCCAGCTCCTGAAAGAGTAACACCACATCAGCAGTCTGGTACGACTCTGTAGATGCAGCATAACAAGTGTCATCATAAAGCAATCTCTGATCAGTTTTTTTTTTTAATCTTCATCTTCCAGGTTGCAGTGACCATGAAGAATTCATAAACACATTTAACATTGTTCTGTTGGGAATGACTGGAACTGGGAAGAGTGCATCTGCAAACACCATCCTGGCTGCAGGGAACTCTGAACTTGATTCAAGTCAGCACTTCAGATCTGAATCCAGCTCCTTGCCAGTCACCACCACATGTGAAGCTAAATTAATCTCGTTATACGGGACAAAGGTGAGAGTGGTGGACACCCCAGACTTCTTTTATGAGCAGCTCCAAGACTGTGATGCTCAGCTAGAAGAGTGTAAGAAGTACTGCCAGCCCAGGTGCTGCTTGGTATTACTGGTCTTACAGCTCAGCCGGTTCACTGATCAAGAGGAAGGGATATTACAGAAACTAGAGGAAAAACTTGGCTGGAAGATCAGAAATAAAACATGTGTCCTGCTGACTCATGGAGAGGACCTGAAAGGGAATTTAGACCAGTTTGTCAGACAAAATGCTCCTTTCTGGGAAATTATTGACATGTGTGGCTGCCGTTATCATGTATTCAAGAACTCTACCAAAAACACTAAGCAAGTCAGACAGCTCCTCAAGAAAATTCCAGGGTGGAAAAGTATTTTTCCACAGTTAGAAAACTCCCAAACACAAGGCTGTCCTGTAAATTAGTTGATTAAACTAATTGATTGAGTTCAGAGTTCTCTACCTGAAAATGCTCCTGTTGATGTTACAGTGCACTACTCTTTTATACCAGCTTGACCAAATGTTTTGTTATTGTAAATATGTAAAGTCAGATTGCTTCATATTTTGGAAGAGGAAAACATTATTCATGTTACCCTTTGAAGTTAAGTTTATCTCTTTTATATTATAACATTTCTTTTATCATTAACACAACAGTTTAGTCTTAATACATTTATTTTCAAGTGATTATTTTTATTTGTGAAAGATATAACATGGACAGAAACATTATGTAGCGAATGATAAAGTTGATGTATGTTCCTCATAGCAAGACTTGATTAACAGAGTTTAAAGTGGATTTGTATGTTATCTTCTTAAGTGGTACAACAAAATAAAGATACGCTGCTGAGAAAAAAATATGAGCACAGACTCACAAACTTAAAGTTTTTATGCAGTTCTGATTTTTCTGTACATTCAGTATAAAATAATTATATGTTGCTCTCAGAGCTGTGTATTTCAAAGTGAACATCTATCTAAAGTAAAAGATCTATTGTTTGTTTTGTTTGTTGTTGTTGTTGTTTTTTGTGGGGGTTTTTTGGTGGCTCATTTTAGCTTGTACAGTGGTCTGAATCAAGTTGACAACCCTTCTACATATAAAACAAAGCTTTTATAAGAACCACTGTTTTTATTCTTTGATATATGACCAAATTTATTCATAACTTACCTTTGCTGTGCTATACAGTTTTATATATAAATTCATGGATGTTTTTAAAAGGCAATTCTGTTGCTGTGTAGTTCTATAACTTCTTAAGTTACCTTTATATGTGATTTTCTTGATCAAGTCTAACCATAGTATCCATTTATCCATCCCACCAAACAACCTGCTCAAAAATAAAACTGTTTGGGGCAGCCGCATGACATGTCTTATCAAATCTTATTACAAGGGTGCATCATAATTTTACTATATAAAGTTATGTTAGTTGATGGAAATGATACTGTGTGCAACATACCTGACATCTTTAGACTAGGATACCGCTAATAAACTTAGATAGCCTATGCTTGGTTTGAATCAGCCGGGGTCATTAGCAACTTTTCCTTCACATTTTTGCAATAAACAAAAGAAGAGGACCTAGTACGGAACCAAAAAGACAAAAGAACAAGAAATTGAATCCTGCTTTCAGTTCAGATGTTTAAGATACCAACAGCAGGGAAAAGTTGAGACAGAGGCATTCTTCAGCCTGTCCATAATAAACAATGATCACCTTGTCAAATCCAAATACAAAGGTGCTTTTAAACTATCACATAAAGTCAAGGTTACTGAATGTAGTTCAACTGACATCTAGTGGTAATTTTAGAAGATTACACTCGGGGTGAAAAAATGAAGTAATTCACTTTATAAGTTACAAAGATATTATAATATGTAGACATCAGGATAGCAGCTTGGGTATGCTGCTCCAAAACCTATATTGTTCAGCATTAATACAGCTCTCATGTGTAAGCTACCTATGCCATAGGAAGTTATGTACCTCAATTCATCAAGGAAGCAGGCTTTGAACTGTGAGCTTAAAACATGCCTGGTCTTTTATGATTTCCAGTGTCACACTTTGATTCATCAGAACTCAGGAAAGTTTACCACTACCCCGAAATCAATCTAAAATGGACTCTGGTCCAGAAAAATCTCTGGTGTCTCTCCACTTGTTAAATAGCCTCCATTTCATTTATTTATATTAAGCACATAAAAACTGTTTGGTGTTTGGCTGTCCCTCTCTCAAATACTATGGCCATTAAAAAATAAAATGTTTGTTTCAATACCTGAAATCTGTTATAATTTTTAATTACAGGTGATTAGTGAACCATCAAAGTAGGTTTTCATCAACCCTTCAGTCTCAATTTTTAGGACTGAGGTTTCAAAAACGTTCAACCTTCTCACAGAAAATTAAAGTGATTGTAAATCATGGTTATTATCAAATTATTTTTTTCTCTAAAAAATACCCCCAAACTCGTCTTCTGCTTAATTTTACAACCACGGAATAATGAATGATGTGATACATCACGGCAGTTCCTTGATGCGTCGTCATCATTCGTTCCCGGCGCGTCTTGATGATGTCTGCAGCACGCGACAGGGCTCTGGAGTGGGCTGTCGTAGCGTGGGCCGCGGATAGAGATGGCTGCGCCCACGGAGCGGTGCTACGACGTTGGCGGATGCTCCACGGGGCTAACATGGACGGTAAAGCCGTCGTTGCGGCTCGCAGTGCTCCTGCTCTGCGTTTGCTCCCTTCCAGCGGTCTCCGCGCTGGTGGAGGGCCTGTACTGCGGCACAGAGATCTGCTACGATGTGCTCGGCGTCACCCGAGAGGCCACCAAGGCGGAGATCGCTCGGGCTTACCGGCAGCTGGCCCGCCGGTACCACCCGGACCGGTTCAGGCTGAGAGAGCCGGGCATGGAGGAAGAGACCGAAGAGTCTGCCCATAAGAAGTTTCTGCTTATAGTGACCGCGTACGAGACATTAAAGGTTGGTCCAAGTCCTCCTAGAGTCTGTGAAGTTATCACGAAGATAACTGTTCTGGCTGCGACTCTAACTTTGGCTGTGTGTGATGTTTATAGTTTTATGACTGTACTCTATTGTATAAAAATACTCATCTATCATATTCTCATTAATCGAATTAAATCTCTTTCTTGGTCCTGTCGTACAAATCTCACCTTAAAATATTACTGCAGAAATTTAAAGCTCCCATGAGAGGTTTTTAACAAGACTAAAAGAAGTGACTCCAATACCTCTTTGTGACTAAAAATTCATATAATACCATTAAGAGTATGACTTGATGTTTTTTTGAACATGGTTTCAATGTCAGTGTTGGTGCCACAAGGTAGGGGTCTGATGGTTTGCTGAAACAGCTTTTGTTTACCTTGTAAAAGATTCACAGTAAGTCGTGAATTTGCCTGTATAAAGACAGCAGTAAACCCTGCTTATGCAAGTTAGTGACAAGATCTGCAAAAAGAGAAGATGCTGATTGATTCAATGAATGAAGATAATAAAGATGAGGATTAACGAGTTCAAATGTGTAACAAATGTGTTCCTATCTCCACTTGTTTTTTGTTAGTTGTTGTCTTAGATAGTTGTGCCCCTTGCAACTTATCCCTTCACGCAACACTGTTATTTCATCAAGTCTTTTGTTGTCCTGGGAAATTATTTTTAAGTTAAAAAGAAGTATGTTCCAAAGAATTAAAAGTTCACATTAAGGAGATGAAATCAAATGATTTCCATCTAACAATCAGTTGTGTTGTGTTCTACTTTTGAGTGAGGGGGTACACAAGACAAAAAAAAAAGGTTGAGAACCACTGCCATAATAGATAATTACTCTTTTTTAGCCATGAAGCATTAAGTTATTTTGATGTTAAATATTTTTTTTCCTGATGGTTTTAGTCTGTCTCAAACAAAACAGTTTTAAAAGTCCACAAAATCCATTTGGGAGTACTTCAGTGATCGTAAAAGCATGCTCTAATGAAGCTTTTTATAGTGTCCCAATGACATTCTTGTGTGAGAATGAAGACATAATTCATTCTTCCACAGAAGAAATAAGAGTGTTAAATTTTTTAAGTTGATGTCTTAGTTAAATCTGAGCACATATGTGCACCAGTGGTGTGGAAAAACAAAATAACCTCCAAAACTGTCAGTATTTTGATCCCATTATCAGCAACAAGTCTAAAAGTGTGGCTTTTATCGGTTTTAATTTCACTAGTAAGGAAATGGTGATAAATTTTCTCCTTGCTTTTTACCATTATTAGCTTTAAAAAGCCAGAAATTCTTATAGCAAGACACATCAGGAAAAATCTGCAGTTTTGTTGGTGAACTGTTTTAATCTATTTGATGCCTGTGTGAGATTTTTTCCCACCTTGTCTCACAGGAATGCAAAAATTACTGTTCTCACAAAGTCTTACTGCAGCAGTGCGGTCCTCAATAGGATCTTAATAATGAGCATACATTTTCTGTGAGATGAAACCAGGAAGTCAACTCGAGGTGTGGTTACTTTCTGAGGTGAATTTACTTAATACTTGTTGGGGTTACTGAAACAAAAGCAGATGTTAAGATGACTCAGGTTTCTGTGCCCAATCAGCAGGTGCCATATTAACTACACTGCATAAACATGACCAAGCTAAGAATAGGGCCTGAGAAAAAAGAGATTCAGCAGCAAATGTCCTCATAAAACAGTCACATGACATACAGCACAGGTTACTTTCTCTAAATAATGGACGTTATGTTTATTTGACATTTGTTTCATAACCTTTGAGTAAATCTAAAACACTGTCTTGTTCTCTGTGTACAGGATGAGGACACTCGACGGGACTACGACTACATGTTGGACCATCCTGAAGAGTACTACCAGCATTACTACGCCTACTACCGCCGACAGCTCACACCTAAAGTAGACGTCAGGGTTGTCATCCTGGTCACCATCTGTGCCATCTCCATTTTCCAGGTGAGGAAGTTATTCCAAGAGCTCTGTTGAACTACACAAAGAGTATTTGGCTAATTTTTTCATGGTGACAACCCACATACTCAGCTTGGAAGCTCATCCCTACAAATGTATGATTCTACAAAGGTGGCACCATTTAAAAGAGTAATAAACAGGCTTTAGAATAGAATAGAATAGAATAGAACTTTATTGTCATTGTAACAAGAACAACGAAATTGAAGTCACAGCAGCAATCAAGAAAACAAAAGTAAGAAAGTGTATAGACAGTGCAAAAAGGTCCATAAGAAAATAGATGATGACAGCTTGTCCATCATTCTCCAGTTCAGCCAGCCTCCACCTTCACAGGGTCCAGGACTGAGCTTTTTCAGTCATGCTCCATCTCTGTCTCCTGGATCCTGTCTGCTTGCAGCAGGTGAAGTTCTTCCGTTGGTGTCTGATGTTAGCTCCGTTAGCCATGTCTGTAAATAGCATGATGCTACTCTGCCTTCTGGTATTCTCTCTGTTGCTGGGTTAGCACAGCTAGCTCGTTCATCTCATTGGAGGTAGCTCTTACGTTCCCACTAACAATGGATGGAAGGACAGGTCCATGTTGCTACTTCTTAGCTCACACCTGAGAACCAGCACGTCGTCCTCACCTCCTTCTCCTCACCTTGTGGCAAGACATCAGGCCTTACACCAGTTAGCATTGACATGCTACAGGCTGCTAACAGCTGAGTTCACATGTAAACAATGCAGCCATGGTTACATGTAGGATCTCCAGACAAACACAGGAGAAAAAGTAGTAAAAATATCACTGCAGCCGCAAAAAGTTTGATGCACATGACCGACAAAGGAGCCAGACAAAGTAATGATCCACTCCAAATACAAAGATTACGAAAAAGAGACGAAAAAAATTACAAGAAACAGACAAAGAAGAGAGAGCTGCTGCAAAAGGCAGCCATCGCCAACAGGGCGGCGCCTAGCAACGGCATTATAAGTACTTTACTGCGGTATAAGATTTAAAGCTAAGAAGCAACTGCAGTAAACAAAGAAATAACATATTAAACACAACTTTCTCCACTTTCCTGGGGATTGTAAGCAAGTTAAGATGAATAAACTTGTTCATGATATGAATTGATACCAGATACACCAAAACAGAGGTTGCATCTTCAACAGAAGACACAAAGAGGACAGAAAAAAGAATTTGTTCACTTATCAAAACAGTGGGAAAAAGTTTTAATCACACATGTGTTCTTCACTCTCCTCCAGTACTACAGCTGGCACAGCAGCTACAACGAGGCCATCAACTACCTGGTGACCGTCCCCAAGTATCGAATCCAGGCCACAGAGATCGCCAAGCAGCAGGGCCTCCTCAACCGCACCAAGGAGAAGGGCAAGAACCGACGCTCTAAGGAGGAGATCCGAGAGCAGGAGGAGGAGGTGATCCGAGAAATCATCAAAACAAAGATTGACATTAAAGGAGGCTACCAGAAGCCCAACCTGTCAGACATCTTGCTCTGTCAGATCATTCTCTTCCCTTACTACCTGACCAACTATGTGGCCTGGTATGTGTCCTGGATTTACCGCTTCACCATCTGCAGGGCGGAGTATGGAGACCAGGAGAAACTCTACATCATCAGGTAGGTCCTGACTGAAAATTAAATTTAGCTACAGGGCTGGTGTGTTTTTCTCATAGCAGACTCTTTTTTTAACCCTCAGGAGGTACATGAGGATGTCTCAGTCTCAGTTTGACAGTCTGGATGAACACAACAAACAGACCTACCTGGAGAAAAAACTCTGGATAAAAGAAAATTATGAGGTTAGTTTCTCAAATTACCTTCTTCCATCTCTTCTCAGTTTTTTTCTTTTAACCCACTTCCTTCACTTTCCTTACCCTTTTACTATCCTCTTTTTAAATGCACCCATTTACTCACCTACAAAAAAACAATTCCCAAAATCTTTCCTGCAACCAGCAGGGAAAAAAAAGTTCCTGATTATTATCAATGCAGCCTTTTAGTTTTCAGTTTTTTTTTAACCAAACGTTTTTTTCTTTTGCTAAAACTGAGTAGTAGCTGTTACTCTGGCCTTAATGAGGGGATATTTGTTTTGCAGATGTTTAGAAAGGAGCAGGAGGAGGAGATGAAGGTGAAGATGGCCACCGACCCCAGAATGAAGAGATACAGACGCTGGATGAGGAACGAGGGCCCGGGCCGGCTGACTTTCATCGATGACTGACGGCCACAAACTCCGTCTGTGACAAACACACCTGCCTCAGTGCCGACAAAGACGTACACACACGCCATGCTGTGTGGAGAGACACCTGTACAGAAAGATAACCACGCCTGTTTATACAGAGAGATATTTTCATAGATCAGGACTCATAAAGAAGATGTGGACGTGGAATAAACTGTGAGCATGGGCTGCAGGTTTCTCAGTAAATGTTAATTCAGGTTTTTTTGTTCAGACCATCATGTTTATTTTTTAATAAGGTTTAATGTTTTTCTTTTTCTGTGCCCTCACCAGCTGATTTTTTGTCACCTGCTGGTGACGTGAGATGGAAGAATGAAGTGTTTTGTGCATCCAGGAGGCTGCCATTTAAAGTACTGTTCAAGTGTCCTTGGGCAAGACACAAAACCACCGGCTGCTCACTCTGTATGCTGCTTCAGATTGTGCTATTACCATTTGTTGCTTTATGATGAATAAACCAGGATGGGAGACTTTTTGTTTGTTTTCTTTTGCTCCACGGGCTAAATCTGAGACCGTCGTTGCACTGGTCGTGACATTTAATTTCTGGTCCCAGCATGATTTAGTGCACATCATCCTCACCCTACATTTCCTGTCTTTGTCAAACTGTCTTTTCTAAGTAGAGGCAAAAAGCCTCAAAATATTCTTTGAGAAGATCTTGTTTTTGTTTCTGACATGCTCAGATTGTTATTCTAAACGTCTGATGAAATTTTGGGAAGATTTATTCCAAAAGCACTGAAATTCAACACTTGCTCACTCTATAGTACATCACCCTTGCATTGCCTGTGGATGGTTGACCACTGACCCATGAATATTAAGTTTTTTGCACTCCAAATAAACTAAAAACAAAATTGAAAAATTACCTTCACGGGGTTCCTCTTGCCCAGGCTTTAGAGTAAACCCTTTTTCATCTTTGTACTTGTTGTTTCAATTCTTAGCCACATTTGCTGCATGTCTCTGTGCCCCCAACATCCCCTGTCTCTCTTTAGCTGTCCATTCAACAAATGTAAAAAAAAGAAAAAGAAAAACACAGAAAAAGTGAATTTAAGGAAAAAAACTCATGTTGTTAGGTTAACAATTTTGCCACAATGTCAACAGGCAATGGTGAAATGTGTCAGAACGCCTTGCACTGATTGATATGAAATGTTATCAGCTCTGGCACATTCATTGGTGAGAGATGATCATGTTGGGGGTCCTAACCAATCAGTCATGTATTTTATTATCCACTCCAACAACCCACTCACTAACATTTTCCTTTTCGTAATTTCAGTAATTCATCTTATTTTTGGCAAAATGAGTCTCAATTCATTCCATCAACACATTTGTCTGAAGCCATAGAGCCAAAACAAAAATCATTTGGGTCAGAAAACTCAATTTGAACGAAAAGAATTCACGCCACAACATTTTCCATTAACAATAAAAATTAACATATATTTGAAACATACAAAAACAATACAAGGCAGAAGGATGATAGAAGGCCAATGTCATTCCTGAAATGAACATCAATTTTCTGTGATCTTTACAACAGTGAAACGTTCTGACTGGACTGGACTGAACCTTTAATTTCATGAAGTCTTAGTAACGATGCATTAATAAATCATACTCTGTTCAGATGATCACAATCATACCTCTATTTTTTTGAGGAAAAAAACATATACAAGTGCAGAAAAAAACAGACCTCTGGAGAGTCTGTCTTATTTTATTTTTTTTTAAGTGCTGCTATTATAAGAGCTCCAGTCTGCCCAGCAACTCATTACATCATCCGAGACACTCAGACTGAAGGTTTTACACACACTCCTCCATTCTGTTAATTATGTTACAGAAGACATCTTATTTGTTAAATATTTTGGCTAATAAATGATTCATAAACTGAATATTGGAAATATTTCAGCAATCAGAAATCATTTTTGCATTTAAAGCAAAAATGAAAATCTATATCCAGCATTCATCAAACCAGGCGACTCCATTATTAATAAGTATAAATGAATCTGTTTTTATTTACCATATATTGGCTATTTGAAGCTCCCTTGAGATATTTCAGCTGTTCTGCAGTAGACTGTAGAAATAAAAAATAAAGCCTCTTTATCATCTATGAAAAATGCACGCTGCGTAAACAGCCTCATTTACATTTTTGACAGATGTGACGTCATATGGATGAAAAAAACACTGTTTTGTCCACGAGGGGTGGGGCAACAAAATCAAGTGAAACTAAAAGCTTCTTGGATGCTTTAAAAGCCTGATTAAAAATTACAAATTTCCTTTAATCTGATTTTTTTTTTTCTTGTATTGTAAAAAAAGAGATGATCAACCAAACCAAATAGTCTTAGTCTAAGTAGCAAAAAATTATAACTTTAAAAATGATAATTACAAACATTAGGGAATAATTTATGAAAATTTCAGTTGCCAAAAGAGTTGGAAAATAGTGTTAATGTGAATTTGGAAACCAGTTAAAAAGAGGACATAACATTTGTTTCCGCAAAACCTTCAGTCTGGACGTTCTCCAAATAAAATAGAAATGTACATTTGTTAAACAGGGAATTTAAGCCCTCACCTGTTGTTAATCTCTTAATAGTAAACACATCTGACTGTGTCCTCTCTTACTGCATACATACAGAGCTGATTACACTTCATTATAAGTAAAAACTGGGGTACTTTTTGAGTTATAGTTTTATCATCTGAGACACAAACATTATTTGAATTAGGCATTCAAAAGTGTTCAGATACTTTTTAAACAGGACACTGTACTGGATCAGTACAGCTCATTTGTTTTGTGGAATATACTCAAACTGGCTTACTCACAGTTGTGTCTCCTCTTAAAGGTGCATCAGATTGTCCTCTTCTTAAAAGAACAATATGTGCCATTTAAAATCCATCTCGAGTTTAAAGTTCAAACAGCAAAGAGGAATGCAAGAAAAGTCCAGTAATGAGATTTTTAACATCAAAACAAAATGCCAAGGACAGAATGAACTTTGGCCGAGTTTCAATTTTGTTCCTCCATCCTCCTTTCCTTCATTGTTGACGTACAAAAGACGACACAAGCAAATCCAAAGGCTTGAGTGAAATCACAAGAAAAAGCTGTCCAATCGTCTTTGACAACAAACAACTCCACAACAGGAAGGGGTTTGGCAATGATAAAAAAGGCAAAAAAAAGTTTCCACATCTCTTTTTTTAAGCACAGTCTTTGACTGCAGACATATCCAGAGGACTTTTTGAGCCTCTTTCATGAATATTCAGTCTGGGTGGGTGAAATGGAGCCGGTGAAAGCAGCACAGCAAATGACGGTTAAATCTGTTGTTTCGTCCTGTACAACATCCAAAGAGCCAAAAACTCAGTTTAGGAAAATGTCCCAAGTGTCCTCTTGTCCAAGACCAAACCATCTAGACTGGTTAAGATTTAGTTCTCAAATTTTAGTCCTCTGGGTTTAACTATGACCACTCTTTAAATGTATGGAAGCCCATGATTGCCAAGAAAGGGTATAAAAATGTCTCAACATACTGAAGCAAATCAAACAATTTTTTTTACTACTTGTGACATACAAGGAACAAGAAAGTCAAAATGTTTTCTGCAAATCATTTTTTTTTAAATTCTACCCAAATCAAATTAATCTAGATCCAAATAATGTGATTTAATTATTTTTTTTAGCAAACCTTTTCTGTAAGGATTGCCAGAGGATACAGGTGGGTCTAGTTTACTGTTCATGTGGAACAAAATACAAACAAAGCAACAAGTGTGATACAGTTACTGTTTACTGCTCGCTAAATAGCTCCATGTTTAAATATCTTTAACTGCCCATCTGACTCACGGCATCACAAATTCATGACTCCATATTGGGGCACAAATGGCATGAATGAGGGACATGTGAGCGCTGGTCAGTACAAATGTACATATTGAATTGAATAAACACAATTCACAAATGTTAATATAAATAAGTGCATAAATAAAGGAGCAGTACATTTTTTTGCCACCATAATATTGGAGGCATTTAAAAAAGTTATGCAAGAGAAGGGTCTCAAAACTGAGGATTTTTTTTCTAAATTCTTTAAATCCTAATCTAAATTTTGATGACATCATCACTTTTGTGTGGTGTCGGGTGACTCTTTTAACTCTCATAAGTTACATCTCTTTTTAGTGGCAGAAATGGGCTTCCGTATGTTTGCGATTCCAACCTTTACGGTGTAGGTCAGGAATCATTTACTGATCTGTGTCGCCTGTAGCTGTTTTGAAAAGTGCAGTTGTGACTTATCTTTAAATCGTTGAATTATTTTTCTGGCGCCTCTTCGGGTTGCACCTCCCAAAGACTAGCATCAACGTCTCTCTCGTGCTGCTTCTATCTAAGGCCAGGTGTGTTTGCTGATGTAGGAAACAGTTTTCACATGTCTATAAGCAGCCTGAAGAGATCCGGGTGACTCAGTCCTCTTATTTTGTTTCCTCGTCTTTAAGCACAGGATATTAGATGGATGTTACCTGAGCGCTAATCTCAGATAAGCTTTTCCAATGGAGGGAGTAAATTTATCCTTTTGGTGCTCTTCTTCTTTAGATTGGTGTTACAGGGGGGTCTGAATGTTTTGGATAATTTCATGACCTTTTTTTTCTTACAAGCTCAAGAAGGTCAAAGATCTGAGTCTTCAACGCCACCAACCATTTTTTTCCCCATTTTGAAACATTACTAAAAACAAAAGAAGCCCAAGCAGTATCCCTCCCCGTCTTTTTCCTTTGTGAGCGTGGTTTTAGTGTTTTATTTCGTCTTTGATGGTTTGAGGAATAAGCACTTGATCAGTATGGAGGGGGCTCAGGATGTCCACAGAGTCTTACGAAGTTTTAACCAGATCGTACACGTAAATGAGGAAGTCGTCGTCGAACTTGATGAAGTAGACAGATGGTTTGGCTTCCACCTGGTGGATGACCATGCCTGTTCGCTTGCCGCCGTCCTCTTTGGCGTACTCCACCTGTTTACCCACCAGGCTGTCCACCACCTCTCCAGGTTCCCTCTCTGCGGGGACGCTGTCGTCTAAGGAGCAACAGACAGGTAGGGGAAGTATTATTGACTGCATCTGCATATAACTGTCGTCGTGATGTGAGAAAGTGCACAAAAGGCTGCAAATTATGGTTTAGCATATGTGTGTGTGTGTGTGTGTGTGTGTGTGTGTGTGTGTGTGTGTGTGTGTGTGTGTGTGTGTGTGTGTGTGTGTGTGTGTGTGTGTGTGTGCAGTTATGTGCATTTGCTATGATCCTTGGTATGTGTAGAATATGAATCAATACGCATAAATGGGATACCAAGGTCATTTCAGCTGCATTACTGATAGGTTTTGTTGCAATTTCGTGGCAACAGGCAACAAGGGGTTAAAGTTATATAAAAATGTAAAAAATGATGCTTAAATAAGAGTTGAAAAGTCTGACGGTGGATGAGAAAAACTTGCTTGTTATGTTTCTTGAAATAAGAATTATGTCTTAATACATGAAATAGTATAAGTACATTTTTCTCCCCTGTCAGCAGACTTTTCCCTCTTTGAAAGAAATTCAGGTACCGTTTTTGTCTTTTTAACATCCTGAAATAAGACATTTTTCTGGGCCTGCCAAGTAAATGTGGCTCATATACAGTCTAACAGGATAATTTCTATTAAAAGAAGTCATAAAAAACTGCTTTGATTTCAGGTTTTGCAGTGTTTTTATTTGTTTGTATTTGCAAATCATAATATTTCCCACTACTACTTTAACCACATGGCTGAACTAAATCCTGGAAAAGTAGTCTCAGGAACTACAGTATTTTTATATATATGTGACAGTAAGATCAGAAATAAAAAAATTAATCATTTTGGGAGCCCAGGAGTTCAGGTGCTGTTCAGGTATTGATGTGGTTTGGTTTCTCTGAATAGTGTTTCAAAGTTCTGATTTTGTGTTAATACCAGAAAAAGGAGATTTCACTCACTGGAGTCGGGCATGATGCGGAGGTCTCCCTCTTTATAGTCATCCAGAAGCTGGTACATGTAAAGGACCGGGTCTTTCTCGTAGGTGATATAGAACCAGGTGGTCATGATGGGAGCTCGAGCTAACACCATCCCCCTCCACTCCTCTTTTGGACCCTCCTCTGTCTCAAACATGTGCTCCACTGCTTTACCGATCATGGTGTCTGCTAGGTTGACATCTGTCAGACGGGATTTCGCTGCAGGGAAACGTAAATTCAAAATCAGGAAAAAGCTCTTTTTACAGGAATATGCAAGAAACAACACTCCTGCTTTGGTAGATTGTTAAAAACCCATTACTTTCCTGTATGTGAATGAATAAGGAGGTAAATCTACCAACTACACAGTGAATTATTACAGCAAGATGACATTAGCAGGCATGTTCAATCAATTTAAAATTTAAGTTCATCAAAACTTTCAGATATCTATAAACCATTGGAATGAACACTGTTATCCTTGGTTTAGTGAACTCATTGTGCAGCCTTCTACTGCCACTGTGTGATCCTGGTCTGTCAGTCTTACCGAGTCTGTCAGGGAGCACCTCCAAACCCTGAACCCTCTCATCTTTGTGAAGCTCCAGACCATAAACGCAGTCGAATCCATCGTACTTTATCAGGTAGAGGGACGGGTTCACGGGCACCTGGTGGACAAATAAACAGATCATTTCTCTGCTGGTTTTCTTATTACACAATGTGTCTGTGAGTTCATTCAGTCAATTACACCTCCTCCCTCTGTTTACCTGGTCCAGCACAGTTCCTTTCCAGATCACGTGTCCTCCTCCTTCCTTCCACACATGCTGGATCCTGCAGCCGACAATGTTGCGTCTAGGCTGCGACAGGACTTTAGTAGGTGGACCTAGGCTGCTCTTATGTTTTCTTTACGTTAATGAAAAAAAAACATCAATAAACTCTGTTTTAAGATTGTCTTAACAGAAGCACAACGCATCCTAAGGAACCATTTTTTCTTGTACAGGAAAAATTAGTCCTACTATTGAGGGACGACAAAATGTAAAAAGTTGCAGAGCATCCAAACTTACTTGTGAGGATTCTTTTTCTTCATCATATTTGCAGAAACACCTGCATGCCCTGGGGAGAAAATGTGCAAAAGCACAATCATCAGTAGATGCACAAATAAGAGGAATCACCTGTGACAGTCTTAATTATATATTCTATTTTACTGAGTGTAAGTTTGACTTTCAGAAGTCTGCTCATCTCAGCTCAGACAGTAATTCTAATTTATTAATCATCAATTTATCTTTATAACACCATATCATATTGCCCTCAGCACATTATGAGTTCATATGAAGTCCATGTCAAAATACTTTCCTCCAAATGCTATTTCTCAGCTTCCCTATTAGGTTGGGCAAGACCCAAATTATTGTCTAAGACTGGACAATACCACACTGGCTGAAGAAGTTTAGTAGTGACAAGAGAGATCTGTGTTTTTCTCTGCTAAAAACTATTTCTGTGATAAATTTTGTAGTGATGGTGGACACTGGAGCCTAGCTATCAGACAGAAAAAGCATAGAAGAGCAGAAGAAAGCTAAACGGGAGAGTAATAAAGCACAAGCTAAAGGCCAACACAGGCTAAACCAGGGGTCTGCAACCTGTGGCTCTGGAGCCTCATGCAGCTCTTTTACTCCTTTACCGTGGCTCCCTGTAGCTTTAAAAAAATATTATTGAAATAAATAATTATCATATTCCTTACAGAGGGTTTTTCTAATTAGAGACAAAAAACATAAATATACATACTTGATATGTGCCACGACATTAGCAAAAAAAAAAAAAAAAGAATGAGTCAAGCAATATTAAGAGATCAAATTCAGGTACTCTTTCAAAAACTTCAAGTTTTTGCAAATTTTTCAAATTTCATTCAATTTTTTAAAAGTTCAACTATTTAAAAACGTTTTTTTTCTTAAATTTCAAAATCCTTTGAATTTCAAGATTTTTGACATTTTAATTCTTTTTCAAATTTTTGCTTTTTGTTTTTTTTGTTTTCAATTTTTGAAATGCAACTTTTTTTGAAAGTTCTGCAAATGTTTAAAATGTCATTTTTTTTCAAATTTTAGCAAAATTATTTTGAAATGAAAAAACAAAGACATCACACTTTCATAAATTCAAGATAACTCTTAATTAGATAATTATGTATCAGATCTTAACTATTTCAGAATTGTTTTAACTCTCCAGACTTTATTGTGTAGATTAAGTACATTTTGTGGCTCTGGAATGACTTAAATCCAAGTGAGCATAGGCTAAATGGCTCCTTTGAAAGTAAAGGTTGCAGACCTCTGTGCTAAACTGTTGTGATTTTGTTTATTACAGCCCACATGCATGAGTAAGATAGAAAAGTAACGTTAAAAAGAAGATCTGATCACCATTCATGCTCATAGGAAGTGTTGTCTTTTTCACCAGCACTAACACTAGCTTTTCCAGAAAGTCCTCACAGCCTCTTACATACTTGTGTGTGTTTGTGTGTTTGTTTGTGTGCTGGCAGTGAAGTTGACCTCTGACCTGCATCAGCTGTGTCTCTGGGTCCCGGAGTGTTCTTCATTCATCTGGAGGCAGGGAGGCAGCCAGGCTGCCCAGCCACACAGCTACAACACACACCTGTTCAGAGCTTAAAACAACAGAGTATACGTTATCTCCAGTTAGAAACATATGAATCAGTGAAGTCACAGTTTGGAAAGTGAAAAGTTTTCCTATTCTTGCTGCATATACGATTCCAGCAGCACAACAGTTCAGGGATCTGACTCAGCTTTCTCTCTCTTGTTTTAACACCCAGTCCTGTTACTTATCCTTTGATAATTAACCTCGTTAGTATTTAGATGTTTCTTTTGATCACATCACTTTTTCCTGGTTGTATCTTGTCTGTCTGTCTTGGATGCAGTCACATTTTGCTTCAGGCATTTTGTTAAGCACAGACACACTGTCTCTGTGTCTATAGTCTAATCCAACCTGCAGATTGGTCACAGAAAAGTAAAAAAAAGTTGCTTTCCTTACCCAGTCTCCAGTACTGAGGAGTGGTGATGAGAGGTCAAACTGTTTTCTGGAGTTTCAGGATTCAGACACTCATCTGCAGAATCAGGGCCAAACCTGTCACAAGGAAAGAAAAAGTCAAAACTTTAACCAAACTGGAAGAAAATATAGCCTAAAACATGATTCAAGCGTACAGGGAGGGGCCAAAATCTAGAGTTTTTATTTGAATTCTGTATAATCATGGTAATACATGTTTCGTATCATATCAAATCATTCCACAGAAATGATTTGGTGCCCCCCTCTGGACAAAGTGTGCAGTGCACTCACAAGTTAAGGGTCTTTCAAACTGTCCAGTCTCTGGTTGGGAACAGCAGGGGGCAAAAGTCAGCCGCTCTTCTCCTCATTGTAAAGGTGTCTGGTGTTAGAGGTTGTAGCCTCTTGGTGACATCTTGCATAATGCCCAGAAGTCTGACTGCAGGCTGCATTATTCATCCGCAGGAATCACAGGCTCAATGTTTTATTTACAGCAGCAGTAACTGAAGCTCAGTTTATGACTGAAAAAAACCTCATCAGCTACTCACTGAGGCAGAGGAGGGTTTAATGCCCTCTCTTCATGGGCACTTCAGAGAAAATTTGTGACTACACACACAAATATTTGATTAAGTGTGGGAAAAATGCTCCAACTTCTCATCTACTTCTCATGTCCCTAATGTGTGCATGGTCTCATTCTTGTTTCTTGTCTTCTTTAGTTATAAGTTAAGCAGGGGGTGATTTAAGACAGGGCAACCTGTGATTGACAGGTCACTTCCATTTTAACTCTAAAAGTTTGTTCATTAGAGGAAAGATGTGTTTCAAATCCTCTGAGGAGCTGAGTGCCAAGGGAGGGAGAATTTTTGATTCTTTTTTTCATTAATAAAATTAGCATCCGTATAAAAACCCAATCATTACGATCAAGCTAACTAAGCTAAGATTAGCGTTACCTGTAGGGATTAGGGATGGGTATCGAATAAGGTACTTTTATAGGTACCGACCTAATCCTGTCAAAAGTACCGGGTATCAATTCACATAAAACCAAAAGGTACCATGTTTAGGTACCTAAATGCATCCTTGTGACTGTGAGGGACTGGAAGAGTAGAAGATTTTCCATGCTAGAAATAAATGCAGCATTGCAAGGTTATATATTGAAAAATAAATATGTCAAATTGAAACTTTTTTATACTTTATTATTAAACAAATTGATATTTTTTACCACATAAACACAAAAAAAGTACCGAAACTTGGTATCGTTGAGTACCGGTACCGATTGCCAGGTACCGGGCATCGGTACCGTATCGTTTCAAATGTGAAAGGTACCCATCCCTGGTAGGGATGCAGGATATTGGATTTTTTGCCGATATTCGATATGCCGATATATCAAAACCCCTTTTGGCCAATACCGAAACCAATAATCACTTTTTTTTTTTTTTTCACTGTAAAGACAGCTAAGTCTATCCTGTACTGGAATTTATATGTTACTCTTATTGTGACGGTCTTATTTGTTTAAGAAACACACATAAAACAGGACAAAAAACATTTGATTTTACCATAAATAAGAAAAGGTATTATTTTTTCAAACTCAAGACATTCAGTATTGAAATACAGAAAAATAATTTCTTTAGATCACATGAACTTTAAATCTACAATGCATTTTTAAATATAACCAAGTTGCATTTGATTATTTTAGAGCTACTGTAACAACCTGGTGACAGACACAGAGCTCTGCAGTGCAAATAAATGAAGTGCTACATTTTATTTAAGGAGCTTATTTTTCAGATGGAAAATAATAATAACCCTAACTGAATAGCACCTTATCAGCTGTGCCTATTGGCAGAAATTTTCATATCTGCCGATACCGATAAACATGTTTTTAAGCTTTTATCAGCCGATACTAATATTGTGCTGATTATCGTGCATCCCTAGTTACCTGAAAACAGACTGTAAGCTTATATCTCACTTCTCTCAACCTCTGCTGTCTTGTCTCCCTGTGCCTCGCAAAACCCAAGATGGCAAAGACCAAAATGTCAAACCTGAGGTTTAAAATCAGTTTACACCAACCAATTTGTGTGGTCACGGTAGCTACAGCCACTCACTGTATGCAGCAACAGCTCTTTTTCTCCAAAACACACAGTTTATAATTCAAGCAACAAACTGAAAAAGAGGAGCTCCTGTCTTGCCATGAATTTGCAAGATATTTGTATATATTTTTCATTGGAGAAAAGAATGAGAGACAGTAAAACTATTTAAATCCTGACCAGAATTTGCCATCCAAAGGTATAGATTTGTGAAACAGAACATGAGTTGGTGGGTAAGAATCAGAGCTGTCTGAGCTCAGGATGAGCCTCTGAAAGGATTCATGTCCCGAACATGAGACTTCAATTATTGATCAGCAGAGCCAGTGAGTAAAGCCAGAAGTCTATTATTTATCTGCAGACAGGGTGTTGTGTAACACAGCCGACCCCTAGACTGCTCACTGTACACCAAAAACACACACAACCAAGATTATGTAAAGGAGAACTGGGACAATGTTAATGTCACCAACAGTAAAAAAAAAAATAAGGAGGAGGTAGATTATGATGTGTCACAACAGGCAAATTAACAGACACACACAACCACCAGTGTGTAAGACACAACATGCTGAATCCAGGAAGTAATACAAACAATGCTTGATGCCTAAACCCCATAAAAACCTGCAGCTCTCTTCTTTATGGTATCTTTAAAAAATCTAAAAAGAGCCCATCAAGTTGTAAACATGATACTTGGTGCTGCAAGAGGGAGCAAAACTCAATGTTTGTGACTTATGACCAGCTAACAAAAGTATAAATAACTCATTTAGCAAACACTGGGACAATATGGTATTCTTATGATTCAATTCCATAACAATTTTTTGGGGGGTGATTCGATTTAAATTGCAATTCTTCAATATCTTCAAATTTTGTGATTTTTTTAGTTTGCTTTTTTAACACCAGACCATGAGAAAAAGTTAAATGATAATGATAATGTCCACAGACTTTATCAGGAGCCATATTTTCCCATAAAATGCCCATCATGTGAGTCAGAGAGAAATATTTCACCCTCTGCTGGAGAAAAGTGGTAACTTTTTTTCCAATCCAGTTTCTAAACAAAGACTAAAGTGAAGAATTTAAATTTGAAAAAAAAAAAAATAAAAATAATTCTTTGACAAAGAATCCTGATTTTGATATTGTCGAACAAGAAATCCTGATAAATCGATAGTACTGCCTGCAGATGACCAATTCACCAGCTGACATGCAAGCTTGGTCTAGGGCTGGGTAATGAACTTAGGTATTTTTACGGCACCGGCCGAAATTCATCCAATGTACCAAGATTATGAGAGTGCTGTCAGTATCAAAATATCATCACATGGTCAAGATCTGATAATGCCACTGGTGACTGGATATAATGTTGCAAACCTAGCAACTTTGCTGCTATATTTAGCAACTTTTCAGACCCCTCTAGGGACTTACTTTCAAAAAAGCGACTTCCAACGCATCTAGCAATTTTTCTGGAGTTTAGAGACTGATGTGAAAGCTTGAATTGATCTCCAGCACCCTCTGCTTCTCAACAAGCAGTGGGTGCTGAGCCTCTATTCAAAACACTCAGATAGACAAGTCCTAACTGCTCGCAGCAGTCTCTCCAAGCTGCAGCCAGAGCAGCAACTGCATGCAAACAAATCAAGCTTGTGCTTTTCTCTTATGCTTGTGCCAGTCCCAAGTTCAAATATAGGAGTTGGGTTGTTTTCATGACATTAAGAAAAACTGTTTTCTTGCACTGGCGATAAATTGTTGTTAATTTGTTATGTAAGAAAACTGTTTTGAGTGGAAAAATACTACAGCAAAAAAGTTAAGCTCAAAATTTGCACTGTAATGTGTAATGTCCATTTCTTTTGTTAGAAATTACATTATAAAATTAGTTTTAAAAAAGTATCATTAAGGAACCGGTGAAGGTATCAGTATTGGTACAGGAAACAAAATTTTTTAATGAAACACAGTCTTTCTTTTGTCACAAACTGAAGATATTTTTCATTCAAATCATCACTCCATGAGTTTTACTTAGTCTGTGGTTGAACCAGGTCTTCTTTAAAAAGAGAACTTTGAAAAAAAAAAGAAAATAAAGATCTTAAAAAGGAATGACCAATATGGTCCTATTAATTTAGCATCCTAGCATGTTTTCACAGCACAATCACTGCTAGCAACACATAATTAAGGGGACAGATTTTCAGGTTGCAGTGGGTGATGGTGGCAGCTACACTAACAAGATATGTTCACAATCAAGGGGATGCAGCTCATATTTCAGATAGAAAATGTTGCAATTGCATCCCACTGATTGAATTTTACAGTGTCCGCCAATTCCTATCCCTAAAAACCAAAGAAAGAAGTCAGATTGTTGTTCTGTTGTCCTCCTGTAAACATTTGTGAATAAAATCTGCTCACCAATTTAACTGAACTTACAGTACTGGAACAGACTCCAGCTCTTTGCTGGTTACCTGCAGGGGAAACTAACGGACCAGAAACAGAGATATTTCGCAGCGCTTGACTGCAGCTGGTGGTGATTTCCCTCCTGTTGCCACTAGTAACACACGATTAGTCATCTGCTATCATGAGAGACCCAATGATGCCAGACAGGAGCAACCCAACATTCAACTTACAACAAAACTGAAACCTGAGACATGAAAATCTGAGCAAAACTGGGAGTAAAACTACATCTTTCTTCACACTGACTAAAAGCTCTCTCGAACACTGAACGTTTCACTGTGTCCTCCTCTAAAACATCTGGATCACATAAACTCCGAGCACTGCCTATATACTGTTCAAACATTCAGACTTCAGCTCAGTGAATCAACAAGGCAGGGGTTTTCCTTACATCTGTTTTTAACACTCGTTCTGAAATATTTCAGTGAAAGACACTGTGCTCATTTAAAACTTGACTTTTTTTCCTTGTAATGTGTTTTCTCTGAGTTACAGCCAGCCAGTGCTCTCATCAAGACGGCAGACGTGTTTCTGAAAAACTAGAACTTTGGTTGTTGCTATGGGAACATTTTAAGCTAGCCTCCATGCTACAGTCTAGCAGAGTTCTCAATCTGCTCAGCTATCCTTGGAAACATGCAAAGCTTGCATCTATGCTTTACTGCTGTGGAGCTGCAGCCAAACAAGAATCACCAGAGAGCATTCAGGTTACACTTTCGTGAGGCTGTAACCGTCAAATGCCCTTAAACAGTTCATTGTTTGACCTCCTTCATTTGCATTGTGCTCATGGTAAATCATCACGCTGCAGGAGGAGCATGTCGTGTAATACCCCCACATTTTGCCTTTGTATAGTCTGATACAAACCTTAACTTTATAGGATTTAATTTCTATGATTGAATGACAGTGGGTGTCTACTAGCGCTTGGGAGCAGCCCATCACCTGAACACCATGCGCTCACCGCTGTGTGTGCAGACTCTGACTTAAAAGTACATATGCATATTATGCTGCTGTTGTCAAAGATTTCTGGGATAATGATCAAAGCAAATGCTCAAATATGGGAGGCAGATTGTAAGATTTTAATTCCAGAACTCAGAAGCACCTTTTTGTTTCTTTTTTCTACCCCTTTCTTATCTTTTTAGTTATTTGGAATCTGTAATTACTTCAATGTCTCATTTCACACCAAACAGGTTATGTCTGCAGAGGTGGTTTTTACTATTTTTGTTCCTTTGTTTGTCCAGGGATCCTTCGTTTAACCATGGTCACATCATTTACGCATAAAAATCAGCTTTAAGCAGCCTGTAGCATGTCGATGCTAATAGGTGCTAGGCCCAATGTTCTCCGCGAAGTAAGGAGGAGGACGTGCTGACGCTGCGGTGCAGGCTAAGAAGAGAAGATAGTGACCTGTCCATCCATCATTATGGGGAATGTCAGATCTATCTCCAGTAATAAATAGAGTAATAAATTCTAGCCGAGTAGTATCATGCAAGTCAAAGAGACATAGCTAATAGAGCTAACCTCGGATTCCAATGCCACATGGGAGGGATTTTTACTGCTGTGGGCTGACAGGACAAAGGACTGAACAAACTGGTAAAGAAGGCCAGCACAATTTTTCCCTAGGTATTGTTTTTCACACGGTTAACACATCAATCTCTGTGTGTTGAACCATATAAATGGCAGTACTTTTTTTACTTGGGACACTAGGTTCATCTGCATGCCTCTGTGCTTAACTCAGACATTTTTGGATGTGAGTAACTCTTTAAAAGGACTGCACAAGGAGGCGAGGTTGCTAAAATGGCATCATTCATCCTCACAAAGCTGTGCAGACCTTGCGGACATGACATGCATAAACCAAGCTTTATGCTCCTGTTTGACCTCTATTAGGCTTCATTTCCACCTTTATTACACATCTGTTATGCTTCTTTTCCACCTATATTACACCCCATATGGCTCTATACCTGCCTTAAATGCTGGCTCGAAGGCGTGACAACTCGGTCCCGGCCTTATGCCTTTGTGACTAGGGATGGGTACCAAATCAGCTACTTTTTAAAGTACTGACCGAATTTTGTCTGTGGTACCAAGTAAAGATTCACTAACAAAAAAAACAGTGACATGTTTAGGGTACCTAAACACATCTTTGTGACTGTGAGGGAGTGAAAGAGTAGGCCACTTTACACGCTGGACATGAACACAGCATTGCAAGTTTATATATGGAGAAACGAATGTCAAATTGAAAAACTGTGAGATTTCAATATTTGAAAAATGATATTTATTACTCCATTAACAATCACAAATAGGGATGGGTACCTTTCACTGATACGATACGGTACCAATTCCCGGTACCTGGCAATCAGAATCGGTACTCAACGGTACCAATTTTTGGTACTTTAATGTGTGTTTATGTGGTAATAAACATCCATTTGTTTGATAATAAAATGTAAATTTCAAATTGTATATTGCAAAGCTGTGTTCATGTCCAGCATGGAAAATCACCGTCTCTTCCACTCCCTGACAGTCACAAGGATGCATGTAGATACCTAAGCATAGTACCTTTTTATTTTACGTGACAGAATTTGGTCTGTACCTATCAAAGTACCTAATTTGGTACCCATCCCTACTCACAAAGTATTGAAAATTGGTACCGATGAGTACCAATACTGATTGCAAGGTACTGGGCATCGGTATCGTCTTGTTTCAAATGTAAAAGGTGCCCATCCCCATTTGTGACCTTCATTAACTGCGAGTTTAAACAGTCTTGTCTTGAACAGGCTGTGTGAATGGAGCTTTGGCAAGCAGCCATGCTACAGCATAGAGCTGTGAGCTGCATGTTTTAACGCTGCTGTAGCCACAAGACTCCTGGTGTACAAAGAACTGAGGGGGGAAAACTTTGGGCTGAGCTATGACAGTGGCTTTACGGTACTTTTAATCTACTGTGTTAAATGAAAACCTGAGAGGGAGGAGGAAGACTACCAGCGGAGCCCTTCAATCTGCAAGGCGAGGGTCACGTGACAAACATTGTATGACATGATCTACAATCATCTACTTTTTTTTAGTTACCGAATGCCTTTTAACTTCAGCTTACCTGTGTCATCCACAAGCAGACATTTTATTCTTTTACATTATCTTAGCAAACATCTGTCCATGAGGAAGTAAAGCTCAAAGACAGTCATTTCCTTATCATATTACATATCATCAATTTTAACAACTAATCTTTGGTCCTAGCACAGTGAAAAAGAAGCATCAGCAGGCAGGTTGTAGTTTTACCTGCAAGATCAGACTCCAGGTGACCTTTGCTTTGATTTGCTTACAAGTTCATGAAGGGGGCGTTACTACCCGATACCGTCAAATCACCTTTCAATAATAGGGAAACAAAAAGCGCCGGGGGTGTACACACTACCTTTACATTACCAATTGAATACCAATTAAAAACTCCTGCAACTGAGGCTGTGCCCAACCAAACCCCATGTAAAAAATGAAGGATTTTACTGATTTAAGGCTACAATGTGACAGCCGTCAACGCTCTGTTCCTTTCATTTACTCAGCAGTCACAGTAAAATGAAGGCTGCCGATTTGTTTATCACCTAGCTAAGTGGTTCTACTGGAAAAAATGCAAAAAATAAAAATATCATCTGCACTGACAAACGAGCCAGAAGGTTCTGCAGAGCCAGCGTCAGCCATGTTGCTCGCCCTTTTTCACTCTTATTTACAGCCCCATATCAGGGGGAAATGAGGCGTACAGGGGCCTCAATCAAGCAGAGGATAGCGGGACTGTCTGGCCATTTTCTGCGCAAAAAGCAGGAAAATCCCAGACAGAGGGACAGCAGCAGGCTGGGGTAGGTCTCTGGCTGTCTGCACCACCCGCCCCTCCCCCGCCAAACCGACCGTCGGCGGGAGAACGTCAACGACAAAACGAGCGCCCAGTGTGTTTTGTTTTTGGCTGTTTACCTGCGGGCTGACTCCTGAGCTAACTGACAGGTGCACGTTTTTTTATGTCTTACCGTTATATTTTTATTAACAATGGAGGACGAATCGGGCTGCAGCGGGGTGTCTCGCCTCCTGCTGTCTGTCCACAGAACCCGTTTCGACTTCACAGGAACCAGCATAGACTCCACAGCCATCTCACCAACAAACGTTAAGCTAGAAAGTTTTAAACACACTACATCCGGCCAAGCCTTTCACAATAAACGCGGTAGTATGTGAAAATATGACTATTCTTTTTTTACTATTAAACAAATTAGATTTAAATACACAAAGCAGCTACATCCTTTTACCCTTCCTTCTTCTGCTTCTTCTTCTTCTTCTTCTTCTTCTTCTTCTTCTTCTTCTTCTTCTTCTTCTTCATCGCCGTCGTCATCATCTTCTTCTTCTCATATATCAATCATATAGCTTTTAGGGAGTTCAAAATATTGGGACAAATTTAAAAAGTCTTTAAACCTACCGAAGGGAACTATATTACTTGCACCACTTTCACTGTCACTGTTAACATACCAAAACAAGATCAACAAAACAACATCAAGAAGAAATAAAAAATAAAAAAAATCAGCAATATTTAAAATGAAGTTGAAGGATAAACTACAACAAAAAATTGCAAATGCAATAAATTAAGAATTTATTACTTGGGGAATAAAGTAAAGATACTGCAAAAAAAGGTATTATGATAAATAACCATAATATAAACTATGATACAGGACTGTAGAACCATGGGTACATTTTAGTTATGGAGAACCGGCATGAGCAGGTTTTAAATAATAAACCCTTTAAATAGATCACAAATGTAAAGTAACTGAGTGATGGATCTGGTTTTAATTTATTTACTACACTTAACTCATCAAACAACGAATGATATTTCATGCTTTAGGTTTAATATAATCTTTTGAAGTAGTTCCGCTGGAGTTAAATACTGTTTTTGTACCACTTTGGCCTAGAATATATATATATATATATATATATATATATATATATATATATATATATATATATATATATATATATATATATATATATATGGGTGACAATACCATGACATCTAAAGCAATCCCTGCTCTTATTTTCCTTTAACCGTAACTTCCGGGTGTACTACTGCGAGTTTTACGTTTTACTCTCTCCTCCCCTCGCTCGGGCTGCCAAATAGTGCAACCAGGAGGAGATACAAGGACGCTGACTGGTGCATTACGCTGTTTTTCCCTGCCTAATAGTGACCCGTACTGCTGTTGAATGCGACAGAAGAGAAGAAAGACAGAGAAAGACAGACAGACACATTTAGACCAAGAAGGATGGACTGGGACAAAAGAGAAAAGAAACAGAAATCTTAATCAAAGGAAGAAAAGAAGATAAAAAGCGAGAAGGACACCAGTTATGATTCTATGTTGTCTTAAACAACTTTTAAAACCCCTGAGAAGAGTTTTTATTTAATTATGAAATAGTCCAAAATTAATATCGATGCATTTAATGAGCTGAAGTAACAAACAACAGCATCAGAAGCCACTCAATATGTTGGGTAGGTGTCAGATCAAAACATAAAAAGCAGAAACAGCAATTTTGAAGTACTTTGTACAAAACCATCGTGATTGGTGATTCATTTCATGGTTGCATGAAAGCAAAGTATGATTATTTTAAAGAGCCACAAAGAGATGAGCGACAGCTAATAATTTTTATATGGGGCCCCAAAATCTGCTTAAGACAAAGTTCTTAACTGAAGCTTTAAAGATACTGTTTATCTTTTATTGTTGCTGCCAAAGGCCGGGAAGAGATCATTCTGTCCCATGAGTTGTTGATTGCAAAAATAAAAAAGAAAATTTAAATGCTTCATTCATGAAATATGCCGTGAGTGTGTGGCATTTTTACAACTTAGTAAGATAAAAACAACTCACTGTGCACAGCATTTTTAAAAACCTGTTTCCGTTCAAGTGTATTGCAGATGCAGAAGCATTTGTTGATACCCATCACCAGGCATCTGAACCTTCCTCCCTTCTGATGCATGCCTTTAAAGTAAACACTGGTGCACTGTCAGTGTATGGCGGGCAACTTTTATTGATGTTGTGGGCATGAAGATTAACAGAAATTCAAACAAGACATCTATCTATCTATCTATCTATCTATCTATCTATCTATCTATCTATCTAGCTATCTAGCTATCTAGCTATCTATCTATCTCACATCCCTTTAAACTGTTGCATGATGGACAGAAGATGCTCGCTGCGTTTCTGGATGCTGCTCTGTTCCTCCTTCAGTCTCTCCTGTTCCTGTTGCACCTCTTCCTGAGGAAAGAGACAAAGGATTTGTTCAAAGCTGCATATTCCATGATGTTCTCACATTCGTAGTAAGAAATTAGCCAGATGATGAGCCAGAAATGCCCAAACATTCGCTGAATATGTAGAAGGTTTGAGTTAAAATGTGATTCCAAACATTGCCAAAAGGAAGACTTTATTAAAATGTAAAATTTTAAACATAGTATCAAAAGGTATTTGACATAACACCCCAAAAGTGAAGCAAACACATTTTGCACTCTCCCTTTACTGGTTGAATGCAGTGTAGACAAGGTCTGCCTCCTTTATGCTGACAGATGGGACATAAGTCAAACTTGAGAAGAACTCAACCGTGGTTTTTGTCATTGCAGTAACTGCTCATCATGCTGATTTATATAAAAAGCATATCATTTATTAGCTTCAGTTTAACAAGCTATCTAATGCCCCAGAGGGGGTACAACACCACAACTGATAGCTCTGTTGATAAATGAGGCTTTTGCGGTGCTGTGTGTACCAGATGAGAGCGGAGGAAATGTGAGAAACACAAACACCAGAGTCACTGAACTTTCTACTGCCTGCCAGATCACAGTGGGCTAGTTATCTGTTGCAGATGGAAACAAGCTGATTTATGATTCAGTGGTAAATTAACCAACAGATCTCCGCTGCACAAACTCTAACTCTGAATTTATAATGTGATAGCACTCATAGTGGGGATTTTTAGCTTCACATTTCTACAACAGGAAGAAGTGAAGGTGTGGCAACCATTTTTGACAGTCAGTGGTTAAGTTCACAGTTCTAAAAACTCAGTCAGTGCAGTTTGTTTGGTTGTGTGAGAGTCATAACAACAGCCTGATGATGACAGAAATCTTTGTAAGGCTCTTATGTTTGCAAGACAAAGATCCTGCATGAAAGTCTGGATAACAGGGACAGAGGTGTAAGAAGTCTGTGTGTGTGTGTTTGGCTTTGTGAGTGTTTGTGTTTTCTGACTCTGAGTCTGCAGAGCTCCCTCCTCTCTTTGTCGTTCTCCTCTGCTCTTGCTCTGAGCCACGCCTCATTTTGGGAGCGATGTCTGTCCAACATCTCCTGCAGCTCCTGGACAAAACATCAGGGACAATAAATAACAGTTATTATTACCAAGAAGGTTTTATTTCCAGCTTTCTTTTTCTTTTTTTTCAACTTTGGTCACAAGGAATACAAAAAAATTCCAATAGACTTTTTTTTTTTTTTTTTTTTTTTTACATAAGACTTGTGGAAAATGGGTGGCCGACCTTAACTTTGAGGTCCAGAAATGCATAAATTAACAACCAGGCAGACATTTCCTTCAATTTCTAATAACACGCCCAAAGCCCAAGAGGTTCAAAACACTTTTCTTTTAACTAAAATACGTATGAGCGACAGTGGGTATTATTTTACTAAATGTCACTGACTCACTTAGCTTTTTCCTTCCTGATTCTGTTAAGTATGCCTAAGATATGCCTTGATGTTAGTCATTTCCTACCTTTAAATTACACAGAAAAACAACTCATTAGTTTGACATCAGGGAGGATTTGAGCCGCATGACTCAGTGGGCGATATTAGTTCAGATACAAAACTTAACCCTGACATCTTGATAAGTCAGTTTTACCAATATCTGACTTCTTCACAATGTAAGTAAATTTTTTTTTTTTTTTTTTAATAATAATAATTTAAAAAAATGCGCAAAATATTTCAAGTAAGACAGTTTATGATCCTAACACTTTAGGCAAGCAACACTAAAGCTTGGCCATCCACACTTTGGCCTTAGATGCAAATTCTACCAGGGTGAAGTAAAATTTAATTTTGCTAGTTGGCATGCTGACAAGATGTTAATATTAACTTTAGACTTTGAGAAAATAACCAATGTTGAAATTTATCATAGGAATACCAGATTGCATTGCATGAGGAGAAGATTTTTACATTACAGAAAGTTTCGATTACATGAATTGATTTGACTGCTTAGCATTGCATTACAGCAGATCATGGTTTGTTTAATAACCAATCATTTCTTAAGGATTTGTTGACGTGCATATCTGCTTTGAATGGAGCAGAGCCATCATAAACCTGTTGCTGTTGTTGTCTGTGAGCCTCGTGAGCTTCTCTGTCTCTCTTCAGAGAAGCAGCTGATTTAGACAACTCGGATTTTTCTCTAGAAAAAAGGAAAGTCAGTTATGAGGATATGTCTTTTTATCAGTTTAGTTATTTACTTCATCAACCAGGTTATTTCTCCACTGTGTCTCAGCTGTGTAGGGTTGGTAAATTACAAATGATGGCTACATTGTTTAAAAACATTTATGGTCTAATATAAATATGTGTAGCACACTTTGCACATGTACCTGTAGAGTTTCTGGAACTCCTGGTCCAGTAGATTGAACGCTATCTGGATCATTTTCATCGCCTGATCTCGAACTGCACTGAAGTCTCTGTGGACAAACACCTGGAGGAGGATGTAATCTCTGATCTGATCAGTTCCACGTCTTGTTCAAGAGCTTCAGAGTGTTGAAATGGTGTTGAATGTAATTATGTTTGAAGTAGTCCTGGGACTTGATATAAAAGATAATCTATTTAAAGATGCTGTGAGGAGGATCTGTTTTAATTGGACTGCAGCGCCACCTTCTGGACCACAGTCTCACGCACACTGTTACCAAGATGTGACTGTTAAAGGTCCCATATTATGCAAAAATCACTTTAAGTCTTTCAATGAAATTTGTGGGTCTTTGGCTTTCCTCCCAGCCCACAAAATGTGACATTTAATGACCAATCCTGTACTTAGAAGTGCTTGTGAATGTAAAATCCTGACCTTAACCGAGCTGTTTGGAATTTCCAGGATTTGCCAACGACAGCGATTCCCTTTTTTGACCAATCAGCGTTCTGACCTGATAGGTCCACCGGAGCAGTTACCCCTGAACCCCCTTCCCTGCCCACTCATCTACCCGCTGCTGGAGATTTCTCTCCAGCAGCGGGGTGGAGAACACCATAGTTGAAGAGCCATCACTGCTCTGTTTGTGGCTGTAAACAGCCACATAGTTTCCATGCCAAAGCTTCCCATATCAGGAGAAGACAAGACTAAGTGGCTAGAGTTCATTTATGAGGGAAATGTGCCAGCTACACTCAGTAAAACTGTGCGTGTGTGTGCTAGTCACTTCACGGCCGGCTGCTTTTCCAACTTTGGACAGTAAAACAGAGGGCTAGTAAATAGACTGGTCCTGAATCCAGGCGCATTACCAACCATCCACCAACAAACCTCGGACCCAGGAAATGTGAGTATTTTAAATGCTGTGTGCTGTGGAGCAGATGTAAGAGCTTTTCCTCAGTGTCCCCCTGTCTCCGTTAGCTTCAGGATGCTAACTTTAGCTGCGGTTAGCCTGTTGTTTTAGCCTGTAATGTTACGGTAAACAAGCTTTGTTGTTTTCTAAACAATGCTGCTGTGCTTGATTTATTGGCTTTTTGGACCAAAACATGTTACTACCATTTCATGAAGACATCAGTGATCCATATTAAACTGCAGAAAAAGAGCACAATATGGGACCTTTAACATGGCGTGTGTTTGTTTTGGAAATGAATGGAGATGAGATCTTCTTTTAAACTCTACTTTTCTTTGTTCAAGACAACTTTTTACTAGATACAACACCACAAGGTGCAGTATTTATCAATAGTTATGTAGAGCCAAGGTTTGAAACTTGACAACAAACAAACTTTTTCAGTTTGAACCATAGTTTAGTAGCCGGCTTTATTTAGTGCTACAGACATCCCAGTGCTCTGAGACATGCCTGTAATGTGTGACCTTCGTGAGTTCTGGTTTTGTCCTGCCAGCGCCCATCTACCAAGCAGAGCTAACGTAACTTCATGCTTCATATTTTTGATAGACTTTCAAGTTTTAGTAGACCACTGCAGAATGGCTGCCACATGTGGTTTGGAATGAGCATTATTACAAACAGCTTAGCTCATGTTTTAACCTTTCGCTCGTGTTTTGAGCCTTTACAACCTGGCATATATCTAGCAAGGAGAGTTTTTCAAGATCACTTGGAAACTCCTCACAGCCCCTTTCAGTAATCATAGTTAGCACATCACTGCTAACATCCATCTGAAAGCCTTGTGTGGACTATGTGATTACCTGTGCATCGGTCATTGTGCTCCCGCCCTGGTCAGGTGGAATAGACTCACTCAGCTCGTAGCGAATGTTGGGAACCTTTGTGGGAGTGAAGCTTTCCAACCAGAATGAAACCAAACAATTAAAACTGAGAGTTGAACTCAAAGTGCGTCATGGGGACTTAAACTGCAGATACACTCTGTGCACACAGGTAGAAGGATGATACAGGTGTGTGTGTGAGCAGCTGACCTGTGGCTGACTCCCTGCAGACCAAATTCTGAAAGAATCTCCTTCATCACTGTAGAGAAGAAGATCTTTTTAGTCTTTTTTTCATAGATAAAATCAAGAGTTGCATTGTGACTGTCTAACCAGACGGTTGAACCAGAGAGCCAACACATGTGTGAACAAAGTCAGCCATGTGCATCTGTTATCAGCTGTAACTTTGATATTTGTTGAGGTGCCAGTTCTGTTCATTTCACAACAAGCTTCAAACCAAATGCTCATAGTGACAACTATGCAACAGAGTTTTTGTTTCTCAAAGCTGCTACTTGTTTTGCACCATCATTTGAGGTGATTTTCTGCCAAGTGCCTGTGACCAGCAAGAAGTATTTGGTTTGAAAACATCAGTATGTGTTTACAAAACATACATCCTTTAACTAAAAAGTATTGGGAAGTAAGTTGGCCTAAGGATACTGTTTTTCAGATATTCCCTGCTAGTGATTACCATCTGCTTTCTCCATTTCGCCTAAACTGCAAGAAGACCAGTATTTCAGATTCTGTCTAAAAACACTTTACTTAAGCTTCTGTCTCTTTAAGGCTCCCTGCACCACAAACCCCCTCCTTCTGATTGACCAGCCCTTTGAGGAGACCCTTATGTGATGACCTTATCATTTCAGGAAGTCTCATGGAGATCTATTGCAATTTTTTTTTAGAACTGACCAGTTGGAGCAGTTTACAGATTCAGGGATTTTTGCAATATATGAGTCGTTGTTTAAAAATACAAGCATATTTAGTATGGACATCCAAAATTGTTATTTTATATCTATGTTTAAAATATGGGAAAGCGGAATACCCCCTCTTTAAAGTATCCCATGGAGTATTAGAAAGACTGCACTTGTTTTGTATTGACTCTTAACTGGGACATGATTCACAGAATACAGTTCACACCATTTTAAGAAGACCCAAAACTAGAGACTGAGACCATCAACTCATCGAGAAAAGGTTTACTGAGAAAATCAACTGAGAGGTAGCTTCATTTTCTCATTGACTTTTACAAAATCTGACCTCTGGCTTGCAACTGTCTCAGGAGCACTTAGACTCTGGTTTTATATAATCTTGGGTTAAATATAGATGATGTACCTGGCTGTCTCTCTGAGGGGTTGATGAGCTTCATCACCTTGAGGTCATTAAAGTCCTGCTCTTCATTCTTCCCTCCAAACACATACAGCTAGCAGCCAAATAAACACATAAAATGCTGTTTTACATCAAAGGGCATGCACATAGAATAATGTGTCATTAAACAAAATTATATGAATATCCCACAGTTGAAATGATTATACATCAATCAGCTGTACACTGACATGGCTGTGAAGGATGAAGGCAGTGTGTCCGTGTCGACGAGCTGGAGGAATACCAACATACAGAGGAACCTTCCACTTCATTTTGGCTGGAAAAACAGAATAGATTTTACAGTATACCGCAATTATTTTTCATTATTTAGATAGATTTACTGATCAGTTCATTTACCTATACTGAGTTTGTGAATGTCATTCAAAGAGGTCTCGGTGCCATCCTCATTTATGCTTTTACCACCAAATAGGTAGATATCCTAAGGGGAGAAAACGTGGAAAAAATGGTGAACATTCAGCTCAAACTCATTCAAAGTAAGAAGAAAACGTGAAAAAGATTATTTTTCTTTTATGTGGTAAAGGTTTTCTTTTCACTGTTTTAAGAGAAGTTGTGAAAAGGTACCCACTGTATCTATAGTGAGAGGAATAAAGGTCTGTGAGAAAGCCCCACTCTAAAGCAGACGGCAGAACTCTCACCAGCACAAAAGCTTTGCAAAAACTTTACAGTCAAAGAAACAAGACTAGCATTGACTAGGCTAAATAAAATAAAATAAAAACTATGCCTTTGTGTGCGTACATTTGTCTTTGTGTTTACCTTATCATGATGGGCTGTCAGTGTATGTCCACTACAGGCTGCAGGTGAGTCTCCCTTTACCTCCCATTTCTGCCAGATCAAACTCTCTGCAGTCCAGAAAAGCAGAGAAATCAGACTTTTAAGGCTAAGTAAAAGTGCCTACGTACAGCAACTTTACAATGTTAGGTGTGTATTTAATAGTTTGGAAACTGCACTTCATAAAAGTATATGTGGAGAGAGTCTTAATTATCCATTGTGAATGTAGTCTTCATTCTTTTGACTCGGGGTTTGAGCTCTAAAGTATGGCCATGAAACAAACTGTGTATGTTCGACTGTGTAAAATCATAAAGAGTCATTAACTATTAGTCTGAGAAAATCTTGATCTAAAACCTGCAAACAATTCAGAAATGTAATGGTGTTTAAGGTAGTTAGGAGTTTCTTTAATTTATGATTATCATAAAATTAAAGCAGGATAATATATTTTTTACAGTACCATGTCTGGCAAAAACTGAAATCTAAGGGATGTTTTTCTCTTATTTTATATATTTTAAAAAAAATGTTTGACTTAATAAGAACCATAAGTCTCGAAGACTGTCTTATTTTAAGATAACAAAGGACAAAAATGATGCTCAATTTGCTTTTTAGCTTCTTGGATTTAGACATTTCACATATTTCAAGAAAGTTGACACAACATTTTTCTTACTCAGTTGGTAGATTTTTTCCCCCAAAACAATTCGGGCGTCATTTCTGTCCTTTAACATTTCGAAACAAGCAACTTTTCCCGACTTCTCAGGTAAATGTGACTCATATTACATCTCATAAGACAATTTTTACTTATAAAACGGGCACCAACAATTTCTTCAATTACTGCAGTGCAGAATTTGAAACTCTGACACATAACCCATCAACCTGACTACCATTGTGAAACAACTAATAAGCTTTTCAGTAACTTCTTTCAACAGATACCTGTAGGTGAGGCACAATATGATAGTACTGCTATTGTACTGCACTAACTTCTCTCTCAGGTTTAAAATATTCATTCAGACTTTAAATGTGATCCACAGGCTGAAAAGGACACAAGAGCTGCAGAAATTGCCCTCCAGAGGCTTTGATAATTGGTGTTACCTGTGCTGAGAACATGCAGGTCTTTACAGAAGTCTCCTACTGCGTTAAAACCTCCAATCATGAACACCTGATCTCCAACCAGAGCAAAGCTCTGATCAAACCTATGCAAGAAGACAAAATGAGTGTTCACACATTCTTAACTCGCATGCATCTAACAGATATAAGAAAGTGAGCATGTCTTACAGGGCAGGAGGCAGTGACCCATTGGTTTTGACAGGTGTCCAGGTGAGAGACACTGAAACAGACCCGTGAAGAGCACAGACAGGTTGAGAAGAGATCTGAAATAAGGGAGGACTCTTTTTTTGTTTGTAGATGTATGTATACAATGGTAATCCAAAACCAAAAGAGAAATGTTTGGACCTGTGTTGAAGACCAACAGGTCATCAGTTGGACTTCCCCCCACAATTCCTCCGTAGACGTAGATGCTGTCTCCCACTGCAACAGAGCTGTGTTTGAGGGTTCTGAGGGCGACACCCCCGACAGCCAAGCAATCCCAGGTCAGAGACACTGCGGGGAATTCACTTTTTAAATTACATGGCACTAAAGCAAGGTCAACGATAAACACCAGATGAGAATTCTCCTCACCTATATCAAAGCTGTAGACACCTGGGAGACACTCTGAGGCGTTGGGCCTGGATGTTCCTCCAAATAGATACAGCTTCCCTTTAACAACACTTACAAGAAAATAGGAGGCAGGAAATGGCTTAGATAAAATCTGATGATCGTACAAAGTTACCCCCTTAACTCTGATGTCATTTAAAGGGTACCTCATACAAAAACAAGCACTAAGCAGACCTACAGACATGCATCTGAATCAATATAAGACACCCAAACAAATATAGAACATCTTGTATGAATAGTTGTTACCACAGAGTGTGTCCTTCTCTGGCCGAGGGGATGTCTCCGCTCTGAGGAATCTCCTCCCACATCAAATCATCAAGAGAAACTACAAAGAACAACAAATATCAAGCAAGTAAATAATGATCTATATCACAAAAAAGACTTTAGAGCTAGATTGTTAACATGTTGATTTCTGATAGTAATCATTTAAAATGAAACTGAATGGGGACTCTTTAGCTTATACAAGCACCTTCAAGTGGACATTGAAGGAACTGCAGATTTTGCACTTCCATGTTGGGTCAAAATGTCAACACCTGAGGTCTCAAGCAAAAATTGCAAAGTCTAGAAAAAAATAATCTTTGAAGGGACATATCTGCATTTTTAGTTAGTACCTGTAAGCATGTAGAAGTCATTGAAGTAAACAGGGTGGTCCTCCTGAATAAATAAAGAGGAAACAGGCAGATTATCACTATCCCAATTTCATGTTCTCACTATCTCTTACCGTGGATCCTTACATGTTTAAGGAAAAGTAAAGATGTCATATTTTGCCCAAATTAAAAACTTAACGGAAGCAGGGTTTTAAAAAAGATAATAACCTCTTGGTTAATTCTGGAGGCTCCCCCAAACAGGAAAGCAATGTTTCCTGCCACGGCTACAGAGTGACCATGTCTGTGAGACAAGATAGGAGTTGATAAGAAGAGAATTAAGTGATCATGAACAATATGTGTTCTAGTTTCATTTACATGTAATGTAAGCACTGTGACCTACCTAGGATTTGGGGCTTCTCCTCTCACCTCTTTCTCCAGCCAGTGACCACTGGCTAATGCCATCTCTCCTTTTAAAAGACACACAAAAACACAAACACGGTCTGATTCACCATGAGCTCAAATCTGATGCTTTATAAGAGCACCTTCTGTCACAAGAGAATGTAGCATCATTGTTTCAAACTGCAGCCAAATGCTGAAAGCTGTAGCCCAGAACGTTCCAATAATACACTTAATGTCAAATTAACCCATGGAGTTTTTCTTATTCCCTCTCAGCCTGTTAACACTGTGGTAAAAACACTAGTGTCAGTCTCCAGCTGGTCATGGGAGATGGTCATGGAGAAGGTAAAGATTGAAGTGCATTTGTGAGAGCAGCCTGAGCAGCAACTGGACCCCAACCATCTCTGATAGAGAAAAGTGGATCAGCTGCCTGTCCTGCAATCCAGACAGCAGCAGGAAACCATCTCTAAACCGCTGATCTTGAAGCCACTTCGACCATAAAATATGTTGATAAAAGCATCAATACTTGAATGTCTATGTCAGCTGGGTGATAAACAGGATAATGTACAGTGAACAGGTGTGTCAACCTCAGCCTACTGGGATTCTAATTAGCAAATGTCTGATTACATCCCAAGGTTACAACTGTTCAACTTTTGTCATAAATGAAATTAGTTTTAACTATTTTTTAATGACTAAACTTGGATCCCAGGTAATACAAGTTATCATCCTTAGATGCAACCCAAAAATCAAGCTAGCATTAATTAATTACTTTTCAAACACTGTCCTGGTCGCCTCAGGATCCAAAAAACCTGGATAGCATTGGAAGAAATTCAGGTTGGAGGACAATTTTACTTTGGTTGTCTTTTTCACATACCATTTAAATCACCTTCAGTTTTACAGGTCAAACTGGCCAAAGACAGGTTTAACCCTCAAATTGTGCTGTCGTTCTATCTATAGATGATGCTACATCATGGTGTCTGCATGTAACCGCATTCAGACAAGTAAAGAAGAGGACCGTGTGGCTGCTCTCTAAACTGTCATCAGAATCAAACCAACCTGTGTAGGTGTGCGCTCAGACGAGAGTTGAATTCTTCGTTTTGTAGCCTCTGTTGATGTATTATTTTGTACAATAAATAGCTGCACTAAAGCAACAGATGATTCATCCTTGCTCACAGCCTGACAGCTGTCCTCAGTGTCTAAGCTTACAGGTAACACTTACCAGGTACCTTGTTACCAAGCAACAACTCAAAACACAATGACGAGCAGGTCAGCATTTAACAGGACGGCAGGAGAAAACTTAAAAAAGAGCAATCAAGCAATGTCTTTGTTGCATAAAATCAAAATAAAAATCACGTCATGATGTTTTTTCACTTTAGTTCAAGAGAAAATTCAAAGATATAACAAAAATCTTTGTGCTCCTCTTTATGTGACTGTTCACACTGTTTTTCCTTTGATTTGACCTTCTGACCTTGCTCTCAGTCATTGGTCTAAATACTTTGTGTATTAACTTGTTTTTGGACCTTTTGAGTTTTGATTAACCATTTCTAATCCAGCATTTCAATAAACTTGTCACTGTTTTGAATATATTCTTATAAAATAAAGAAATGAAGCTTTCTGCATTCAAAAACCCCTCTGATCTAAATGAGATTGATGTAATTTTTTTCCTTTTGAGGTGCTGATTTCAAATATTTGATGTTTTTGCATCTCTTTATAATTGTAGTTGCAGTACAGTCCAGCTAAGACATTTTTTCCTGACTCCGTTTCAAATAGAACTGCTAATTTCTGCTTTTGAATCATACCTACATTACATTATATGTGAAATCTGCCCAATTCTACAGCAGTCATATAGTTTATCTTAATTTCACATCGTCCTCACTGGGGGGGAAATGTTTTCCTTTTATATGAATTCATTTTTAAATAACCTTGTCTTTTAATTTCCTGTAGGTCTGCAGACCTCTGTCTCCCCAGTTATCTCAGTGAGATGAAGAGGAAAGGAAATCCTCCTCTTCATTCTCATTTGAATCATTGTTTTGGTATAGAGTGATGCCACTCATCTTTAAATACTCCTGCGTCTGTTTGATTGATGACGTGAGGCTGGCTGTCACGTTTCCCACCGTCACCACTCCTTTTTTTTCTAATCATGTTTCATCCACACACACACACACACACACACACACACACACACACACACACACACACACACACACACACACACACACACACACACACACACACACACACACACACACACACACAAAACCCCACCACAGCCACCAACACGTGATCTACCCGGGTATCCACCTCCGCCTTTCACAGTCGGAGCAACCGGAAAAGACCCGCCTTTTTAAAATAAAATACACACTCAAAAAAATATTACTCACGATCAAAATAGGACTTTTTGACCCGTTTGAATAGATTCATGGACAATTTTGCACGAATATGTGTTATTTTGTTGTTTTATGCCTTTAATTGAGGATGTGATATTTATTTCTTGCCCCCTAGTTTTGTTTATGCCACAAAAGTGGGAAAATTTAATTTTTTATGAATAATGAACTACAAGCTAAAAGTGGAAACAGAGGACCCTGCAGATGATGTAAAAAGGGAGGATGGGAGGAATATGGTCCTGAATACAAAGCCTAAATGCAACTAAAATGCACCCTGTATTCAAAGCAAAACTATAGAAAACACCATCATCACCTCTCCTTGGACCCTCGAGGGTCCACGGAGAGGTGATTGCCATTCTTGTTGGGCAATATGTGACAAAAAGCTCTAGAAGTGTTTCTTACAGTGTTTTTGTATTTGATATTATATAATGCAAAGTTGTTAGTTGAGGAAATCACATTAAAGTGCTCATGTAGATACCCCCAGTGGTTGATGTATAAACAAAGTGCCCTCTAGATATAAGTAAAGTGAGAAAATTTCAAAACAAATATTAAGAGATCAGAACATCTGAGATGTTTGTAATTTTTAATTTCTAAATATTTCACAGCTGCACCTGTGGAAAAGCAAGAAAGAGTAGCATAAGTGCAACTTTACTTGGGTGTTTCTTCTGCTCATGCCTTGTAGTTTTTTTCTGTTATTTGTATTGTCTTTTTCATCATCTCTTGGTTGGTTTCGAGTTTCAAGTTTCCGTTATATGGGTAAAACCCGACGAGAGAAGACTATTGCGGGTTGAGCTTTTATTTTGAAAGGATGCGACACCGGAAGCGCCGCAGTAGTTCTTTGTAACTTCACGGTGTCGGTTGGCGTTCACGTGAGCAACGGAACGAAGTGTGGCTGATCCGACGGCAGATCCAACGGGAGACATTGTGAACGTTAAGTCATAGTTGCCGTTTGAGTTATCACTACCTGTTAGCTTTGTTTTAGCCTTCTTGGGGCTAAATACGGATTCATCCTGGAAGCACCTGGAGAACCGCGGATATCAACGCGGCATGGATGCTTCGTGACTCGCGGCAGGTGTGAGGAGATGCCGGGGGAGCCGCCGGTGGCAGCCGGGCGTGTGGTGCTGGTGAAGAAGATAGTCATGAAGGACGGAGCTGCGGTGGGTGGATGACCCGCCATTTTTATTTCATTTAATTAATCGAATCGCCAACCTGTATGATTGTCATCCAGGAACTGATGCATGAGACGTTGTGTTCAATTTTGTAGACTGTAGAAAATTACAATAATACTTGTCACAATTTATAATGATATTTCCAGTTGGTATTGGCTCATCCATGTCCGTTAGTGAATGACATAACACCAAACCTGAATGCATGACGTATTGCATGGTATTAAATCCTGATAGGTTTCAAAAGGCACTTGCACATCAATTTTACAGCAAAATAAATGGCCAAATATACATATTTCCAATATAGAAAGGTGCAGTTTCGCCGTATTTTCAAGCCCTATCATGGTTGTCGAATCATTCTCTGTCATTGAAAACGAATAAAATAGCCCAGTAGTTGAGTCGAGCTGCTCCCATCTAAAATGGCTGTTTTGGTTGGATGTGGATGCATTCATGTTGTAATGGAGACAGAACAGGTTTAATGTGGCCCTCAGTCAGCTCGGCTTAGTGTGAGGATGATGATAATGTGGATCCATTATCTGTTACGTAACAGCTCGGTACACGGAGGGCAGGCGGAGACTGCAGATTCAACACTGTACAGCCTCCATGGCTCAGCCAGCGTCCATTTTAACAACCCTACGCAGACATAACACAGACATTTACAGTAGTATAAAAACACCTTTCGCAATAGCATGTGTGTTTTCTAAAATTTCGGATATATATTATGCAAGTAAAACAGATATGTGCTATTTTAAATTGTCTTTGTCAAAAAAGAAAATGTCAGACTGTTACATCATGAAGCTCCCACTGAATGAATGAATGAAAATGACCGAATCCTCTGTTGTTGTTGTTGTTTTTTACGCCTTGCTTGAAATAATATGGGTTAGAAATCTAGAAAATTTCAGAATTTTTTATGAGCATCTTTGATATTTTTCTTTAATAGAACTGATGTGGTAAAAGGTATCAAGACTAATTGACAAATGATGATTGGCATAGGCTATATGTCTCCAGCTCTTAATTTGCTGCAGGTAGAGTCAAAACATTCAGTTAAGCTAGTGTTACTTGTTTAATTATCTGTTTTTGTGTCACCACACCGATGTTTTTGAGATTAAATAGGGCAAATGTAAATTTTGATGCATTTTAGACTGAGCTTTGAAATTTAAACAGTGTTAGTGAACATTTTGTACAGTTCATAAGGGTAATAGTAGGGAATACCTTGCAGATTTTTAATTTTAAACTGTTTTACTCTATGATGCATGTAACAGTTTCTATTAAGAAGACACAAAAAAGCACAACATTTTGCTTCATGCTAATTCAAGATTTCTCTGGTTACTTAATCCTTTTTTCTAATTTTTGCTAAATATTGTTTCGAAGTTGATTTTTGTTACATGTGGAGCTGATAATCAGGTGCAAATCAGACACCTGACTGTCAGCACCTGAGGGAACCACAGGCTCAAAACAGGGGTCAGTAGCCACAGCAGAATTTACTGTTTGACAATGGCGGAAAAGATTTGGCAAATTTTTCATGGGCTGGAAGTAGGATGTCCTCCATGTTTCTCCTCTCTCTTTGTCAGTCCTTTAAATAAAGATGAAACATTCCATTCAGAAGTTTTTAAGGCAAGGGCTAAAGCAAGGCTATTAAAAGATAAAAATCTCACAACATGGCCTTATCTTTGGTATGAAGAGTTAAACGTTTTACTTGATATTTAAAAGAAGGGCATCCAGTGTGATTTTTCCTTAAATATTTGACAAATTGAACAAGGAGCCCTTTTCCTTGCAATGTTGACAGAAAAATAATCAGTCTTTTGATGTTAGGCCACTACAATGTTGCAAAATGTGACATACATGTGCAACAATGTAGCAGTAGGCCAAACAAAACCAAATTAATCAAAGTGTCATCAAAAACAAGACAAAACTAATGGTAATCTGTCTTAATTTCATGTTGGCTCTCACCTGCTGACCTAAAGGTTAATAACACAGAAGAGAACTCATTATCTAAGTAGTCTAAATCTGCTGGAGAAGAACGTGCTATGACTCAAGCTAAAGATAGAAAATAGTCCATCTAACCAACCAAATCCGTTTCATGTGTGTCAGTGGGCTAACAATCACTTAATGTGACTTTATTGGTGCTCCACTTTTAGCCACCCCTGTTTGAAAATGAAGAGAGCTCAGTAATTTTACTGTATGAATAATGCCTTCATGATAAAATAGCCTTTAAATTGTGTTGAAATGATTCTCTTGTCCTGATCAAGTTACAGATGCATCCCATTCCTTCCAAATATTAAAACCTGCAAGTTTGTAAACTAGGATTGGTTTTCGACTGATCTGGTTTGTATTAACATTGGACAGATTGAATATACTTGATAAGAAAGATCGTCTTGTCCCCACTCACTTTACGTTCATCCTGGTTTTCTGTGAACAACTCGTCCCTCTGATTGTGGACTCACATTAAAGTCACTGTGTTTTGAGATTGTAAAATGTGTTTGTTTTCTGTGTTCCAGCTGCAGCAGGGCATTGGCAGGCCCAGTGTCTATCATGCAGTCGTGGTCATCTTCCTGGAGTTCTTCGCCTGGGGTTTACTCACCACGCCTATGCTCACTGTGAGTAACACTGCGTGGCGATGACAAGATGTTTGTCACGTGTTTGTGTCAACCTCTGAGCGGCTGATTAATTCAGTAAACTGCAAGTTGGCCTTGGGATCTGATCCCACATGAAGAGGGCTGTACTAATAAATGAGAACAGAATTTTTGATTCAAGATGTCACCACTTCTTAATGAGCAAAGATTTTTGCTTTTTGTGTGGAAGTGGCCCCTACTTCATTGAATGCTCTTTTTGATCGGTTTACTTGAATGTTTCTTTTGTAAGATGTATTTTTTTTATTATCCTGCCTATTATGGTTAGTTTGTAAAAAGATATTAATTCATGGAGCCAAATAGTTTCTTACAGATTTTTAGGTTCCTTCTTGTGAGGAGAAAAGGTGTTTTGTTAAGGAAAAACTGTTTTTTTATATCTTGTGGCTCAAGACTGATGGAGTATGCTCTACAGTAAGATCAATGATCTGATTGTACAGTCAGTATGCTGTAGTCTGTATCTCATTGGGCTGGTTAACATCTTGTCTTTTTTTTAAATTTGGATAGTTTTTTTTTTTTTTTTTGGAAAAAATGTGTGTCATGGTGAAGACAAAAGATTTTTGTTGAGCCAGATGATTCATGGAATGCTTCTTGAGCTATAGGTTACAATTTTGCAATATTTGAGTGAGAGAAAGTCAGTGTATCAGCGAGTAAAATATGTATAGTTTATCTTTTTTCCATCTTAACGAAATTGTTGTTTCATATCTTTTTGTAGGACTGAATAATTCCCTTAAATAACCCAACTCTGATTTTTTGGACCAACATTGAGATGGGGGGGGGTATCTTCTGCACTGTTCACAAAACACAAACAATCAGTCATTCTTTAGTATGACCAACACAATATAGGACACTGTCAACATAAACAATTCTTCTTTCTAGGCCAGGCCCACATGTTATTATGAAATGAGAGCGATTGATGCATGAATTGACACAAATAACATATCTTTATTAAACTATTACAGTCACAGTAGAATATTGGCTGATTGATTCAACTTCAAGCCTTGAGGATGTGTAATATATATTATCATTAACTGCCTTAAAAAATCAGAGAAAGGAACAAAGCAGAACGACCGGCCTGGTATGACCAATAACACGAAAAAGAAATATGAATCTGTCCTTCTATGTATCTCAAAAATAAAGAACAAAAATGTAAATAAGACCAAATCTCTGGCTCAACCACTGAAATAAGTCAACATGTGGAATGCACTTTTTTGTAAAATGAAAAAAGAAAGGCTGTGTGAACATAAATATAAGTATTAAATGTATAAAAATCTTACTGATCTCCCATCAGTAACATAACACAAATTAAAGTGCAGAAGTATAAATAAAAAGAAAGTTTTGGCTCAGCCACTGAAAGATGTAAACATGTGTTCATTGTGTTGGTAGCACTTTTTAATTGAAAAAGAGAAAGGAACTCTGTGTAATTTACTGTCCTCCAGTTGTCAGTACAAGTAACAAACCATGCAGAATAAAGTGAACAAGGCCAGCCACAATCTTTCTAGTGTATGGATCTCTGTGGCTCGCAGATTCTTTTGGCCAGAAAAAAACAGCACATTATTGACTTTTGCTGGTCTCAAGGCAAAGTTCAAGTTCCTATAATCCCTCCAGGTCAAAACATCACTCTTTTTTAAATTTTCCTCACATTCAAAGCTTTTTTTTGCTTTCTTATCTATGAAGACTATAATGTTTTTTGTTGTGGGTCTCCGCAGGTCTTACATGAAACATTTCCCCAGCACACATTTTTGATAAACGGACTCATCCAGGGGGTGAAGGTAAGGGCTTCATTTTATAATCATACTGCTTCAAGATGAATCAAGTTGAATACAATAGCAAACAACATATGTTTTTGTATTTTACGTGTTGCAAAGTTTGTTCATGTTGTCTCTGACTCCTCTTTGATGCAGGGTTTGCTGTCATTCATGTCGGCTCCTCTGATTGGTGCACTGTCTGATGTGTGGGGGAGGCGGACCTTCCTCTTGGTTACCGTCTTCTTCACTTGTGCTCCAATTCCTCTGATGAGGCTCAGCCCTTGGTACGATTCACTATTCTCTGTTTGAGTAAAAAAATCAATGTTCATATTTTAACATTTTTAACAGAGGTTAAAATTAAAACAAAATATGTATAATAGTATAAAACATGTTGCATGTTGTTGTTTGTGTTGGAGAGACAAAAAAAACTGAGGCTGTGTTCCTGCTCATCCTGCAGGTGGTACTTTGCCATGATCTCCATGTCTGGAGCTTTCTCTGTCACCTTCTCTGTCATCTTTGCCTACGTAGCTGATGTGACAGATGAGAGGGAAAGGAGTACAGCCTATGGTCTGGTAAGGACTGCTGCTAAACAAGATTAATGCATCTTACTGAAGATATTTCAACAGGGGGCAACAAGGATGATGACTGAGACTTTTAAACCTTAGAGAAGAGAAACTGACTGGACAGCTTAACAAAAGAACAAACCTCAGTTCAGAACAGACTTATCATATAGATTGATGCTTTAACACTTCTGTAGAAAGTGTTCCTGCATCAGTTGTTTTTCTATCCTTTAAAATTACTCTTCTGTGTCTTTAGGTGTCTGCCACTTTTGCAGCCAGCCTGGTGACGAGTCCAGCGATCGGGGCGTACCTGTCTGCATGGTACGGAGATAACTTAGTGGTTCTGGTGGCCACACTGATCGCTTTGGCCGACATCTGTTTCATCCTGCTGGCTGTACCTGAGTCTCTGCCTGACAAGATGAGACTCAACACCTGGGGTGCACCCATATCCTGGGAGCAGGCTGACCCATTCGCTGTCAGTACACAATATTTAACCATTCAGTAATTCAATGATGAGTGTGTAGCAGATTATTTGTTTTGTAGTTAAATGAAGTCTTTTTTTTCAGAGTGATTTATAATTTTATCTCTGTGTTTTCATCTCTACATCTTTCAGTCTCTGAGGAAAGTGGGCCAGGACTCGACAGTCTTACTGATCTGCATCACTGTGTTCCTGTCGTACCTGCCTGAAGCCGGACAGTACTCCAGCTTCTTCCTCTACCTGAGACAGGTAACACACACCACCAATCTACCACAGCTATCATGACCTCCACTACTGTCCTTCTCAACAACAATGTTTTAACTGAGTATGTGTATCACAAAAAGAAATGCCTTAATTTAGTTCAAGTTCTTTAATTAGAAAAAAAAAACACAGCATAAATGACGTTGAGATAAAACTGTGAGCGTGTTGGTATATTATTGTTCTTTGGTCAAGGCTGTTGTTAAAGCTAATAGCATTCTGTTACATGGAGCACTTCCAGCTCCTTGAGAAGGAGAACTCAGCCCCCTTTCAGTTTAAGAGCTCTCAGAAATGTTTCGCTCCATTTGACAGCTGACTGCACTGATTGGATATTTCTGCTCATTTTCTTTTTTCATGATGACATTAAGCGCTCCAAAAAGCAGCACAGTAACTTGAATGATTTCTGCCTTTCCCTCTAGGTCATAAATTTCTCCTCTACAACTCTTGCTGTTTTCATTGGAGTTGTGGGCATTCTGTCCATCGTAGCACAGGTAAAAAGATCCTTATTTCAGTTCAGACAAGAAGTTTATGATAGATTTTAATTGTACAACTGGTTCAGCTTGTAGGTTTTTTTTTTAATAACATGTATGATCTATTCTCATATGTACAAGGTTTGAGCTCTATTAACACCCCCTCTTTTTCTGTCCTCAGACTCTGTTCCTCACTCTGCTGATGAGGACTCTGGGGAATAAAAACACAGTTCTTTTGGGTTTGGGCTTCCAGATCCTGCAGCTGGCCTGGTATGGCTTTGGTTCTGAGCCATGGTGAGATCTGTTTTTTATTTTCTGTGTTATGTATTATGTTCAGCTATCTAAAAAGAAATTCAGAGTAAAGAAGATCAAATGTGAGCTCTATCATTATTGTGTTTTACTGTTGGGGTTGTTTAGTTTTATGTTCTCACTTTTAATACAGAATAAAAATCTCTTGTGTTGAGTTTGATGTCCATCAGACTTTTATCAGTTTCAGCCAGTGAGTTAGTGGACATCTAACCTTCCAAACTAATGTTGTCACTCAGTGCATAATGAAATCATGTAGGCCTGTCACGATAACAAATTTTGCTAGACGATAATTTTCCAAAATATTATTGCCAATGAACGATATTATTGTCAATATTATTTTGTTTTTTTTTTCCATTTTTTCATTGATGTAATTATGATAAATGGGATAACAAAGTGAGTACACCATATCAAAAGCAAGAAACTTTAATTTCTTAAGAGTATTTAACTGTAATTAAAAGGTCAGGATCTTTTAAATAAAATAAATTAAACAAAAGATATAATAAATTTAACAAACAAGAAAGAAAAAAATACAATGAAAATAAAAAGGACTCTCTTTTAGAAAAAAAATACATGTCCATGAAAATAATTAATACTAATCAAAAACAATAAAACATAGACCCTGTCTCTAAAGAAAAAACAAAACTCCAAAAAAAACCAAAACAATAAAAACTCTAGCCTAAATAAAAGGGAGTTTATACAGTTCCTGAATTGTTTGTAACATGTCCTTTTTCCCAGTCAATCTGTACTGTCTGTCAAACGTTTTTAACATTTCTGGCTTTCAACCGTATTGAAGGGCTGCATTTCTTTAGCAATGTAGCTGTCTTTGAGCGCCCACCATTTAGCACTTTCATTTCTATTTACTTTGCAGACCAAAAGCCTCAGTAAGAGCGGATTGTCAAAGAACAAGGCTCAGCTGCACGTCCCCTTCTTCTTCTTCGTCGCCACTATTTTCAAACAAATGCGACATATCAGTTCGTTGGTGTTCATGAGCTCACACTTTGTTCATTCTGATAAAAAACCAAATATTCCCACACTGGGACTGTGGCAGGCGGCTTAAGAACCATATCTTTTGTGCCATCACTCATATTAGCGTGTGTTTCCTCCTTACCCCTCAGGATGCTCGCTTTAGCCCTCTCCGTGTGAATGCGCGAGCAGCCCCGTTGGAAAAGATGCCAAAGATCGCATTTTTGACAGATGCTCACTCCGCTATATTCCGATAAATCTGCGATAGAACCTATGCACCCTGATGTTAGGAAAGATAGACGTAGTGAGCCATCTTCTCATTCAGCCTCTTTGGTCAAAAGAGAGGAGGAAAACAAACATGCACGTGTCAGTTTATCGAGGCTGGCAAACTTACCAAGGACGTTTTTATTTATTGTTCGGTTAATTGATTTATTGATTATCGTGAAAGTCCTAAATTAATGGCTTCGGCACAAACCCTCAAACTGATGTATCCACCATAAACGGCCATTTTGTCATTTTTGTTGTGTGCAAGAGGATTAGTCACGAGTGTGAATAGGCAATATCACACTGGGATCAGACATGTACATCTGTAACTGTGTGTGTGTGTGTGTGTGTGTGTGTGTGTGTGTGTGTGTGTGTGTACAGGATGATGTGGGCAGCAGGTGCTGTAGCAGCTATGTCCTCTATCACCTTCCCGGCTGTCTCTGCGCTGGTGTCACAGTCTGCTGATCCTGACAAACAAGGTGACAAAGAAACCCCCTCCTGTCTCCTCACTATTCCTCAGTCCACGCCTCATCTCTCCTCTCTTCTCTCCCACTGTCTTTGTAGTCTCTCTCTTATCCCTCTCTTTCCTAATTTCTCCTCCCATGTTTTCTCTATCTTCTCCTCCTCTCTGTCAACTGCTCACATTAGCTCCTTTTTCTCACCCTTTTCTCCACTCTCTTGTTGTCATCCCGTCATTGCTCCATCTACTCATCTGCTTTTTTATTCCTTCTCTACATCAACTGTCAATGTCTTTCCTTTCATCCTCATCTTTCCCTCACATCTCTTGCCTATTCTGTCCACTTCAGTCATCTCTCTTCCCTTGTTTCTTTTTCCTTCTCAACTATCCTCTGCCAAAATCCTTTTCCTTATCCCTCTGTTTCACTTTCATTTTGTCACCGCTCTTCTCTCTCTGCTTTTTATTCTTCTGTCCTCCCTACTCCTCTTCTCCTAGCACCTTTTCCATTCGTCCATCCTGCTTTTCTTCACTCCTCCCCCTCTTCTTGCTCTCCCTTCTTGTCTTCTGTTTTCCACCTCCTCTTTCTTTTTTCTTTGTTTTAATTCCTCTCCTCCTCCCCCTCCTCTGATCAATAGGTCAGTGTGTTGCTAAGGATTTTCTGTATTGCAGTCTGTGTTACTAAACCAGTCAGTGGAACACATCCTTCTGGAGCTAAATAAAGCTCAGATACAGACCTCACTGTGTCAGCGGTCACATGTCTGATCAATAACCTGCCCCCTCTTCCATCTCAAGGTGTGGTCCAGGGGATGATAACAGGAATCAGAGGCCTGTGTAACGGTCTGGGCCCGGCTCTGTATGGATTTGTTTTCTTCCTCTTCAACGTGGAGCTCAATGCCATGGACCCCATCCAGGGAGACTTCAACATTGACCCCCTGCCGATGAACAATCCCACTGAGGTACAGAAGCATTTCACATGATGACAATAGGGAGACAGCAGCCTGCGTAGGAAAACAGAGCCAGTGTTTAGCTAGTGATGCTTACACACAACTAATCCACCAGGCCGCCACTCACACAAATTATTTTGCCGGTTTAAAGACCTGCACCAATTTGCCCCAGCAGTTTAGGATGTAACAAGCTGAGCCACTTTCCCATGTGCAACCCTCAAATTTCCCTAGACATTTTCAGGACCTCTGCCCCCAAACTCTCCTCCTCCATCGTCAGCATGAGGATGGATGAGGGGTATGGTGGGCAGGGAAGATTCAAGACATGACATTAAAAGAAGTTTCAAATGTGGTTGCTGAATAACGCAGCGCTGCTATCACACTGTTAGTATCTATATCAATATTGCACGCAGATGACAGATGTGTAGATATCATCTTGTCCTCATTTTGATTGGTATTTCCTTTCTTTCTTTAAGCGTGAAGATTTTTATTCATGCTGCTATGTGTCATTTCTCTGTATTCATGCAGAAGTTTTAAAAGAAGGCTGACAGGAAATTGTGGCTGATGAATGCTAACAATGTTCACACATACAGCTCACCCCAAAAGTTGTCCTTTCATCACTGAAAATAAAGATTTCTCTGAAAAAAGACGTGAACAAGAAAGAATAGAAAATGTAAGTAAAATTTGTCTTTGTTTCAGCGAGCCCTCATCCCCGGCCCACCCTTCCTGTTAGGGGCGTGCACTGTGGTCGTCGCTTTCCTTGTTGCTCTCTTCATCCCTGAGAAACCCTCGTGCTCCTCCTCTTCATCCCACCTGTCACTCAGCGACAAGCCCCGCCCAGAAAGCAAAGAGTCAATGTCCTCACTGGCTGGTGTCCACATTAACACACCTCTCCCAGGCAGTGATGAGGAGACCCCACCTACTGCCAGTGACGAGGACTTTGAGCCACTGCTGCAGGACAGTATCGTGTGATTGACAGGTGAAAAAATCTACACGGGATGGAGCTTGATTAAGTGACTCTTTGTTTAAAGACAAAGAAGCAGTTATTCATTTCCAAAGTGGGACTAAGTGTTCTTTTATTGTCAAAAGATTGACGGCAAGAAGCTCCAATCACTCTATCTCTTTGCCAGAAGGAAATATTTCCTACTACGGGTACAGAGGTAACAACATCTGACGAGTGACCAACAAGGATGTTTCTTCACCAGAGGGCAGGAACTATAAGCTGCCAAGATGTCATTCATTAATTTGACAGTTATTTGATTGAAGGGAAGAAGGCAGGGCCAAAAGAGATGTCACAGTGAAATGGAGACCATCAACTGATTGATAAGTGGAAGGACCAACTGTGTATTTTTTAAGAAGTGGACGAGCCCACTTTTGGGATACGCCCTCTTTTGAGACCGGCCCTCATAGAGTCCCCCTCTGAAGGGAGGAAAAAGTATTTTTGTGGCTTTAATGAAAGGATTATTGTTCATCTTTAAGCTTGAAGTTGTTGATTGTTTTGTGATAACAAGAAAAGGTATTTTTACCTTCAGCTGTATCAATTTAAAGCTGTATTTTAATTATTTCTAACTGGTTCTTGTACAAAAAAGATGTCTGCAACATATTCACAGCAGCCAAAACATCAATGTTGTTTATATTTTTGTGTGTGTTGAAGAACAAATTTTTGCTAGGTTATTTTGTTTGGGTTTTTTTTCAGAGGTTTGAGGGGTTTTTTTATTCTATTTTATTTTTAAGTGTACAGTATCTTACCTGCTGTCAATACTAACAAGGTATGAATGTGACATGCTGAGAGATGAGTCAGCACCATGAAATCCTACATGTCCAAATATCAATTTAAGCATAGTTTTATCTTATTCCTAAATTCCACTCAAGAAACAGTCTTCGCCAAAAAGCCAAGAAGATATATATATTGTACCTATTTTCAAGTCATTGGAAATCCGACAATGATAAAGAAGTTAATTTCTACAACCAAGCACCTCAGTTTAAAACAACTTTCCTACTTATTCCACTGTTCAGTGTCTCTGTTTGTCACTCTACCTCAGATCAGTGTGTTTCAAAATCACTTTAAACCTGGATTTCACCTTCACCTTTTGTTTTATTTTTGTATCAATGTCACTTTAAAAAAGTGCTGCTGACTGCTGGCAGTGGGGAAATCTCAGACTTTCTGAGAAACTTGTACAGTGTATGAAGCATTTTGTTGTAGGTGATGATTTTTTTTCTTGCAGTAAGTCAACAGTGTCAAAATGTTGTGTCTTGACAATTTATCACAATTATGCTCTTCACACATTAACATCAATGTGTTAATGTATTTTGTCCTCATTTAACAACAAAAAGCACTGTCACATGTTTTCGAATATATAGAAATCCTTACCACCCCTTCCCACAAATCTGGTGTGCACATTATGTAATAACAGGTATTCTATACCAGATTAAGTGGCACTGTGGTGTGATGTTGGTTGTGTTCTCACCAAATAGATTAACTTAACCTAATTACACATTTAACAGCTATTGATAGAAGGTCAAAAACAAACTAATTTTCACCAAGCAATGCTGTTGAGTGAATTAGCTTCAGTCTTATGACTTGGGAAAATGTTTCCCATAGAAGCTTAACATTTCAGCATTCAACTATCTTTAAAGTGATCCTTGCTTACTGTGCATCTAAGAGAGAAATGAGAACATTCAGCCCTGTATTTTTTATCTCTAACTTCATGGTGTTTCTGGCTCCCTTTGTCCATTGTTGGTGTGCCTTCAACAAACGTTTGTTTTAAGATCAGCTTATTTATGTGCATCAGAGCTGTCTCGTGTAATATGTGTGGATGGAGGTCAGCTGGAGCAGTACACCTTTGATTTAGCAGATTTGAGGTTTCCCCCTGCCAGCAGTGATTTTCCTTTGAATGAACTTATACTTGAAGAGTTAGAGAGATTTTATGAGTTTAAGAGAAGTTTCAAAGTATATAACTGACACAGAGTGTACATAGTTATTTGCTTTATGACCTTAAAATGTAAATGTACATGTGAATGATATAATGATTTGTATATATGATATAAGTGAAGCGTATAAGTGAAGCTCATTGGCACTAAAGCAGTCTGGATAGGAGTTCTGCTACCTTTGTAAAATTTCACACTACTATAAGAGCTTAAGTCTCTGTTTTGGTTTTAATTATCCAGTCAAACACATAACTTCCCTCTTTTTCTCTTGTTATGTTTACATGCACACTTGTATCCTGAAATCAGTCTTTTTCAGAATTTTTTCATATTTTTGAACACAAAGATCATGTACTCTTTTTATACAATGTTAAAGGTGCTAGATCAAATCAAGTTTTCTGCATTTACTCTCATCCGTCCTAGCCTTTTTATAAATCAGGAAATAGGTTTCATTTCATTACTATAACTTCAAACCCCGTTTTTGCTTACATCATTCTTAAGGATTAAATGTAATGATATAGCTAGACCAGCTTCTTTTATAGTACCCCAGGTCCTATAATCTCAATATAAACCAGGATATAATTAATCCAACTGTCTTTTGTCAGAATATAATGTTAATCTAAGTGAGTATTCCTAAAATCCCCCTAACAGGTAGGATATTGACATGTGAGCACTCACTTGCTCATGGTAGTTTTTTTTATTTTTCTGCACCTGTGAGACTGGCTCAGCCGTGTAAATATTGTAAATGGATTGGATGTCTGTATATGTGAAGACATAAATGTACATGGATTCACTGTAAATACACTGTCTGTTGTCTTGTCTGAAGGTGTATTCAAGCAGATGTTGGTTATTGGAAATTAAATCTAAATAACAATTGCTATTCATGTGAGTGTTTTTTTAATATCTAAACCGTCATTTTTGCCACATTTTGCTGCATATTTTTTACACAATATGTTTTTTTATCTTAAATTATTTAAGGAAATGTCCCAGTGAAAAATTGTTTCGTTTCATGTAAGAAAGGCAGAGACTTTGTCAACACACTAGTCAAGGATGGTACAGCATTTGACTTCTTCCAAGAAAATTGGCAACATAATTAAATGTAACACAGTCTATACAGAGAAATATAAAACAATTGTAATCTCTAAAACATGACCTCACATACTGAACACAGAAACATTCTCCCAAATAAGAAAAAAACGCTGAAATAACTTTATGTATCTGCTTATTATTATATTTTATTTATTTATTCATTGGCAACTGCGTCCTCGTGACGGAGATGAATACCAGTCGACAGCGGCACCTACAGGGCAACTGCACGTGGATTCCAGGAAAACGTCCAATCGGAGCCTGGAATTTGGGTCATGTGACAGCGCTGCTGCGGTCAGGAAGGCTCCAACAGCTACAACAACTATGGAGTCGTCTCCGTACAGCTTCACCCCTGAGCAGTACTGGACGGAGGAGAAAGAGAGGGCACTCATTGCGTTTTTCTCCAGTAAGTTAGACTGTCGACTGCAGCAGCATCGGTCCTGTAAAAGTTGCCATTTTTAGTTAATGTACCGTGAGAAAGGGCAATGTTGCGGGCAACCATTGCTTTGAGAGACCGACAACACAGTCAAATGAGCAACGGTTTACAGCAATGGCGACTAGCAACTGAAGTCAACTTAGCTTGTGTATCTTGAAAGATACATCAAAACGCACTTGTGACAAAACCTGTGTTTTATCGACGTTTCACCTGCTTAAATACAGATGTAGTAAACCAACAAAGTTTGTTTGCTTTACCCTGAATATTTGTCGTCGTTTGTATTGGTTCAGAAACATTGTTGACATTGTGGTAATGTTTTAAATATTGTAGAAAAGTGGTATACCCTGTGATTTAAATTTCCTGTAAAGGTGATCAGTAACTCCTCTTGCCCCAGTAGATAAGAATAATATCCACAGAACATTACATTTCTGAAACACAGAGTCATTTACCAGAGTAGGAGACTTATTTCAGCACCACTTAAGTGACATCTGCGTCTCCCCAAACTACCACTCTTTGCATAACAGCAATGAGTAGAAAACATTGCATTTAACTTTGCATTTTTAAACATTATTGGGTCAGTCGTAGTATGCTGCCTGCAGACATTTCTTCTTGATTTGCATGATAAATTCATTTTCACATAAATGCATTAGGAGTTCCTCAACCTTTTTTTTTGTTTTCAAATTGTAAAAGGACGTTGCAGAAATCTGTACAGAAACATCTGCCCATCATATCACATAAAAGGTTCAGGGTCAGCCTATCTAAATGGAAATAAGGCTGACTAACTCCAGGTCTGAAATGTGATGGAACAGTTTTGTCTTTCATGGACTCCTGTTGTTAAAGTGTAGAAAAGTACTTTATCTGTCAAGTGTCTTGTTTTTCGCTCTTTTCCAGAACACAGCTGTCTGTGGAACCACAAGTCAGACGGCTACAAGAACAGACACCTGCGATGGAAAACTCTTGAACACCTGAGGATTCTTCTATCAGCTCATCCTCCACCTGTTCGATTTACAGGTAAAGCTCTCCTTATTTCATACTTTCAAAAGCATTTTTTCACAACCACTCATGGCATTATTATGGATTGAAAGTGTTTTTTTCACTGATAGTGTATTTTGCAAAAGTCCTTAAAAATTGCACATATAAGATATTTTTGGTCAACCTCTTTTGTTTTTTCTATCAAGTTGAAGACATCAAGAATAAGTTTAAGAACCTTCGCACCACCTTCCAGCGTCAGTACAAGATGGTGAAGGCAAGCAAGGTCTGTAGGTCCGACGATGTGTTTGTGCCACAGTGGAAGCACTATCAGCAGCTCATGTTCCTGCAGAGCTCCTGGGATCATGAGGACTGCTTTGACCGGCTGCCACCATCACCAATAGTCCCACAAGAGGAGAGCCAGCCTGTCCTTAACCCCCCAGGTCATGCCATGACCTTCCTCCTCAACCAGTCCACCTCATCATCCCCCTCTCCCTCGTCCTCCTGCGTCCCCTCCAGCATGGTCGTGAAAAGTTTCTGGACTGAAGAGAGGGAGCGAATGCTCATAGCTTTCTACTCCGGTAAAGAAAATCTGAGACATTACATGATGATGGTTTGAGTTCATACAATGACAGATTTGTTTGGAGCTGACGTTTGTTTTTGTACACAGACCATAGTTGCCTCTGGAACAAGAAGTCAGAAAACCACAACAACCGTCATCTCAGATTGAAACTGCTGGAGACTCTGAGGAGCCAGCTGTCTGACCACATAGTGACTTTCTCAGGTAGTGTTCACCTGTTCCTCCTTACTGTATTTGCTACAGCCTAAAACAGCATAAATGTTTAAGTCCAAAATTCCTACAGCTGGAAAAATGTAACACCAGCAAGATTTACAACTGAAGTGCTCAACATTGAAACCTACAGCCCAATTGAATAAAAAAATGTAATAATACTGAACAAAACAGAATTCTGTATGAATATTGAGTTATTTTTTATATTTGTTTTGCAGTTGAAGACATTAAATGCAAGTTCAAGAACCTTCGGACAGTTTTTAACCGAGAGTATAAGGTGGTTCAGGGGAGCAGGTCATCTGACAAACTCTACGTGTCCAAATGGAAACACTACCAGCAGATGCTCTTCCTCTGTGAGTCCTGTGATGAAGATGACAACCAAGATGATGTTCTGATTCTAACACCACCAGAGGACAAGGAACTCGAACATGGAAACCAAACCCCTTCCTCCACTCTGAGCAGCCTCTCCTCCAGCTCCACTCTTGCCAACAGCGTCAGGTTCAACAGCCCCTCTGCTCCCTACAGCAACACCAAAGCCAGTCCCAGTCCTGGGTATCAAATCGTCCTCCAAGAGAGTCCAGATAATCTCCACCTAGTGAACCAAAAGTCTGCCCCAGCTTTCTCTGTCTCTCCGACAACATCGCCACCAGTCACTAAAGCCCCCAATGATCCCTCAACTCTGCACTCGCTGACGTCAGGTTCAGGTCATCCAAACAGCAAACTGAGCTCTGACACACGTTGCCACTGGAATGAAGCCAAAGTTCAACAGCTCATTTCATTTTACTCTGGTAAGCAGGATGATTTGTAAGTTATTAGTTTTTGAACATAACACAGCAGCATGGAGTCACTGACAGAGCTGCAGACCAGCATTGCATGATCTGAAAGGAAAGAAAAGACTACACACAGCCTCTAAACCTGTACTTTCTGTCTTAAGCTCTGTTTTTTTGTTAGTGTGAGTTAGTGTGAATCTGGATGTGAGGTAAAACCTTCGAAGTGATGTATGAATTCATCATCATACCTGTTTTTCATTTGCTTTTAGAGCACAGCTGTCTATGGAACCACAAATTAGAGAGCTACAGGAACAGGTTGTTGAGACAGAGTCTGCTGGAGATGCTGAGCAGTGTTCTGTCTGACAACGAGCCCGTCCCATTCACAGGTAACACTCATGGTGTTTGAGTCTTTTCAGCAGGAGAACATTTGATACAGACCTCAGCAGACAAAAAGAACTTGAAAGAGCTAAATGGGGTATAATAGATTTGTTAAAGGGGCTGTGAGGGGTTTCTAAGTGATCTTGAAAAAGTCTCCCTTCTAGATTTATGCTTGATCCTAATCTTCACTTTAAAATGAGATTTTTAGCATTGATATAGGTTACTTTTAAATGCTACTTAGAGTAAAGCTAAACAAGAAAGTGATAGAGCCTGAGCTGGAGGCTAAAAAAGGAGCTAAAGTATAAAACACAGGCTAGGTTTTTGTGGTAACGTTTATTCCAACCCACATGCTCCAGTGGTCTGTTCAAACTTGAGAATCTTTCAATAAAATGAAGAGTGAGGTTACATTAGCTCTGCCTGGTGTGGTTGGAGTTGGTAGATGAGCACTGGTAGGACATAACCAGGATTCACTTTCGTTAGAGATACACATTCTTTGATCGGATCTCCATTTCCAAAACAAACACGCTTTGTTAAAAGTCACGTCTTCACCACTGTGAGGCTTCGGGCCAAAATGTGGTGATTCAGTCCAATTAAAACATATCTTCACAGCATCTTTAAATTGATTCTATTTTCCTGAAGTCTTTTAGAGTGTCAGGTGAGCATGTTCAATGTGTTTTTCATTTTTCAGTGGAGGACGTAAAGACAAAGTTCAGGAACCTGAGAACGATCTTCCAGCGTGAGCACAAAGCAGTGAGCTCGAACAAAACCTGCGGCTCAGAGGACTTCTACTTCCCAAAGTGGAAACACTACCGTGACCTGATGTTCCTCTGTGACTCCTGCGATGAAGAAGAGCGACCTGAAGAGCTCCACTTCATTGAACCACAGGACTCACGCCTCCTTCACCTTGACAACCAAGCCCCGCCTCCCTCCCTACATGACCACAGCAGCTCCCAAAGTGCTGCCAAACTGAACATCATGCCTCAAAGCCTCGACGCACCACCTTCGCCAACTCCTCCTGACTCTCAGCGCTCCTCTCCCTCCACCTCGCCTTGCACCTCCCCCTCCTCGAGAACTGACAGCAGAGTGTCGGGACGGAAGCGGGCAAGCCGGCGTCCACTGGCTATGTCTAACGAGGTTCTGGATTTTATGAGGACATTGTGCCAAAACCAGAAGTCACCACACGCCGGCTTTCTGAAGTACGTGGAGGAGTGTCTGAACGAGACACCGCCAGATAAAGTGAAGAAACTGAAGAAGAAGATAATCGAGACAATCCACAGCGTGTCGGAGGGTTAGTACTTGGGGGATTACTCCTTTTTCTCTACAGCTGTGTTAATAATACTCACAGGTGTTTGCTCATTCCAAATCTGACCTTTTTGAGAACCAATATGAGATATAAGCTTTATGGGCACCGCACTTAGCAACTCAAAGGGGACTTGAAGTGAACTACTTCACACAAGCAAAAACAGAAACATATTAAACCTTTGAAACCAACAAAGATTTAAATCTTACCAAAATAAGTTATCACTGAAACATATTTGTCTGATTTTTTGCCTGTAGTAAATAAAATGCATAAATTAATTTTATGGTGCAGATAACAGCATCATTAACAGGATTTTCTATTAAATCTAAAATAGTTACTACTTTGCATGACGGCACATTTGAGGTTTACAGTTATCTCATTGGCAGTACACACAGATGGTGGTGAAAGTTTTCTTTTCTTACTCTACTGCGCTGTGATTGGCCAGTACTAGATGCCACAAACTTTCATGAATTTCCAACTGGAGAGCTCTGTTCTGGTTTTAGAAGAGTCGCGATTACATACTGTGAGGAGAGGTTCTTTGTATCAGTTAAATAATTTAGTTTTCATTGATGTCAGTTTATGCTAGTATTCTTTTCTAGCAGAAAACAGCACAGTTGGACAAGCAGCTTGAATAAATGGTGTATTTATTTATGTTACTGATCGATTGATATCACAAATGCTAAAACATGTCAAACTTTATATCAGGATTGGGATGAAATATCTTGAAGGTAGTTATCACATTACAGGTGCCAAATATCTGTATTTGAGATCATCACAGCTCATCTCTCCACTACCAAACGACTCCTCACGTTGGCGCTAAACACTTGCTTCACAATATTTTACTAATTTTGCATTCAGATTTCTCCTGTGAGGCCAAATTAGATTGTCAGTCATGACTAAATGTAAATATTAGTCACATAGCATTGTATATTATAAAACATAATATAAATAGGGTAAGGGTTAAATATTATTATAAATTTATAAAGTAATAAGAAGTTTATTTAAAAAGGAAAGCCTTACTGAGAGTTAAAATCTCTAATAGAGTGGACGGGACGACAGCTGTACTTTTGTTAACATTACAGATGACACACGTCTTGGACCACATCACAGAGAATCTTAAACAGTGCTTGGTGTTACTGTGACTAATTTCTAAACTTAAATCCACACCTTTAGTTTATTTACAGGTTGCTGAGTAGGAAGCTTAAAAAACAGCACATCAGTGATACACAATCCCAGGTATTTATGAGAGTAAGTAAAAGATGGTCTGTTTGCTGGTGATTTTTTGAGTTTGCATCTTTATTATGAGGGAGCATTCCTGAGGTTAGTTTCTTAGTCCAAACAGAGGGATTTTGGAAGGAACTCAAGTGTTTGGTTACAGGACATTTTAACCTTTCAGTGGTGCCAGACAGACCATCATAGACCTTTATTCACCTTCTGTCTGGTCTGTTACAGTGTGTACGAGTGCTGCTTTCTCTACTCCTTAAAAGGATTTTCATTTCTGTTATGTATTTATGTTAAGAAAGGGTCAGTCACAGCACAAGTCTATGAAATTTAAGTCCTCCACATCCAGTCCAGTGGTTGTATCATGATAAAAGAATTTATCATTCAAATTTTATTTTGTTTATGAGTTTTTATTTTTCTTTAAGAGAAAACTGAAAAAGGACAAAAAAACCAAAATGTCTTGGACTTAAATCTGTGTACTTTGTTTTCTCTACATTGTTGCCAATTAATTTTAAAATGTTAAATTGGAGGATCAGACTTTTTATTTTAAACTTCAGTATTGACATGTCAATGGGAACTTTTTACTGTTACGTGCTGTAACTTCTTTAAAAGGCATCTAAAACTGTTACGGGAGCTAAAAACACAAAGCTTTTCTTTTTTAACTTATTTTGATTTATTTTGAGATGTAGTAAAAATCTAAACCTGCAACTTTTCACCTTTAAAAAATCTATGCATGTGAAAACTTTATGATGCCTGAGGCTTTTCTTCTCATTCAGTGTTTAATGATGAGGTTTTAGTAAAACTGAAACCCTTGGAAGCAATAACCAATATTATTTAACTCTAAAGAGCAGCTGTGTTCTGTTTGAATGCACGTAAATGATTTCTATCCTTTATACCTTTTGTTTGCACGTTCAACATTTGTTCTTTTTAAAATTTTGACTCTAAAGTGCCTTATCAGAGTGGTTTTAACTGTATTTTTGCTGTAAATGTGCAGGAATTGTGTTCTCACTTTTTACTTTGTATTAAATTGAACATGAATGCATAAAATAGAACAACTATGATGTGTGTTGTTTTTTTTCCTAAATCAAGACTGTTTTCACATATGAAATCGCTTTTTTAAGTCTACTCTTAAAACTGTAAAAGAAAAACTGTGACAAGAAATTGCTTGAGCTTAACTGCACTGTCTCCTGTAATTCTCATTGGTTCCTCCAGATGGCAGTCAGACATTGCACACTGCTGTGTTCACAGTTCTTGTATTAATAACCTCAAAATCTGCTTTAAATAGGATTATTTCTTTGAACAAAAAAAGCTACATCAAGTCAACTTGAGACACAAATGGATAAATTTTGTTCCCCCTCCTGTGTTTATCCATCAGAGCGAGCCTCAGGTAGAAAAGTTTACCAGACTAATGTGTCAATCACCAAAATACATGACCAGCACAGTTTGTTTTTGTCAATGACTGGCAATTATAGCATTAAATATCAGAAAGTTTTTGGAAAAAAGGACAGAAAATGTGTTTTTACTTGACTAAAAAAGAAAAGTCTGTGTTTTATCAAGAAGTAATACTAATAAATGTCTATATTTTGTTCCAAAGCACTGCTGATAGGAACAAAACTTTGTTCCCACACAGTAAATTGTGTAGTTCACAGCATCAATGGCAAACCTCTTTTCATTTTAAACATTAAATAGCTGTTCAAAAGAAGTTTGTCCTGCTGCTCTACAAAGAAATCAAATGATCACCTAACAGCTGATTTCTTTCTTGTAAGTGTGTAAACAATTTTCTCCACCAGGCGGTTTAATGTGGTTTTTGGATGTAATCTGGATCCAGAGTGAAGGGAAACAGTGTCAGATCTGCTGCTGTAGAGTTCAGCCCCGTGTGGAGGATTGGATTACAACTCATCAGCACACACTCACACACAGAGAGAGAGGAAACACCAGGGACACACACACTCTCTCTTAGTCCTTTCTTATGTTCACCGCTCTTTTCTTTTTTTTGTCTGTTTTCATTTTGATGATTTATACTTCCTTCCATATTTTCTTTCACTCCTTTCCTTCCTCCTTCCAACTTTCCTTGCTTACCTCCTCCTCTCCTCTCGCCCCCTTCTCCCTCTTTCTGTCTCTCTTTTCTTTTCGCTCACTGAGTCGCAGTAAATCCTATTGTGATGCTAAACTGATTTTCGGAAGAGAGATAGGGACAGAGGCAGTGAGGGAGAGAGTGAGGAGGTCTGATTTCTGTTAAAGCAGATCAGATCTGACCTCCGTTGATCTTTAAGTTTTTAACATTTCTCCTGCCTGATTACTTTATAACCTCTTTTAAACTCTAGTTTCGGGTGCTGTGTCTGTGTGCCGGAGGATCAGCCGCTCTCTGCGCTTCAGGAATGCACTTTGCAGGAAACGCAGCTCGGTGCTCGGACACTTCACTATTTAAACTTTTTCCTTGACTTACCGTGGATTTATAAATGAATGAAGAACATGCACTCGTGAGGGAGGCATCGTCAACGTCAGTCCGGTAACCCGCCCCTCAGTCCGCCGGGCCGCAGCCGGGCTGAGGACAGAGCAGCCCGGAGAGAGCGCTCCCCGGCCCGGGCATGAAGAGCAGCGGCAGCCGGGCGGGGCTCCAGCAGCAGGCGGCGGGCGGAGGAGGCGGCTGGGTGCTGGTGGAGGCCCGGCTACAGGGAGGAGCACCGTGGGGCTTTACCCTGCAGGGCGGCCTGGAGCACGGAGAGCCGCTCATCATATCCAAGGTACTACACAATACTAGCAATACAATACAATACAGCAAGTGTACACTGTCTGTTTACTTGAAAGGTCCCAAAGAAATACATCAAACCTGATGACCGTTGGTGCTCGAAATATGTCAAACTTTTGAGAAAGAAGTTGAATGAGTTTGGAAGCCCACCATTTTAATGTTTGACAACAACAAATAATCGAGATAACGTTTACATAAACCCTGCAAAAGGCACTTCTCAGGCAGGTTTCCATTTAACCATTAGCTTACCGATACAGAAACCTACAGCTCATTGAGTTGGTTGGAACAGTGGATAGAAGGCTGCTTTCTTTTATAATGAAAATATGTTACATTGTTATCATTAAATACTTCCAACCTACATGTGCTCTAGAAGTTCTTACAGTGTCTACCTTGAAACTGATAGTCATTTATGTAAAATAACTAGCAAAGTATGAAGCCCATGTTTTTAAAACTGCAGTTCACTGAGCGTCCACTTGAGGCTGGCTGCACAAACACTGGACACTACATACACACCCAGTCAAAGAAGTCAGATTTGAACAACAAAAACAAACAGAGTTAAGCCTGGTTCAGAAACAGTTTTGGTCTGAGTAACTCACTTCTTTATCAGCACACACCGCCCAGGATTATATTTTTAGAAGTTTATAATTTTTTGTCCATACAAGGGCCTGGCTGGCTGATCTGAGAGGTAAACACCCTGTAGCCAAAAGCCTCTTACATCACCCTGACTTGAACCAAGATAGGTTTTTTAAATATAGCATCTGTTTACAATAGGCTTGACAATTCTGTATTAGAAACAAATATGTAACATCTTGAAAAATGCTTTTATGTATTATACAGTCTATGATCCGGACTCAGATTAGTCTGCTTTCTATGCTTGAACAATGCAGTTTATTAGTTGGATTTAAATGTAAAAGTTTCTGTTTTTCGGGAAAATATGCTTGTCCTTAAAATTAGCTGCTTGTTTAAGTCAACTGCTTTCCCCTTGTAACAGAAACAATATGCAGTTTGTTTGTATCAGTGTTCACCGATGTACACCAGAACACTTTTAATAAATCAAACGACTATTTGCTTATCCATCCTTTCTATTTCCATTTTGTTTATCCACTTTATCAGAAAAATATTATATTCCTGCAAATATTTCTTTAACTTACCATGCAACACAACAAAGCAACAATGTTTTGATCTTCTGAGCTTAATTTTTTCAAGGACTCAACAGGATGATGTAAGCCTGTGTCCAAACAGATAGTTACAAGAGGATGTGTCCAACACTGACTGTTCAAGCACAGCCATAATAGTTCATTTGAACATCAGTACCACCTTGAACATGGCACACAACTTATTGTAGCTATGGAATTTTGGGTGGTTGTATTATTATGAATGGCCAAAACCAACTTTTATGGAGGAGTCAGGAAATGGCACTTGGTAATAAGGCCCACTCAGTACTGATGTCATTACTTGTTAGAAATGTAACTATAAGTTAGGATAACTACTAGTCAGGAAGTGACAGAATTATGTCTTTCAGTGTGATTTAATGAAGGATGGTTAATTGACTGTCAGTCAGTCATAGTGTCTATGTAAAGCAGAGGACGCGCTCCTTCAGACTGTATGAAGTAAAATGACCACTGATCATTCCCTGTTCTAAAAACCATCATGGCCCCATTTTATTAACATGCAAATCAGCTGGCTGTGTGTGTGCATGTGTGTGTGTGTGTGTGTGTGTGTGTGTGTGTGTGTGTGTGTGTGTGTGTGTGTGTGTGTGTGTGTGTGTGTTTGCGTGTGGAGGTTATTCTGGGACAGAAGCCAAACGACTGTAAAATAGGACAAGAATGTGAATTATGTGTTTTCCTGGGTGCTTTAAAACACAGTCATGCTTTTGTAGAGTAATGCTCAGTGTTTCAGCTCTTACCAGTGTCTGCCCCCCCCCCCCCCCCCCCCCGCAAAATGCTTACATGCCACAAATAGAATTAAATCCCTATAAGGAACCATTAAAATATATGCATACTTTTACTTTTGATACAATAAAAACTTTTAATTATCACTTCTGTACGTTAACTTCAAACGTAAATAGGAGACCTGCTCTGTAAGTTTAATATCATCTTAATGGTTCTGGGTCAAGTTAAAATGCAAGCACTGGCAAAAGTACTGCAACATGGGAGCTGTTTTTCTGATCCTGTGTCATATCATATCATATTATATCATTGTATGGTATGGTGTGGTATAGACCACTTTTAATAACCTCCATGTATCATACTGATCATACTGTATTGTATCATATTTCATCGTGTCATTATAAATTGTAAATAACAGGACCTAGGGTTTAGGCATGGGTTTCAGGGCACAGTTTAGGTCCAGACACAAAACACAGGCTCATTTTTTCTATCATTAGGCTAATTTCTGGCACATTGAAAACAATCAATGGCTACTTTAAGTTGCTTAAAGTTATTGTTTTAAATATTTCCTTCACCCCTGAAAATTCACATTCATGTCTCCATAGACGTCTTGTAGAGTGTCTAAAGAGTTAAGCCTGACATTATCTAGCAGTATTTTGATCAGATGAGGATTAATCAAATGACACTTCTGCATACAAGTGATCTCAAATATTCACATTCATAATTTGTAAAACATGTGTTTGAGTTCTTTTTTTCAGCCACAGGAGGATAAAACAGAGCTGGCTCTGTCAGCTTGTTTATTATCAGTGCAGTACATATCTTGGGGTCAAAGGTCACATGAGAGTAATCCAGGCAGATCAACTCAGGTTACACAATCTTAATAAGTTTAATCTGAGAGTCTCATGATTGGTATCAAACTGGAAATGTGCACTAACACTGCTACAGTTACAGCTTCACCACTTAGGATGTGTGTTGAACCTGTAGCCCTATCTCCTCTGTCAGCGCCAGCTACCTGCAGATAGTTCCTAATGTATTATTCATGGATTTGTTTGTCTTTGTTTATTTAAAAAATGTAGTTTTGAGATTCCAAAAGCTCAAAGTGACATTTGTAAAAACCCAGAGATTAATTTAGTACCATGAATGACAAAGAAAAGAAGCAAATCCTCACACATGCAGAGCCCAGCCAATAATGATTGTTCAATGGATCATTAAAACAGTTTTTAATCAGTTTTCAAAAAATTAATAGTTAGTGACCAAGTAGAAGTAGAAGCCTGCAAGTAGAAGGAACAGTAGCCACGTATACATGGACCCAAATATTCCGATTGCATTTGGTTTATTTGCTCAAAGGGAACGAATTTAACCTTTGTATACACCTCATTCCAAAAGAAAAGTGCCAATCCGAATGGACATTTAATCGGTTTCACAGGGGTGGAATACTCCTTTCCCCAAACCGATTGAGGTATCATGTATCCACTCAAACGGAAAGTTGTCAAGATGCGTTCTTTCAGCGCATGCTCAGATCTGACGTAGGACGCAACTAAAGACGTTCCTCAACTTTAAAAATGGCGGCGAGCCGCCAGCACTGGACTGCAGCGGAAAGTTTGTTTTTCATCCAAACATTGAAAGAAATGAACATAATTTTAAGACTGGACGGACGACAAACTCGCAATACTGAGTATTGCAACACTGTGATAAACAAACTGTTATCCTCCAGCTTTGATAAATCACGTGATGTTCACGTTTTTCTGCGCATGCCCCATTGACAATTCTGTTTGATCATAGCGGCGCATGTAGACCAGAGATTGGAATATTCCTTTCCATGTATACTATTGTTTTCGGAAAAGTCATTCGGAAAGATTCATTCAGAAAGACGGAAAACTCCTCATGTAACCGTGGCTATTGTTACAAATTTTGACCACTATTGACTCTACAGTGACTTTCCAATTAATTTACAAACACTTAAGAAATTATTCTGCACCAAAATAAATCTTCCTACCCTAAAACTGTCTGTTAGCATTAGTACTTAACTTGATACGAGATGTGGGTATAATTCCTTGAGCAAAAGCGCAGAATGAAAAGTGTATGCTGTGGAGAAATATAAGTTCTCATCAGAAGGTGCTCCGGTTGTTCTGTCTCAGATTATTTTCCAAATCTTACATTCTTCATTGATTAGACAAGGTATGTTGTTTCAGGCACGGCCCGAACAGGCCGAGCCCCTCTGTTTGGATATCTGACTACAGGGTAATGAATTTCAGCTGGAATAGCATACTCATTCACACACACACACACACACACACACACACGCACACACACAAAACACACACTCTGGATGTTACTCTACAGACCTTATTTGGGTATATTTATTCCTGAAAAAGGAAAACAGTGCAGTCATGTGCACAGTTCTTCAGAAGTGAGGAAGAGTTTACATTTTAGCACTTTGTTTTTCTTTCACAGCTCTGAGAGGATGTTTGGTTTCCTTTCTCCTATCAGCACAGATAATTTGATTTATCTCACAGTTATGCTACATTTTAAGGTTTTCGTAAGACAGCATTGTTGGCCATTTGCTCTAACTGGACCCCAAAGAATTCCTGACTTTTCTGAAATATCTCTGGGATTTTTCTGCAATCTTGCTCTTTATTGCATTTTGATGAGCATTCAGCGTTTTGGGGGCCTGTCGTGTGTGGGTCAAAACACTATAGGCTTTTGTTCAAACGTAACTCATGCTGTAATTCAGAAGAGGTCCAGACACACCCTGTGTTAAATTCTTGGCAGTTGTTTTAACATTCGAACAGTCCCAGCTGGGTGGAGTTTATTGTTTCAGAACAGTGCTATGGATACCTTTGTCAATCATAGGAGAATATGTGAAAACAGCCCTCTGATAAAGGCTCTTTATGATGTTACTGTACTTCTAAACCCAGGGTGAACCCCAAATTATGATCTCGCAAGTTTGCTACTTCTGGTCACCTTGGCGAGTTACTGGGACCAAAACATCTTAAACTGGGCAAACAATGAGTGGACAAAGGTGGGACAATCAGAAGCTTGACCATCAGACAAAATCGTCTCCCAACACACAATGTATATTGTGTGTGATTTAATGCAAATCAATATACCTTCAAGGTGAGACAAGGATGTGTGAAGCAGGATGTTCCAAAAGGCTTCCACCATGGATGACTGATAGATGCAATGATTCTCAAGCATCAAGGACTAAGTTGTCTGAAAGTCTGGCAGCCTCTTCTGCACAAACTCACTCCATACTCAGAGCACTGAGGCATGTCATGTTTTCGTGTCAGCTGAACTGCAGTCAATGAGAATCGGAGCCACATGCAGCTAAAAAACTTTTTATTTCACAACAAGCCTATCAACAAACCCACCAAGCATCCTGAATGTTTCCAAAGCTGCTGATGTTTGTGCTGAGACATTTTGACGACCAGCTGAGGATTTGACAGAGCTTATCTCACAGAGAACACCAGACAATGTGACCTTAAAAAGGACACACACGGATGAACACACATACTGTGATAAACAGAGAGACACAGACACACGTTCTGATACTGATGCACACACTCTGACATTTTGATGAGAGGCATCATCAACAGCTCTGATAATGCAGCCAGGTCATTCTGATACACACAGTATGTGTTAGTGGGTGCATGTGTGAGGTAGAGGTGTGTGTTTGTGCGGTTGTATAAGTTTGTGAGACTTTCAATTGAATCATTATCAAATAAGATTATAGAAGACATCAGAAAACTTCAAAGTTTTCTGATGTGGTTTTGTTTGTACAGAGAGAAAGTGTTAAAACTCTACCACACTCGAGGTCATGCTGAATTAATCATAATGGAAGATAATCACAGCCGTGTTTATATTTAGCACAACACTGTGACCTGAAGTGTGATACTGCTTCTATGCAACAGTTCCACATACAAGCCACACATATCAGTAAACAATGGTTTAATAACTCATTTATTTAGTTCTAGTTAAACAGTTTTCAGAACCTGACTGGAGCTAGACTGTTGTTGAGCACTGCATTAACAGTTGTTTCTACACTTACTGTCTGTTCAGTTTCATCCCAACTATCGGTATTAGAAAGTATAGTCCAAGCGCGAACGCAAGGAACTGCAATTTTCTGCTTAAGACTAACTCCCAAAGTCGGGGTATCTCTTTCAGCGCTTGAATTAAAATGACCATTTTTGCAAAAAGAAAAATACGGTGGCTGATAGGTATTAGCCGATTTGCAAAAACAACGATGCGAATGCTGACACCACAACACAAATGCAAAAGCCACAACACAAGAAGAGGACAGTTTTCCTAACGGACACAGAAAAGTTGTGAAAGAAACTAAATGATAGTTTCTTTTTTTTTAAACTTAAGCTATTATAAATATAGCTCTAATGCTAACATAAATAAAGAAATGTAAGTACTATGAAGAATATCACAAGGTGACAACCCAACAAAGCTATATTTCTCATAGATAAAATTAAGCATTGGCTTACTTATATAACTTTCCTGTGTCCATTCGGATAAGTAACCTCTTTTAACTTCCGTTGTGGCTCTACTGTTGTGATGTGATGTTTGCATTTGTATTGCTGCTTTTTTCATTCAATTTTTTTTGCTCTTCCATTCATGTTGTAGCTTTTGCATTTGTGTTGTAGCTTTTAAAAATCGTCTGTCACCCACCAGTCACCAAAAAAAAAAAACGTGTACAGTTTTGTTCAAAATTAGGCTGTAGTCTCTTTATAGCTGGGCTTTTCCTACAATTGCAGCTTAATAAGATCTCATGAGATAGTTTTGGCTAAAAATCAGATCTCTAAAGGGTTGCCTCTTTTCATAGCAGTCCTTTTTCTACTCAAAATTTGTCCACCGTAGTACATTTAGTGATGATGATGATGCTACTTTTCGTTGTAAACTGTCAATCACCACCTGAAGAATCGGATAAGTTCATGCTTTTGTTTGGGTTAAGAACTATCCAATCAGCACGTAGACATGCAGACCGAACAAAAAGTAATAACCAGAAGAAAAAGGAGGGAGGGAAGATACGTGTGAGAGATACAGCTTACTACAAATTACTGGTAAAAAAAATCCAGTGAAGTCCCACACCATCTGTACTCTGTCTGTTTTGGCAGTGTCTGAAGGAAATTTAAATGAAATACCCCTATTTTTGTGAAAAACTGGAAGAATAACACAAAAGGGGAATAAGAATGAGAAACGTATCAGACAAGCAGCCAAAAACTCCTACTTTCTCCTACTCACAAACACACCACAAGTGTTTCCTATCTCCCAGAACAATAGAAACCCTGATAACAGCAGCCGCAGAGAGTGTGACCACACAGGTTCACTGAGTGTCCACTGCACAGCTAGCTTACCACAAAGAGAGCATGGCCCACAGTTGACCTTGGGTTCAACTGAAAGAAGCTAATGCACGCAAACTGCAGCTGAAGACTCACTGACCTTGTTTGTATTTGTGTGTTTGTTTGCGCAGGTGGAGGAGGGTGGCAAGGCGGACATTTTGGAGCAGCCTTTGCTGGTGGGGGACGAGATCATTGTCATTAACGAGGTGGAGCTGACCGGATACAGACAGGAGGCCATCGCTCTGGTTAAAGGGTCGTACAAGACGCTGCAGCTCACCGTCCGCAGGTACAAACGGACAGTGTGTGTGTGTGAGAGTGAGGGCTTGAACTCTGAAGCAGCCCCATGTGCTTGTCTATCACTTCCCTTAAGTTTTCCTGAAGTGTAACTCAAAACTGAAATTTATTTTACTTAACTCTCTGGCTAACCGCTAGCCACCCCTCTCTGTGTTTCAGTGTGTTTACACGAAGCAACGATTAAAGGTCTATATGAGTAAAGCTAAATAGTCATTAAAATGTAAACACTTTTTTAGAGTAGATCATTAGGGATACATTCAGCTGAGTTTGGCTTTTCTTTGTAGTTTTTGAAATGTTGTTCTTTGCCATCTTGTTAGCTCAAGGTATAAATGACCATTATAAACTGCTGCCTCAGAAATTCCCTCCTTCCTTGCTTCCTGAACTGGTGTAATCTATAACTGGTCTGGATTACATCCTGGTTCAGAGTCCAAATCAGAACTGGTAGTTATAAATAAACACAGACAGAAAAACACTTCTCATTATTGTCCGGGAGTCACTAAATAAAAGTTGAATGACCTTTTGGATTTCCACATTTGTGTGTCTGATAAAAGCTAGCTCATCATATTAATATCTTTAGCATCAGAGATTTCAGGAAATCTACTGTCTTGAATGTGATGATTAGAGGTAGCTGGTGGTCATTTGAGGCGAGTGGGCTAACAAATATCTTTAGATGGTTACACTACAGATAAGTTTTGAGAGAAGAAACTGTGATAAAAGATCTGTCTCTGTCTTCCTCAACAGCAAATGACTCTTTTTTTTTCACTCTTTACTCTTCTTTACTCTTTTGCCCTCTGTGTCTCTTTGAATTGATGAGGCAAGTATAACTTTGCCAGGAATAAATAGCTTAACCTTGTTTTCAGTTTAAGTTAAGATGCTGTCATATTTTCTACGTTCCTTGTTGAATCTTAGCCATGTCTCCTCCAAAATGTTGTATGGGAAACCAAAAACAGGTTCATTCTTAGCTACATTTGCTGTTATCAAGTACATTCATTGAAACTAATCAAGAAGCAAAAAACGTATTACTCTTTAAACGAAGAGTCTGCGGTTTCTTAACTCTCAAATTTTCCCTCTGAGGGGATGGAAGAAAAGGGATGAGAAATCAAATAATGCACTTGGAGAAAATGTTCAATCTCTATTGTGCTCAGCCCCATCCCTCAAGATTATACTCTTTATTTCCAAGTTTTTATTATAAATCATTGTTGTTAATCTTTGTGTTTAACTTCTCTCAGCCTCGTTTGAATTTACAGCTGTTTTTCTTTTAGCCAGCTAGTAGTGCAGATTGTCATATAATAATGTTGCTCTAATACGGTATGGATGGATTTCAATATTATCTTGTTTCCATGGGTCTTCATAGGAAGTGGATTTCACTGCAGGTCCACAACTTATCATATGTATTGATGCTTAGAAAAGCAGTGATATCCAACTGTTAAATAAAGCCAGTCACTTATTTTTGCTCTCTGGTCCTTTATATCAGCTGAGTTTTCACCCATTATTATTTACATATTCGTGACCCTTAAGAAAAAGGTGGATATGAAGAATACCTTTTGGTTGGTATTGCTGTGCGGCTTAAGTTAGCTTAACTCATGCTTGAATCTTTGAAATAGATTTACAACTTTTTACTTCCGAGGCTCCTCTGGATGTTGAGCAGACAGTGACCTCCAATATTGCTGCCACAAGGTGTGTTTTACGGATGTGACCCAACATTTTTTGGAGTATTCAGGTGGATGCCTTGTCAGGTATAAAGCCAGGTATGCATTTAGGTTTCGGGTGTGACTGGAAGCAAAGCTTCTGTTGCTACTGTCTCTTTTATTCACTAGAAGACTTGTGAGAGGCATGACACAAAGCAGGACTTTAGACTTTAGACACACTCACAGACTAGAGGACAGGCGTAGAAACACACATGGTATTATGGGAAGGCGTGGCGAGGAGGCATGAGAATATTCTCCTCCAGATGAACAGTGTGTAGGAGTGTGTTTTTGTCTGATCAGCTTCCTGTGAGGATCTGATGGGAAGAGGATGAAGTCAGTTCTCAGGTCTGTTGTTTTAGTAAAAGGTGTTTTTTTGTTTTTCATGTGAATATGTAAGTAGCTTGTGTTCTTTTTGCCCAGTAATTAAACAGAGGAGGTTAAACGTGCATACTTAGGTTGGTTGGTAGTGCAGAAAAGGCAGAAGACTGTGAGAGCTCTAGATGCTGCTCAACTATGTGATGCTACTCCTGATTCCCAGAGACACACTGACATTTTGGACTATAGACATAATTTTAGGGCCAGTGTCTGAAGAGATCATCAGCGCATGGAGCAAATACTGATGTCCCACCCAACTCTCTAATCAGAAATAATGAATTCCTCAAGGGGTCACAGCAGAACAGATTTTTGTGTCTGTCTGAAGCAGTAATGCATGGTTATAGAAACTTCAGTTTTGACTCTTTTTTTTATTGTTTATGTTTCCTTGCGATCTTCCTCCTCTCACGGCCCTGCAGGAGCTGCATTTGCCAACAGAGTGGTCAGCTCTGCAGCCCATTACATGCCATCAAAATTAAACATTAGCACCAAACTTAGAAAAAAATTGAAAACTTGAACAAAAAAGTGCACGATAAGACCTGACAGCGTTCTTCACTTTCTTGTGCTTGAAATATTTTTTCATTCTGATAGACACCCAAAAGTCCAAAAATGACAAAACACTGAGAAAATATACAAAATCAAGCACACTATTTAACACTACTGAAAAAAGGATCTGTGGCTCTGCAGGTGAACAATGTTAAACTAGTTTGCAGAGTGTGACTAACATTAGCAGGGCTGGAACCACCAGTCTTCAGTCTTCCATGCTCTGGTGGAGCAATTATTTAGCTTAACTAGACACAGGCTACATACAACTTTATATTTACCAATCTATAGATCAAAACACTGACAAACCAGCTTTGCACTATGAGATGACACCTGTCATCTGTGCTTGTTTACATCTTGGTAGTAAAGCTTTTTTTCTGATATGGCATTAGGCATTGGATTATATGGGGACTGGGAAGGTTTGGCTGTACTACAGTTTCAACACCATATACAGTATAACCAGCATTTCAGTACAGCTATAATCATATATTCATGGATTTGATAAACCAACAAGTGATTCTCAAGTAACTATGACAGATTTCATTTTTGGGACTTTTAAAATGAAGCAGATCGGCTTTTGCAGTCATAGAAGCAGCAAGGGCTTCACGTACAACGATAGGGCAACCGTCAATCACATGACCTGAGTTGTGCCTCTGATTGAGCAAACTTGGGCTCCTAATATCCTCTGAACTGCTGAGTCAGAAAAAAATTCACCCCCCTTCAGTGTGTGCCAATAGTAAACTTAGCAATCCAGATACAAGATGTTTTTTTTAACCAGGCTGTAAATAGGTTAATTTCTGCTTTTTTTGGCTTGGTGTGTATGTGACTTTTGGTACTTCTGGAGCCAGCCTCAAGTGGACACAGCCAATTTTAGCACTTCTGCATTGTCTTATCTTCTTAAGTGACTCTTGTCGCTTGGTAGTGACTGGTCATTACACAGCCAGCTCCTCACACAGGAAGCATTTTTAAGCTTTACACTTCATTGAAAACTATCAATAATCAATATATCAAAATAAAGAGATCAGCCTTTTGTATTTTCAACCAGCTTTACCTCTGCCTCACTTTCCCTACAGGACCCATAGGATCCCCTCCTGCAGCTGCTTAAACAGTCTCTTAAAGACAATAAAGATTTATTGGATTGAACCAGCACATGACCAATGTCTGAGTGAGTGAGTGAGAGTGTGTGTGTGATAGTGAGAACTTTATTCGCCTAGAGCTATAAAAGTGTGTGTCTATATCAGGTGTTTGAATTTGAGCTGTTTGTGTAAGATGGATTAGGTGAAGCAGGTGTTATATGATTTTATAATTCTATGTTTGTGAGAGAACGATTGTGTGTGTGTGCGTCCTCCATCCTCCTGTGCCAGTTTTAAGAAGGTGTGCGTGTGACTTTGACACCAAACACACCTGTCAGGCCTCTCTCACCTCACCGGTCTGTCTGACTCTCTCCTCTCCTCCATACCTGCTCCCCAGCTCTGGTTGGTGCATTCAGGTGAGCTCTGATTGGCTGAGAGCAGACAGGTAAGCTTAAATAACTCACAGACACACACACTTGGCAAGAGGGAGAGAGGACGATGCCATCAGTTCATTTACAACAAGCTGAAAACAAAGAGGAGTGTTTTCAGATCAGCTGTCCATCAGAAATGTAAGTCTATGGTTGTGTGTGTGCAAGTGTGTTTTGAGTGTAGATTATTTTTGTGGTTTAATTATTCAAACAGGACAACACTGACACAGTTATGAAATCATTCTCCAATTAAGATGGTTTTCTTTTCTGAACTAATAAGGTTGTAATTTTGTTTTAATAGCTAGGATTAGTGCTGATCATTGATCATTTGACAGTTTTCTGACCCATCAGACTTTTTTGTACTCATCATAATTGGGACACTAACTTAGTACAGTCTAATTTTAACATTATGATAACAGACTAACTTGAACAACATTTCTTTAATAAGATCCAAATTGCAAAACTCAGGTTTTTAGTTGAAGGAAACCAGAAAAAAAGTTTGTTTTGATATCTAATACAGTTTTAGAAATTCCTATGAGTAGATTATTCTTATAGAAATAAGGATGTCTTTAGAAAATTTTGTGTTTCTTCCAGATCATTCTGAACAACAACTGTTCATCACAACCTATTTCAGGCTCCATGAGGTTACACCCCGTCAGGCTGCAGGGCTTGTCTGAATTAAAATTCAAAAGGCATCAACCTGTTTGGAATGCAGTTTGTGACAAGTGCCGCTGTGAAAAGATTTCTGAATATGAATGCTGAATCTGAAGGTGACTGACAAGATGTTTTGGTGCTTTCTTATTTCTGTTTGTAGTCTGAGTCGTATTGGCCAATCAGGTTTGAGCGTGCTTTCATTGCATGCAAGGAAAGAACCAGTCATTGCTTACCTTAATCAGTCAACACATGTGGATAGATGATCCTATTGGGTTTGAAGACTTTGCCCTTTGTAAGAGTTTGTTTGGCCTTTACACATCCCTGTATTAAGAGGAGAGGAGCTTGGAGACAGGAGGAAGCTGGTGACCACCTCCTGCACTGACAGCTGATGCCCACTGGGGCATGAAATGTTACTTCAAAGTAGCCGCTGGTTATCGAGGTTAGAATGTGATGTGTTATCTGGATCTCCATGTAGCTGCTGCTATGAAATAAGACTTGTTATGAATCTTTATTTCCTAGATGCTCTTTTTTCTCATGTTGACATAATTTACAGCACTTTACTTATCCTCCTGCAGCTTTAAAAGGATGTGAGCACATAAAGCAGGTAGCTCAAAATATTTTTTTTTTAATGAACTTCCTCAGTGTGTGTGTGTGTGTGTTTGTGTTACGAGTGCAGCATGTGTGTAGCGGGCTGTGCTGCCTTTTATTGATACCTGACACTTGTGGCTAATGTTTAAGGTAAGATTATCACCACACACCTGTGCTCTCGGTGTGTGTGTGTGTGTGTGTGTGTGTGTGTGTGTGTGTGTGTGTGTGTGTGTGTCTTTGAGTGTGTGTGTTTTGTGCTGGTTTATGGAAGTCTTGTATCCTAGTTGTGTGAATGTGTTGCTTTGTTGTTTATATCTTTGAACTAGAGAACTTGCTGTTGTTAGAGTTTTGTGATACGCTTTTCCCAGTCATGGTTGTGTGTGTTTTTGTGTGTGTTTGTTTGTGTGAATGTGTATTACCCAAATTATTCCCTGCCTTGCACCTTGTAGCTGTTTTTCAGCTGTTCCCTCCCCCTCTAATCCTCATTAAGCAGCAGTCTGCACTTCACTTGTATTACGTTACACATGAAAAGTTTTTGTTTTCCTCGAGGCAAAACAACTCAAGAACACGAGGAGCTGCCAATTAAAGAGTGCAGCGTCATTTTTCCTGCACTCTTTAACTGTTTGGTTACATTCCTCATCCAGGGTTTGAAGCTCAGAACAGGGGAAGTTAAATGTGGTTGATTTAGTTTTTCTTTGTTCAGTTCCAGCAACCTTAAAATGAATGATGGGAGTCAAAACACAGACGCTCTGTCCTCTAGCAACAAGAACATGTAGGAGTGTAATTTGCTTGTGTTGCAAAGGTGATTTGTTTTAGTTTTCCTGCGCAGTAACTTTGCCAAAAAAAAGATATTTGATACTCTGAGTTTTGTATTTCTTTCCATTTCCTGTCCCCTGCACATTTTATGACCACCAGAAACACTTCACCTAATACAGAAATGTAACTCAAAACCTTAAGAACAATGAAATAGATAGAAAGAAGTTTCACAGAAAATGATTTTTCAGCAGAAAAAATGTTACTAAAAAAATCCAAACCTTTTGATGTAATATAGAGACCTATAAGGACCTGTAATGAAAAAAATCCACAAAATGCCAAAAAAAAAAAAAACAAAAAAACATGGAAGGCACAGATTTTTTTGGAAAAAAAAACGTTATGTATTTTCTGGAATATAGATTAATTTCAAGATTTTTTTTTCCATTTTATTAATTTTTATTTACATTATCTAAACCATTTTTCCCATATAGTGACTTTAATTTATTTATTTTTTTATATTTTATTATTTATATTTGTGCAGTTGAGCCTGTAAGGCCATGACTACTAGGAAGACAGCTTATTGTGTGCAGAATTAATTTAAAACAAAATGCCCAAACATTTAAAATTGTCATTCATCTCACCCTATCTTATTAGAATGTTGCTCACAAATGTTTTATATTGAACTGTAATGCATGGCATCAATCGATTGACGATAGATTGATTACTCATCCATTTTTTATTCAGTCCAAACTTACATTAGGAGCAGTCACGGGCCATGTGATGAAAAATAACCAACAAAACTTCTAAGTGAACAAAATTTCACCGTCTACTGTAATGAATTCATATGTCACAACAAGTTCCCCAACTGGTCTTGGTTATTTGGGAAACTTTCCTGGGATTAGTCAGTGGAAACACTACAAAATGCATGCCGTACTGAGACAAAGGAAACTGAACTGCCTGGTAGAAACAGGGCTTTTATCACTAACTACATCCAGCTGGTGACACCCTGTTACTGGGTTAACTTTTAGCACAAAATCCTTAACCTGTTTTAATTATTAAGGCACTTGTCATCAGTATTAGTAAATTGTTCCAGTTTTTTTCCATGTTGTGTCACATCGAAAGCCATGCTATCTTAAACCATGGGTCCCCAAACTTTCCAGCCTGTGACCACCAAAATAAAAGTCCCAGACTAGGAGTTTTATCTTGTAACCCCTTCATTGGTGTCTTTGGACCCTCCAGGGATCCTGGCGCGGACTTTGGGAACCACTGTCCCAAACTAACAGAGCTCTGTTTTTGGCATCTGAAGCTGTGGTTTCACAACAGTCAGCACAGTTCAGCCTAAATGAACAGAAACAGAGTAAAGTTGTCTGATAAGGTAAAGGAGACGTCGAGCCACATTGGTCAGGTGTGGTAAACTGAAAGAAGATTAAAGCACAGTACATCCTCTCGCAACTCGTGATATTTTATTTACCAGCTTTAAGGTTTGGCAGTGAAGTTTTTAGTCATCATCTAGTAGGTTGGGATTATTTCCCATCATGTTGAGATTGTGGTGCTGAAACAGGGGCAGCATGTGATCACAGTCGCCTGTATGCACAGTGATTTGTGTTCTGAATGAATCACGAGCTGGCTGACAGGAGGCATCTGGAGGTTTTACAGCAAGAGTCGTCTTGTGCATATAAACGACACCAGTGTAACGTTGAGGTGTATGTTTCTCCGGCTGGTGGTGAACAGACTCTGCTGTCAGTGAGTTAGTATACTGTTGAGCAGGTTTGGTCACCATTGTCTTTGCCCGTCCTTCACTCTGTATTTGCATGTGCTTTGTTTTGTTTTGTGTGTGTGGCTGGGGTTAAATGCAAATCTGAATAAAACAACACCTGTCCCTTTATATTCAGTCCTCGTGCACTGGCAAAGATTAAGTTTGAACCAAAAGGTTAATCTCCACTTGGGGATAAAACATTTTCCCAACGTGTACCCCAGGGCCCTTTAAATGAATCATTTTTTTGTTAATAAAAATAGTTTGATGACACAGCCTTTGAGAGAAGACACTTTATAATCTTTTCCTGTTAGAAAAAAGTAAGCATCATGTCTTTGTTTAAAGCAGGTATCATGAAAAAGCAGGCTTGCTTACATCTGCTGTAACAGTCCCATCTCGTGCATTCTAAGTTTTTCTCCACATCTTGCCACCTAGCTGCAGAGGTTTAATCCTATTATGAAACAATAGCATTAGCAAGCCCTCAGACCAAACAACCCTGTGTTAAAACAACACAATTCATGGACTTCTCTTTGTTGGGCCCAGTTACATAATGAAACACAGTCACAGAAGTCTTGGACTTGCAGATGAATGGGTCCAGAGCTACGACAGTTTTAATCTTTAAACCAGTGATTTAGTTAGAATACAACCATGTAAAGCTGAAGAGAATAATTATATTTTTGTACCAGGCTATAGTCATGTTTAAATTATAGACTGTATAAAGCATGGGTGTAGTCGCGCCAACATAACCTGTCTGTTTCTGAAACGGAAAATGAAGCACATCGGCTATAGCGGCCATATTGGTAGTGGCAAGGGCTTCACCTACAGCCATGGGGCGCCTGTCGGTCCCTTGACCCTAAGCTGTGCCTCTTATTGGGGGAGCTCGCAATCTTAATATCCTCTGAACAGTTGGAAAAAAATTCAACCCCTGTACAGTGGGTGCCGGTAGTAAAATTATCGACTCAGACAGGAGACGTTTTTTGAACCAGGCTGTAAACAGGTTAATTTCTGCTTTGACAACAGCTTTTTTTGGTTTGGTGTGTATGTGACTTCCGGGACTTACGGGGCCAGCCTCAAGCGAACACTCCAGAAACAGCAGATTTTAGCACTTCTGCATTGTCTCATATCTTAGACGGGAGGTTCCTGCTTGGTTTGAATCTGCTGTAAGTTCAGCATTTTAACACTGGGCTCTATGTGCAGTGACTCACTTTTGGAACATGCCTCAAGTGGCTACTAGAGGAACTGCAGTTTTTTGATATTGTAACCTCTGCCAGGAAGATTATGTTTTCAGGAAATGTTCAAATGGGATAAGTAAGAAGTGATTACATTTTGGAGGTGATCCGGATCATTGTCTGGATCCAGGATTTTTTTTACAGGATTCTTTATCATTGTGAGATAGGGCTGTTTTCACCATATGTGTATATAACTCCACGATAAATGGCCAGATTGCTTTGCAAAACAATACAAGACAAGGTCACTATGATTTCTGACAGATGTTAAAGTATGACCCAGATCCTTGCAATATTCGGGATACTAAGATCTGGAATATGAAATATGTGCTGGGTCATCATAATTTTCAACACTGTCAGGTAACAAACTATCATACAAACCTGCAACTAACACCAAATTGTAGCAGATGGTCTGCTGCAAGGGAGTATAACATTAAAGTAGGACTTAAGTGTTGCGTGACGATCACAATATCTCTGAGTGCTTTTCTAGTTTACTCTTGTATCTCTTTTTCTTTCAGTCTTTTTTTATCTGTATTCATGATGAAAACATTACAGGTGTGACAGTGAATCAGGCAGTAGGAAGGTGAGAGCTGAGTCATGGTATCTGTCAGGAGGTCTTGCAGCATGCCATCACTGTTCCAGCAGTGTGTCACAGAGTGTGTGTAAGACAGTGTTTGAAGGTTACCAAAACTTTTTAACTCGTGACTTTTTGAGTCATATAGCATAATATATAAATGCAATTAGTGACAAACTAAGGTGAAGAGAAGAAGAGAATATTTCTACAGACTGATACACCCCCCTCTCTCTCACTCTCTGCCTCTTTCTGTTACTCTCTCTGTCTTTGTCTCCCTCCATTCATCTCTGCTGACTCTGTCTTTGTGCTCTTTTGTTGCCCGTTGACGTAATCGAGCTTAATCAATGTTTGAGTTTCTGTGCTCAAAAAAGAACAGGAGGAAGTCATTACAGGGATGAGACTGTCTCCCCAGCAACTGGTGGCCAATGTGTAAGGCTGAACAACACGTTTGAGACGTATTCACACTTTGACCTCATAGTCTTATCTGTTTACCCTAAAGTCATAAACGGATGAGGATGACTGCGCAGTTACATTCAGTGAAACCTCTTCTGCTAATGGCAGCTTCAGCAAAAGAGAAAATGTTAGGCTAAGCTTCCAGGAGGGATGGAAAGTGTAGACTGTCAAACCCATGGCTCCACCAGCCAGATCACTACAGCACAAGACTTCACTCTAAGATTAGTGACAGGAGCAACACTGCAACGCTCATTGGTCACATTTCAGCTTCATTCTTTTAGCAACAAGATATTCAGAGATAATTCAAGGTGTATAAAGCTAATGCAAACTGTTTGTTAACATATCTTTCCCATCATAAAGAACCTTTAACTCATGTATCTTCCCTCAACACTTTTCCTACAAAACTCTCAGTACCCCTTAAAATCCTGCTGGAGTTTTCCCCCTGGAATATTACTCAATATATGACTTAAAGGAACAGTCTGTCATAATTTTTGTTACTTGGGTACTTGGATCGGCAGCAGCACACATCCACTGCCTCCAACTGAAACTACGTGAACCCACTCACTAGCCCAGCAACCACCTGTAGTGTCATGTTTCTACTTGGGAGATACTCGAGAGCCATGAACCAGACTTTGCATGTTAGCAGAAGCTAATCACGGGTATATAACACATACCTGGTTAGCAGAAAGCTAGCTCGTGTCGCTTTTCATCCTGTGCTGCTCTCCAAGTGCCTGAAAGCGAGTGAAGGACGAGCCAAGCTTCACTCTCGTTTAGGAAAAAGCTCTATCTGTTTCACTTTGGTTAAAGCAACCACGTCTACTCGATGCCCGCAAACGTCCCCAAACAACAAAAACATCAACATACAGGCAGAGGAGGGGGTTGAGGCAGACACAGACACTGACATGCATGCATAGAGGCCCGTAGGAGATGGTTGAGCAGGATGAATCCTTTGAAAATTGATGTTTTATTTTTTAGGAAAATCCTGCAGACTAGAGACGTTATCCAATCAATGAGAAATTTGATTGACAAGGCTTGAATACCAGGAAAAACAGGGTCCCAGAACTTAAGAGCTCCACATACCAGAAGTCAGTGGATGGCAGGAATCAGTTAAAGAAAAAGGCTCAGCACCAATAACCTGGCAGCATGTCACCTTGAAATACCCTGGAGTTACTCTATCCTTTAGTTGAAACTAACTACAGACTGTTAGTGGGGATCCCTAAACTGATCCTCTATGAACCTAAAATTAATTAATTGACACACCTGTATAGCAACGTGTGAAAGGTTTTGACTAAACCTTCTGGAAAGGTCAGTCAGGGGCCGGCCCAGGAAGAAGTTGGACCGTTTTGGTGCAGGTCCTGAAATTCTTAAAGGATTTGTTTTTTTCTTGGGAGTTATTGAACGGGAAAAAATAATCTGAGCTAACAGCCGGTAAGCAACATCAAACTGTTAATTCCAACACTGAGTGGTTGTAGGTGTTGATGGATTTGCTGCCTCTTACGTTTATGAATTACATAACCTTTAAGACCTTTAAGATAAACCACTGAGTCGACACTCAGGTTATTAATGAACAAACTGTTTTCAACACTTTAAAAATTAACACTTAAAACCCAAATACTTCCTTTTCTGTCCTGGAAAGAGTTTTTTTTTTGACAGTCTCTTCCTTTCTTAAATCATCACTAACCATGGACCTCCTCCCCAAAAAAAACACATATATAAAAAGATATTTAAGATGGGTTTTGGTAGATTCCAGATATTGTTTTGTGTTTCTGGTAGCTCTGCACCGTTTTATTTGTTTAATCATTTAATTACTATTTGGGTATACTTCAACATGTCGAAGGAGTTGTTGTGTTGAATCTTTTAGTTGACTAGTTGTGAACATCCCTACTTCCAGCTGTTGTTTCTAATGATTTTTGGAATTCATTTCAGCAGTTTGAAAATACATTCAGCACTATATCTACAGAAATATAAACAACAAAATGTAATTTATTCAAGGTTTTAAGACATCTAACTTGATTCCACTCGCTGAATGCTGCTGTGTCATTTCTGTCACAGTAACCGGCGGAAACTTTTGAACTCAGGTGATATCAGTGTCAGGTAAAAGGTGCAGTGTGTGTGTGTGTGTGTGTGTGTGTGTGTGTGTGTGTGTGTGTGTGTACTGAGATGGAAAGTGGAATGTGACAGCACGGTCCCTCCTGTTCAGGTGATTTTCTGGGTGTTGTGGCTGCCGCACATTCCTCTGACCTGCTCGACAGGTTTCACTTTAATGACTCTTTATCTCTGCACCTGTTTGTGTGTGTGTGTGTGTGTGTGTTTGTGTTTGACACATTATTGTTTCGATGTATTCTGTATAAAGTCTTTTTCTGAATAGTCAGCAGTGGAATTTCCTCAGATCAAAGTATGACTCTGGGCGTGTTTTTGACTTAGTGTGTGTGTGTATTGTCTTGTGTATTCATCTCTCTGTTTGAAAGGATTTTAGCTGTAATGGTTCTTCAGGGTGGAGGGAGGAAACAGCTTTAAAGCTTGATGTGTTTGTTTTCTGAGACAAAGGTTGTTTTTATGATGTATAATGTGGATCATTGCTTTAGTTCAGCGGCTCCAGGATGAAGGCAGAAGTTTATGAGACACATAAAAATAAAGTTTTTAGTATTTTGTCACTTTATTAAAAATATGAGTTTGAATAAATAAACCTTGATCCAGACAAGAAGATTACAGAATATTAGAAATACTAACAAATAAAGTGTACAGTCCATGATTTACTGCTCTTTGTTGACCAAATAATGCAGCTACACACGTTTAACTTGTTAATAACTCTTGAACGGATTTGACGAATGCTTTTATTAACATTTATAGACAGCTTTGATATGCTTTTGTGTTCAGGGTCAAATTTACTGCTTTTTGCTCCCTTATTTTACCACTTTTCCCACACCCAGTTTGTGTTGATCATTGTGTACTCAGTGGATAAAGTGATACATCTACTCTTACCACTGACCCTATTTGAACTGGGCTAAAAACATCCCAAACCTGCAGTGGTGGAACATTCATTCCTCAAAGGCTAAAGTTGTTGTCACACTCATTGCTAGCTGTCCTGTTTGGTGCACATCTCCCCCACTCATTTTCCGCACATTTCCTGCCTTTCTCAGAAAAACATCCCTGACCTCTCTCTGGACTCCGTGTACATGGTGCCAGCTGTTTCCGTATGGACATAAACAGTGCAAAAAGAACCTGAAGATTGAAATTTACTGCAAAATATAATTTTGATTGGTAACTGCTGGATGCACAGTTAAGCAAATTATTGCTCTCAGGCTTTAAGGAAGTAAAAATATGTCATTGTTGTGTAATAACTGAAAAAAGTTAACTCTTAGACCAGGTGGGAAATGGATTCACAAACACCCTTCTGTCTTTGAATAACAAAGGGCTTCACAGAGGTATTTCGTACTTTGAGGATGCTTTGACTGCTGAACTTTGACCTTTAATGTGTAAACCACACTCTGAGGGAAGCAGCGTACACTGTTTTGATCGTTGATTACCAAATGAGAGTGATGTCATACAGAACCGAACAGACGTGCTGCTTGAACCAGTCAGACCTGAACATACCGACCTGGTTTATTTTGGCAGCCATGCTGAAATTTTGTGGGTGTGATGGTTGAACATTAGCCAATTTAATCTGGACTGAGAGATCATTCAGGGAAAAACCCTGATAGTTGTTTAAAAGAGCACCTCAACTTGTTTCTAACCAAACCCCTGTGAATAAAAAAGCCTCTCTGCAGGTATCACTGCATGTGGAGGAGGGATTTCTCGTTGGAATAATGTTTCCTGTTGTGCTTGTCTTTGCAGGGAGTTTGATCCAGGATACATCGAGGAGTTTGACACTCCATGTTCCTCTCCCCCTGCTCTTCCCCCTCCTTCTCCTCCTCCTCTGTCGTCTCTTTCCCGCCCATCAACACCACAACAGCAACAAACACCATCCCCATCCCACCACAGCAGATCATCTTCAGCTGGAGGAGTCCAACTACGCATTAAGAAGAGGTAGGAGAGAGCTTCAGACAGTCATGGTCAGGTCACTTCTTGTAACGTGTACCTAATACACATGAGTGAATTAATCCTGTAGCCTCAGGGTTCTGTCTTAAAGGATCCATAATTATAACTTCATGAAAGACACCAGGTTTAGTGTCTTTTCCATCTAACACATAAGAAGACTTTAGTTGGCATTGATCCTCCACAGTGCTGCAGGAGCCTCTTTATACCATACTGCACCCAGACAGTAGGGGGGGCTCTAAGTAGTTCAGCTTCAGTTATGTTTCTGCTTCAATCAGCCTCAAATGTCTTGTGAACTCGTTTGGACGTGTAGAGGATTCAACTCTGCAAGTTGCGGCTTCTGTTGGGACTTCCTGTGTGATATAATTTCCTTCCAGTGTGCATAAATTTTCTTTATTTTTCTAACCTTTGGATGGTCCAGCGTCCTGCTGGTTAATACAGGAAGTGATGTCATTGACAGGTTAACTGCTGCCAACTGTGGAGGTTATCACTCCTGTGTTAGGATGTCCTGCCTCTGCTTCCTTTTAAACCTGGTATATGTGTGTGTGTGTGTGTGTGTGTGTGTGTGTGTGTGTGTGTGTGTGTGTGTGTGTGGGCTATGTTTGGAGGATTTATTATAGACTCAGGGTTCAAACTCAGATCAACAGGAAAACCACAGTACAAACACAGTCTGCTCAAGTTGCTGCGTAACAACCTCACCATGTTTCCTTTGTTTTCATTTGTTATTTGAATGACACTGAAATTAGTTTTCGTGTCTTTTCTGAACTACATGAGTAAAAATGTGTTTAGTGTTATACATAACCTATATTGCACGTGCACAATCTAAAACATAAATAAGTGGCTGAGTTATGAACACCATGAAGTGATGAGACAATCCTCAAGACCTCATAAGGTGTTATTTGGATTTTGATTGAGGTAGACACAAATGAAGAAGGTAGACGATGTAACCCTGTCGGAAAGTTGGAATATTTTTGTTTTGCAATTTGTAATTGTGGTTTATTTTTCACAGTTACATGTACTTGAAAGATAATTATTAACACTTTATCTAAAAATCACATTGCAGCAATTATTTCATGAGAAGCTGTAAAAAATGTTTATCTGTGATGTGATGTGATGTGATTTGTTTTTCTTTTACTTGCCGTGGGTTTAGCTGTCATCGGTAATGAGGATGATAAAATTTTGTGTTGTATGTGAATGTATGGGACTGTGCACACCAGTTTCTTGTTTATAACTTCTTTTCTCTTTTATTATTGAATGTCAGAGCTCAGTCTGTGCAGACCTAAAACAGACTATAAATACTGAAGCACTGAACAGCAAGTTTCATCCTAATAAGGAGGTCAAGCCCTGAAATATTCTGTGTTCTGTTTGGTTATGAACCTCACAGCCTCTGGGGGGTGCTAGTGTGAATACATTCACTCTTGATGAGTGTTAACTTGTGCCTTGTAGCCCTCTTAAAGTGTGATAAAATCAAGACAAGCTCTGTATAAACACTGAAAACAGTCAAGCCTGAAATCAGCACTTCTGTTTCCTGTAATACTCACTGCTCAGGGATATTTTCCAGGCTTTTATTTTGAAAAGCGGAAAAATTAGTCTTGATAAATTTACCTCACTGTTAGAGAGAGTTTGAAAAACATGCAGAATGACTCTTTTCCCACACAATCCCCCTTGGCTTTAGCAGGTTATCAGATATCACTGCAGAGGGAAGGAGGGGGCAGAGGGGGGTATGCTCGTTCCTTATTGGTCCAAGAACAGGAAGAGGGCCATCAGAGCCCCATGAGGCTGGGTGTTAATCTGGTGTGGACAGACAGACTAATTTATTTTAGTCTCTCTCTTTTCCTTACTTACTATCTTCTTACTATCCTACCTTTCCTCTTCCCTCCTTGGGTTTTTTTTTCTTTTCCTTTCCTTTCCTTTCCTCTTCCCTCCTTGGCTTTCTTTTTTCCTTTCCTTTCCTTTCCTTTCCTTTCCTTTCTTTCCATCTACCTTATTAGATTCCTCTCCTCCCATTTCTCTCCAAGATGTTTCTTTAGTTGAATCACCACATTTTTCTTTCACAACATCATCATGTTATTGCACACGCACGCACACACACACATACACACACACACACACACACACACAGACAAGTGCAATACAAACAAACTCCCCAAACTTACATACACACACACACACACTATCCAGTCTCTCAGCTCAGTATCCTCGCTTCCACAAAGTCATTAATCCAACCCAGGTAGTAATCACCTGAAAGAAGCCAGTTTACCTTATCTTTGTCAGCTTAACAACAATTAGTATCCAAGGATGGGTAAAGTGTAATGGGTAATTGCTGTAAATAGTGTAAGTGTTGACCAAACTTACATCCCTCTATCCCTTTAGTTTATAAAATTCAGGAATTTGGACAGAATCAATACTCACACCTGTATCAGACACATTCTTCACAAAAAGGCGGTTTTAGCACATGTCCTAATCTGGTCCATGATGCATCAGCAGCCCTGACGAAAACAGTCTAGGACCTATATTTACACATGCAAGTAGTACAGACACGTTTCACATACTCTAAACACACACAAATAAGTAACACACTTTTTTAAAAATACACATAAGGCATATGGCCTAGTGTATCAGTAGGCTATGTGTTTCATTCCACCTATACTCTCTCTTTCTATCCCTTTCCCTCTCTTTCCCTCTCGATTTTTATTTCTTGTTTCCGGGCAGATCACTTTGATTATTATTATAAGCTGAAGGAACAGTTTCCCACGACAAGAGATAAGGTCTCTGTTCTGAGAGACACACCCTGCACACACACACCACTTAGTTTATACTTTCCACATGGCTCACAGTTTTAACCAGTCAGGCTATTCTTTCAGTTTTGCAGTGTTTGATTCAGATAACAATTAAAAAGTACAAAATCCTTCGTCTGTGTTCTTGTAAGACTGAATTAAGAAGGCAGCTGAGTGGTTGGTGCTAGCTGCTACCAATATCCAATATTTGAGAGTGGCTCTTTTAGCCTGTAGTCAGTTAAAAGGATTCATTCATTTCAGAGTTAATACTTTGTTGCTCCTTCAGTTTGTGGTGTGTAGGAAAATACAGTAGGTTTAAAGATGCTTCATTGGTTGGAGCTTGAAGTTAAGTGAAAGGTCAGTTTTGTTAAATGTTTTTAATTTAGTCAGAAACTAAGTTTCTTTAGTTTTCAAGTAAGCTCTGTTGTTTCCTATTTCTTTCTTCCTTTTTTGGCTCACACCAAGTTTACATGTCTTGGTTAGCTTAGAGGTTGTTTTTTGCTTCTTGTAACTTGTAGCTAACCCCAAGTTTGTAGTTAGCTTAGTTAGCTTTGACTGGCAGAAGATCAAGTTGTTTGAGAATGAGACTTTTGATAGCAAGCCTTAGGTCAACTTTTAAGTTCATTTTGATTTTTTTAATATATTCTATGTCAAGTTGCACACTTTGCTTATTATTTTTCTTTTATTTGTTTATCTATCTCTTTTGAATCTGCTGCTATTGGTCATTAGCCCCTTGTGTACACTTAGCCTAAGGAGACAACTGATCCGTTTAGTAATGAGTTGACTCCAAACCAAGCTTCTTAGCTATATCAAACCTTCTGATTATCAAACGTTAAAACAAATCTCTCCAGCTGGTCCAGAGTTCCCTGAAGAGGCTGTGTGGATTCCAGTGAAGAAAAACCAAGTTAACAATGAGAGTTGTGGCCAATATTACTAGCACTGTAAAAGAACGGTGGTTGCTGTTTTGTGTCACCAAAGTTCAGATTATTTCCAGAGTTGCCTTTTTGAAAATTAAAGGCTCAGCATTGTTGTATATCACATGAGATTTTTATTAGATTGCTCCAGACGGAAGGGGAAAAGTTTTAGAGGTCTCAGTGGACTTTGAAGATGCTCGAGGGACCTTAAAGTTTATAGGGTTCTTGAGGGGGTGACAGAGGTCCTTGACATTGTGTTTTTAACAGTCTCGGGAGAAGTTCCCGAACAAACACAATCACATTGCAAGGTTACAGAGAGGAGAGAAGAACATTATCCGTAATTACTGAGGGTGTGTTTACAATTCATCAGCCTGAACACTTACACCTTTGTGTGCCAATGTGTGTCAGTGGGCATGTGTGTGACTGCTTGTTCTGATGAAATAAGGTCAAAAGGAGATAGGGATCACTGATACTGTGAGTTCTGTGAAGTATAATATATTTTAAAGTGGAGTGAGTAATGAGTAGACTCAGATGGTCGCTGAGGAAGGTCTGGGGTACGTTAACAGTGATCTAACAGTGAGGACATGATAATGCTGAATGAGTTTCAGCTGTCTTTGAGACACTTCACCATGTGTAAAGTGACTGGAGTGGTTCTTGAAAAGGTTCCTGGAAAGGTTTAAGGTGTAGCTTCTAAAGGACTTAATGGTCCTTAGAGGTTTTTGGAGAACCTTTCAGTTTCTAGAATGTGTTTAAAGGGGTGTCTAATAAGAAAAATGGATTTTAATGGTGTGGAACCAGTAAATATAATCTAGACCACTGTTGTGTATATCTCAAAAATAAGACAGTTTGGGTTTTATCATTAATCAACCTGGCCCCTGAATTTAATTCAGCTGCTGCAAACTGCAACATACTAAAATTCTTTAGAAAAAAGGCTAACACGCTAACATTTAGCAGGTAAAATAAACTTTGTTCAGTGGACTGTTTTGGATACTCATATTTGACAATAAGCAATATAAAGTAAACTATCTGAGGTTGATGGAAGAAATTATTTATTTTAAGAGTTATCTTGCTGTAAACAAAAGTTAAAAAAAAAAAATAGTTCCGGGCTTTGACTAATCCAAACTTTTTTGTTTTGGATTATTTCTGTGTTCCTTTTTTTTAGTTAGAGAAGTAGGAAGTTATTTGTTTCAGTTTTCTGGTGAGCTGACTGAGCAGCATTGGTAGGGTTTGTCAATGTGTCTGTCCTTGTTTTGGACTCCAGTCTGAGCAGTCAATACTCTCCATTGTGTTGCACCACATGCTGCATCATGAGATGTCTCGCTCCCTGCGGCTTCAGAATCCATTTTTTGTTTCAGTGAATTCAATAATTTACTTTTTTCAGTAACTCTTCCTCTACTTGTTAATCTTCCCTTGCTCACATTACCTTTCCTTTTCCATTTTATTTTTACCAGACGATTGGAAATCCCTCTTCATAACCCTCTGTCTCCTCTTTCTACCATCTCTCTGTCAGTCTTCCATTTTCTTCATTCCTCAGTAGCTTCGCCTTAACTACTCTTATCACCCGGCATACTCCCTCCCTTTTTAGCTACTCATTCTCTCCCACTATCTCTCACCCTGCCTCCCTCTTTCCTCCCTCTCCAACAGACCTTCAGTGTCTCTTGCTAACTCACCACATCAACAACAACCAACGAAACCAAGAAAGGACAAGGATGTTTACTTTATGTTTTTATCGTATGGTGGCCTAATGATGTTTAATTGCATAATTTGCTTAATGAGCTTAGGGCCTTGGACCAGCGCAGCAGGACTGAGTCGGCCAGCCCCAGATTGGAAGTGGAGCAAAGAGACTGATGGTGGAGACAGGGTCAGCAGTGGTGCTTCTTTTTGCTGGAGCGCGTTTGAGTATTCATGGTAAAGAAAAATAGATTAACTTTGCTCAAGGACGAAGACAACAGCATTAATCGTAGAAAGTGTGTTTTTTCTTTTGATAGTTTTGAGTAGAAGTAATAAAAGCAGGTAGGTAGGGGAGGAACCTTCTAAGGTGAAAAGCTTGAATGCTTAAGCACAAGTTTTTTGGAAAGAGGACCTGAGAGGTTCAAGCAATGCAGTAGCTCTGTGAGAGTTTGCTTGGAAGTCTTTCTAGACTGCGCAAAGGGTGATGAGAAATGGGTGTGGAGATGGAACTTTCTACGACTTTCGAAGTAAAGGATAAGAACTAAGGAGAAGGCAGACAAGAAGAAAGTTGTAAGGGAGAGACTAAAATAAAGTGGATTTCAACAAACTCTCATCATGGAGCTGTTGGAGGCGTTTTACCGCAGGAAACTCCGAAAGAAGCAGAAGAAAAAAGCAGATCTGGGTCGGTCGGATGGGGCGCTCTGTCGGTCACCATCAGAGGCCAGCGTCAATAGCCTGGCAACTGGTCTCATATCCAAAGTCCTCAGGTTCACCTCCAGGTAAAGCAGGTCCTACATGCAATTCATCTGTTCAGAAAACAGGAGAGGTTTACAAAAGAGATTTTTATTTCAGGAAATTTCTTCTAGAAGTGTCTCTACTGATAAGATCAGAGAAGGTTTCTTCATTTTTATCAGGAATTAACTTCAGTTTTAAAGAGTTAAAGCTTTGACAGCACAAAGCATTAAAATGTGTAAGGTCAGAAACAAGTCAGATGTCCGGGTTTGACTGAACTCAAGTTGTTTTTTATATGTTTAGTCACTCGACTTGTATTGTAACTAGGGATGCGCTTGAAGTTTATACCTCGAACATGGTGTATTTAAAATTTGACTTTTTAAGAGTCCTTTTTGAAGAATGTCTTTGATGAAGCCATCATGACATTTTGGATGTACATACTGGAACACACCAATTGCTCTTTAATGTCCAAAAAGTTTGTTGGTTAGTTTTGTTATTGGTCTGTGGTCATCAGTGTAGAAATTAATTGGAACTTCCGATGTATCTAGCAGAAAAAAGAAGGTCACCTTCAGTGTGTTTGTCCAGTTCTTTAGTGGTGCTAACACACTTGTTTGTGTTCCTAACATTAATATTATAACATTAATATTTTTTCTTTCTGAAAATATGAGGATAAGGGAAAAAAAATTAGGACCCAATCTTAAGCCTTGAGGGATGCCACGATCAGTTCAGGTCTGTCAAAGCATTTCTTAAATTCTATACAGTAGGTATTGAAGATTGGTGAATAAAAATTTGTTATTGGATGCAATGTACCTGAAACACTCTCAATGTCAACCTGCCTTATCTCTACATCACAGGCTTGGTCTATCACCAACTTTGACCCCTGTAATGAATCATCGGAAATCTATAGAGGGCCTAAGATTTACAATGTCAAATTAAGGCCCCAAAACTACTAGTTTAAGAAGAGCCATGATTTGATTAAACTAAACTCAAGGATATTTCCATGATAACTTATACCAGGCTTATAAATCTCTAAAAGAAATGTTGCCACTTATATAAATTAAAAAAGGCTTAGATTTAAGTCAAAACTATCTGATCTGAGCTCAAAGCCAAAGCAAATGGAGAGGGTGAATATCTGTACAAGTATAACACCGATGATAACGCGCTGAGGTATTCCAGTCATGTCCTGTCGTTACCCAGAGTTCCTTTGGTCCATGCAGGCTTTCATGTCTCTGTCTCCTACTTACTCTGATAAAATCTTTTCCTGTTTATCTGTGTGGATAAATACAGAGCAGGAGAACATGTTGAATATGAAGAGGATGAGGGAGGATTAGTGTGCCCCCTTTGCTTTTTTAAATATCTCTGTTGTCATCATAGGGTTGATAAGACATGCAAATATAACAACGGGGAGGTACAGAGATTTTCACTCCAAGTTTAACACATTGTTTGACCCCTGACACAGACATTGATGTCAACAATCTAGTTAGGGTGTCAAGAATTTTTACACCATCTAAAGAAACACTTTTATGATCATTGATCCTTGCTATTTAATTTTTGGCCTCAATAGCTCTGGAGATTTCTATTGTAAAAAAAAAAAAGGCTTCAAATTCAAACTCATGGCACAGTCCGACATTCTTTTCAAAGTTTGACATCAAGCCAAAGTCCTAATGTTTGGTTACATTCACTCTTGTTTGTAATAAACAGATGAACTCTGGTCTAAAATACCTCGGTAGAGGTGTCTGAATGTGAAGTGTCAATCTTTATTTATTAAGTGCTAAATCATAACAAATGTTATCTCAAGACGTTTTCCAAAAGCATTAACAGGTTTTATTAGCAGAAACCCAACATCAAGACAAGATAAGAAGTCTGATCTCATCCTAACCCATCATGAGTACAGCACTTTGCAGCATTTAGAAAATTACAACGGCGAGGAAAAACTTAAGGCAGAAACTTCAGAGAGAACACGACTCATGTTAGACAAACATCTGCCTCTCATGTCAGGATGTTTACGTTACTTTTTTGTGTGCTTTGAATTTGCAAAATACTGTATTTGCAGACTGTCTCTTTTATCAAGAACTATAAGGACTAAAGCAGCGTCACTGCCTTTATTGGCCTCCGTACAGTACAGATTGGAGGTCTGGTGGTTACTGGAGCAGGATTAGCAAAAAAATATATTTTTTATCTCATTTTAGATGGAGAAACTCTACATCAAGGCTTTGCTAGCCAAATAAGCTAAATGGCTATGAGCAGGACTTGTGTTTTATGCCAGGTTGTGAATGTTTCATAACTCTGTGAATAATTTGATGAAGAGCAAAACATAACCTTATCATTCTGCATTCTGCTTAAAGTTGAAAAATGTTACCTTTTTCCTAAAAAAACACTTCTTACTACACCAGAAACAATATAGCATGAAAACTCCTCACAGTGCCTTCAAAGGTCTTCATAAAAACAATAGCTGCAGCTGAATGATCACAGTGACAGTGTAGAAGTCATATTTAATTTTTCTGCATTTTGATTAAATTTGTAGTTAATTTTTAGGGGCGCCCTCTTTAAGCAAAAGGGCGCACCTTTAAGTATGAGTGTGTAGTGCACCTGTGGGTGGAAGGTGGACACAGCTGTAACGTCATTGACCACAGGCTCAGCTGTCATCTTTTTCATACCTGTGTTTAACTCATGACTGGCTCAACACAAACTTTGTTTTTATTTTGTTTTGCAATAAAATTTGAATTTACTTTTCAATGAAGTCTATGCTTTTGATGGACTGGTTCTGTTTTCTCAAAGAAGTAAAAACAAAGAAGGTTACAGGACAGACCAGATTTTTGAGTTTTTGCTTCTTTAGACAGAATAATTTGAATGCTTGTCACCATCTTTTGGAGTTTGTGTTGGCTGAAGTACATTCTGAGTCTCTTGTCACAAAAACACAATAATTTGATTGTATTTATGAAAAACTTTGAGCCTCTCACTTTTTTTTTAAAGGTTTAGAAGTTGAAGTTTTTACCAGGCAGTCAGAGGATGAGTCAGACTTTGGTGGAACGATACAGTGCAGCTGTGTTGTTATGTAACTGTGGGAGGACACATTAGGATGATATATCATGTTGAAGAAGTTGTTTTCTAGAACTGATGATAATCTCCACTTAGTTTCTAATTAGAGTTTTTTTAGAGGTTATTTTCAGTGAAGACCAGGAGAGTGATGACAGATATCAAGATCGCACTGCAATTTAGATTATGTGTTATTTTCTTGTAACTGTGCAGCAGTTCTTAAGAGCTAGACAATTGTTTGTGTTGGTGCTTTGAAGCTGTGTAAAAGTTTGTTTATACTTCTGTATGGTACACAAGACAGCTTTTGATTTTTGCCTTCGACTCATGCATTGGTTTGCTCAGGCTTACTTTGTATATACTGTTAAATTTGTACACACTTGCTGCAGTCACCACCACCTTTTTCAGCCTTTCCAATGGTTTCACTTAACACAAATCTACAGGTGTGGACAGCAGACACATCACAAGCATCGGAACATATGTCCCAAAAAAACTTTACGCATATTCTTTATATCTCACAGACGCAGTGAACCGGTGTCTCGACCTCACTCATGGCATTCAACCAAGCTCGGTGATGGACAGCAGGAACTGGACCAGGGAGGGATGGACACGATGAGCAGCGCCTGGCACCACAGCTACCATGCCAGGCAAGTGCTCAAAACACCTTCCTATAAACATTCATAACCCCCCTCCCATTGATCCTTATGAAAACAGGACTGAAAAAATCAGTTAGTGTTTGTGATATCAGCCAGATACTCAAGGGTCAAAGTTCATGTTGTAAGAGACAAACGTAACATGTCATGTCTTATCTTATCTCTGGCAGACAGGCACAATTCTGTGCTCTAAACATTAAATGTGTCCTGCTTTAAAGCACCTCTGGAAAAAGTGAAAGCTATCAATGTTCCACTTGTTAAGGACATTAGAAAATTACGACATGGAAATCGTGGATCCTGATGGAGCTGTTTGCTGTTGTAGGTCAATTAGATACACCACTTTAAATGTTAGTCTCTCTTATAACCATGTAAAAATCCTCAGAGTAGCTTTAATACAGGGAAATTAACAAAATGTTTTAACAAGAGGGAACTCAAATTACTTTTAAACCTTTATACAGAGATAATGGAAAAGTGGACGCACATTCTTCAGAGAAAAAGTTTCTGTTCTTTAAAATAATTTTAGGAGAAAGTAGGGTTGGGTACCTTTAACATTTGAAACCATACAGTACCGATGCCCAGTACCTGGCAATCAGTACTGGTACTCAACGGTAACATTTTTTTGTACTTTTTGTGTTTCTATGGTAAAAAAATATCAATTTGTTTAATAATGAAACTTTTTTTTTAATTAAACATATTTATTCTTCAGTATGTATCCTTGCAATGCTGGAAAATTGCTGACTCTTCCACTCCCTCATAGTCACAAGGATGCATTTAGGGACCTAAACATGGTACCTTTTGATTTAACGTGAATTGGTACCTAGTAATTTTGTCAGAATTCAGTTAGTACCTATACAAGTACCTAATTTTGGTACCCATCCCTGGGAAAACAGTTTGAAAATAGCGTTTTGATTAGTCTTTTTCCAAAACAGCCTCAAGCAGTCCTTACAGGAATTGCTGATTTTCTCATTTTTATTTTGGCTTTGTGTTTGATACCAACAATATGTAGGAATAATCATCAGAGAGTTTTACACATCACATGATAAAGTCTGTTTAAGCTACAGTGCCGTTAGTCTTCTAGTTTAGAAAACTGGCCAAAGGTTCACGTTTGGTTTCTTGACGTGTATGTTGTCTTTGCTGTGAATTGAAGCTGTTGGTCAGCAGGTTTTTGTCATCAGTGTTACGTCACTGTTTGTTTGAAACGGCCTTGGAGGATGAATGAAATCCTGGCGTGGTTGTGTTGGGTGGACAGGGCATTGACGTCGATGCCCACAGAGAGGGGCATTCCTGGTGCCCTACCCCCTCAGCTCGGGGTCTCCCATAGCAACAACACCCCCAGCCTTCCAACACACACATGCACACACACATGCAGACACATTATGGTTTGTGTTAACACTTCTACAACAGTTTTTAACGAACTGGAATTTTTATAACTTGACCTAAAGTTGAACACAGAGATGAACACCGACATGAACTGAGACTCTTGGAAGTTTCTGACAAAGAGAAGCAGAGAAGGAGAAATAGAGACAGACACTGATGGAGACTGTCCTCTTTCCCAGAGCAGTAATTGCATTGTGTTCGGTTGAAAGATTTGGTGGGTCAAACTGTGACGTCAACACACACACACATACACAAACATTTGCATTCCAGTCGGTTATTTGGGGTGAGGTAAGAGCAGCAAATTACCAACTTTAAACCAAGTTTCTACAGACGACACCTTTTTCAGACACGAACCTGATCATATAGATAATCACACTTCATTTTCATGGTGGAATAAATCCCTAAATCAGTTATACATTTGAGTAACAACAGCAGTCTGTTGATGGTACACATTTAATTCTGATGAAAAACTTTTAAGAAGTTTTAACATTAAAAACAATAAAATCACAGAAATAGATCCTGAAATATCAGTTTAAGTGCAGAAGGGGACCCAGGCTACTTTCAAAACAACCATAAAGACTTTGACTTTAGCTCCAAAGCCCTCCAAATGGAAAAGTGATTTCAAAAAGGGATGGAGAAACAGCCTTATTACGCAGACAAAATAAACTCATCTCTTTGGCTGATTTCCTTAAGATTTGAATTTGCCTGGTACTCTGAAAATGAATAATAGCAAAATTAGCATCATTGGCATTGTGTCCTTTATGTGGATAATTTTCCCATGTTTTAATCAATAGTTCAATAATCTAAAATTTGAACTCCATATCTCTACCCCTCAGTGCTTCAACCACTGACTTGTCCGGTGGGTTTGACTCCAGCGGCGGCTACCTGAGGAAGAGCCCAGACCAGTACAGCTCCAGAGGCAGCATGGAGAGCCTGGACCCTCCACAATCCTCTCAGCTTCACAGTGGAGCTCAGCACCACCACCATCATACCCACAGTGGACCCCACCCGGCCTACTCCTCCTGCCACCAGCTGTCCTCTGCCAGGTTCGGTCAAACACACATCAGTCATTAACACAAGGCCTGAAAGCTCAGGAACCTGCTGTTTCTTTAACTTCAACAAATGACATAACTGACTGTTTGGACATAAACTTGCTGTCACTTTTTCCAACATTGAAGAGCTGTAGAAATGCAAAGGGAAAAATGTTGTGTTGCAGCACTCAGCAGTGAAGTCATTTGTTGGCCTCATGTTGGGTGCAGTGTCCCTTTTAGCGGGGCAGTCAGTTTTTAGCTCTGTCCCAAATCTTTTGTGATCAAGGAACTGTGCCGCCTAAACAATGTTGCCCTGTTTCACCGATGCCTCTGTAAAAAACAAAAGGAGGGAGAAAGAAAGGAACCTGACTCAACACTGAGGGGAGGGGAGGGTGGTGTCAGCTGGCCAAAATGCAATCTTTGAAGTGGGAGGAATCTGAAATTGCTGTTTCTAATGGTCCTGTCAGGAGATTTTAGCTTGTTATACATGAAGGGAAACAAATAATGATGGCTCTTTCATAGCTACAAAAGTGAACAGGATCATGTGCACAAAGAGCCATTATTGTTTTGACTTTTAACTCCCTAACTTGCTGCTCGTGGGTAGGTGTCAGGCAAATGAGTTCAATCATACTGCAGTAAAAGTGTTTTAATTTCATTTTCCACCACGAATGTTGGTTGTTACTCCCAGGTGTTGAATCAGAATCTGACAGTAGGTTATTGAACTATTTGGCCTGTTGTTTCTGTAAAAACTTTGAATATCTCATTTTTATTGTCTCATCTCTTGTCATATTCCAGGTCCTCCAATAGCATCGACCACCTCCACAACAAACGAGACTCAGCCTACTCCTCGTTTTCCACCAGCTCAAGCATCCCTGACTACCTTGCCTCCAACCCCTCCTTCAGCCAGGAGCGCTCTTATTCACTGGAGACGGTCCCTCAGAGAGGGGGAGGGAGCGGAGAGCTGCAACAGGCTGACATGCGTTACGTCCGGACAGTTTACGATGCTCAGCAAGGGTTATCTCAAGAGCACGAGGTAGGCTCCGCCTCTGCTGCGTTTCTTCACAGCAACGAATCCAGAGGCAGTGGAGGGACAAGGACAGGACCAAGTCGAGATATGCAAGGTAACATCGCTCATTTAACAACTGTTTACTATCAACATGAATTTTATTTTCTTGCATGACGTAATCGTTGAAATTTAATCTTTTGTTGTCAGGCTCAATAGGTGGGGTATGTTATCGTGGAAGCAGCAGTGGAAGTAGCAGCAGCAGTGGCAGCAGCTGTGGGAGTGTACCAGCTTCAAACAGGCACAGTGTGGGTCCAATATGGGGCCCAGCAGCCAGTCGCAGTTCCTACGAGAGCCTGAAGGGGGCACCGGCTCCACCACGGCGCAGCGACAGCTACGCAGCCATCAGAAATCACGAGAGACCAAACTCCTGGTCCAGTCTAGATCACGCACGGTCACTGAGGTGAGGTGTCACTCAAATCAAGAGAAAAATCAATTAGATAGACCCTGATCATCAACTCGTACTTTATCAACAAATTCAGTCAGACTCAGTGTTGCTAAAACTGAATTTACTACCAAATGAGGTGAGGTTCAAATGTTGTAATGAAAGATATTGTGCTTGTGTGATAAAAACAATGTCACCAGAACTGACTTAGTCCAATCTACTATATTTAGATCTCTGCAGAAAGGCTCTTGGCATCACTCCAGTGGTCCAGTGGCCTCAGGTGCAGGTAAACATCAGCTTTTCTTAGATGTGTTTAAAATAAGAGGGTAGTTTGACGCTCTGCCATCATGATCACCAGCATTATATTTTTTATCATATTCAGCAATATTTTTACTGTGGTTTCAGCCAAAAGCCTGTACAGCGCTGAGGGCCAGCTTCACACAGTCATAGAGAAGAGTCCGGAGAGCAGTCCCACCACAAAACCCCGGCAAGGCGGGAGCTTACCCCAGTGCCCATCCCCTACTGGACCCTCTGCCCAGTCGGGCAGGTTCATTCTGCCCACTGGTATGTACCCTGTCCCCCAGCCTGAGCCTCACTTTGCACAGATCCCCTGCCCCAACCCTGGGCCTGGCTCCTCTGGGGTCTATCCTGCTCTGGCCAAGGAGAGCGGCCGACAGCACCACCAGGGTCTGGAGGGTGTTGGAAGGAGACCAGAGGCAGCAACAGAAGGGCAGAGTGAAAGAAGGATGTCAACAACAGAAAATGGATACCAAAATAGTGCTTTATCTTCTTCACACTTCTCCTCTTCTTCAACATCTGCCTCTGCACAACTCAGAGCTCAAACACATGAGAACGACAGGTATTCCATTCTGCTCAATCAAATTTTGGTCCCCATGCTTATTTTATGCTACTGAACAAAAAGAGATTTGTATTGCACCTTATTGATGTGTTTTCTTCTTTTTAGACCTCACAAGGAAGAGTTCTACCTGAAAACAGTAGGTGGTGGATCAAAGGGCCAAGCAGGGTTCAAAAGACCCCCAAACCACCAGGGACCTCATGGCCAGAGCTTTCAAGAGCCCTTTATTTATACAAGCCAAGCCACCAACAGCCAAGTTTTTCAAGAACCCAACCAGGATTTCTTTATACCCAACATCCAGTCCGCCACAGAGGTCCCCAGACCCTCATCCTCACAAGAATGGAGGGACCTGTCCACATCGGTTCAGGGGAGGGGAGACAGGAACAGGTACAGAATAACACAGTTAATATTAAATGAAAAGTTGTCCATTAATAGATTTGGGCGTTTGTCTTCAGATGATTCATTTTTGTCCATCAAGAAATTGTGGTTGATATCATGTGTTGGTCTGTCTTCACAAAGGTCACAAACTTTCTGCAGGTTAGAGATCTTGAGCTTTAATACAAGACAAAACAGATGTTGAGTAATGATGACAACAACAAAGCAAAAGACTGTCTCTAATGGAGGTCCAGTGGGTTCATTCAAAGACAAGAGGGGTTTGCCCCTCCCATGCTTGGATGGAAAACAACAGAGGAAGTTTTATGTGAACTACATTAAAGAAATATTGGCTGTGTCTAGTCCCTGTTGTGTTAAAGGCATATTGATCACCAAAATGTTTGCTACAATTGTCATCTTTCCTAGGGGATTTTGGAAACAACATCTTGGTGTTACTCACAGACAAAATCACAGGACAACAAAGGCGGTACCGTCACTCTGACATTAAGTCCAAAATAAACAGAAACAACTCTCTCTGAGTTTACATTTTTTTATGACTTCACAAAAGTTACACAGCAATGTAGCACCAACTACTGACGAGGAGGATTTACTCAAGCAAGATTTTTACCTTAAGTATCAGCTGCTGGTATCAGCAGCCCTCACAAGTACTGATACCTTGAAAGTATCTGCCCGATACACAATAGTGGTATCCGCCCATCCCCAGTTTAAACAGGCTTTAGCAGAGATCAGTGAGCCTCATCTTTAGCTTCAACAGAAAGCTCCAGGCTCTGAGGGACCAACCCCAGTGCTCTTCATAGATCCACCTGATGCTTAAAGTAGATGCAGTAAGGCCTATATGGGCTTTACCTGGTACACCTTTAAAACTAGGCATGGCCTGAGAAGTGCTTATAAATGGGTTTGTGTCTAGGTAATCTGAAGTAATATACTCAAGCTCAAAATGCCTCCCCTCTTTTGATTGATTCTTGACTCCAGGATGGGTCTCAAGCTGGGTCATTCTACTCTTGTTTAAGCCACACATGGGCCAGTCTATAAAAAGCCTGCATGGAATTTAAGGACCCCAGTGTTGTCAGCAACTGGCACATCCTCAACAACAGACACTGCTTTCTTATTGACCAATAAACACACTTTAAGCCTCAAAGAGTTTTTTTTCTGACAGTTTGGTGATTCATTCAGTGGTTAGCTGCTGTCAGTGACAGTATCCTCTTTTTTTTTCTTCCTCCTTTTTCTTTAGGTCAATGGACCAGGCGAGTGTTCATTCAGAGCCACTGGCGTCCCCCAAACTCGCCCAGGGACAGGTACCACCTTCACACTTTCCTGTTCATCCTCATCCGCTGCCCCAGACTCCATCCATCTCTGCCTCCCAGCTGTCTGCCCGTCACCTCAGTGACTCAGCTGCTCTGCAGTACCAGCACTGGGAGCAGGAAAAAGACAGAGACCACCCACTGACCCGTCTGGAGATCGCTCTTGCTGAGGTCCAACGACCCACCAGCCCAGACAGTGTTTTCTCTGCCAGTAGCCATGGCAACAGTAACTTTGGTGAAGACAGTCAAGGACCTGTTCGTAGCCTTTCTGTGCTGGAGAAAGTCAGTCGTTTTGAGCGTCAGGAACGTGCCGGGAAGCAGCGCAGTCAAAGCACCGCCAGCCCACACAGAGCCAGCCAAGTGAGGGTAAAGACTGATGCAATCGAGTTTCAGTTTGACGCAATGAGGAAATCTGGTTTGAGTAGACCTGAAGATGGCACTACCACACAGCTAAACTGTTTCTTTTTTTTGTTTGATCAGTTGAATGAAAAAAGCCGCGGCACGGCCTGTGGAGCAGAGGATCTTCGAAACATGCTGGAGAGAAGCACCAGCATCAGCAAAGCCCACAGAACAATGAGCTACAGAGGTTCCAGCAACGAACAAACAAAATACAGGTAGAAGGGCCATTCCACGACTACGCTAATTGGTTTTATTTTTGTGTTTATACGTATTATATTGATACCCAGCTGCTGCATTTAACATACTTTGCATAATTTATCTTCATTAACTGTGTTTCTAAAGTTCTGTCTGAATGGCTGATTTGAAAATGAGTCTCACTCAAGAGTTCATTTTCTTTGTGGTTTTAGGACCCCAGCAGATCCCAATTCAGCTCTCCAAAGGAGCCGCAGCAGCTTCCACATTAATGACCCCAGAGAGAGAAACAGCAGCAAAGACTTCCCCTGGAGACAGGAAGTCAATCAGTTGTTGGGCTCAATGCAAGACACTTCACCCAACAGGTAACTAGTCCTCCATAAAAGGGTCACAGTCCTTTCTTTTCCCTGATCAAAGTTTTTAAACCAGTCCTTCCCAGGTCAAGGCACTCACACCAGTTAGACTTCTTCCCCAGATCAGAGACAGCCAACAGGTCAAAGTCTCCCAAATAATTGCTCTCTTTATCCAGATTAGCACAGATAAGGTCTTGAATGGATCACAGTCCTTCCTGCGATCATAGTTGTCCCGAAGACACAGTCCCTCTAAAGAACAGGGACATTTTTCAGGCTCTGAATCATATTGTACTTCTAGTCAGTGTTTTGTGCAGGTCAGAGCCTTATAGGCCGAGGTGAGTCCTTCAAGTCTCCACTCTCTGTTGACCAGTCTGATGTTGGAAATTGTCCCTTGTCAGATCTTACAGGGATTCCTTAAAGGATGCCCAGTCCAAGGTCCTGCGGTCAACCTCTTTTAGACGGAGAGACCTTAACAGCTCCATCAGCCCTCCACCTCCTTCAGCTTCTCCCCCAGCTTCCTCCTGCAGCAGCCATCAGCCTTCACCTGTCCCTGCCAAGTTCAACTCCCCAGAAAAAAAAGGTCCAAAAACCATGCCAAAACCACAAGGTGTTGTCATCCCTTCCCAATCACCACCGCCCATCACCTCCCCTCACGCCCCGAAGGAGCGGCATGTGGTGTGCCCAGAGGTTCGAGGTCCAAGCCCCCCAGCCCTGCCCAGTGTCCCACCTGTTGGCCCTCCTGCTGTGATGCGGATTTGTGGGCGAAAGCGCCTGGCAGCGGACCAGAAAAAGCGCTCATACTCAGAGCCAGAAAACTTGCACGAGCTTGGGATTTCAGATCCAGAGACTCTTGCCCTCTTCAGGCGTGGAGGAGGTAATTCAATCATTTCAAATGTAGATGTAGCGATGTCCAAGGCAGAATGAGTCAATTTCATGACCAATGATTTATCAGCACTTAGACACCTTCAGTAGTCTGTTACTGACCCCAGCCCCTGATCTCTATGTCTGCCAGAGACCAGCGTGGCAGATCGACGGAAGATGTTCGAGCAAAACGCTTCATCCAGAACTGACCTCCGGCAACTGCAGCAGGATGCTTTGGCTGAGTATGTGAAGAGGAAGAAAAGTGTGAAAAAAGATGAAGGAGGACAGAGAAGTGGACAGAGACCCCACAGTGCTTTTCTCCAGCCTGAAAACAGCAACCACATGGGTAAGGCTGGTCAAGCATTGATGATAGGACAGGATATCTATGCTGAACCTTTCTTTGCTTCATTGTTCTCTCGCCTGCTTTCTTCAGCCTCCTATGGTCACTCAGACACCCTCAGCCTCTCGTCTGCCTCCAGCCTGCTCTCCCTCCAGGAATCCAGCTTCTCCTCTGATGGAAGGAGTCTCTGCTCCAGTCTACCTCCTGGAGCAGACCTGCGGAGTTTCCAGTCCAATCTTTTCTACCCGGGCAGGGTGACCTCACCCCGGCCTCCAGCACAGCCAACACCAGGGTAAACAGACGACGAATACCGTCTGCATGCAAAGAGATAGCCATGTTGTTTATGGCAATGCTGTTGAAGAATAAAGTTGCTGCCCCAAGAGATAATTCCTCATTATATTGGATCCAGAAATCTTCACTTATCCAATCCAATAACACATATTCAACATATGTAGTTTAAGTTTTTGTGTCTTTCCAACTTTTAAAGCCTGGCTCAAAATTTTGTTCACAACTTCACTGTTCAGTAAAAACTTGAATCAACATTCTTTTAGTGAGCTTAAATTGTTCTTTTGTCTCTGCTCGCAGTGCTCCTTCCCCAGCTCAGCTCCAGGCCCAGAGCCTCCAGGATCTCAGGTGTGAATCAGGACTCAGCAGACAAAGTCAGACTTCCTTCAGAGACCCAGGAATGATCCAGCAGGAGCAGCAGACTATGACGACAACAGAGCCTAAACTCCACCGGCGGCTGTCCAAGCAGCTGAACGGGGCTCTGCAGAGAGCTGGGTCAGCTCGAGGATCAGCAAAGTCAGCCTCTGCAGACGATCTCCTGGACAGGACAGAGGAGAAACAGATGTCTCCTCACCACTCTAGATCCCGCTCCTCTCCCATAGTGGAGACGATGAACCAGGTAACACTGCACAAACAGGAACTCACATTTTATTTGTTACTGTTAGAGCCCAGTTCAGGCATTTTCTCTAGATGATTAATCATGATTGCATGGAGAAATTTCAGGAACTAAAACCTGGCTCAAGGACTACGCTACGTGCAAACTGTAGTTATCACAGATGATAGCTGGGATGAGTCCTGATTGAAGTTAGAAATTATTACAAAAGACAAATTATGAAATAATAGTTGCCTGCCTTTTAATAAAACCTTTATAGGTAGATGGAAATATACAGCACATCAATTGGAAATGTTTTCTAGGTGCAAGTGTAAAAAGACAGTTCATCCTTCCATAACATGGTCACTCCTCTTGGTGTTACTTTGGACGTGGGGATATTTTGCAGTGAAGGGACAATTGAGCCCTGAGTCACACAGGAAATACCCAGAATCCTCAGAATTTCCTGTGAGGTGCCAGAGAGCCGGGGACGGTGGCTGGGCGCTGTCCGATGTGCATGATAGGAAAGATAACACACACCCACGTATACATACATCATACACACTCTCACACGTTCACAGAGTTCATAAAGGACTGCAGTCAAATCTCCTACTGTGGTTGGAGCCGTCTGTTGCACAAACATCATTAGAGTTCAGACAGGAGATGGACACTGTCCCCCTGCTTTAAGAAATAGATTTCATGTAAGGGTGGTAATGAAGCATTACGCAAAGATCTGAAGAATTAAGGGTTAAACAGGAATCATTTTTTGGCTCTTCACCCAGGAACAGCTGATAGAGGCTACAAGCTCTGATGGGAGAAGCAGATGTGGTGTGGGATGGATAATTAAGGGATATTAGGGGATTACCATGCCTTTAGAGAGGACAGGGCTATAGGCAGAGTAAGAAACAAGGAAGGCAAGGCAAAAAAAAAAAAAAAAAACTTTCTGGTCTTTAACCAACCGAAAACAGCACATATCACCCTGCTGTTAATCTCTCTTCACTGGCTTCCAGTGGCAGCTCGAATCAAATTCAAAGCTCTTCTTCTGGCTTACAAAGCATTGACAAGAATGGCTCCTGCCAACTTGGGATCCCTCATCCAGGTTTACACTCCTTCATGCCCACTACGCTCTGCTTGTGACAGACGCCTGGTGCTCCCAGCCCAGTGCAGCTCCAAATCTCTAGCCAGACTCTTCTCCTCTGTTGTGCCTAAATATTGGAATGAATTACCTAACTCTACAAGCGTCAGAGTCCCTTTCCATTTTAAGAGCACTTTTCCTTGTCCTCTGGGGTAGAATGAGTCAGAAGGTCTAAGACTGAGGTCTTAGTGAATTTTCAGCACTAATTAATAAATGTTGTAGAGGGTTGAAGCGTATTATTGCAGCAATTAATTGTGGTTAGCTGGCTTCATTATTCTACAATTTAAAAAAAATAATCTTGCACTTAATGGCACCACCTGCAGCCAAATAAATTTTAGCTCTTTGTCACACTAGCTAGATTTTTCCTTCTGTCTAAATTCTTGCTTGTGTTGAACGTTTCTTTGGACAAAAGCGTCTGCTAAATAAAACTGTAAAACTGTAGAATTGTAAATAACAAAGTGGTAGTATTTTATAGCAGAGCCCCCAGATATTGGGGGACTTAAATGCAGAAGTAAACTAGCAAAGTGGAATGAAGAAATGAACACTTTGAACTGTAAGTGGGCTGAGCTAATAAAAGGTTAAAAATTACAGCTCTCAGGTGGGAAATTTATATAAAAATGGCTTGGATAATGACAAAAAATTTTTTTAAATAGGTAAGACTGAACTTTTCTACGTGTGTGTTTCAGAACCTTCCTCCGAGTGAAGTCAGGGTGTTTGGTGTCTTCATCTCTGAACCCAGGCGCTGCTCTCTGGCTGCTGACAGGTGAGTCTCATCTCTGATCATTCAAATCCTCACAGTCTGTTTTACATCCTGATTGAACAAAATAATCTAAAGTTGAAAAATAAAAAAGAAGGTATCGAATTATACAAAACTTGATGAGTTTTGGATGAAAGGGATTTTTCATCATTGCGTGATTTTTCATCATTGCGTGATTTTTCAACGCAAATATCGTCTGTCCTTTATGTCACCACATCTACAAGATGAAACATTTTTAGTAGTGCAGGAAAAATGTCAGACTACTATTTGAAATGAAGGATCATGGAAATTCATCCATCTATTCACCCATTTTTCTCTCCATAATAGGCTTTTAGAATGTAGTGTTTCTTGGTGTGTCTCAGTGTGTTTGTTTGTGGGCTTTGGGCTCTTTGCTATTTTAAAACAGACCAAGGCTATGTATCCCACTGCTGCTGGCACCAAGGAGAGAAAGATGGAAAGAGGGAGAAAACAAGGGCATAGCTGCAATAATGGGGATGATAGATCAGAGAGGGCAGGGGGAATTGGAAAGACAAAAAAAGAAATGAAAAATAAAAGATTAAAAAGAGGAATAGAAGCAGGAATGGGTGAAGGACAGATGTGCCTAATGAAAGAAATGACCAAGTGTAAAAAGAGAAGAAGAGAGGAGAATATGTAGGCAGTAATAGACAATTTTCACCCATATTCCTTTTTTTCTGTTAATCATCTCAAATTGAATTCCAGTACTCTTGACTGCAAATTTTCTGGAAGCTCAAGGGGAGGCAAGAGGGATTGTCTTCTGGTATGAAAGGAGGAGAGGAGAAATGAGGCAGCTGAGGACAAACGAAAGGTGATCAAGAGGTGAAGGGGTGGAGGAAGGAAGGGAAGAAAGAAAAGTAAGGAAAACTAAAGGATCAGGTTACAAACAAACAAGCAAGCAAGAAAGAAAGAAAGAAAGATGAAATATAAAGTGATGAAAGATCAGTTGAGGTTAAAATGAAGGGGAATGAAGCGGATAAGTTAAATGAAGGAGGAGAAGAGAGGAATTCAAGGAATTAGAGGAACTGTTGGGCTCATGAACAGAAAATCAACAAAGTACCATCTTTGGCCTGCGAGGATTTATTAGCTCTAAACTCTTCTAATATGTTTTCTCTCAAAATGTGAAGGTCAAAGGTCGCCTCAGGAATTCTCAGTGTGTGTTTACAGAGATTCGTCTGCTGTCTGAATATTTTCAGGAATGCACCACTGCTGTTTATAGAGTACAGTCTTTCGCTGTTTATAGAGAACTGACTTTGAAAAATCAGCTCACATTATCACACTGAAGAGTTCTTGTTTACTTCACCACCTGCTCGCTATACATTACCGTGCTTTAGGAGAAGAAACCTCAGATAATGACACTAAGATGTTGAAGGTATAGATTTGTATATTTTGGTGTCTTTGGTGGTACATTTCAGTAGTCTTTTATGTTAAGTAGTTGACTAACCGGCTGGTAGATCTCGCCTAGAAGCTGGGGTTTGATCTCCGAGTGGAAAAAAGGGACACTGACCTATCGTTTGTTATTTTTTTCCAACATGTATTTTATGGACATATGGCTCTATAATAATCCGTCAACATGAAGAATTCAGTGGCTTTAGCTAGCTACACAAATAGTGCTTATTCTGAGCCTTCAAAAAGTCAAATAGCCCAACTTAGATAAGAGCAGTTTTCTATCTTCTCACAGCTCATACCAGGTTCCCTTGGTAGGTGTTTTAATCCATCACTGAGAATTTAAGTAAAAGGGATTATCCTGGATTCCTCGTGTCATAGTCTATCATTGTAATCACCTCTTTAATCCTCAAAGACAACAGTTACTCCACTTTCCCATTACCATTCATTAGAACCCCCAAATGTTTCCTCTGCAGCGCGCCTCTCTGACACCGCGACGACAAAAACTAAACACAATCACTGTCAAAGTCTAATTCTGTTGACATGTTCACCTCTTTCTTTCGTTCATTGTTTTTCTGTCTCCTCCTCTCAGACCTGAGGACATCCAGGCATCGAGGGGTCTCGTCTCTCCTCAGCACACCCACAACAATCTGAATGCCGTTCAGCCTGCAGAAGGTGAGATGGATAAAATTCACCACATATCTCTGTCATGTTTGTTCACATGTGTAGTTTGTCTGTGAGTAATGACTCAAGATCAGTCAGCTTTTCAGAGCAAGTATTGTTATTTTATAATCTATCAGTTAAGGAGTTATGGAGTGCTGATTAAACAGACTGAAAATGACTCAGATGCCTCTGTGTGAGCCAAGTGGACTGAAGAAAACAAGACAAACTATTTGGTTTCAGAAAACACTTCTTCAGCACATGCTGAAGAAAAACTTTTTTTTTAATTAAAAACTGAAATATTTGCAATTAGTGATACATATGACTGATAGAGAACAGACATTTACGCTTTTGGTCAGAAAACAATGACATGAATATGAAAAGATCAGCTAAACCAAAAAAGTACTACTTTGTTTACAGGAGATGCCAAAAGTTCTTATAACACATAGGGGTTTGTACCTAACAAGGTGAGCAGGAGCCAGGGGCTTATTACAAAAAATCTGTTCCCAACATGATGTGGAAATTATATTTCTTCGGTTGAAAACATTTTGGTAAAGAGCTGCAAACACTGTTGCAACTGACCTATGGCTAAGCAACACCGCTTCCACTTGCAAACAATGCAGGCACTGACAGACACTAGGAAACATTTCACAAGATGCGATCAATGATTTTCGGAGAAAGAAAGACCAGATATCATCTAGAACTTACCAAACGTGTCTAAAGGACATACGACATATGGATCCTTTTATTGTTGAGAAGGTTGATAAAAGCTTCAGTTAAAAGACAAAATTTATAGGTTCTAGTGCAAACGTGATAAACCCCATCTGGCTACCATCAGCATCTCAAACAACAAGATAAAAGATCAGCATTAGCCACGACAAAAATATAATGTCCTTTTTACCATCTTTGCCAAGAGTGTGTCTGTTAGTTTGGTGCTACAGTATTTACATTGAATCATTCAGCATAATGTTTGCCAACCTTTGTTATCCCAGCTATTACAGAAAAGCTAATGAAGCTAAGCCCCAGAAGCTAACGTTAGGTTATGATGTCCTGTCACCAAAGAACAAAACTAGAACCAAATAGGCCAATGAACTCCCAACAAACAAAGTGACAACAACACAGCTTGGAGCTAACGTTAGGCTAACTTTAGCTTACATTCGAGAAAAGCTTACATCCGTTAGACTGCAGTGGTGGTTCCAGTGTAAAAGAAAACTTTATATTTCTTTACAGCAAAGTCATGATATGCGGTCTCAAAAACAATGTCAGCTTACCTTAGAACAGATGGAGACATCCTTGTTCATTTTATTCACGTTGTGCTGATGTGGTGGTCTACAGAACACCTTCATCCACCCAGCCTCTCAGGATACCCTGTGACAGAGTTGCATGTACCAAATGAACACCATTTGACCATTTTTTGACTTAAAATCTCAGAAAAACCTTATAAAACCAAACAAAAACTGACTGCAATGCATTTCAATGAACGTCCGTGCAGTGTATGAGAATGACTTTGCACACTGTGATTGGCTAATTGTGTTAAGTGGGCAGGACTTAGCGACTAAGCCATAGGTCACTTAACTTATTGACTTCTGGAAATTAGATTATTTAAACTTAACATTTCTCCTGCTGGTGGAAATAAAGTAGATCTTTTGTCTCATCTCTGACCTCACTCTGCTTTCTAACCCTAGATCTCAGCTCCATACACACTCCTGTCACTCGCAGGGAGCGACAGAGAAACAACGAGCGTCAGCGTTCCAACAGCACCACCACCTTGGCGGCATCCGTTGGCCTGCCCTGTCCCTTCTCCCCCTCTGGGGCCGAGGACGGAGGCAGCACTGAGTGGCGAGCTAACGAGAGGCTGAGCCAGGCCAACCTGGACGCCATCACCTTCCCGGGCATCCCGCAAACCAGCACAAACACTCCCAGCTTCAGTGAAACCCCAGTGATGAACAGGCAGATGAGACACAGTCTGGGTGACGCCATTATGTTAGAGGACACAGCAGAGGACGTGCACAGAGGAAGAGCATTCAGTTTAGGAATGACAGGAGGAAATTCTTCTGAGAATGCTGAACGAGTTTCCACGGGGATCCCGCCAGCTCTGACTGATTTCCAGCTTCCAGCCGGTCCAAACGTGAGAGACAGCAGGGATAACCCACCATCTCCTCCTTCACCATCCTATCCGTCCTATCAACAGCGCCTGTCCTCACTCCGTATCTCTGAGTCCAGCCTTCTCAGCCCGGTTGAGCCGCATCCTCCACTAAAAATGAGCTTTTCACAGGAGGATGTGGATGAAGTTTTCCTTAAAAACCCTGCTCATTCACTAGTCAAAGAGACAAACACAGAGGAGGACTTTCCTCCACCACCCCCTCCTGTTGAGTTGGAGCAAGAAGATGGACTCCAGACTTCAGAAAGGTTTGTTGATCTCTTTATTCCAACATTTCTTTAGGGTCTTTCTTGGTCATAATCCTTCCTCCTCTCTTTTGCACCTAGACCTGCACTGGAGGTTTTGAACGACACTAGAACATTCAAACCCCAGTCTCCACCTACATCCCCTGCCTCCACGGTTTTTCCACCACCTATGCCATCACAAAGTCAGCAGCCCACCACTATCAACTCCATCACTACATCCACCACAGATGAGGATAGCTTTGGTCTGGAGTATCAGCCTCTGCCAAAGAGGGAGAAGACCTCAGAGGAGCTGCGGGTGGAGATGTTAGCCAGGCAGTTGGTGGGTTGACCCTGCAGTTGATCTTGAATTACGTCTTTCTATCTGAATGTTTGTCAGCATTTCTTTTGGTGGTTTGAGCTCTGACTCAATCTTTTCCTTAATTTCATCTAAACTCTTTTTGTCATACATTCTTCAATTCTCCTCGTTTATTATGATTCAGGTGCAGCAGGACCGCTCTCTGTCGCCTGTCCTGGAGACTTGGGGTGGTAAATCCACCGTAGAGCTCATGGAGGACATCTTCCCAAACAGCAAAGCTGGTGGCAAATCTTCCTGGCAGCGCAGGGGCAGTAGACCAATGGACGACAGGTAACTCTGACACCTTGTAACTGCTAAAAAGGACACACCGCACATCCAACTTAGCCTTAAATCTGCAAATATTTTTCCCTTTCTCTATCATTCATTACATCCTGGTGGTGTATACTGATATTCTTTACAGTGGTTTATGTAATACACTGATAAAGAAGTTGAGTGTGTTTATTCAGGCTTCAGCCCAAATCTGCAGAAAGAGACTCAATGTAACAGAAGGAAACACGAACATTCAGGGGAAAAGGACTTCCTGTAAACCAGCGTTTGTCATCCTTGTTGTGTTTGCTGACAGCTTCCCTCTGCTATCTGCTGCTGACACAGAGAACAAACCTCAGCTGCGTGTGGTGGCCTTTAGAGTCGGTGACATCTTCAGTGTGTTTTGGTTTGATGGCGAACGTGATGTTCAGGAAAGGAATGTTTTCTTGCTGAAGAGAGAGCAAGCACTTTAAATTTCCCATAATGCAAAGGCAGCAGGAAGCTTGTGTCTGCTTTGACATTTAGTAAAAGTAAGTGTTTATACTGTTATGTTTGTGTGCATGCTGGATGAAGGGTTTCCTCAGTACATGAGGGGCCTGCTCTACGAGGGAGGGGCCTGAAGGAAAAACAGAGATTATTTTATTTGGTAATTCACTCATTGACTTGGGACCACTCCAAAATTATTTGCGTCCCAAAGTCACCAGCCTTGGCGTCACCATAGACAGCGATTTTAAACTCGATAAGCAGGTCAATGCGGTTTTAAAATTGAGTTTTATCACCTTCGTCTTTTATCAAAGGTAAAACCTTTTTTATCTTTTAATCTTCTTGAACAAGTCGTGCATGCTTTTATCTCTTCTCGCCTGGACTACTGCAATGCGCTTTACAGGGATATAGGCAAAAATGCGCTCTCACGGCTGCAGTTAGTCCAGAGCTCTGCAGCACGACTTTAACAGGGGCCAGAAAGCGCAAACATATCACCCCAATTTTAGCTTCTTTGCACTGGCTCCCTGTTGATTTTAGAATTGATTTTAAGATCCTTTTGTTTGTTTTTAAAGCTTTGAATGGACTGGCCCCTCCATACATCACAGACCGCCTCCAAATTTACATTCCAGCGCACGCTCTGAGGTCTGAGGGCTATTCCCAGCTCGTGGCGCCTAAGACGAGACTTAAAACCAGAGGGGACAGGGCCTTCTCTGTGGTCGGTCCCAAACTCTGGAACGCTTTGCCCCTCCACGTGCGAATGGCCCCCACAGTGAACTGTTTTAAGTTTCGTCTTAAGGCCCACTTTTATTCTCTGGCTTTTAACACCGCGTGAGTTGTGTGGTCCTCTGTGTCTTTTAATTTATTTTATCTTATTTATCATTTCAATTCATGTTTTTATTTTTTTATGTTTTATTCATTTTATGGTTATTCCTTTTGTACAGCACTTTGGAGACGTTGGTCTGTTTTTAAAATGTGCTATATAAATAAAGTGGATTTGGATTTGGATTTGGATACAAACTGAGCAAAACCAGCACACTGAGGTGTTGTATTTTGATTGTTTCATAGCAGTTAAATCTTAAAAAAAAAAAATACAGGGTTAAAAATTGTGCAGAAAGTTGCAGAATTTTTTTGCAGCTTAAAAACAAATCCTACTTCTTCTGCTGTGTGTCTCGGCTCTGCCCTCTGTCCATAAAGAAGCAAATGAAGATTTTTAACCTTTTATCTTCAGTATACTGACTTGTGGACTGTTGGAAATGAACTGAAAAACACCTGTAAAAACATTCAAAGGGTTTATGCTGTAGAGGAAGTATTTTGTTTTGGATCTGCTCATTATATATTCAAGAAATCTTACAGTTGTTCAGTACATGCTGCAGTTTTTTGACAGAAGTGTCTGCTTTTTTTTTTTTTAACCTCTGTCTCCAGAAACATGTATCAGACTGGCTGAATAAAACATGATCGTTGAAAAGCCAGGAAAACAGTGTTCAGTGAAAACTGAGGCATTTCTTTGAATTGAATTGCTGGAAGTCTTTAACCTGACGAGCAAGTCAGACTGTTTTAACACAGTCAGCTAAAGGAGAGACCAGACAAACCTGATCAATGTGTCTACAGTGCAATGTGGAGAGTTTCAAACAAAGCCACTGTTTCTCTAAACTTCACCACACAGATGGACTGAGCAGGACGTCCTGAAGAAATGAAAACTTTATCTGCTTTTCTAGCTTTGAAACACTCTAGATATTTCTCTGTATGTAATAACAGATCTGACAGATTTACTGTTGTTTACATCTCAGAGAGGATGAGTGTTGGTCTTTTTTCCATATTCACATTAATTACTCATGGAAAGATTAAACAGTAATAGAGAGCAGATCTGATTCAGGTCAGAATGACAATCAGACAGGTGGTGTCATACTCTATCAAAAGTTTGGCAACACTGACCCCTTGTGGCCATGGTTGGTATGATAATGGCTGCACTTTATTAAGATCTGCAAGGTCCCAAGACCTGGAGTAAAAAGCACATTGAAGTGGAGGTTTTAAACAGTCACGTTTCCTCTTTAGGATCCACGATGGTGTCCTTGATCTTGCTCAAAACACAACCACAGATGGAGGGAAGGAATCAGATCTGGATAAGGATGAAGAAAGTGTTAACACCAAGAAGGTAAAAAGTGTACTATAACAGAAAGTTTACAGCATGCTGAAGCTGGAACTCTGGATTATTCCCTCAACTCTCACCTGTCTGTCTGCAGGTGGAGCTGTGTGAAGCTCTGAGGAGCAGCGTGGCAGCTCTGCGGCAGGAGAAGGAGGCTCTGCGTGAGGAGCAGAGACGTCACCAGGCGCTTGGATCGAGCATTGAAACGCTGGTCCAGGAACGCCTCAAATCCAATGAGAGGGACAAGTACAGCATGTTCATTGGTACGACATCCAACAACTGTTTTGTTTTTTTAATCAGAATCAACTACAGGTCCCATCATGCTTTGCTGATGCACCTTAAACTGAGATAATGAAGTGTTCATTTGCAGGAGATCTGGAGAGGATCGTGAACCTGCTCCTGTCTCTGTGCAGCCGGCTGTCCAGGATCGACAGATCTCTGCTCGCTCTGGAGAAAGAGGAGGTGACGCGGGAGGGAGTAGCCGAGGAGAGGGTGAGACAGATCCTACCAACACGTCACTATCTTAATCTGTTGATTTACATGCCCTTTGTGTTACATTTCCTATCCTCAGCTGTCCCTTCGTAAGGCTCAAATTATCAGGAGATTTGTTTAGAATCATAAGTGTGAATAAAGATGGTTTCAAGGTGGAAGTCGTTTTGTGCTAAGGGTCAAGTTCTCCACTTTACGTTTGTCTTTTATGAAGTGAAAGTGAATCTGATCAACCTGATTCAGATGACTGATTCCACATTATCAGAGCTCATCTGTACACTCTTTCTTTGAAAACGTTTTGGGTTTTGGCGCTTTAGGAGACTGCTTATGCCTCAACATGATAACATCTGAGTTAATCAATTAAAATACAAACCAAGACAAACCAAACAACCAGCAGTTGATTCGGTCCAGTCCGAAAGCTTTAATCTGATGGGATTAATCTTGATCAACTGGTGCTTCTGTTGTCCTCTAAATTTATCATTTTCTGATCATTGGTGTTGATCACTAAAAGTGTTTGGGGAGGAGAGAAGAAAAAAGAACAAATAACAGAAAATTGAGACAAGCTGAACAGAGAACAGATGTTGAGTTAAAGTCTTTCTGTGTCTGTTGATGTCTGCTGAGGTGATAAATGAATCAGGGTTTGAAGCCTTTGAGGAAATCACTGATAAAACACCAGCTTTCACACTTTAATCCGCTGAGTTGTCTTCACTGGCGATGACAGATAATCAGATCATCTCACCTGGTTCAGATGAAGGAAAACAGCTCTTCATGTAGCGCCTCATTTATGTAGATGTCAATCGTTTATGACCCATGAAAAACACTTTGGCAGGTTTTGTCAGGGATGTTCATGAGGAGCTGAATCAAATTAAAGCTTAAAGGTGTGAGATAAGTTGGTCTGATTATTGTTTTTCTCTGAATTTATTTTTATTTTTACTCTTTGGCTTTTAATCCAGCTTGAGACCCTGCTCATGTCTTAGTGTTTTTACAGTTTGTTTTAGTTTTTTTTATTAATTGTTTCATTGTTTTAAATTATTTTTAGAACAATGACACAATTTATTTTACTATGTGCAACTTTGTTTTAATGATTTATTTGTTTTATTTACTTATGTATTCCTGCACTACTTTTATATACAGCGCTCTGTTTCAACTGAGGTTGTTTTAAAGTGCTTTATTAATAAAGTTGAGTTGAGTTGAGAATAAAACTTCAAGTTTGTGTTGCTGAAAACTTCTAAGTAGGATTCTGAAAACCTTTACAACAGTCAGGACTATCCTAATCTCAGCAGTGGGCTGGATTAAAAGAAAACCTGAATTTGCCAAACAGCAACACCCTCACAGTAATGCCAATACTTTTTAATGTGATATGTTTTATATTTTTTCTCTGCAGTAAAAATAGAAATAAAGCAAACCAAAGGGTTGAAAAAATGAAGGATTTTGTTTACATATATATTTACTTCATTGCATCAGTTAATTTAAAATAAATCTGCATTACATAAAGAAAAGACAGCTCACAGGAAAGAGTAAGAGTTTATTTTTCCCACCTTTCACCCTCCATGTAAACTTTATTCTGTCTGTGTAAAAATAAAAATAAATCAAAATTGCTGAAAAACACAAAAAGTAGTTATGTTGTTTAATATTTACCATCTCCTCCTCTTCAGGACTCCCTCCATCACAAGCGCTCCCTCCTCCTCTGTCAGACCGAAGACGCTCGGGAGCTGAAGGAGAATCTGGACCGGCGGCAGCGTGTGGTCCACGCTATCCTCACCGGCTACCTCACGAACCAGCAGCTGCAGGACTACCTTGACTTTGTCAGCACCAAACCCTCCCTCCTGATTCGCCAGCGGCAGCTCGATGACCTCATACGGCAGGGGGAGGAACAGCTCACACGATTGGCCGAGAGCCTGCCGCAAGAGGTGGCGGAGGCCCATGGTTGGTCGAGAGGATTTCCCTTCTTGTCGTCCAGCCCCTCTCACTGCTCTTCACCTGTTCCTACAATCCTCCCTCCTGCTGTGACGCCAGGTCCTGCCAACTCCGTCAGGTCAACCACTGTGACATCACTGTGATGTACAAGAAATGAAGGACAAGAAATGAAGGAAGGACGTATGAAAAAGACTAGCATGGCCTGAAGAAGCCGTGTTCGCTCTGAAAGAACTATGCAGACTTCACACATGAAGAAGAAGAAGAAACACCTTTAATGTGCCTCATTTTATTCACACCTGACTGTTTGTTACACACCTGTTCGCCTCTGCCAACCTTCATCCTCTGTTTTAAAGTTGATCCATGGACCTTGAGGTGTTTTGAGTTAGGGTCCCACCTGATATGTTAACAGGTATTTCTGTGCAGTTTTCTGGCTCGTTATAACACTCTCTTGACTATAATTATTTGTATGTTTGGTTTCAGTATCTATCTGATATCTAAGAATATCACACAGGAAGTCAAAAGCAGAGTTTAGAGCTGTTGATGTAAAATTCAGCTTTAAATCATGTATAAATGGTTATTTTTAATGTGAGTCAAACGTCCTGATTACTAAGAAATTACCTTTTTTAAGGCATTTCTGGTCACTTTGAAACTTGGACCTATTATTTTCAGGCTGGTGCATGAAATTGACTGTAAAGAAAAATAGGTTTTGGATTTGCTCCATTGGGTTGCTCCTGCTGCAAAGACTGTAGTGTGTCCTAATTAAGAGTCTGACAGTTTAACAAAAAGCTCCTCCTTCAGAGATCTACCTTTCTGATTCATTCAATAAGAGAATGGACTGGACAGAGTAAGAGAGATTGGCTCTGTGTCTTTGGTGTTCAGTTTCACAACTGAGCTAAAATGACATGTTTTTTTTTTTTTAACATCAATCACATCCCTGTCTTCAAAGGCACCGGGATTGTGAAAGCAGCAGTAATTTAATCTCACCATGGGCAGGAGTTGCTCGTATACAACTGCCTCAATCACTGTCAAACCAGTGTTTTTTATGAGTAAACCACGGCATCTATCTTCTCAAGGAGGATGTCTGAACTGGTTTAAATGTTTTAAAGCTGATCAGTGGTGGTTACCATATTAGAGAAGCTGAATTAAAAAACTTTATGTCAACATGAAAAGAGATGGAGAAGAAGCAGGCCTCAAGTCTCCAGCCAACCATTTACCCCTGATTCAGCAAATTTATGTACTAAATTGGATGAGTAATAGAAAAAAAATCAGCCCCCATCAACTGAAACCACTGCTCCTTTTTTACCACAGAAGATTAGAGCCCCATTAAGACAATGAAAGAATGAAATTTTAAGAGTAAAGGTGCAATTCACAAGAATCATTATGATTGAAAAGAGTCTTAATACAGGAAAATAAAGTTAAGTTATGAATAGAATAGAACTTTATCATTGTAACAAGTACAATGAAATTGAAGTCACAGCAGCAATTGAGAAAACAAAAGTAAGAAAGTGCAAAAAGGTCCATAAAAAAATAGATGCTGACAGCTTGTCAATCATTCTCCAGTTCAGCCAGCCTCCACCTCCACAGGGTCCAGGACTGAGCTTCTTCAGTCATGCTCCATCTCTGTCTCCTAGATCCTGTCTGCTCACAGCAGATGAAGCTCTTCCAATGTGGCGTTGGTGTCTGATGTTAGCTCCATTAGCCATGGCTGTGAATAGCATGATGCTATTCTGCCTTCTGGTATTCCCTCTGTTGCTGGGTTAGCACAGCTAGCTCGTCCAGCTTATTGGAGATAGATCTTACGTTCCCAATAACAATGGATGGAAGGACAGGTCCATGTCGTCACTTCTTAGCTCACACCTGAGAACCAGCATGTCGTCCTCACCTCCTTCTCCTCACCTTGTGGGAAGACATCAGGCCTTACACCAGTTAGCATTGACATGCTACAGGCTGCTAACAGCTGAGTTCACATGTAAACAATGTGGCCATGGTTACATGTACGATCTCCAGACAAACACAGGAGAAAAATTAGTAAAAATATCACTGGTATGATATGAAATGATATAAGAATGAAGTTGTAGATCACTTACTATTGGGTCTTCAGTTGTTGATGAAACCAGCTTTCCAAATGTTCCTCATTTTACTACAGGCGTGAAGGCTAACAGTAGCCTCAAAATATCACTTTTGTGCTTAAATTTACATTTTATTCTTGAAATTACTTTCTGTTTATGTGTTCTGCCTTGATATCCTGCTAGAGTTCTTTGTTCCAGGCTGTAAATATGTTAATTTTAAAAAAGAATTTAACAGGGTTTCCTTGTTTATCATTCAACATTTTTCATCCATTGTGTTGAATATGGAGAGATGATATCATAACTCAGAGTCTGGCAACAACACAGCTATTCGCTATCACTGTGGGGATCCTTTCTGTTATGCTGTCAGACACTGAGAATTACGCTCTAAGCCTGTCAGGACAACAACAAGAAGCACTGAAGCTTGGACAATCCTCAAATCATTTTATTCCTTTCAGTCATTTGGACCTCTGTTTGTGAAGAAGGATCCAGCTTTAAGATACCCAAGGTTTCCTTAACTACCCTGATGGTGCTTTTCAAAGCAAGAAACATTCAAACTCACCCAGGGATGCCTTTTTTTAAAGTGATGATATAAAGTGAGCAGGTGTGTTATTCTAAAGATGAAATACCTTCTCAGCTTTCGCACATGTACAGTAAACTTATAAAACTAAATGAACACCAAAAGGAGGGTTTTTATTTTGTGGCAAACAGTCGACACTGAGAGAAAATCTGAAACTGAGTGAATAGATTCACGAGGGTCACCGGCTTTGTAATAATCATTGTCACATAATACTGTATCACTACTACTGTCACCACTGTCTGGAGCACTTTTTATAGATAACATTTTAACTACTGTCTGCAGCAGCATTTACACTGAATAATAAACATTCACATTCCTATTCCTCCCTGAAAGGTGATGAAAGACAAGATATTAAAAACTGAAAAGATCCCAAAGATTTTTACAAAATTTGCAAAAAAACATTAACTGTATTTATGTTTGGGTTTATGGTTTTGTTTCATATTAAATTGGAATATTTTATCCTCCCTCTGTTCAGGTTTCCCAAAAGACCAATTTGCAACAATAAACTTGAATTATCTTTGCCATGTTAGGCCCATAAGTTGCAGAGAATGACAGAAAATTCCTTAGTTCATGAAAACAAAGATCATCAAGATACAAAATGAGGTAAACAAAACATGAAATGTCATAAAAAGAAATAAATTAATCAGTGATGATTCAATGAATTTCCTGCCAATTCCCTAGTTTATTCAACAAAATGTTTATTGTCATTAGAGCAACTTGAAGTCATCCAAATTTAAGCAATGCACATGACTGATTTCTTATTTTTTATCTATTGCACTTCATAATGTTTGAGGAATTAAAGATAATTAAAGAAATCAAAGAAAGAAATGATGAAAATAGAGGCCACAGAAGCCGATATAGACTCAAGCCTCTTAAACACTGAGTCCTACTTTTCCCATAATGCAACTCAAAACTTTTATTACCAGACATCTACCAGCATGCACTGTTTAGCCTCCATTCTGTCCATTTTTAAGAAGTAACAAAACAAATACTTATATGACAACTGCCAGCTGATCAGTGGATGTTTTTACCTTTAACACTTTTCCTGCTTCATCTACATTTTGACTGTTTTTGTGTTGAGAGCACCTTTTGAAGTATCTTCATATTCTGTAAACATTAAAAAACACACAAACTGCCTTATGATCTCATCAATAACCAAGATTTGACTGTTGCCTTTTGTTTATGGTTTTGTTCTTGTAATTTTTTTTTTTTTTTTGCAGAGGCAAAAACGACTATTCAGAAACATTCATAGGTTTGTTATTAAACGACATTCAATGTTCACTTTATGACAGGACGATAACAGACAATTCTTGGTTTTTGCAAAATAAATGAATATTTTGTAAATGATTTCACAATCTTTTCAAGTTATCCTGCGTATAATACATGAAAAACATGAATATTTTACTTTGACTCATCATAATTTAAAAGCTGTTTCCACACTTTTCTCAAGCTGATATTGTGTAGTTTGACCTGATTCTAATCTGTTAACCTTTTTCTTCCTGGATATTTAGACTTTATGTGGTGGGCTTTGAGTGGGAGGTGGTTTTGCACCAAGTAGCATCAGGACTAGGATTTGATGGCAAGTGTGACAGGGATCGTAGCCTTTGTACATGGGGCGCCTGCTCCAGTCTGTTAACTTATCTTTGATATCATTTATATGATAATATATATAGCCTAATAAAAAACTTTATTTATATGGCACGTTTCAAAAGCAATAATGCTCTACAGAATGAAACAATCAGTAAAAGAAATAACAGAAGAAATACAATAAGAGTAAAAGAGAAATGTGGGGATCAAAAGAAAATACATTATATGAAAGGCTAAAAACCACCACCAAATAAAGGGAAGGACAACATCAGAAAAAAAATAAATAAACAAAAATAAACTAAACCACAAAAGATTCAAGATCCTGCCCATGTACTGTTAAAGAAAAACTTGAAAGTAAAATAAAAAAAAAATTTCAGTTGGAATCTCCAGTAAAAACACATTGATAAAAAATGTGTTGTTAAAAGAGATTTCGGAAAGATTTAAAAGATGAAAAACGAGAGATGACTTATAATTCAACTATTTTCCAGATTTTTGGTGAATAAGTCAACAACGTTACAGTGAAATGGCTTAAGTGTAGAAAGATTTGTCTTTATTGAGGCAACATGCAGATGTGACTCTCCAGGTCAGTCATTGGTCAGTCATTATCAGCCGGAATTCTCTAAGTAAGTCAGGAAAAAGAGGTAGAAAACATACTCTCAGAGACACATTCACACACACACACACACACACACACACACACACACACACACACACACACACACACACACACACACACACACACACACACACACACACACACACACACACACGATAAACATCGATTGGTCCCAGTGAAAGTAGCTAACAAATCAGACACATCCGGGTTATCTGTAGGAATGCAGCAGGTGAGGCTGTGGTTAAATACCTGCGGTGGGCGGAGCTTTAATCCAGTCTGACAGAAACAGTTCCCGACCTTTGAAACCAGTAGGGAGAGAGAGAGCGCAGAGGAGTGGGTCGGACCAGAATGGCCACGGATTTGTCCCAGGACTCGGTGCTCCAGTACCTTCGCAGCGGAGGAGGCTCGGTGAAAAATGCAGACCTGCTTCTGCACTTCAGGAGTTTCATCCGGGACCACGCGGACCGGGAGCGGAACCGGGAGCTCTTCAAGAAGTATGTCAACTCTGTTGCCACCGTGCAACAGCTCGACGGCGTCTCCTATGTTGTTCTGCGGAGGAAATTCAAAGGAAGAGTCCCAGGCGGAGGTGAAGGGGGCTCCGCCGGGCCACAGCGACCTACCACCGCGGTGAAAAGAGAGCCCTCCCCGGGGAACGCACGAGTGAGCCCAGCTTCGAGCGCGAACAAGCCTCGGCAGACACCTCAGCCCAGGGAAGTGACTACCTCCGCCCCTCAGGGAGGGAATGCAATGAAAACAGTCTTACCTGTGGCGGGTATAATGCTTAACAACAACAATGTGGAAACAAATTTCAACCTAAAACAACCAGAAATCAACAAACCAAGTCACCATGGAGGACCAGCAGAAGCTCAGACCATAAGTCTGTCACAGCCCTCTGCTCCGGATCAGAGCTCTAAAACCAGACACAATGACACGGGATTCTACCCTCCAGCTCCTGGCGTGACACCTGCTGTCCCTGCAGTCAGATATTATGGAGAAACCAGGCAGCAAATAGCTTTTCAGGAACCTCTCAGAGGGAGAGAAGCTGAGCGAAGGACCCCCAGCTTTCCAGAGCCTCCTGCCCAAGATTGGAACACTCAAATGGGGCAACATCAGGTGGGTTTTGTCCCCCCAGCGTCTGCTATAACACCTCCTGTCTCTGCAGTCGGACAACATGGAGAAACCAGACAGCCACTCCAAATCCAGGAACCCCTCAGAGGGAGGGAGGCAGAAGAGAAGACCCCTAGATTCTCCAAGCCACCTGCCCAAGACTGGAACACTAAAATGGGGCAAAATCAGGTGGGTTTTGTCCCCCCAGTCTCTACTATAACACCTGTGGTCTCTGCAGTCAGACAGCATGGGGAAACCAGGCAGCAAATACCAATCCAAGAGCCCCTCAGAGGGAGGGAGGCAGAAATGAGACCCCCTGATGTGTCAGTGCTTCCTGCCCCTGATCAGAGCTCTAAAAAGGGCCCACATGAGACGGGTTTTGGCCCCTCAGCACCTGTGATTTCTACAATTAGACCAAATGAAGAAACTGTCCAAGTACCTGATCCCCCCGATGAAGGAGAGGCCAGTCTACAGCCTGAGAGAGGTCTTCATCAGGAGCCTCCTCTTCCTCAGGTCAGTCTTAAATTTCAGGTTGCCCCACGACGCCGCCACAGACACAGGAAGAGCTACAAATCTGCTGTATCTTATGACGAGGATGAGAATGAAGAGGAAGAAGAGGAGGCCCCTATCAGAAGAGGTTCAGCAGGTGGAGAGTGGCCCTTGAGTGTTCCCCTGGGGACCATGGGGAAGGCCATCTCTGCCTCCTCGCCGTGCATCATAGACGTACCCTCTGTTGTCCCCTCGTCTTCATCAGAAAAAGGTCTCCCGAAGATTTATGTCCAGGATGTTGTAGAGGAAAGACTGCCCCCTAGAAGTGGTCCAGGTTGGAGATTGGAATCAGAGGCAGAGATAAGAGGACAGTGGGCAGGGACAGAATCAGAGCCTGGGTCCATCAGACATAGTTTGCCTCTGGAGGTGGAGCACTACGTTCAGCCATCACAGTCGGCGCCTTCCAAAGACGTTTATGGAGATCGACGATACTCACAGCCTGCGGGTGTCCACCTGGAACAGGGATGGGGGTTACAGCAAAGTCAAAGGGGGTCACTGTCATCAAGCACCAGCAACTTGTACGCCCCTTCATCTGACTCTGGTCTCGCCATCAGGGATGTTTCAATATCTGGTTCCTCTCGAGGATTGGGGTGGAATAGCAGCTTGGAGGATCTACGGAACAAAACAGGTACAACACAGTGATATTAGGACTTTTTGATTTTTGACAAAATCATGACACTAAATCCAGCAGTTGATTAGTATCCAGGGGGAAGGAATCACATGGTAACACATGGTTTGATAACACATACAAAGATAACTTATATAACTATATATAACAAGTTTCTTTATTTTTTTTCTTCTTTTATTTTCGGATAACTCTTTTATCCATTTATTTGCTACCATTTCTAATTTATTGCTCCACTCCTGTTGAAAGCGTTTCTGTTTTATCATGTTATTCTGTTTCACTTTAGTCTCGTTGACCTTTCCCTTAATGTTTTGTTCTTGCTTTGTTTGAACTCACCAGACTTTTCTCTGTCTGGCCTGACTGTTAAATATTTATTCTGTTGTCCTTGAGAGTTTCTGCCTAGCTTTGACTGTCGAAGCACTTTCCAAATACTGGATTCTAAAGGAACTTTGAAAATTATGATTACTATGATGATCAATTATGATTATTATTAAAATGACGATTGCTTTAAAGGGGAATTTAAAAAAAAGTGCATTAATACTTGTGTGAAAATTAAAACAGTTAAAGACAAACGAATTAGGAGATTAGAGACCAAATGAAAGTATTGAGGGTATTAGAATAATGAAAAAGCAAAACTTTTTATAGAACTAAAAAAAATATATATAATTCTGCAGTTGAATGAAAATAAATTATTTGAAAGAAAACTTACATCAGAGCAAGTCTTTCAAATTGATGTTTAAGTATTTTTGCCTGTAACTTAAGGTTAAGGTAAACAAATTAAGTTTGGTATTATTGTTGTGTTTCCTCATTTTTTGTCACAGCAGTTAATCATGTTTATTTATTCTTATATTACCAAATCAAACATTTAATACGGACGTTTTGAAAGAGGAGCAGGTTCAGCCTTGCTGAGGTTATATCATAACAAAGACCCAACATCAAGATAAGGATCCTTATCTCATCCTAAGCTAACATGAACAGAGCACTGCAGCATGAAGAAAATTACAAGGACAAACTTCCTGTTAACAGGCAGAAACCTCGAGCAGAACCAGACGACTGCAGAGACGAGGGTGTTGTTGGAGAGAAGTATAGCTGCAGAAAGAAAGAGAGATGAACAACAACAAATAACATTTACATCACCACAATGCTAACAAACTGATCTGATGATGATGATGAGACTTATATCAACAGTTGTAGCAACTTAAGCTTAGTGTAGGATCTGAATTTTTTGACTCCTTTACCGACTGCTGTAAAATCTACTTCATGTCTGCTGCAGAATCTCTCAGTTTCTCTTTCAGAAACCCCTGATAGGCCTTCTGCTGGGTTTTTATGTGCTCTTAAAGGCAACCTATGCTGGAAAAAAACAAATAACAGACATTAATATTCAAGACATTAATTATGTCTTTAAACCTCTTTTATATCATCAGGTCTCGAAGCAGGTGGAGCTCAGATCCAGGAGGTTCTCATACGTGCCCAAAGGACCAGAGCTGAGCCTTCAATGCTTCATGCTGGTACCAAAACCCAGGCTCCCTGGCATCACTCTACAGGCCACCTCCTTGATGACCAGGAGCCGATGACTCATTTGTCACCATTTTATCACTCCAGTGACCATCTTCATGTCAACCAGCAGTTTCCAGGCAAACCCTGGCACCTTTCCACAGGTTGGAGCTCAGAGCACTTGTTTGATCAGTGTTTTAGGAACTTAATCTTTTTTTTTTTTAGTGTAGAGGCTGTGATACAGAGAAATCAAATCTAACAAGAGACTTGAAATCTGACTTTATTTGATCATTATAACTTCTGCATGCTTCATTCCTCAGTAAGCTCTGGATTATTCTAGATCCTTTTGCATGACTGGACTTGGCTGCAGAGGCACAGCCTGTTACATACACGCTGTACAGAAAAAGCAGATCCACCCTCTCTGACTCTAACGGCTGTTTTTTAAAAATTTGTTGTTTGCTGCAGATGTCTGGGGGTTGTCTTTTGGTCATTTTTTCCTTGTACCAATGTCTCTGTTTCATGTTTCTCTGTCTTCTGTTAATGATAAAACAGGAAACACATCTGGAATAATATTCTTCCACCTTTCAGGTGATCTTGACGACCACCACGAAGCAGAGTTAAGTGAGGCCTCCAGCTCTTCACCAAAGCTGCGGCCACACTCAGGCATACCCAGGCGGCTCAGCAGCCATCTGAGGAGCAGGATGTGCCGCAGCATGGGAGCCGACCTGGACCAGCTCCAGCAGGAGGAGGCGAGAGGAGGCAGTGAAGCAGCCCGTCTGAACCGCCTCCACCTCATCTCCTCCTCGCTCAGCCTTCGGTATGATGTGTCTTCGTCCTCGCTGTCGTCTTGTTCCACGCCACCTCGCAGCCACAGCCTTGCCAGCCTGGCAGAGGTGGTGGAAGGGAGAGACAGGAAGAAGAGTCTCCCGTCCTCTTCTGCTTCTCCTCCTGAAGGCTCCGGTAGACAGGTGAGACTCACAGGTTGTGTCACTTTCCTTTTATCCCCTTCAAACCTGCCAATCAGTCTTAGTGTGGCTGTGCATGAAGGGAAAGTCTTGATCTTATTGACTGGATTCTGTTTTGTGAATTTGCACCAAACAAACCATAATGAAACAATTGAAATTCTGGCCTTTGCTTTTCTTTCTTTGACTTTCTTACAAACAAATCTATCACACTGACTTCTCTAAAAACAAGTGTAAGACATCATAGTTTCTGGTGGATTCAGAGATGAGAAGGTTTTTTTTGCTCCTGTCTGCAGTCACAGGTTCCTCTGGAGTCCAGGGAGCATGAATGGCTTGTTAAAGGGGCAGCAGGGACATGGCCAGACATCTACTCTCTGTTCAGAGAGGACTCAACTCTGCTCAACAAACGGGACTTCATCTCCGGCTTCACCGTGCTGCACTGGATCGCCAAACATGGAGACCACAGAGTCCTCAACACCTTATGGTATCAAGCTGATAGCAATTTTTTAGAGAGCTGTAGAGATGCACCTGCACTATATCTAATTATTCTCCAAATTGTTAGAACTAATTATCTTTTGAAAATGCTAGAAAATGTTTGAACAGGGCTCGAGTTAAAATGAGAGAAAGTTTCTTGAAAGTACCCTTTTAAATCCCCAAAATAAATTCTTGCTTTAAATCTATGCAACCCACATGCAGCAGTCAGAGTGAGGTTACGTTAGCTCTGCTTTGCAGATGACTGATAGGACATAACCAGGATTCACTAAGATTACACATCACGGACATATATCAGCACACCGACCTGCTAGTAGTGCTAAAATCAGCCGACTACCAAACTACAGTACAACTGACAAAGTCAGCTCTACGCAACTGCTGATATATACCTTATCTTAGCGCGTTGTATCTGGTAAAAAGTTGTCTTAAGCAAAGAAAATTTCTTTTGATCTGATCTCCATTCATTTCGAAAACTAAAATAAGCCTTACTAAAAGTGACGTCTTCACGACAGTGTGCGTGAGACTCCAGGCCTAAAGGTGGCGCTGCAGTTTATTTATAACAGATACCCCTCACAGCATCTTAAAGAAAAAGTAACACTTGTCAACATGCTGACTTAGCTAAAAGAGTACAAACAGCTTTACCTGAGATTAACTGCAGCACAAAAGCTTGTTTTCTTTTTTGTCTTGTAAAAAAAGCCAGTCCCTACAAATTACTTGCAACATCAGAGGACTCTTGAGAAACATTTTCAACAGCTGCTTTAGGACAGATCTGTTTTAATATTTTGTGACACTTAGCACTCATCTGCTGCCACCTGCTGTTTTCAGGTATGGAGTTCAGAAGGCAGGTATGGACTTCGACATTAACGCCAGGTCAACGTGTGGACACACCCCTCTCCACATCGCCGCCATCCATGGCCACAAGAACATCATGCGCCTGCTGGTCAGTAAGTTCAAGGCTAATCTGAAACTAAGGGACACGGCAGGGAAGAGGCCCTGGCAGTACCTGAGCAGCACCACTTCACCTGAAATCTTCCAGCTGCTGGGAGCTCCAGCAAAGGCTGCCTTCGGGGGTGAAGGTGGAGGAGTTGGGAGGTCGGAGTCTTTCTGGAAACCTGAGAAGCAGCATCAGCAGCGTCGAAGGCGAAGACATCACCTCTCGTCAGCTTCGTCAGCTGAGAGACCAACAAGCTTTTCAGCCAAAGTGAAGCGATCATCTTCCCTTGCTGCGTTCCTGAAACACAAATCACTACTACACTTTCACGGACATCAGTCAGATTCCTCCCTTTAAAAAGCTTTTATTCATTGATACAGCTCTTATTTTGTACACTTGGCATTAAGTTCCACAGAGACTGCCCTTCAGCAGCATAAACCTGAAAAGGTTGCAGATTTTTCTGTCATTTGATTGGTTTGGTGTTTGCAGAAATAACATCATGATGCAGACTTGTAATAAGTCAAGCTTCATCAGGTCTGTCCTAAAGACAAGAAGGAAAAACTTTTATTTTTAATTTGTTTTTATTTTTTTAAAAGGTCAGAGCATCATTTGAACACATCATCTGATGTATTTAAGGAACACAGGAAATTTTAAGGCTGATTGATCTTAGTGACATGTTGAGCAGATCAAAAATGTTTGATCTCAAACAGACTGCAAGCTGCTCTTGCGTGCACGTCCATTTTTAAGAGAAATAAACCACTCAGCACTTCAGATTTTAATTAGAAATTAACCAGAACAGTATAACAGGATCCACAAGTTAAAATAAAATCACTCCGTGTGCACAAAACTTCACTTGAACTTCTTTTTAAATCTTTTACTCGGATCTTTTTTTAAACAAGTCCCCTGAGCTGCAGAGGAACCAAAAACCCTCCGAACACCTTGGTTAAGATTTGAGGAAGTGAGAGCAAGTTTCTCACGGTGAGCTGACCTGTTGCCAACAGTAAGCATTTCATCTTTGTCATCTTCAATTTTAGCCTTTGCTGGATCCTGGATTAATACCCCCTCTTTACTGTCCAAAGCCTCTTAACCTACAAGTGTGTGGTCTTCTGAGTTTAAAAAGATTACAAAGGAGTTAAATCCTTTCAATCTAAAGACCTGGGCTCAGCACAAAAACCTGTAACAACAGGGAGTATCGGTGTGAAGAATTCAGACACACTATATCACCAAGACAGCCGAGAGGAGAGATATCTCAAAGCAGGAGGTGAATTGCTGCACTTTACCGAGCAGATCGGGCTTCAGAGAGGCTGTCTGAAGTCATTGTTGTGGGAGAGGAAGAAAAACAGAACAAGGTCAGAGTTTATGAGCCGCAGGACACAGAGAGCTTCAGTTTCAGTCTGCAGCTGTGATTCACTGCTGGAAACCGAGACGATACTGCAGCGTGTTGACAGCTTGGTACTACAGATCTGAACTTTGTCAATGGGACTGACACATTCCTCACATTGTTTTCCAAGAATCCATCATTCCACACTTTGGTTTTCTCATTTAAAGCCTGCTTTCAGGTACCGGTTGTTTGTAATAAACTCAAACTGTAATGACTTGGAATGTAGATATGTGCTTTTATCTCGTTATTTTGCCTTTTATTCAAAGTTTTATTCATGATTTCTGTCTTAGAGCATCATTTGAACAAACTGACACAAATGTAGTGATATGACCTTGATTTTAGTCTTTATTGACTCAAAAAGTACAGAAAGGAATATCAGACTGCTGTTGTAAGAGGTGAAATTGTGATGTTTTTCATATTTTGAGAACACATTTTAAACTTATAAGTTGGATGAAACGCCAGGCTGCCCTGAATCAAACGAGAATTTAACGATCAGCATGAGATTTGCTCAAAACAGGACATCATCAGTTTGTGCATCTCATTAAAGGGGAAAATTTGTCTCATTTTGTCAAGAGAGGAACACAACTTTGTTGCATGGCAACAGTGAAGGGGGCTTCTGGAATGTTGGGGGAGCTGTAAAGATAAAGTAGCTGAGATGAAGTGTTTCAGACAGAGACTGAAGTAAGAGGTGGTGAAGACACTAGTCTGAGATAAGAGTCGTTTGAATCATACAAAGCTCCATAAAGCTTTCAGGGGGACAGCATAAGGCCTTAGAAGTAGGACTATGTTAACGCTTGAAATGTAACAACAACCAAATAATAACCAGCAAATAATAACAACCAAGTAATAAAACATGAAATTTAAGTCACCCAAAATTTAACGAAAGTGCTGAGTCGGAAATGTAATAACTTTTTGCCCAAAATGTAACAACTTGTAACGTTATGGGTTTATTACATTTTTTTTTAATTACATTTTGGGTTGTTGTTACATATTTGGCTCTAACAGACCACTAACAAATTTTAAAAGGCCTCAAATTAGCATTGTAAAAAAACAAAGTTGTGGCATTAAACAGCAACAAAGACCATTTTATAAGACTGTTTTAGAAGTCGGTCTGCTGAAGTTGCTCATTAGACTGTCTTCAAAGCAGACTCCGTGTCTTGCACAATAATTTCAAAGTCCTGACGATTTTATGACAATGTGGTGCTGATGAGCCCAAAGATAAAGCATCAGTTTGTTTAACCCATACTAAAGTATAACCTCACAAGGTGCTCCACATTCCTTGGTTTAGGGTTAGGTCTTGTTGCTGCTCTGACAGTCCTCTTTAAAGTGAGAGATAAAAAGAGTGAAAAATCCCTTATCAAAATGCATCCAGTAGAGGTTTACTGTCCTCTCTTAATGTACCAGACGACATACTGGAGAGGATCTTTTTTGAAAACTAGTCATTTAACCTGAGTCTGATGGCACATAACTTGAAACGGCGTTATCAGCAGGATTTGCCCTCAAACGGTTACATCAGGTCCCAAATTCTTTTTTCCTCTAAACCACAAAACAGGACCCAATGTTTCCAAATACCCCTTCTTTCTAAGCAGTGTTGGCAAACTCGTGTAAAGTATTAAGCTTTTAGAATACTTTAGAAAACTGAATTGATCCACCACCTTCTGTCCCTTTAGAAGCCTTATTCTTTCAGCTGTCCTTGTTTCTGAGTTCACTCTCTTTGAGCACACAGTCCTGTTGCTGTCATGCTGGCTTTCCTCTGTATGCTCGGCTTGTTCTTCTCTGAAACATTATTACTGCATGGTTGTGTGGTGCATTCAAGTGCTGCTAGGATATCTCATATTTCCATTTTTTGTTGGAATCTGAAGCTTTTTAGGACACATAAGCTCTGTTTATTTTTATATACGCCACTATATTAATCCTTTATATGTGAACAACACGAATCTACCATTGGCTGTGAAAGAGACAACATGCTGCCTTAAAGAAAGGAGATCAACAAGTGGTCCAGGAATTTGAAAAACTATTGTATAACAGGATTACAAATAAGCTGGGTTAATTAGTGTTTTCTTGCAATACTCATCACCAGGGTCAACACACATGTAAATGTGTAAAAGTGTTACTATTTTATTGAACAATAGAGATTAATTTAACCTTTATTTAACCTGATAAAACCCAGATAACCAGACAAACGTGTATGTATTTCTGGTACCACGGTCCCAACTGAGCATTCATTTAAACTTTAAAACCAGAGGTCTTTAATATTTTTCAGACTGGGTCCCCTGTTGAAGACCTCTGCTTTAAACTGAGGCGTCAGGTTTTTAGTAAATTCTATTCTTTCAAAGGCCAGGAAGGGGAGACTCTATGTGTTGCAGAAAGACGTCAGATTTCAAAGAAATCTATTTGAAAATGAGCAAACCTGAGTCTGGACAAATATTACCCCAGTTTAATTTTCATTGGTGAGTTTCAGGTCTTTTTTTTTTTTTTTTTTTTTTTACATTTTCAGGTCTTTTTAAAATTTAGCTGATCTCTTAGCCAACTCTCTTAACTTGGGGACACAGGAGGGTTTGCTGTAGTAAAGCAGATAAATTCTAAGGGGTCCATTTTTTTGCTGGCCAAAATTAGCGTCTAAATTAAAATCGCTGTTAAAAGTGACTATGGTCTCAACTTGCTAACCAAGCTAGCATTAGCATGTCTGCTAACCCTGATTTTTAGGCTCCACCTACACTTCACATATGATCACTACTGGCTCTGAAAAGCCAAGGTGGTGATAGCCAAAATACCAAACTTGCCTAGATATGAGTGTTGTCAAGTAACATTTTACGGCCAGGTGTTGTGAGTAGAAGCCACTGCTAATTGGTGCCAAAAACGTATTACTACAGTATAACAGCTATTCAAACAGGAACAAAGACTCCATGTGTGGCCTGTCAGCACATAAGTGTGGTAGCATACCTGCCTAGTTATCAATGCACTGTGCAATATAATTTGGGCAGTATTTACATATAGCTGTCTGAGCACAGCTAAAAAAATTGAGTTCAGAGACTGGGTTAGAAAAGTAGCTCTAGCTCCTGTTAAAGACCAACCTCGTTATTATACACACCTAACAACTTTGTGCTTCATTTTTCAGCCCTGGAAATTGCTTCTTGATTAGCCTCAAAAACTTCTTTCCAAGTCATCAGTCAGTGAAATGGGCAAGTGTTCAAATTTGAGCCCTTTATACATATATTGAGGCGCACTCACTTTTTTTTCCCCTAACTGTGAACGTACTGACTTTCAGTGTTCACTTTTACACATTACTTGGGGCTCTATGTGGGCTTACACACTTTTGGAGCTACCGTCCAGAGGCTACTTGAGGAACTGCAGTTCCTGGAACCCCTCTTCCAGCCCTGACCGTTGAACTTCTTGTTAACTCTTCATGTCTTTCAGTACATGTATGGTAAAACCTGAGGACATGCACAGCAGTTTTCAGGTCTCTTTGTTTATATGTAATTTTCCCTCAGGGATCAATAAAGGATATCTGATCTGATCTGATAGTCAGCTTAGTATGGAGATTGGATGTAAATAGATATGAACTTTACCACTTCAGTGTCATGTAGTTTCATAGAGTTGTGTTCAGCAGGTTTCAAATACCTCCGTGTTTTGTTTTTGGTAGTATCAAACTAGTACCAACATGTTTAATCTGTGTGGGGAAACACCGAGGGCTGAAGGACGTGCTTTCACATGACTGAGTGTGCAGTGCTGTACTGTGAGAATCAGTTGCAGACTGGTCCTGTGAATGGTGGTTTTTGTTTGAACGAGCTCACCAAGGTTTGTTTACTCTCTCCTTAAAAGCTACAAGACTGATTTAAAGATGTTAAAGTTTTACATTTGTTGAACAAAATACAGGATTGTGAGGATAGTGCTTTAGAACAATATTGCAGAATAGAAAGGCCAAACAAGTCAAGCACAGAACCTCTTTTGACCAACGGAACAACAGTTTTTTAGCCATAAAAAACAATTTCTACCTAAGTCATAAAACAACAATTAAGACTTATAATACTTTTTAAGGCCCTTAATTTTCCCAAAATTGAATTATCTACTTTTAATACTTTTTAAGACCCCGCAGACACCCTGTAAGTATTGGGGTCACAATTAATCATGTCGATCTCCATGGACTGATACCCAAAAGTACATTTTCTTCTTTTCATTTTTTTTTTCAAAATTCATTCAATTTCAAACAAGGTTTGGTATAGAAAACTGCACATCTTGTTCCTCTGACTTGCATGTTTGATCTCATACCTGATCCACCTACAAGTCTTGTCATATCCATCCATTTCCTAAACATTACTAAAATGTAAAATGTAACATGTTCGTGTGATACAGTGAAGACAAAGCACTCAGTCAGTTTTTCATTCTCTTATCTCTTTATTTATTGTGTTGCATTCAGGGACCTGAAGCAGCCACCAGCAGCTCCTACAGCAGGAACAACAGAGCTTTTTGCAGGAATAAAAATATACTAAACAGAACTCCAAGAGATTAAACCAGCGTGTTGTTTTAGTTAATTCTGAGCATCCAAGTGAAGATTGTCGTATTACTGTTTCTGAGCTTGAGATAATTAAACTTACTCCGGGTTGTTTCATCACACTGGAGTGCCAATACTTAGACTCCCTCTGGATATTTAGTAGTATAGTACTCCATGTCCTGCAGGAATTTTGGCTGCTCATGTTTCCATCAGATGAGTGAAACAAGAAGTAACAGACAACAGTGAATGTATTTTAGAAATTTGTAAGAGCTAGTATGGTAACTAATCATTTCGTTGATTTTGGCTCTACCAACAATAAGACCTCATTGACAGCCAATATTTCTGCAGGCTCTGAAGGTGTACAAAACAACATGAGAAGTTCATTTCAGTCAAGCTGTGACAACACGCTGAGAAGGAAAAGGGAAGAACAGAGGGATTCATGGGAGGGGATTTTATATTAGCATCTTCTGTTAATCAAATTACACTTTACTTACAAAGAAAAACATTTTCTGTCTGGACAAATATTACAGATCATTGTCTACAGAGCAACATTCATATATTAGAGGTTATAAATAGAGATGAAAACATGCAGAGTGCAGGATAGAGGGGACGAAGATGGAATCAAAACAAACATAAAAAATGGAAGAGGTAAAGATGTGAAAAACAAATATAAGTTGACAAACAGAGAAAATGAGACATTACATGGTCAAGGAGTCAATTCTAGGTTTCTGAAGGTTTTTTTTTAAGTTTTTTTTTGTACTATTTGTGTTTGTGTTTAACAGATATAATCAATAAGATAGTAGCAGCACGTTTTTTAGTTTTTGAATGTTTAAATTTTTTTGGGGCTCTGTTTTCCATCTGCAGAGGTTGGAAGCGGCTGACCTCAGGAACGCTGAACACCGAAACAAAAATCAACCTCACCACTGAAACCTGCTTATCCCTGTTTTACTCTTTGTTTAATAGCAACAATTCCCTCAAGCAACTCTGATGGGCAACATTTCCAGAGGAGCTGCCTTTATATTGCTTTACGCAACTGAGAACACTGAGCACGAGCTTTCTATTTCATTGTTATCTGTTGCTGGAGGAGTTGCCCATCATTGTTGCAGGAAACGCAGAGTTGGTGACACTGTTTGAATCTTTTATTTTGAGGTCTTTACTTTGAAAGTAAAAACAGAAGATGGTGTCAGTGTGGAAGTGGTTTTTGCTCGGGTTTGGTCTCTAGGAGGCACTGACTGGCTGCAGAGGCGGGCAGGGGGAGGAGCTGCCTTCCTGTCGAGATAACAGGACACTACAGACAGCCAGACCTCCACCTTCTCCTTCTCCACCTCCCGTTGCTATGGCCCCCAAAGCAGGTGTCGCCCCCTCCTGGACGGTTGTGGTGGTGATGTCTTCGTTGTAGAGTCGTTTGATGCAGTCAGAGAAATCATCCACCTCCATCTCCTCCACCTGGACACAAGTTAAGACTCAGGATGTTATTCTCAAATTTTGTATGTCACACAAAATAACAATACCAAAGACTTTTAAAAAGTAAAGATTGTACACCCTCTTAAACCTCAAGACATTTGAGCCATGGATGTGTAGCCAAGCCTCGTTATCTTGGAGGATCACCTTTTACAAAACTATGCCTTGATTCCCATGGGAATTTTTCGAGGCCGTACTCAGTACTCCAAAACATTGACAACATGACAGCTCCCCAAAAGTAAAGCTGTGACTCCTGGAGCTTCCTCTATTGACAGTCTAGTTCTTAAGGACTCTTCTTTCCATGACCACAGATAGGACAGGAGTGACACTAAAATTATCCAAATGTACTTCAAATAATATTTTTCTCAAACATGGTTTCCTCGTGTAGTACAAGTATACTCCAACTGATCATTTTTCAACAGAACATTTTATTTATTAGGTATAAGACAATGTGAAAAAGGGTATATGCCATGATTGACAGCTCTGTTGACAAACAAGGCTCCTGTAGTGCTATGAGCACGAATTACTGGAGTAGAGGAGGAACAGTGAGAAAAAAAGAAAACACCAAAACATGAGTCAACTAATACAAGACTGTTCTCACACTCCAAGTTCTGGTTATTGGAGGAGAAGTCGAGAGTCTAGCTCCACGAAACAAGCCAATCTTTACTTTAAAGACGAGGGATGGGTACTGAAAACCAGTTCCTTTTAAGAATTGATAAGAAGTGTTTCAATCCATCAAGATCATTAGCTTTTATGCTTAATGAATCTCTTATGGATTCTTTACGTTACATCCGAGCAGCCAGACCAGTTGGCTTTTCCCCACACAAAGAAATACAATACAGTACAACAGAGGTGGAAACAAGTCACCCACCCTACAAATACAGTTAGGTAGGGCCATAATACAAGCACTGATAGCATTACATGCTAGTAAACTTTTAGCAAAGGAACTTACTTCCTCCCTTTCATTGTAAAGTTGATGACAGCTGGGGAATACCCCTGTGTTAACACCTTATATTGATAGAAAGCCGATCTGTTTGTTCTCAATCCATGGTCCGTGACATTTTAGGAAACAGAAAGAGATGGTCAAAAAAAACCCAGCAGCGTTCACATCTCAATATTTACACCAGTTATTTTCCTCTGCTCGATTGCGGTCAATATTGCTGAATGTCAGCCTGAAAACTGGTCTTTTTTTTTTTGTTTTGACATATCAGTAACTCTTTTCTTGCCTTTATGTTGAAGCTTTTATCCATATCTATGTTATAGTCTCTGAATCTTTAAGAAGGGCATAACTGCTAAATCTTCAATACATTGCCTCCCTTTTTATTTTATTTCTATATTTCTATATAGAGAAATGGTGTTACCTTGCGTTTGGAGGAGGACTTGCAGCGCAGTACGACTTTCTGCAGGCGGTTAAGATGATGGAGGTTTTTGGGTGGCGAGAGTAGCGCTGGGATGTCAGAGGAGGAGGCAGGTGTTAACTGCTCTGGAGGAGCGTGGTCCCTGGAAGACTCGGTGGAGTTGATGATCCCTGTAAACAAATAAAAAATTACAGATAAACTTACAGTAATATTCTTCAACACATGCCAACAGACTGTGATATGTGCACTCTGTGGATCTTCCCTTTAAACATACCCAGTGAGTAGCAGTGGAGTGAGGGGTCCTTGTCTGGAGGCTGCGGGGTGGTCTGGCTCTGCAGGGGTTGGTAGATGTAGACAGTGTTTGGAGGCAGGGAAGCTTTCGGTGTGGACAGACTACGAGCCACCAGCTCTCGACTTCGTATCAGTTCTGAGCTGTCAAACTAGGACAGAAGAAGAGAAGAAGACAGGTATGAATAAAATGAAATGAATATGAAAAACACCAATAATTCTGTGTGAAAACCTGGACTAAACAATACTTTAGGGCAAAACTGAATTTCTGGTCAGTAGTGAGTCACCAAATGGAGAAACGTGTGAGTTATTTGAGTCAAAACTCCCTGATATCACAAAAAGAAGCACGGCTTAATTGGTTTATAACTTCTCCAAATCTTTGGTTTAGTGCTACATGGAATTCAACTGCTTTTAAGGAACTATGTTTAATGTTTCAGGAGTTTCCCCTTTGCTTGTTGCTTTGTTTTTTGATAATAGCTTAATGTGACTTTGACTCCACTTCTGAAAGAAAGCAGATCGTGTTTGTTACCTGAGCCTTCCTCAGCAGGTCGATGGTGAGGGCCAGCCAGTCAGGACAACAGGTCTCCAGCTCCAGAGTGATGAGGGCCAAGGCCAGCATGGATCCTCTCAGCTACAGGAACACACAAGGGACAAACTTAATGACTCTCAGACAACTGCAGCAGAGCAGAAAAATCCATCCGGATAAAGCGAGGATGTGCGTGTACCTGTATGAGTGTGTGGTCGGCCAGACAATGGTAGAGTCGTCGTGTGAGCATGGAGAGGTGCTGGGAGCGGTTCAGACGCAACATTGAGTCCAAAAACCCAGAACGACACGACATCACCATTGCATGGAACTATACGGGAGGAGGAAGAGAAACATACATTAATGAGTCTTATCTGTTTCTGATGTTCATTAACTAACAGAAACTCAGTTTTTACCAAAAAAAATTAGTTTGTTTCAAAATAAACCCCAGATTAAAATCCAACATGAACTGGCATGGTCTGGCATGGTATAGAAGGTCTGCAGTGACTGTGTTCTACCACTAGATGGCACTGGTTCAACTTGTTTAAATTTACAGATACAGACACTTAGCTAGACTTTTTTGTGCAAGTGTATAAAAAGAAGGAGAGTCGTACTATGTGCAGGAAGTCCAGTGCCGTGGCAGTGTGCAGATCCCAGTTCAGTTTGTCCAGGATGATCCGCTCCATCCTCAGGATCTCCGACGGGGAACAGCCACAGCTGCTGGAGACAACCAGCTCCTTCAGAGAGGGTACACACTGAGAGAGACACACACACAGACAGGGTATGTTCATCAGTACAGCCAAGTTAACTGCACGACCGTCTATCTGACTGTCCCTCACTACAATCTTACTTTAACACAGACTCAATAAATTTGCTGCTTGTCATGTGCTCATTAAAAAACAAAGGTGAAAATATGAGCTTTAATGGGTGGCGATTCTTGATTAGTTTCCATAACTATCTTTCTTTTAAAAGGGTCACTTGAAAGTAGTATTCACAGTGACAGAGGTTATACATTACACAACCTTTAATCAGAAGGAATCCTCTCTGTAATCTCAAAACTAAAGCCTCAGGAAGAAAGGGGATTAAAACAACAACAAATAATCTTCAAATAGAAGTTTCATCAATGACTGAAATTTTTAAAAAGCAAATATTAAAGGATCTCCCTACATGAGCACTTAAGAGTTTAAACTGTGTTTAATTTCTCTCTTTTAAAGTTTGATGTTGAGGGAGGAGATTGAAACTTTGCTTGCTTTGACAAAATCATCAGTGCATGAAAAATCAGGTACAGAAGTTGTTTAATCAATGTGTGGGTGTTACTTCCTGATATATGAGTGTGTGTGTTTGTGTGTGTGTTCACCTCATCCTCCTCACAGGTCTTGGCAGCTAAGAAGAAGCAAGCGATGGCGATGCAACGAAGGTACTTTGGACGGGCCTGAGGACAAACAAACAAAGAATGATCTTCTCAATCAAACTGCAGTTTGACACCAGAGATAACAAACCTCAAGATGCTGGACTCATTTCTGATCACTTCACTGTTTCATGGAGCCATTGTTGACTAAATTTTTGTAGTTCATTAGCTTCTTAGTTTGACCAAATCAGCTCTCATTATGTAAGCTGTTATTACCTAGCTTCTTCACACTTAAGTGACAAATTATGTTAAAGAAGTTTGAATTTCAGAGAAAATCAAGGTAAAGATGTGACATTCTGGCCACAAAAAGTCAGAAAGTTAGATGTAGATCACTTATTTAATGCCATTAAAGTAACTCTTACTCAATGTTCCAACTTCATGTGCAGCAAAGCAGCACAAATCAATGCCCCTTCTGACACCATGGTTGATCAATATTGCCTACAGAGCGTTTCTTTCAGAATATTCCCAACAAATCAGCATTTTGTAGCTGGAGAGAGAAAAGACGACTGAGTCAGCAGTCTGCTCTTTTCTTCAACAGAGACTTCTTCAGAGTTTTCCTGTGGTTAACTTTCACAATTTTTCTTTTAATTTAACTTCATTTGTGCAGGATATTTTGAAGTTTTCATTCTTCTGTAGAGGCTTGTAATGTGCTTTAGACATAAAGTAAACAACATGTATCTTTTGTGGCATAACACCAGAGAGGAAGAAGGGGGCAGTAGGAATAGAAGATGTTGGACTTCTGACTTTCTTGACTCTATTTCCTGTAAAGATCTTGGACACTGAGCATATTTCACCAAGTACCAAAGCTGTGACTCCAGTTGACACTGTGCCTTATCTGACGTACTTTAAGGTCAGCTCCTGATAAATCTGAGAACATTTCATTCCTCTACTAAAACTCTGACTCCCTGTCTGTGGAGCAGAACGTTGTCCTGACCTGACACAGAAATAACTGTTCCTGTGTACTTCAGACCGTCAGCTGCGAGACAGACAGCTGCAAGGATATCCTGGTAATCACAGTGGGAATCAAAAACGTTTAAAGAAGTTCCCACTGATTAAGTTACAATACCTGACCTCACAAAACCCCTCACAACAAACTGGGATCTGGTGAGCGCTTCTGTTCTCACTCAGGGTTCCTGCACACTTTGACACGCAAGACAGTTTTTAGACCTAACAGAAGAAAGATAAATACTTCTGTGTTATTTATTTATTTATACAGCTGTATCATATTCGGTTGTAAGGACTATCAGCTATGCTATAAGCAAAGTTCAAAGGCTGTTTTAAATACTGTAATATCATAATCAGTCCTGACTGCTGGCTTGTGCTGGTGGATAGTCCTTCTCCTGTACTTTACTTTGCCCAGAGTAAATAAAGTTTCCTCTGAACATAAGGAAATGATGCAGTCAAACCAAACTGATATTGGCTATCAAATAGAGGAGGAGAGAAATCTTGTTACTTCACAACATAAAACATACTTCAGATGTGAATAGGGATGGGTACCTTTCACATTTGAACACATTTAAAAATACCGCAGTCCTCTCAAGATTGACTTCTCAAGTCCCCTAAATTTAAGATATAAGACATCTGAAAACTTTTAAAGGATCCATCTATAGGAACCCTGTACCCTGTCATTTCTTCTCTTAAGGTTTAAAGCTTGAAGAGCTTCAAGGCTCTGGTGTAAGTTAAAATGAATGTTTTTTGTTTACTTTTTTTATTCACCTGTGTATTTCCAATTATAAAAAAGTAAATAAATAAATAATAATAATAATAATAATAATAATAATAATAATAATAATAATAATAATAATAATAATAATAATAATTATTATTATTATTATTATTATTATTATTATTATTATTTATTTTCTAAATCTTTTTTGGGGTGTTTTTTTATTTAAAAAGTGTTACTATTGATGTATTTGTTTATGATTTTTGTTTGTGGTGAGAAACAAAGTTTTCCTCTCCAGATAAACCTGAGATTAAGGAAAGCAGCTCCAAACAATCAGCGTCAGTATTAAAGCACTAAAGGAAATATGTTTACCTTGATGGGAGCCAGGAAGCGGTCCAGGATGCTAACAGCTAACACCAAGGTCTCTGGGTACAGCTGCAGTCTGCCATGGAGCTCTGTCAACCAGCGCACGACCTCGTCCCGCTGGGCCGGGGAGATATCTGTATCCTTCAACAAACAAACAAACAAGGTTCAACATGGGCAGCTTCATGTCTTTAAGCCATTTGGGCTAACTGCTAAAGCTAACGAGGCAAGAAGCCTTTAATGGGCTTGTTGTGCTACAGCAGGACATTGTCACAGTTTGCTGACAAAAAAAAAACGGATTCCACTGCAGCAGGTTTTCTATATAGAGCTATTATGTTTTGTGTGGTTATTATGAAACATTAAGGTGCGTGCCCTGTGATTGGAAAAAAAGGTTTTATTTTCCTGAGGAGAAAACTTTAAAAAGGCTGTTTGTTTTGTTTAGAGCACAGAACAAAAAGACTCAAGTTTTCCCGTAAAATAAACGACGCATTTTATAAGCTTGACTTTTTTGGCCAAGTGAATACATCAATGATGACACAGAAACGACCCTCTTAAAAATGAAAATCCAACCAACAGTCGACCGTGAAGCAGAACTGAGGACACAGTGAGGATACAGAGAACACAGGAGAAACTATTTCTGGAAAAAGACAACAATGGGAACAACAAAAAAAGGCCCTGAGGAGCTCATTTTCTCTTGGCCTGATGTTTTCAATAGATGACAATTCACTTTGAGATGTTTCATTGGACCTGAGTCGGACATAAAGAATGATTACTTCCTCCACAACCAGAACAAAGCTCATCCAGAAACAGGCCAAGAGTCCTGGGCTTTCACACCACTTGACAGCTGATGTACGGCACAGGAGCTGGCAGTCCGACCTCAGGCGCCCTCTTAATGAAAATATTATCAATACAGAATGGCTGTTACATAACTTGTTCATCTAAAGAGCTCAGCTTGTTTATCCCGCACGGATGAAATCCTCCTTGTCATGAAACTTCAGACGGTGCAACAGATTAAGACTTAGACTAGAGGTACTCCCTGTACAGACTCTGCAATAAAACAATAAATAGTTGTTTTAGAGCTATGATGTAACAACTACTTTGACAATTATGAAAATGTGAAACTATGTAAATTTGTAAATAGTAGCACCATATGAAAAATATAAAATAAAAAAATCTTACAACTAAACAAATAAACAAATAAATTAAACCCTGACTTGAGAAAATTAGGTGTTGATAACCAATCATCTTTAACCAAACTCTACACCAGTGGAATTGAAGTAGCACATAAGTCTCTTTGGAATGAGCACCTGGAGAATCACTTTACCAAACTCCATCAGGTTGGGTGGGCATTCCTACTTTTGGTGAGTAATTTGTCAGTTTATTGCTCAAAGGCATTTACCACGGTGAGAGATAACAGATGTAGTGGCTGCTTTGCAAAGTCAATTATCAGCATCCCATCTATTTAAGCTTTTTAGATTTAGTTATCATAATCTTTGCACAATTCAAATGATTTAAAGGGATGGTTCAGTTTTTTTGAAGTGGGGTTGTATGCGCTCTATGTGACCACTAAGGACATTAGATACAGTAGAAAGTTGTCTCCTCTCCCTCAGTAAGACACAAATTGTAATCGATGGTGACAAGGAAATAGGCGCTAACAGGGAGAGACGGTACCAAATTCAAAGGCTATTTTCTCTGCCTACAAGAACTAAAATCAAAAAGTAATACCACAGTTTAAGAGTACGCTACATAAAATATTTTTTAAGTGCATTAAGTCTTCGGAAGTATAAACATTTACCCGGACCTAACTTACTGGTCATGTATCCTTCCGCACAGGGCTAGTGCGCTCCGTCCCCCCTCCTCCTTTCAGCTGTAGGGAATGTAAACAAGCTATGCTACAGGCGCCGGTTGTAGCCTCATGACAGTTTGATCAAGTATCGTAATTCTTTTGTTTGTACTCTAAGGATTGTGAGGCAGCGTAGGAAATTCAAAATGAGTGACTATGACAGCGACAACAAAGTTCCATTCCGGATACCTGTATGAACCGGAGTACACAGAAGAAGAGCAGATGACGACTGAAAGGAATAGGATTTTAGTTCTTGTAGGCAGAGAAAATAGCCTTTGAATCTGGTAGGAGATTCCTACACACTCTCTGGTTTGGGGATCTTAAAAACATGATCAGGCAAACATGGCATGCTGATTCATGGCGCAGACACCTACCGACCTATGCCTAAAGGTGCTGATGATCAGGCACCTGATTGTCAGAGCCTCGTAGTACCAGAAGCTCAAAACAACAGTCAGTTTGTCATTTTTTCATGGTGCAATCCGCATAGCACTGCTGCTCACCCTCACAAATACATGTACTTTACAAATGAGCCACCAAAAGAGAAATAAACAATGTTTTCTGAAAACTCTGGCCAAAGTGAAGATTTTGGAAAACTCCGGTTTCATGGTTTCGTGTAGACGATGGGAAACAGAGTTTACAGTCCTTCAACATCACAGCTGAATGACAAGGGCTCATTCTGATTGGCTGGCAGGGGTTCTAAGTCTGAAAACACTGCCAAATATGGAATTGAAAGGCCTTGGGCCACACTTATCAGCGGATTCGCCTGCTGCGTGTGGACGGAAGTATTTTTTTTAAAAATGAGGGGGCGACAAAGAATAATCCACCAAACACAGCTTGCATTATTTTTGTACTTTGTTTGCTGATATTTCTTTAACGACAATTTAACAATTGAAAAACTCTCCCTGCGATTAACAATGACCCTGCTGCTCAGAAAAGGAAGATATTTAAGTTTAATGATATTTAGTGTTTCTTAAAGCTTCTTTTAAGGTCATGTTAACACATCCTTGCACTGTTCTACCAAAAAAACATGTTTTTACAAACCCACAGAACTTTCATATGATACAAAGCTACAAATTAGAAGTAACGCTGAAATAAAATACTACTTTGCTGATTATAACTGTGTCAGTTTTCTCACTTGACATCAAGAATATGGTTAATCTAAATTAAAAGACTTGTTAATTCAAATTTCCTGGGGGCTAGTACAGTTTAAAATACACTTGCTTCATGAGTCCTTTTTGTAGTTTAATTGTATCTTTTCTTTGCTCAGTCCCAAAGAGAGCTGAAAGCCCGAGCTCAGTGAGTTCAGCGTGTGTAACTCTTGACTCTCAGGAAGGGTCAGAGGTCAGAAGGTTGCTGACCTTCCAGCAAAAAACTTTGCAGCCTGACACTGCTCAGCCTCTAAGCTCTTTACTGTCCAAACTAAAAACAACTGACCCACTTCAGTTTCCCAAAATGACAAACTCTGTCAACGTCACATTTTCATCTCGACCACTTCTTCAGGTAGGAGAGAAAGAGACATGCTCTTGATGTCTTTCCATATGAGTCACTTGTCCCCGCTTTTTCAGAGGGGGGGTAAAGAGGCCTGAGAGTTCATTGGGTATGTTTTACAAGTTCAGGATAACTGGAGCACACCCCAACATTAGTCTTTTTTAGGTTTACTGCAGTTAGCCTGTTCATACATCTTACCCAGCCCAATGTTGGCATGATCACACCAGAAGAGGTGGGAGCTATCGCTTCATAAGGCTGGCAGGGGTTGCCTTCCTGAAGCCGTTCTGTCTGGCTTCATTATCTACCCCAGAACTGTGGCTGAGCTCATTTTCCTACCACTTCCAACTTCTTAAAGTGATACTCCGGGATGGAACACGTTGGGTCCTATCACAAGGTTTAGGGCAGAAATTACCTCTACAACAGTGTTTTTGTGCAGCAGAAGCCCAGAGCGCTCACACCAAACACCCCTTTCCTGCTCCTCTGCACTCAGACGGGGCCAATTTTTACTTGACCAGAAACACAAATAAACAGACTCCCACCGAAAAAATCAGATATTGGTCTGCATTCACGCTTTAGTTAGAGAATTTCCAGCGCGTTACTTTCACACAAAAACACTGCTAAATAAGGCTCTAATTCTCATCCTGTCGTAAAACAGAGCTACCTCCACTGCAGAGCCACAGCTGGCTACGAGGTGCTCGCCGCTTAGTGTATCAGTCCAGGCGCGTGGCGTGCCAGATATAAACAAACGCAGGTAGTCTGCCAGGACGAAGAGACATGATGAGAACTAGAGCCTTATTTAGCGGTAATATTGTGTGAAAGTAATGCACTGAAAATTCTCTAAATAAAGCGTGAATGCAGACAGATATCAGATTTTTTCTGTGGGAGTCCGTTTATTTGTGTTTTTGGTCAAGTAAAAAATGGCCCCGTCTGAGTGCAGAGGAAACCGGCAGAGGAGCAGGGAGGGGGTGTTTGGTGGGAGCGCCCTGGGCTTCTGCTGCACAAAATCACTGCTGTAGGGGTAATTTCTGCTCTAAACCTTGTGATAGTACCCAACTTGTTCCATCCCAGAGTATCACTTTAAGGCTAACTGGTGGACAGTTTAAATAAATCTTTGCCTGGTCAGGTCACCAGTTTCCTGTTTCATCGCCTGTCTATCAGTTTCTGGTGATATGTGGTGGTCACTGCATTTAGAATTGCCGGGGTGCACACACATATTGAGGTTGTGTTGTGATTTAACTTCAGTGGATGAGCTGAAGTAATCCCATGGTATCAAAGTAATGAGGAAGAGCAGGAGAATCTCCGGCTGATGGTGCTTCATGATCAAATAATTTCATTGCTTGGCTGAAAAATTCAGCCTTGACGGTTAATCCACGTTAAATGCCTTACATGCAGAACTGGATTCTACCCAGCAACACTGTTTATATTTTTATAGCTATGAGGAGGCTGTCTGTGTCTTTGATCATTTACGCCAGTCAACATGTCTGATAACTAGGCAAAAGGTGCTGATATCTTAGTTAGTGCCTGTTATAACCATAAACAAAACAAAACTACTGATAGACTGGTCCAGGGCCAGACAGAGCACTGTTTGTTTTTCTGTCAGGGTTTAAACCTTTTATATAATGATGCTTTTCAAATAACTGCAAGACATTTACAGGTGCAATAATATAAATTTGCCTGCGATACAATAAGAAAAAAAATGCAGAATTAAATGTTACCGTTTTCACAAATTTAGAACCAATTTACCCATCAACAAAGAGTGTTTGGTTGAGTGTTTCCGTGCTCTGCTAACAGGATCACACTGCAGGACTCCAAACCAACAGATCACCAGCAGGAGGTTGAGCGTGTCCCACTAGCCTGATTAAACTGACAGACACATGAGCACGCAGCAGTGACTCAGCAGCAGAAGATCTGGATTAACATTCAGAGATTACCCTGATGATAATTCAATTTAACTCAAATCACTACACCGCAAGATCAGCTGGGCTGGGCGTAGGTAAACAGAGTGAGAGTAGAAAGTATGAAGTGATCAAGTATCAGTTTTGGAAAGATAAATGTTGAAAACAGAACATCATTTTGGTTACTTTTAAATTTAAGTGCGTTGTTGTCTCTTTTACAGTGGACCTGCAGCCCTGTAGGTGTCTAACGTACAGATTACCAACCAGGGATGCCCCACTGTCAATCCCATCTACTCAATTAGCGTAATTAGCTCGATAAGCTGAGGCTTCACTACAACACAGCATGCTGAGAGAGCCACTGCAAGTTCCCAAACTGTGCAGAACAACTTCCTTACTGACTACCAGAGAAAACTAAATACTTTTAAGGTGGTTCAGAGGCTTTTCTTAGTCTTTTATGCCCTTTCACACAAGCCTTACACACCTGAAAATTTCTGATCAGGGTGGGGTGCAAGGGTGAACAGGGTGACATTAAATTTTCCACCTGGTAAAACTTCCACCAGACATTGTTGTGAGTCAGTGTGTGATTGCCACAGGTTATATCCAGCTAAATGCAGTAACACAGAGCAGAGGGAACAGTGACTCTTGCATCATTACTCAAAGCCTCGAGGATAAATAAAAAAAATTAGATCTTGAAATCTAGGGTTGAATTGTTCTGCTCTAAAGTTTTTAACTACATTTTTCTGAACAACTCCTGTGAGAAAGTCTAAGTAAAAATCAAGGTGTGAAGTAATTTAAGGGAAGTCTGACATCATGTTATGACCAGCCCAGAAACTGGGTGTGATCAGCTGAGGGTGTGATGACATTAGGTGTTGTGATATCATTTGAGATTGTGTCTTCTGACATGTAAACCGGGTTGGACTAGCTGGTAATGAATGTGTGTTCAGTGACTCACTTTGTTCCTAAGACACTGCTACTTCATGACTACGTGTAATCTACAGCTATGTCTCTGACGCAGCAGAGGTAGGAACCTACTGTCTGCTGCAAATTAACGGGCAAGAGCACAAAGTCCTTGTCTGAACTTTCTGTTCAATAAGTTATTTCACAAACTAGCCTTAAACCTTGCTTAAGTCAGAGAACTGTTAAGTCTATCACATTTCACAACATTGGAAATTTGACTTCATAGATTTCTTGATAGGATTTTACTGAGAAAATGCAAAATCTATCATGATTTTTAATGCTCAAAAACAGCCAAATGATTTCCATGTCTATATAAAATTTTGAAGGATATTAAAATGTTAATTTGTTCTAATTGTACTGTCCGTCTGAAACATCATGCACAGCTAATCAAGTATCAGAATGCCTACCTGTGAGGAGGGTTTCTTTGGCACGTAGACCCTCCACATCTTAGCTTCCCTAGAGGCGGCCTTTTCCAGAAGAAAAGACAGCCTCTGGCGTCCCCAGGGGTCGATGAACTTCATTCTGTCCTCCCCTGGATAAGCCTACCTCCCCACTGGATACAGCTACCTGCAGAGACACCACACACCAGGATATTACATACTCATATTCAAATCAGCATTTTTTTTAAACATTATTTTTATGAAGAAATTTCTTAAAGTAAAGAAAACACTGGGTGTTCAATTTCTCTTTAAATCAGAAAGCTCTCAGACCCAGTATTCAACAATTCTACATCTTTCTACATACATTCTTAAAACTGAAAAATTATACAAAACACAAACAGTTGCTGTTTTTAAAATGATTTCCCTCATTTGTTACACACCTTTGAGTCACAAAAGCAGAGCACATTTTGCAGGGACTATGATAGATTTAAATGTTTATCTATTGATATAAAAAAGTTATAATCCTGTGAAACTTGTAGCATAGGTCGTGCTAGGACTAATGAAACTAACTTATCACACCCCTTAACACAAAGTTTGTGGTTTCTACACCCTTATGTGGAATACAGTTACATAACAACTAACAACCACATAGCTTTGATCGTATCACAAAATACGGAACTGTCCAAATTGTTCAACAATACCTTTCCCCATCTTATGGGAATTTACCTTAAACCCTTCTCAAAAGGAAAACCCCGGGCCTCCCAGAGCAGGTGCATTACAGGGTATTCATTTCCACTTTTACCCTGGATCCGACTACTCCCTGGAATATGGCTAAGTTTACAGCCTAGCGTCGTTAGCAACTCGCTAGCTGCTATGACGTTGCGCTAAAACTGTAACGTGTTTCCCACATAAAATGGTTTGAATGTTGATTAATACCTTAAAATAGTGTCATTTAATACAGGTGAGAACGCGTTTACAGTGACTTGTATGTAAACGGTATGATAGAGCCCTTTAAATTGCTGACTCACACCCAGATATTACACGGAGCCTTACCTCCCCTGCGAAGCGGAGAAAACCACAGTTGGATTTCATCCGGTCCGATCCGTTCAAGGATAATTTAAGGGTGAAAGCGGGGACCCGTTCTTTAGTTTAGTCGTCCATCTTTGCGGCCATGGTGCCTTGTGTCGGGGAAAGGGGTAAAAAATGTATAAAAATAAAAGAACGGAATAGACAGCTATGTCTACTTCCGAGGAGGGGACCGGGGGTAGAGAGAAGGAAGAAGCTCCGCCCACCTCAAGGCTGGACAGGGAGACAGGGGGACAAAACAATGTTACCCTCCATGGAAAATTCCTATTAATAATGCTTTATTTTCTTAGTATTGGAGTTAAGATTATTTATATCACTTAAATTGAAAGTGAAAGCAGCAAAAAGGAACATATTGCTCATATTGTTCAATGTTACTAAGCAGTATAATGTTGCTAAGATTATAGATAGATATAGATATAAATTTCATTTATTGGGGTATATTTGCTACATATTGTGTCTGTATGTATTTAATGTGTATTTGAATCCTATATCAGGCCCGAATTGGACAACAGTTTAATGTCAAACTCCAGATCATCTGGGTACCACACTTTTACTGTGTTATTTTAATACGGGGTGATGCAGCACAGTGTTAAATATGATTTCATAAAACAATCATTTTTTCTGCTTAAACAATTTAAAATATATATTTGCACAGTTTTAAAATAAATTGGGGGGTGATATATAGAGTCTAGAGATCTAATAAGCTTACCCCCAGTTAAAGCTCCTGACTGATAAATCTCTTCTCTGAGGATTAATTTTAACCAAATCCAATGTAAGTTTTTGGTTTGAAAAAAGAGTAATGTTGGGTTAAACTTGAAGTTTCTGGATGCGTAATTAGTGGTAATTTCAACAACAGGAACAATTTTCATTGTATTTTCATCAAAGGTATTCCAAATGTAAAAGGATTATGACTTTAAATGAGTGAAGTTTTAGTTTAATGGTAGATCTGTGTTTGTTAGTGATAAAAATTCGGTTTCTGTTTTCATCATGCTGCTCCTCTAATGAAAGAACAGAACAGAAAACAGTCCTAAGTTTGGCTCAGTAAAATCAACTACCCCACATATGACTGTGGGGTTACGTTGGGACAAAGTCGCTAGAGGCACTTTTATTGAATATAACAAATGATTTCAATAAAACATGTCTTTCCATATTTCTGAACTGTCGTTGTCTATTCGCATTTGCAATTACTATTTATTATTATCTGTTTTGCAAACTGCTCGCAGTGTATGCAGACCTCAGCCAGAATGAAAACTTATTAACACTAAACAATTTATTTTTATTTGTACGAAGTTATTTGTTTAAATCAGTTCGATAAAGACAATGTAATAAGACACTACGTAATCTAAAGATTTCGTCAGGACACTAACAAAGTTCATAGCCAATCCAATCATCCAATTTTGGGCGGACTATTTGAACGTTGTAAACTGCAGCTTGCTGATTGGCTAGTTGCAAACGTCAGTCATTGGGGGATCGTCTCCTGTATGGGAAGCATTGTTTCTCATTTAGAGACAAGTTTAGGCTGTTTTATCAATCATTAGAGCAAAAAATCTTACTTTGAAAATTATTTGTCGTATTCTCTTAAAATAAAGCAGTCTGTAAATGATTTCTCTGCCGTTTAATACCTAAAATTGGAAAATTCTATTCTTGAGTTAACGTATTTGATTGGTTGATGTTCCGTGACGTAGAATGTGGGCGTGAGCTTTAGAGACATCAACAAAAGAGAGAAAAGGAGAAAGGAGAGAGAAGACGAGAAGGAGTATCGTTGGTCGTTACAGTGGAGACAACAGATATGTGGATTTAATCTGCACTAACAGGTAGAGTTCTCATCTCAATCAATATTTATCATGAAATTCGCTTCCTTAAGACGGAGTTAATGTAATTTATGACTTCGACTTGTCTTTCTTGTTAATTGGCTCGACACAGAAGGAAACAGCTGATGAGACTGAACAGTCGACAATAGGACTTATATTTTGCTTTGATTAAATCACAAATAGCCTTTTATTGTCGGAATTTATAATCCTGTCCCGCAGAATATCTCTGTGTATTTCTCAAGACATAGTGATGTTTAAATAATGAAGACAGTGGCAGTAGTATATGAAAGGGGTTTCCTGGTTTCTGGCTTATAAAGGAAATAGTGTCAGTACAAGTGTTTTCTCCGTTTTGTCGTTGTTTTGGGATTAAAATTCCAATTTAAACACGATTCTGGACGAACAGTTTTCCTGCTGCCGAAGATTTTTTTCCTTGTCTGTTGTTGTTAGTATCCTTGGATCCGTCTCCCGTTCAAAGCAGATATTTTTTTTACACGGTTTAAACCAAATAGAAAAACTATATTTACGCTGTGGGTGGATGACTTGCATACAGTCCGCGATGTAATAACCAAAACAATTATTGCCTTTTATAAATTTGTCTTACTGGACAATATAATAGGCCTTTTAATGTCTGAGGAATGAAAAAAACCAGCCCCTCCCCCGCTCCTGTTTGAGAGGATTTAAACGCTTGCTGGATGCTGTTCACGTTAGCTCCCACTATTAGCCAAAGGAAAAACGGCGAAACCGACTATTTCAAATCTAGTGGATTATATTTTTGTGTATTTTGGGTTGTTTATTAACAGACAGAGCCTTGGACAGGCTGTTGTTTTTCGGTCAGAGGACAGGGGAAGGCGTCTACCTCTGGAAATCTGACACCGGAGCTCAGCTGAGGGGGGGAGTGGGCGGGGCTCCGAGCGATGACCCCTGTATGGGCTGAGAGCGAATGTAGGCCAGGGACATACAGTGTACGTAATAAAACACAAATAATACTGCAAAAACAAAAACTTATACAGAAATTGAAGAACATTTTTATTAAAACAAAAGCCATAAAACAAGATATGAGTCATAGATGACGTCCACAGGTATAAAAATATAATCTGAAATGCTATAAACTTTCTAAGGTCCATTTTTCAATATACGTAAAGTGGATTATTCTTAATTTGCAAACAAAGTGCTTGATCTCCAATTGCATTAACTACTCCTCAAACTGATCTGAATTCATCGTTACAATCTTAACTATGTATATCTTTTAACATTGGATCTTTGTCTCCCTGTTGTAGTAACAATACTGTCCTGAAAACACAAGACCACCAGCTCCAGTGCCAGCCAAGAATATGGATGCCTTCAAGCTGATGAGGGAGCTGAGGCTCAACTATGATCAGGAGGTTCATTACCTCCCAAAGGAGACAGGATTGAGCCTCATCGAGTCAACCACACATGTGAGCAAATCTTTGTTTCTTCAGTATCACCCAAATCTAAAACTTGGAATGAAGCTTAAAATAAATATTTTGTGACCCATTGTTGTGACAGATAAAATGTTATTTACTTTGGTTGTTTTGCAGGATGACAGCCGAATTTCAGCTAAGTGCAGGGATGCCAAAGTGGAGGATCTGTGGAGTCTGACCAGCTTCTTTGGTTACAGCACGCAGACCTTCGTCCTGGCTGTTAACCTGCTGGACAGATTCTTGGCCATGATGAGGGTACGAACTGCTCACACCTACTAGGACCAGATATAGGACAGATTTGTTTTTATCTGGTCTTGGCTGCCTGAAAATTTCCCAGTGTGACTCTATGGAAACAAACAAATACATTTTTTGCCTTCAGTGAATGGTAAATATCTTCTAAAGCAGTAACTTACACTTCTTGTCTACCTCAGATCCAGCCCAAGCACCTCTCCTGTGTCAGCCTTAGCTGCCTTCACATTGCAGCCAAAGTGACGGAAGAGGAGTGCAATGTGACGCCAGGTGATGAGCTCATCCGTATTGGACAGTGCAAGTTCACAGTGTCCGACCTCAACCGCATGGAGAGGATTGTCTCTGAGAAGCTCAACTTCAAGTCCAAAGCAATCACTGCCTTAACATTTCTTCACATGTACCACCAGATTGCACTTTCACACTGCACAGAGAGGTGAGACATAGAATCCTGTAGTTTTCAGAATTTTAGGCCAAATACCTGTTCTTTTCTTCTGCATCACATTTATCAAACAGATCAAGTTTGCTGCCCCTGTTAAAAGAAATAGGGGATTAATTGCACATCTTAGCAGTGACATTAATCACCAGAGTTTATAGTGTACAGCAAGGAGAAATCCACTCCAGGATTTGTTTTGAGGAGCTTCTCCTCCCTCCCTTGTTTGTCACTGTAGCTTTACCTGATGTAGGGCAGCACCCAGCTTTCAGTCCTGTCTGAATGGAGCCTTCTGATTGGATTTGGTCATGGCAGTCCTTTGCACCAATTCCTCACACTTGCATAACCCTGGCAAAGTGTGTTGTTTTTATTTTGTCCAGCTAATCTTTAGCTTAAACCCAAGATATTCAGATTATGGCTCTTATTTCAAGAAGTTTTTAGACGTGTTTGAAAGGTCCTTGAAAACCTGACAACAATTGGTTGTTATTGTCTGGTGTTAACAAAGTCTGTGTGTTTCCAAACACACCTGAACCTTTTTGTGTCTGTTTTTTTCTGTGGGAACAGAAAGGAGACTTTAAGCCTGGAGAAGTTGGAGGTACAGCTCAAAGCCTGTCTGTGCAAGATCTCTTTCTCAAAAGCAAAGGTAAGACATCCCTGTGAGATTTCAAGGTCCCCTTGGATTACATCAGATCTGTAATCTAATGACTCTAAGAAATGAGTTTTGTTCAGTCACTGTTTGTGTAAAAACTGGACTGAGACTTTGGTAAATGTTTAACCTGTTGTTTTTTTTGTTTGTCCACACAGCCGTCTGTCCTAGCCCTGTCTCTCCTGAGGCAGGAGATCGAAGCTGTCCAGTCAGAAGACATGTTGGAGATAGCCTATCATATCCAGAGACACCTGAAGGTAAACACACCATGATTTTATGACACAAACAACTCAACCAGGGAGGGACAGCAGCATCTGTTGAAGCATGATGTAATGGAAAGCAAAAAAAAAAAAAAAAGAAGAAATTCGATTTTGAAAGCCCTGATTTTACGGAACTAGTTGTTTTATGCTAATTTACCGATGGTATTAGCTGCAACCACAAACATTTGTAGTCACGGGCGTGACTGAAATAATAACATGAGGAATAACTTCGTCAGCCTGTAGGCTTAAGACTCAAAAGAAAGATTCCAGTTTCTGGCTGTAGCAGAGACAGCAGGACACAACACAGAATTAGGTGTGGTCACATATTGAATAGCAGCGTGCGTAAGGAGACGTCTGTTTATTCTTAGCCCGGCTATGGTCCAAAACATTTTTTTTCAGTTGACGGCTGCAGTTACGTAAGCTGCTGCCCTGTTGTGACGACAAGAGCCCACACATGCTGGAAAAGTAGACCTTTAAATGATTATGGCAGGATTTATGTCAAGACACTGGTTCATGATCAGCCTCTTCATCTTATTTTATCAAACATGAAACTGATCAGATAATTTACACTTTTTCATCATCATTATTATTATTATTATTATTTGAAAACATCCACAGTTAAAATTAGTGCCCTTGAATGAGGTTATTTTGGGACGTCGAAGGTTGCTGACACAGTGACACTCTGCATGTTTGTCTTTCAACTCCTCCCAGCTAGTCGTACTTGAACCCTCAGGTGTTACATGATCAGCTGATCAAGTTGCAGGGAAACCTGCAGACGCCGTTTTAACCTGGTTTCACTTAACCTTGTAACCTGGAAAAAGAAATTAGGTTTCCTTTTACAGGAACATAGTATTATGTGTTAAGTAACAGTTATTTTAAACACACGATCTGTTACTGTACAGGGCAAAAAGCCAAACGTCTTCACCGATCCGTGTGCTTTGGTTTCAGATTGCAGACAGTGAGCTGCGGCTATGGAGTGAACGTGTGGCGGGTTGTCTCTTGGACTACGCATCCCCTGAATGCAGCAAACCCAACCACAGGAAGCTGCAGTGGATCGTCTCCAGGCGAACAGCGCAGAACCTGCACAGCTACTGCAGCATCCCTGAACTGCCCACCATCCCCGAAAACTGCTGGGATGAGAGTGAGAGGTCAGTACTCCAAATTCACCCCGGGAAAAATACTCAGTTGAATCTGAAACACTCCTGAACAGGGTTCTAACACAGTCAGTACCACAAACTTACCTGAGCAACTTAAACACACGGTCTGAACGAGACATCAAAACAGAAACTCAAAAAACACCAACAAAAAAGTTTCTTAATCTGTAACCTTATGGATAACTGGATAAGATATTAGTCTGTCTAATCTGCACTTTTAATAGCAAGACACTGTGAAATTGTTCACTCTAAGAAGCCTGGGCAGAACTATTAACACTGTCTAGCAAGACACAATCACTACCAAGGCGTCAATTCCACCTGCACAGGATACTGGATTTGTTGGGCCCAAAGATGCTTACACTAACATCTACATAATAATCGGATCAAGATATGCATCCTGTCAGATCCCAGTTTATTCTGAATATATTAACTTGTTTAGCTGGTTGTGAATATTCTGGCAAGATATCACATTTATGAAAAAAAATTGACACTGAGCAAGACAATGACCTTTGGTTACACAAAAAGGCTGAGTACAAATCAAAGTTTCAGACGAATGTGACCAAAATAGTGACTTATAGTGCGTTTTATATATATACACGCACACAAAGAGAAGAGAAACTGAAACTTCACTATGGTCATAGAAAGAAGAAGAATACGAAGAATATGCTTGAAAATTATTTAAACCTCCTTATAGTCAAATACATACTTATCAGAGTTTTATGTAATATAATATATTATTTGTTAATATTTTTTTTCCGTTTTTCATGGCACACTTTTTGACTGGTGCAACTTATACTCCAGAAGAACTAATATTCTGGAATATACACGATACACAGAGTGCAATTATTCCACAAAGATTATCTTAAAACCCTACAAGCAAATGTTAATTTATCAAAAATCCTACTCTCAGCACAGAACTTTTAGTGCTTGATTCAAGCAAACTTTAACAGTCAGACTTTGATCTGTGTTTGATTCAGTTTCTTTCTTACTCAGCTGTCAGGTTGAGTACATGTGACCTCATGTGAGAGCTCACAATTAAATCAGCTGTTAATTCTCAAAAACTCCTGACAACAAAAAGGGCGTTTAAGGTTAGCAGCAACCAGACACACCTGATTTGTTGCCATACACGCACAAACCAAATACGCCAGTTCATATAGCAACACAACAAAAACAAAGACCTAGTTTCTTTAGGGTTTACTGGGGTCAAATCACATTTTTAACTAAACAAAGGATACTATGACACCATGTTTCAGTTTGAAGAAGGACTGAAGAAAGCAAACTTGATTTTCTGCTGTGTTGTAACACTGGCCTAAAGCAACAAACAAGTTCCCTATATGTTGTAACTATATGTCACACACACAGACAGACCGGCCCCCCTCCCAGTATGTCTCAGCATGTTCGGGCCTCTCATATCTCTTTGCACTGTATGATGGGATGTGAGCGAGTCAACAGGCACGTCCCACTGACACAGACGTTTCCATGATGTCACTCGGGGCTAAAGTGCGCTGCTTTTATGTAACGCGTTCCTCTGTGGAACTTTTATCTCAAGGTGTTGTGTAAAGAGAAAAGAAAGAAGCAGACGTGTGAGACTTTTCCAGCTGACTAGCTCATAAATCTTGTTCAAACTTAAGTTTTTAAAGTGGTGGTGTTCAATCCCATGTGATGAACAGAATCAGCTGATTTTATCAAGACAGCAGAGCCAGACTTTGACGAGTCAGGAAATGAAACCAGCTGACAACAGATGGATGTCTGTCTGTTAAACAGTTTCTGTGTACACTCATCATCTAACTCTTCCAAAAATCACCACACTCCCTGTCCCTTATTTAATTTCATTATTTAACTAATGTCATGTAATGTAAATTGGTGAATTTTGGTTTTAGACTTCTTATGAATTTCTAAGGACCCAAAGATCAAAGTTTCTAGTGAAGTACGTTTTCCCACACTATGTACGGTTGTGGTAAGTTCCTGATTGTGTCTCTACAGTGAGGATTCCAGTGAAGACGTCATGAGTTCAGGCGAGGAGTCTCTCAGCAGCTCTCTGGGCAGCGACGCTGAGGGCCCCTACTTCCCTCTCCACCTCCGCCGCCAAAGAGACCGCAAACACCTCGTCGCCTGAAGCCCCGCTGCCATCATGTGCCTCTCCGTCTTCACCCTCCACTCTCTTAACCTCTCCACCTGATCGCGTCCTTTTAAATCACCGCTTGAACAATAAGCTCTGGTGCTGGTGGAGAATCGCACAACAACTGGCAGCTGAGCAGTCTGGACTCTTTTTGGTAGATTTGATAGATTTTTAGTTTGTAGACGTGTTGGTGCATGTTGAGATGTCACATTCCAGGACAAAAGTAAGAGAAAATTCAGTCGACAGGGTGCAGAGTTTAGTCTGTATGGTGCTAAGCGTGCAGAGTCTGACACAAGACACGCTTAAGGCTCAGAGGTGAGATCAGATCTGCAACTTGTTCTGTCGGCAAGAAAAAAAAAAAGCTAATATTTATCAGAAAGTTTTTGACTGTTATTAATCTTATGACTGTTTTTAGTGGGAGTTAGGAGTTCTCTGATTTACAGAAGATGAGAGCAGTTGGAGATGATGAAAAAAGTCAAACCTGGTATCCATTTTTATAGTTCAAAGGAGAAAAATAGTGACAAGGTTTTCACTTTGAGCCTGGAAACAGAGCTGCACATTTTTTGTCTCTTGGTGCAGGACTGTTCACTATGAATTTGGCCTGGCTTGGGTAAATTTGTTTTTGGTTTTAAGCCTCTTACTCTAATCAGGTATTATGGGGTAAAAAAGGAATTGCATCTGTTTAATTACCGCTGTGTTTATTTCTAAGATTATCAGAAAAAAACCTTATTTTTTGAATTTGAAGTATCCTAAGATAAAGGTAGGATGAAGTCTTTTACAGAAACAAAGGCAACAAAGTCTAAAGTTGTTTTTAAGCCTCAGTTCGAGACAACAAACATCTGATCCGACTGCTCTCTTCTTCTGTCAAACATTTTCATTTGCACAGTTTTCTTTTGAAGCTCCTTCAAGCGTTTAATGAGCAGACTAGAGGTCTGAGTTTGTGTCTGAAGAGAACAGATGTGCCAGAAAATCTTAAGCTCATGCTTTTTGATTTGAGGACAGCCTTTTACAGTGCCTTGCTCAAAGGCAGAAGTAACTGTTCCGATCTTTCCTTCAGATTCAAACCCTGCTCACACCACAGGGTGTTAAGATAAATATTTAACGAGTGTTTGCGAATGTGTGTATGTGTGACCCTGGTTTAAAAGTCAAAAGTTGCCAATTGTAGGATGTAGCGTTAAAAACAAGTTTTTGTTCTGTTCAGTGAGGATGTTGTATGAAATTTGACAATTCTGTCAAAAAAAAAAGTCTAAAAAATGTCCAAAATGTAAGAAAATGTTAATATAAAAACATGTAAAAGTGTAAATGATGTACAAAAAAATCTGTTAATAGTTCTTTGTAGATATTATTTATTCTCTTTTTGTCAACTGTACTGAAAAATGAAAAATCTTATAAAAATATTGTTTTTTAATCTGTTGTTGTCAGACTTTTCCCTCCTATTGTCTGTAAAAACATCCAACAGTTGCTCCCATCAGATAAAACTTAGTGTGTCCATGATCATTTAGATAAGTTAGATAAACACAGGCTGACATGTCTGTGAAGTAAAAAAAGAACTAAAAAGGGAAGTGAGTATTTTGATCTGATAAAACCAAAAGTGATTTTTTTGTCCCATTTTAGATTAATGACGAAAGTGTTGCAACATTTTATAGATTTCATGAAGCACAATGCTCGTCTTGGACTTCGGATTTTATTAACAAAATAAATTCTGTAGAAAGGTTTCATAGGTTATCAAAACAACTAAGGTTTTTCTTCATATATGAGCGAAAAAACAAGTGAGGTCATGGAAACAAAACTGGTAAAAGGAAGCAAGAAACACATGCACACACACACACACACACAGAAAGAAACTTCCTGATTTAACCAACAAACTGCCTGGATTTACAAACTCTGTCTAATAGCCTGCCTAAAAAATACAACTCTAACTGTCCAGATTGAAATCCATAGATATTACCAATGTTTTATCAGGCTGTGCTGATGGGTCTTCGAACAGTTCAGGGAGGATGTGTAGAGCCATCTTTTAACAATAAAATCTGGGACAAAGTATATTCATATACTAAGAGTGAAGGAGTAAAACTGGTTCAAAACCTCCAATGTTCCTGTAGTCTGAGCCTAAATCAAAGGAATATTGTTTCATACAAAGAACTGAAATAATTTCTTTCACTCACAAATATGAGCAAAACTTTTTTTTTCCACACTTTTAAATTTCAAAATATTTTATTCATCTAATTTAACCTTTAGATTGCCCTCATTAAATAATCTTCAATGTATTACAGCTGTCCCCTCTAATGAAGTCTTTCCATAACTCTTGTCCATTGAGTTATAAGTGACAGAAAACTAGTTCAACAAAAACAGCACACACACACACACACACACACACACACACACACACACACACACACACACACACACACACACACACACACACACACACACAAAAGACACAACCACAAACAGTTAATACAATCCTACCAAACGGATGTGCAGTCCATCTTTTTCAGCCTCCAGATGAAACCCAGTGCTGGATCCTGTTCAAAAACGAAGTCGGTCTCTCATCCAGATTTAAATCCCGTGTGTGTGTTCAGTTCTATAAATTCAATCCCATTGAACTCGACTCTTACATCCAATCATCAGATAGATAGATCCTGCGGCAGATGAAGACATCAAGAATCCAACTGGCTTTCTGTTCTTCGCTCTCAGGCTTTTAGAAACCCAACAGGTTTTCCAACCCAATGAATCAAAACCCCATCCGAGACTTCTTCTTTGGTTGTGATGACTTGAACAGCCCCGGACGAACTTGTGAGTTCTGGAAGGAACGCTGAGACACCGACCACACCAAGGAGTCCTGGGACAGGTCCTTTCCTAGACTCCTCAGAGAGAGGGAAAGAGAGCTGCGGGGCTGGGACGATGCCGCCACAGGTGGACTACCAGGCCACACCGTACTGTCTGAAGGATTACTGTCCTGCTGGGAGGGCTCGTCCTGAAGACAGAGCAGAAACAGAATTGGTCAATAGGCGGATTTTATTTCTGTGTTTTCATTAAAGCAAATCCCTCATGGTCTAAGGATTTTAGATACCAGACGTTTGATTTATATGACTCCAGACAGTACTGCTTTTACATTTTAACTCAAATATAAAAAATGCAGACACAAAAAGAACCCTATCAACTATTTAACCTGACTGTCACCTTTAGTTTTGAGTCTGAACTTTGGAGTCAGGAGATTCCCATCTGAGGACCTAATGCTGCAGGCCGACTCAAACAAGGAGCCAGACAATACAAGCTTGAAAAGTATTCAACAAAATCAGAAAACCACGAACAGAGCCAATGGTAGGAGGCAAAGACTGGGATGATGTGATGGTTCAGTTTAGTTGTGCTATCAGTCACAAAAAGAGAATTCTTAGACTTTTCTTTCATGTAGATAAAATCTAATGTACAAAAAAACACGGGCTGCACCAACCCAGAATATTCTAATCATCAAATCCTTTCTTTCCTGTATCCTCTTGTATCTTTACGCCATGATTTCAGGGAAGTTTTTCAAAGTAACAAGTTGTGTTAAAATAGCTGAATTAAATGTGGGTAAACTGGTTGTAGGCAGTGGGTCACAACTATCAATGTTATCATAGACTGAACTGCTATTAAAGCCTCCACATTTTGAAAACAGACTGCACAAGAAAGAGCTCAACAAAAGCAGCATCTGTGAACATAAGCCTTCTTGACATCAGTCAGGGAAATCCATATTTACATGCTGCCAAACAGCTCTTGGATGAACACATTTCTTTAATAATCCAGAAAAACTGAAGCCTCAGAGTGCCTCTATTTGTACTTGTCTTACCAGAGAGCTGAGGACATCTACAGCTGGACGTTTGTTGATCCTCAAACTGGACCAAGTTGAGATGGGTCTGAGTGCTGGAGGTGAAGTGCAGGAGCTGCTGGCAGTTTGCTGCTCCTCTGGGTTGGCTCTAGCACTTTGTGTTGTTGCAGTGGCAGGACTGTCTGTCTGGACACTAGGAGTACCTGGGGGTGTACTAGCTGTTAATGTCTGACTGTCTGTAAAGCCCACTGACTGGGGCCCGACACTCTCTGCGTCGGAGCAAAGCTCCTGACTTGTTGCAGAGGACCAGCCATGGTAGTCAGAGAAGTCAGAGAGCTCAGACTGGTAGCTGATAGATGATGTGAAGCTCTCGGACAGCTCAGGGCGCCGCCCTGATGCTCTCCTTGCCTCTTTCTCCTTCCTCCTCTTCCTCCTCAGGGCAGCCATCTTTTGCTCCCTGTTCAGCCCCAAACTGTTCTCCCACCATGCACGCAATGTCCCCTCTCCCTGCCATGAGAGCGTCAGGCGCTGGCTCAGCTGGTCCTCCCACTCATCTGTGACTACGGGGTTAGGAATCGGTTCCACATCTGGAGCCGTGATGAAGTCAGAGACAGAGGCGTGAACAAGCAGCGAGTGTTTGGACATGCAGGCTCTAAGATCATGTCTCAGTTTCTGAAATCCAGAGTCTGTGTCAGGATAATTTGCCCTTGGGAAGACATTGTCAGTTTGGACTTCAATGTGCTTAAAGTGGTCTGGTTGAGGTGCCTTTTTGCAACTCTTTTTAATCAATTTCTTGAGCCAGAGTTTCCAGATGCCACGAGCACTGTCACTGAGCTGTACTTCAGTTTGAGCTACGTGACCCGGACTTCTTGAGCCAACCGTTTCCTCCACATTCCCAGGCTCGTCGTCGGTAATTTCCCCAAGCGGTCCATCGTTATCACCCTTGTCCAATCCATTCATTGTATCTGGCTCTGGATCATCATTGGGGATTACCGGCAGATTCAACCTCTTCAGTTTTCGCCTCTCCCATGCTTCAGACTGCGAGTCCTCAGAAGAAGTATCAGTATATATACCAGCCCCTCGTTGGACCCTCACCGCTGGTTCAGGTACGAATCGCTGCACAGTTGGAGCCTGACTTGGTGCAAATACATCCTCATCACTTGATGTTTCTGATACGACCAGCTGAGAATCTGGCTGTTTTGCCTCTTTCAGACTTTGTTTGGGTGACTCCTCCTCGGCTGCTGGAGGTGCAGACATGTCTGGCTTCTCAGACTCGATGATCTGGTAGAAAATATCTCCAGCTTCTGTCAGCTGTAAGACGCAGAGAGACTCTTCCCCACCTCCTCCTCTTTTTCCTTTCATCTGGATACAAGTCAGACCTAAGAGGAAACCAAACAAAGATAAGCCACATTTACACATGTATACTTTTCTTTTCAAAGCAGGCTGGGCTCAAAGTTAAGAGTTTGCGTTGTATTTGCTCCAAAACAGATAACAGAGAGAGAGGTGAAAAGCCGAAATGGATCATGATCTGTACCAAGCAACCTTGGACCTGTCAGCTGACTAAACACTGATAACCAGACCATCTGATATTAACTGGCAATTTTGTTGCTCCACAGGCCAACGCTGCCAAGAAGATCCACTAAAGCACAGTATCTCTAACTACTCAAGGAATATTGGGCTATAGGTAAATTGAAATTTCTGGTTGTAGAGTTTTTACATCACTTGTACTAAGGTTTAGAGCTGGGTACCGAGCTTTGCTTCTTTTATGGCACAGCCCCAAACGCTTCAATGGTACCAAATAGGGCTGAACAATTTTAAGAAAAGATTGAATTGCGATTTATTCTGGCAGATATTGTGATTTCAATTCGATTCACGATTTTCTTCTAATCAAGCTTTGGGATATTCACATGTAGGGCTGAACAATCTTAGGAAAAGATCTAATTTTTCTGGCAGATATTGCAATTCACAATTTTTTAATCATCAATAGTGATGATAAATAATCTGTTTTCATCAACTTCTACTCCTAAACAGAGGCTTTGTGTTGTTGACCTGCTTACCAGCACTTTAAACATATAGATTGTCTACAAATTTGGAAAACAGAATGTGTATAATACTTGACACAACAGATCCTGAGTCAGTCAGGAGCGCTGCAAAAAATTGCTTCTTTGGCGATCTCAAAATTGCATTGTCTAAAATTGCGATTTCGATCTGAAAACGATAAATTGTTCAGCCCTAGTACCAAATATCAAAACACGCCTCGTCTTTTGGTGCCAAGTTCAGCGCTCCTGAGGTTACCAGTTTTGTATGCTTTCTCAAGGCCACCAAACTCAAATCTCGTTCCACAAACCTGCTGCAGGTGAAGACAATCTGTTGGTTGCAGTTTCGAGGTGGTGAGGGATCTGCACAAGAAGGTGTTTCAGGCTGTCTTTGGTTCTGAGCAGAGCCTGGGGAGGGCCATGACTGGAACAGGCATCTGTTCGTCCCCCTGAACACAAACACAGGACTCTGATAATGAGCAGTTAACAAATTGGCCACATGATTGAGACATACAGGATACATTGTTGACCACCAAATAAAAGCTAATTAAAAATCAACTCTAACCTGTGTACTGCAGCAAGGTGATTTCCTGAGAGCTTTGGGAGCCCAACAGAACTTTGACGGTCCCAGCACCCCCTGCTGATGATCCAGAGGAGGTAGGGGTGCCAGAAATAACATGACAAAACATGGGTGGCGACTGTGCCATGTGATCCCATTTCAACATGGGAACACCAGGGAAACGCTCATCCATGATGTAGGCCGAATACTGACAAGGAAACAGAGAGAGAGGGTGCAATCAGTTGTGCAGGATGCTGGTCTTACAGAATGAAATTGGTGAATCAGTTTGTGGAAAAAATCTGATAAAATTTCATAATTAAAACTTCAGCTATTTTCTGGCTGATATTTGTGCTGTGACAGGGGGTTGTGGTCATTAATACACATTTAATTTGTCTAATCTCTCCTGATAACAAGCCTTTCAACATGGAAGATCCAGTCTACTGTGCAGGAGTTTAGCAAGTGTGTTCACATAGTAATGGTCAGAGGCAGTGGGTGTGTGCTGCCGCTGGCACTGATTCAAGGAGGGGGAGCCCAGTTTGAATTTGCGTTTACTAACGAGTAAGAAAAACTCCTGCATACCTTAATAACGACCTAGCAAACATTAAATATTCAACATTCGAGAGTATCTGTGCATTCTTTATTGTCTCTCAAAAGTTGCAGGCTACGTCAGAAATCATTTTCAAAACCATTTACTTATTAAACAATTACTGTTTGCTAGATAGGTGACAACAGTAATGAGGACAGACCACCAGGGGACAATGACCCCCCTGTATCAGTAGATTCATGACAGTTCATCTAATAGCTGCTCAGATATGTAGGTCTGATCTGACAAGTAAAAAGCAGGCTTGAATTGAGAGTGCACAAACTTGTGTTGTTACCAAACAATCCACATAACTGAAGACCTTTGAAAAACAAAGGGGACTGTGTGTTGTTTGACTCAAGAAGACTGTTTGAAATACATTAAAGGCTGTCAGTACAACAGCCATGGGATTGGGCATGTCACATTTTCACACAGACATTTCAGTTCGAAAAATGTATTAAACACATATTAACATTTTTCCACCTACAGAAAAACAGACATCAGTTTGTGTAACCCTGAAAACCCTGACCTCTAGTGGTGAAAAGCATGCACTGCAACAGTTCTTGACAAATTTGACTTGCTTGAAGATTTACTTAAAACATATCCTGTTCTCAGTCAAACTCAGTCAAACACAATATATTTAGTTACTTGGGAACTTTTGAGCTCTGCACTTGAATGAATTGAAAAGAGGGAAAACTTAAGTCTGTGGGATTTCATACCTGGGTGGTGACAAGGTGGTGGAAAGGGTGAGTTTCACTCAAATATTTGGACAGAATAAGTCTCTCCCCATTTCGACACTCCGAGCTTTTGCTGATACGAAACAGCGTGTGACAAATGGCAGGACTCACCTAGACAGACACAAGAGGCGTAATGAAGTTAAAGAGATCATCCTGGAGCCACTATCTCAACTTTGAAACAAACGAAAAAAAACATCTTACTCTGATGTCAGTGAACTCCGCTCCTGTCCTGTCTGCGTACAGCATCACCCTTGGATGGGCTGAGAACTCACACCATCGCCACAAAGATTTGGCATTGAAGTACAGGTTGCTGTCTTCCTCTCTGACTTTCTGAGTCCTTATGGAGCAGACATATTAAATGAGTTTAATCTGACTCATGATGAGATGTTTTACAGAGACTTGTAGTAGAACTGTAAGAAAATTCAGTCCTCACCCTCTGCCGACAGTCCACAGGTTGGCTGTCCCGCTCTCACTTGCCACCAAAACTTCACCTAAAACATGTGGACTGACAACATGCAGGAGAAGAGGTACTTCAACCCTTTTTCTTCCTACTGAACAATTTCCAACAATCATGACAGTAGCTCTCTAAATCAGGCTGCACACCTGACACTGATGCAGGTTGTGATGTCTCTAGTATTGATGACTTGGTGCAAATGAGGTTCATTTGTTTCACTGAAGCCCCAAACTCCACAAAGATAGTCTGACCGCACAGCAACACAACCTATAGAAAAACAAACAGGTATTGAGAAGTCTGCACAGCTTTGTTAAAAAAAAAAAAGGACAACACACTCCTGATAGGGCTGGGTGATAATGTGAAAAATCAAAATCATGATTCACTGAACCTTTAACTTCGGTTTTGGTTAGTGCACAATTATCCCACTCTCAACTCAGTTTATTCTGTAAATATTTTTATAATGTTGAAAAAAAGTGACTGACAACTAACTTGTGCCTACTATTTTGGCTGAAACTTAGTATGTTGTAGGCAGTATGTGAAAACTTGCAAAACCTACAGTACGCCAAAAATCCAGGGTGTCCTACTGATAAAGGAAAATTTCTCAGTATGCAACGAACCAGTCTACCCGGCATACTATTTCCAGATTTTTCAAATAAACAGTATAACTTTAGGCGCAAGATTAAAAATAATATTTGATGATTCTGTTTTGATATGCTTGACAAAATAACTAAAATGTCAAGATCTACCCAAAATTTGTTTTGTACATAAAGGCCAAAGAAAAAATAATTATCAGCTGTAGCTCTATTATTAGAAACTGAAAACCTGAGTAGTATACAAAACGAAACAGACCCAACAGAACAGGCATACTACATACTACAAGCATATGCAGTAGGCAGTCCCTACTACAAATAAAATTAACATGTAGTATGTAGTAGGTGGTTAGGAAAACAGTATCGCGTAGCTAACTCATTTTCTAACAGCCTTTATGCTTTGCGACACCCTGGCGGCTTGTCATGTAACTGCACACGTCAGAAGCTGTACATGTCAGTTTCAATTATTTTTCAATAAATCACCCAGCCCTAACTCCTGGTAAAACTTATAGATGTAAACTTATGTTTGTACTTTGGTTTAACAGAGAAGCAGAGCTGATCTGTCTGACGGGGCCTTTCAGCTGGAATCTGCTGCTGCTGCTCTGGGCATCCACACAGGGTGAACCTCCACTTTGATGCTGAAAGTCCACTTGGTGGAAGTCTGAGGTACTGCATTAAGAACCAAAATCAAGGCCCAAGGAAAGGAAACACAGATGTGTCCTACACATCTTATTCAGCCATGGAGTGGCAGAAAGTGCAGAGTGCAGAAAACTAGAATATAAGAGACAGGAGGCATTTCTATTCTTGATACTGCAGTCACCTTACTCAGTTTCAGGACCACTTGCTAAAGCAATCCATGAAGTAATCCAAGTATAACCTCTTCTTTTGGTGGCTGGGACCCAAAATATGAGGGAAAACTGAAAACTGAAAATACTGGACCTTCCATTAACAGTTTTGTGTAAAGTAAGATCTTAAGGATACTGAGGCAGTCCAGTCCTGGATTTTGGGGATAGACGAGGCAGCCGCGCTCAGAGCTCTGTGAGCACGGAATAAATGCTAAAGCGCCCCCTGTGGCTTCTTCAGAGAACAGCAAGCGGTCCCTCTGCTCTTTTAGCTCCCTGTACAGTAGACCCCCCAGCAGCTCAGGAGAGACAGAATGAACTACGTCCCAGAGCAAGGAACTGTACCCATCCAGAGTTCTGCAGCTATATGTCTTTGGGTTGCTGGAAAATGACGTAACATTAAAAACAACAAAACTCACTAGCACACATTCTTTAATCAAAATTCTGTCCACTTACACTCACTATAGTATTTACCAGTCAGATCCACTCACATGTTATGATGCCCAAACTCTATAGTCTTCCAACTATAGACCAGGTTTTTGCGATGTTTCTGTAGAAAATAAGCACACAAAAAAACAACAAGATGAAATGTTGTAAGGCTCCAAGAGACCAAACACACAACTTTCTGTAGTTAACTTTTGTGTCTTAAAAAAAAAACTCCATACAAAGAAATGACTTGATGAGATAAACAGTTTTTTCCATAATATGTGTTTTCTTATCAACTCACTGCTTCTGATTCGCCTTTAACATCCAAGTTTTCATGAAGGATTTCACCCATACAACCAAAGGCATCCTGGCGGTGATCTATGAAAAAGTTCTGCAACTAAAGACAAAATAAAACTCAAAAAACTGTTTGATACCTAAAGAAAAACAAATCTATTGTGATATATTTTGGATTATTATTTTTGACACTACAGCTCCATAATCAAAACAGCCCTTAAAAAAATGATATCTGAAGTACATATGTTTACTCACGTGTTCTCTGAAGTCTAGTGGATCTGGGGGCTCCACAGGCCACAAAACAGCTACAATAGATGTTGATAAAATTAACAGATCAATACAGAAACGGATTAGAAAAGTCAACATATGGATTTGGGAGATTTAAATTGAAAATGAACCAGCTGGAGTTTATCACCTGGTGATTTAAAAAAAAAAAAATTACTGTGGCTGAATTTTGAGATACTCTATTGTGGTACGTCATTTCTTCCATTAAAACACATGAATAAATTCCGATTGTTCTTTTCCTCCGAAACGTGTTGGGAAAATCAAACACTATAACAGACAAAGAAGCTACCTAATTTAAGATCAGTTCAACAAATAAGATTTTACTTTTACTTCATGGGATCTTAAGTGAAAATAGGAAGAATAGTAGATAGATGATGATAATAGACTTGATAAACCTGTAGTGTATTGGAATACAACTGCCATAAGGGACTCACACTTTCTAGGGGACAGGAGAGGAAGAGGCACTGGTTCCCTGTGATGCCAGGTCACCCCTCTGACCCGGTGTCTGGATGTATAAGTCCAGCTGGAGAGAGGACCTGAGCCGCCCTGTAACCAACAGGAAAAATTGTAAAGTAGATTAAACAAAACATCTTACTCACTCACATGGAGCCATAAAACCATCTCGGGTCTCCCATTTCACATACAGATTTAACTTCAACAGAAGGCTTCAAACTATTTGGTACCTTGTAAAGTATTTGCATTTGCTAATCACATTACTTGAAAGGATATGTTCTTTTACAATTCTGAACATGACCAAACGGTTGTCTTGACTTAATACAAATAAAATCAAAATTAATTCAACCACAGTATAGACAGAATAAGAATAGTCTTTATTCGCCAAGTATCTTCAAGCATACAAGGAATTTGACCCCAGTTTGAACCACATTCTCTCTGTACAATTATTTATGAATACCAAATATTGCAAAAATAGAAAAGCAGCTTAAGTAAGAACTACTAAAAATAATAATATTGATAATCTTTTCAAGGGAGAATAAAAAATATGCACATTTAAGCTACAAAGAGCACTGAATAGGACGTAAAAAAGTGCGATTTGCAATGTAAAATGAATGTGCAGAAGGAAACAAAAAGGCTGTCATTCATGAGGTATATGATCATATGCGTATATTAAAGATTATACAGGACAAAAAGGCGAGTAGCTTACAATGAAACACTTTGGCGGTCAAAGAAGCGTCTTTATATTTTTGAAAAGGGATCTGGTATAATACAGGTCGCAATGAGTCGATTTGGCAATATCAGTGACTAGCATTGAGCTAACAGCTGACCCACCTGAGCCATGACTCTGTCATAGCAGCCCCAATTTCCAACGCAGTGTTGCTGGAGCGAGTCCGGCGGTCCGCAGTAATAAAACGAAGGGAAAAGCTGATTAGGAAACTGGTAGTCCATTTCCCACAAGTGTTATATCAATCACTGGAGATGTCAGTATTCTAATGGCGTATATGTCGCCTCTCTACTCTCACAACGTGTCTGGGAACAAGTCTGGACATGTTGTTCCCCAGCTTAGCTAACGTTAGCTTTTCTTCTCATGCTGCTGACGCGTAAATAGCCGCTATGATCTTCTCTTTTAAACATGGCATGCATTCAGCAAGCCAGGCTACAATAAGTAAATACCAACTACAAACCAGCGTACAAACAAATCGAGCTAAAGCTAGGAAATAATCCCAAATTGTCAGTGAATTCACCGCACACGTGTTGACTTGCGGCCATCATTCGTCAAGTCACGCGGTGTTCGAGGTGGCGGCAACAGCGATGTAATTTCCGGCTAAAAATAAAACATGCAATGAATGAAAATAAACCTGAACGAGATTGCAATGAGACCACCTATAACAGTCAATACTGGGACGAAATCGGACTAAGTTGGTGGTTATAGAGTAGACAAGAAAAACGAAGCTCTCATTAAACATAACAAGCAACTTGGCCGACTTATCTTTTATTTTGAAGTTTAAATTCTCATGCAAAGCAAGAGTTATATGCTAACTTTACCAACTCTACAACGTCTAACAGCTTTTGTAAATGACAAAACAAACTATAAACGACACTATACTACTTGCTTTCTTTCATTAACCGCCTTAACCTCAATAACTTTTTCAACTTTTTTAAATACCTTTGTCACCAGTATTAACTTTTGAATATTTTTTTTTGTCCAGGAGAACCAACCATGTTGTACATACAATTAAAATTTGCGTTTTTTTTTTAAATTTCACGGTGTCTGTATTTTTTGCTAGCAGCTATTTTATTATTAAAAATAATAAATAAAAAATTCTATAAACTTTAACTCAATTTTCCTCTTTTCATAGACACGTTCATTTGTTCGTCAATTTGATATGCCTGTGTCATCATCAATGAAAAAAAATCCCTTTCAATTTTAAATCTCTTATGATCTGTGTATGTAAAAAGGAATACTTGTGCTTTTATTTTGCCCGGAAACAGCTCGTTGTCGTCGCGTGATCAGCTGACCGAACAGAACGGTTTGCCAGTGGCATAATCAGTAAAATTAAGCTGAAAAAGAGGACGATTTCGGATTATATTTGCCACAGAGGCAAAGTTTCACTCAAAAACTGTGCACCTGAAGGACATGTCCGAATAGGATATCTTTTTTGGTATGTATTTGTATATTTTGACATTGTGTTTTGGTTTCGTTAGCCGTGCTGCTAACCCGGTAGTAACGACATTGCAGGTGTAGTTTAACGTTAGCTTTAGCATTTCAGGGATCACTGCACAGCTAATCTGCCCTCTAATATCTAACAGTTACATGCATCTTAAAATTTAATTTCTTGCGAATTGTAGGTTTGTTTGAAGTCTCTCAAGTGTCTGACATTTTGCATCTGACATCCCATTTGACGTATCGTTATTTCTCCCTTGAGAAAAGGGAGGCTACGCAGCTTGTTTACCTGGTTGTAACGTCAAAGTGAATAAATTACGAAAGGCAGGAAAATACAAGATGTAGACATTGTGAATTGAAAGTGTGTTGTGTTATTTTTAAGCAAAGCGTCACAGCGAGGGTCCCAGCTGTGCCTGCGTCGGACAGGACAGAAGGGCGAATCGTGACTCCTTGATCGTGTTTTGTAGCAGTGATCAGGCTTATGTGTAAATTGATTGATTGATTCTGTAAGCCAGTTCACAAAGTTTATTCTGACCAATGTTGATGTCTATGTCAGTATTACACAGTACTAGTGGTATACATGATGTGAGCTGGCCAAACATTAACATTAAGATTCCAGTGTGACATATGTTCCGCATCTTTTATCATATTGTAAACTATTCCAACCTCTAAGAAAAAAAAAACAAACCACAAGTTGCTTGATTGACAAAGCTGTTGGTCCAGACTGCTTTTTTTCTGTATGTATCTTCACAGAAATAAAGCAGGGGATAATATTGGAAAATACACACACATAATAAAAGTATAAGAGCTGAGGGACTGATAGCGCACATTGTCTTAAACAAATCAAAACGTTTCTGTGAATTGTAATCAATAGAATGGTCATATAAAGTTGCAGACCTCAAGTGTTCATATAATGCATCCCTGAATGCACCTCAGCTAGGAGGGGCTAAGATGCAAGTCTAGGATGCATAGATGCACATTCAGAATACTCAGACAGAGCTTTGCATCATTCAATTTCACCTCTTTCTTTCCAGCTGGCATAATGTCTGGGAACAACTTGGTCCTACCCATAGTGCTCTGGGGCCGGACGGCTCCCACTCACTGCATCAGCAGCCTGCTGGTGATGGATGACTTCAGCACCATCATCACAGGATGCCATGATGGACAGATCTGTCTCTGGGACATGACACCTGAGCTGGAGGTACTGATAAGTGGAACACAGCTGGAGATAATATAGCCTACCAATCCTTTACTCTTTCATTGAATTATTGAAAACCTATATTTTGCTCTTCTCCCCCTTCCCTCTACCCCCACTTCTTCTCTTCTTTTCTTCTTTAGATTTGTCCCCGGGCCATGTTGTTTGGTCACACTGCCTCCATCACCTGCCTATCAAAAGCAAGTGCATGCAGTGACAAGCAGTATATTGTCAGTGCATCAGAGAGCGGGTGAGAACATTTTGATCTGTCAGGAATGTAACATTTACTATGGTTTTAATGCTTGATGATGCCATGTTTAAATAAATGTGTACGTCTGTAGTTAGCTTAGAATCTTTGCTGAAACTCGTTATAATCTTCAAGATTTGTTGTCCTGCACAGACAAGCTTTCCAGAATTTTTTTCAGAGTTATCCTGCAGTCTGTCAATATCAAATGGCCAAAAAATAATGATACTAACTTATTTATTATTGAATTGTCATATATTACTATGGTTTTGTCTTTTTGTGTTGCAGCACAATTGATTAATAATTCTACTTTTGGATTTGAGAATGTCAGGCTAGGCTTAAAAAGAGGTTCAGAAAACAGAATTTGTTTTGAAAACCAGTGTTCAAACAAACAGTTTGGCACATTAGGTGGACACTTTATTTTCCCCATCTAACAACCTTCTAACGCCAGTGGTTGTCCATGTTTTGTTGTCTGACTTGGTTTGTGCAGTCGGGTAATTTCATGTCAGACAACTCAAATGTCTATTGCCAGCTGCTGCACTTTCAGGACAAACAAATGGAGCATTTATATGCAGTTATATAAAAACGGTCTTTAGCACGGCATCAGTGATCAAAAGGGAATAAAGCACTGTTTATTTTTATACTCTATTCATGTGACAACCTTCAGCATTAGCAGTTTCAGTCAAATAGAAGATATGGTTAAAAGGTTTAACACATGAATGTCAGGTGAGAGTTTTTGTTTGACGCTTCCTGCTCATTCACGTCTAACTTCAGGTTGCTTATGTTTCCAGAGAGATGTGTTTATGGGATGTGAATGATGGACGCTGTATTGAGTTCACTAAGCTGGCCTGTGCTCACACTGGCATTAATGTAAGACAAACACAAACTAACACATTACTTATTCTTAAATAAAGTTGTTTGTGTGTTAAGATTCCTTTTGTGTGTTTTTTTTTTTTCAGTTTTATCAGTTCACCATTGGCACTGAGAAGGAGGGACGTCTGCTCTGTAATGGCCATTACCCAGAAATCCTTGTTGTGGATGCCACCAGTTTGGAGGTCTTGTACTCGCTGGTGTCTAAGATCTCTCCTGACTGGATCAGCTCCATGAGCATCATCCGATCTCACAGAACACAGGGTAAAAGATGCGGGCGGAGCTGTGGTGTTCGATTCATGCTCAAAGAGCAAAATGGTCTCATTAACAGTTAAAACATCAGAATAAGGAGCATTAAATGTTATAATTAACTTAGGAGAACATTAGCTTTCAAAACAAAGGTTTGTATAATGAACTATGAGCTACTAACTTCCTGTCTTTGAACAGAGGACACAGTGGTGGCAGTGTCAGTGACGGGGATTTTAAAGGTCTGGATCATCACAGCTGAGGTCAGCAAGATGCAGGTACACTCGTGTACAGACGTTTATTCATATTACTCATTAGTTTTGTGTCTGAGTTGTGCATTTTTCTGGAAACATTTGTGAATAAAGAGCAGTTTGAGCGCCATGTGCAGAGGCTGTAATCCTGCTTCTGTCTTATCTATGAAAGGCAAAAATGCTAGAAAAAAGGGCTGAAGAAACCCCAACACTCTTATAAACGTGTTCATGACATCTAACGCTTGTATGCTTTTGTTCATACTTGATTCTTATTTAGGAGGCTTGCATTTACGCTCACTGAGCCAATAGTCCACCTGGTGTTCCATGTCAGATTGACCCATAAAATTAGCATTTTCTTTACCTGTATCTCAAGCAGAGATTGAATTGTACCTTTTTTTGGCTCCACCTACAGTGTTGTTATTGTGTGAATCCCTAGACTTTAATGTGTGTAACATCTGTATTTGTGTGCTTAGGACTTGGACCCTGTGTTTGAAGAAGAGTCCAAACCCATCTACTGTCAGGGCTGTCAGAGCGTCTCCTTCTGTACCTTCACCCAAAGCAGCCTGCTCGTTGTCTGCTCAAAGTACTGGAGGGTAAGCTGATCCTGCATCTTTAACAAACTCTACACCACAAAGTGCTGAAGCAGAGTAATGCCTGGACTGAACTGTTTGCCCTTACAAGTCTCTGATGATGCTAGATGCAATAACAGATGTGTGTCTCTCTTGTCAGGTGTTTGATGCAGGGGACTACTCGTTGCTCTGCTCTGTGCCCAGTGAAAACGACCAGGCCTGGACTGGAGGAGAGTTCATTGCTGCAGACAAAGTCATCATCTGGACCGAAGATGGCTGCAGTTTCATCTACAAGCTACCTGCCAGGTAAATCTACTGCCCCCCTTCCCCACATTGTTACTCAGTATCACATTATAGTGTGCAGAAGAAAAACAGCAATTTAAAAATTCAAGTGAAATGAGAATGTGTAAAAAGCATAATTCAGAACAAATCAGCATATGAACAATTTACCACTTTGAAGAAGTCAGATGAAGTTAGAATTAGATATCAGATGCTGTCAACTCTGCACACCAGGAGCACAGGCTCAGGCTAAGTTATGGGAGCTTCTCTGCAGGGTTCAATCAAAACTGACTGGGTTAGAATAAAGCTGGACCAAAAAAGTGAATTAAGACTCATTGTTCAAGTGTTTTTGTGTGTTCCTCAGTTGTTCACCTGCAAGTGAACATTTCCGCAGTGATGTTGGGAAAACCAAGGAAGGCTCGATCCCTCCACTGATCTACCGTATCTCTGGCTTTACAGACAAACAGGTCAGTGCTCCGTCCTTCATTTTGTCCCAGTAACTGAGATTTTTTTCCATGCTTTGAAATTCCAGCCTACACATTACTTCTGTTTTTTGTTTATTCCAAATCTTAACAGAGACCACAACACACAGGCACCAAGTTTGCATTTGATATTTTCCCTAAGGAATTTTGTGTCAAAAAGATTTTCACACATGCTTAAGACTGTTTAACAGCCCAGAAAAAAATTACCGTGCACCAGGGGTGTGTCCAGAGAGACAACCAGGGTTGGCATAGGGCATTGGCATTGAGAGCTGTGCACATGACTTGGAATGTTAGCAATAGCTAATCAGCAGAATGTGACATATATCTGGTTAGCAGAAAGCCAGCTTTCGTCACTGTTTATCCCGTGCTGCTCTCCAAGCGCCCAAAGCGAGTGAAAGTCAAGCCAAGCTTCACCCTTAATTTGGAAAAAACTTGATCTCGTTGCCGTTTTGTTTCACTTTGGTTGTATCTTTCTTCCTCTGCGCTACTTCCACTGTTGTAGCTGCTCTGACGCTAAGTCACTTGAGCACTGGATACCCTGTGATTGGCTGATGTAGCCACACTTACTCTCTGCCCAGAAACGTCCTAATACAACCAAAGCATCAACATACAGGCAGTGAAGGGGTTCAAGGCAGACACAGGCACTGACATACATGTATAGAGGCCCATAGGAAACAATTGGGCAGGATTATTCCAGTTGATGTATTTTCTTTTTTAGGAAAATCCTGCGGACTCCACCTTCACCTTTGAGAAAAGTTTTTTGCAGATCTGTTTTAGGGGATATGTACTTGTTAAAGTAGATATCATTAAAGGAGTCAGAACTCATAAATCAATTATTTTAATTTGTGTGTGGGGGCACACATACTTAATGGCACCTCTGTATAAATTTGCCCTCCTGGTTGGGTCGCTAAAATGAAAAACTCTGGACATGCCCCTGTTGTGAAAATAACCATCTCACCAAAGTTAAGTTGTGGCTATGTTTGTTTTCCTTCTTTCTTTGAGCTTCATCTCAGTTTATTTTAACATATTTATTCCTCAAAAATAGAAATGGCATTGAAATTAATTTAACTGTTTAGTGTACCTGTTTACAGAGATTCAAAACACTTGATGTGTGCCTTCTTCAGTGTCTCATAACCTGTGAAAGAGGAGATCTGAATAATATGGAGGGAAATGCGGCTCTTGCTTGCCTTGTGTTCTTTTTTGAAAAGATCTTTAGTATTTGGGATATTACTAATAACAGTATATATGTGGCTGTTTTGCCTTGAGGTGACGCTTTGTTAGTACGATTATTTAAGAGTTTAGGAAAGAACTTGACAAACACAGTTATTTGTACTAAAGAAGCAGATTATTGGTTCCTTTTTGGCCTTTAATCTGATGATAGATACTCAGTGTAATCCATGAATGTGAACCTGCCCCTTTAGCATTTTGTGTTCTGTGTAATTCTGATTTGATATCATCCTTCAGTATGTTATTTTGAGTGTATTTATAATTTATTGTCTTGAACGTATTTATTTGTTGTCTGTGCCTTTTTTGTTATGTTGCTGTTCCTTCTGTTGTCGTCTGCCCCACCTCCTCACTTCTCTCAGAAGGAAGGAGAAGGAGGTGAGGAGGAGGTGGGGGTTGTGGAGGTGATGTGCCTCCCTGCCGGCGGGTGCGACTGGGAGCTCTACACCCCAGAGTTGCTATACCGACACCGGCCTCTAGAGGCGCCAGTAAGCCCCAGAAAATGTGCACTGGAATAAACAAAGGCAGGAAGAAGATAGTTCATTTTCTGGTCTGAGCTGCAAAACCTAAAAAAAACCAAAACATTAAAACAAAATACCAGATTGAGACATAGTTTTATTGTGAAAATTTAATCTTAAAAAAAAAAATAGATAAATAAAAAAATTCAATGTTACCATCTGCTGCTTTATGGCCAAATAAAGCTGAATGGTTTGGAGAGAGAGTGCAGAATTATCATTGTTTGGCACTATTTTATTATTCTTTAAAAGATCATACCACTGTTTAATCCCAAATAACTTGACTATACACTCCTTTTTTGAATATGTCTGGTGCTGATGGGATGTTTTTTGAATTGGTATAGAAGTTTTTTTTTTTCCTGAGATCATGAAAAATGCTATTTAGCAGTAAAAAATTAAGCTCTCAGCAACTTTTGAGTAAAAACAGTGGTATTTTCTTTTTTTTTTTTAAGGAGCTAGTGATGGCTTTTGACTGTGCAGAAGGTGTTTGTGCAAATGTGGAGTTCTGAAGTGCTCTTTATGCTCATCATTTTTAATTGGATGAAGTGCAGTTTAAATTCATCCTGTTTTATACGTTGTGACTTTGCAGCTCAGCTAGAAGTAATGACAACACAGGAGAGGAGCAGATGTGATAAGTCTTTTGCAACGTCTGCCGCTCAGTGGCTCACATTCACCCAGCACCTTTGAAAAAAGGGCCAAAATGCAAGAGTATTAAAAGTTTGGCTTATTTTTTTTCATTTTTATTATGTTAAAATTACCATGAAAACTTTCAGAAGCAGAGGTAACTGTAGAACACTGTATTTCAGAGCTGAAAGTCTTGATATTTGTTTAGATATGCACCAGTATGATTGAGGATTCAGCATTTACTTTAACCTTTGTTTTGTAAAAGTCACAGAGTGGCTAAGCAGGAAGTTGAATTCTAATATTGATTAAAAAAATATTATAGGACGAGGTTAAAAATCCTGTTGTGTTTTCTATGACAATGAACAGCTGATTGATTGATTGATTGATTGGTTGATAATCTCAAGCTTAAGTTCAATGTTCAATGGAACAGTCTCCATTTGATTCAGACTCCATTTACATCAGTATTAGCTTTGCAAATTATAATCATAGTAAGAAGTGTTGGAGTTTATATCATTCAAAAAATTGTGAAGTCACTAGTTTCACTTTTACTGTAAATGAAAATTGCCTCCCAATATTGGTTAACCGCCAATGACAACCAATAATATTGGTCTTGAGAAAAACCATATTGGTCTATCTCTATTAAAAAGTGGGGTTTCAACAGATCGTGTGCATTAATGCTAAGGGGGACAGATTACTTGTAAAAGTGCTGTATTAAAGTGTGAGCCACTACATCAACGGTACCAAAAGTGACCTGTCTGTCTTTGCTCCTCTCTTCAGTTTCCTTCCTGCCTGACTGAGAGACTGAACTCATTCTGGTTCACTTTCCTCATTCTCTCCTCCCACTAAAACAAAACTCCTCCTCCAAAAGCACCATTACCCTCCTCATCTGTCTTCATACTGATGAAGATGCATGCAAAGTCCCTGAGTTTATTAAAAATTAATGCAGAAGTAAGCGATAACAGTACTGGCTTGCAGAGAGGGGACTCAAAGAGTAGGAGGAATATAGAAGATACTAAGGCCAGCTTTCAGTCAGAGAGAAAACCTGAGGGTGAAAAACGAGAGTTACATATCCTTGATCAAATGAAAGAAACAATTTCTTCAGTTACTGCTAATTTTCTTGGATTCCAGGAATGATGTGGAATAAATTAGGTACACTGAAAGCTTAGTGGAGCTCAGGGAAGGATTAATTCTAAAGAAGAAGAGTCATTACAGTTCAGAAAGTCAAACTTTCTGAACGTAGAAGGTATTTGTCTTTGGTGTAATGCTAATTTTAGAAAACAGACTCTCTGATGTCAGACCCACCCACTTTATGTTTTATTGTTATGACTTCGTAAAAGAACAAACTAGAAAAATACAAAAAATATATTTTTCTGTTGAACAAAAACGGTTTTTTTTTTTTTCAGATGTATGTTTTAAAAGCATTTTAAGATGTTGTACTGGACATCAGTAATATTTTATCAACAGCAATGGCTAACACTGCTCTCCTTGTTTTTCCTCTCCCTCTTGAGTGGTGTTTTTGTTTTTGTTTTTGGACTTATTATCATCTTATATCAAGATGTGGTTTGGTTTGTGACTGTGTGTGTGTGTGTCTGTGTGATTTATCGTGTGTTAACATTGAGTGGCACTTTGCATTTCCTCTGTGATCATCCACAATTCTTAGACAAGCTCATCAGTTATCGCTCACAACAGACACCTCGATCATTCCCTGCTTCTGTTCCCCCTAAAATGTGGACGTCAATCTGATGATGGCTGCACATCATCACTAACTTTCATCCCGTCCATCATTTTTCACTGTGATGGAAAACTGCAGCCCTCCACCTTCTTGAGCAGTGCTTAAGGTCCAAGAAGCAGTTCAGACAAAAGATAGAAAAGACGAGAGACATGGGTAGGAAACGAAGAAATGACCTCTTGTTAGATTTTGTTTACAATTTTTAGAAACAGCATTTTTGTCTTAAAACTCCTGTGAGGAGTTTTAAAGTGTTCAGATCAGGCTGAAATAAGTAGTGATGAGGTTTTTTTTTTGACAAATATTAATGCAAGACCACCAACGACAAGATGATCTGTTTCTACACTAGTTTTTAGTGACTGTAAAGTCTGTCTCAGGGTAGGTGCCAGCAATTGCTTTTTCTGTTTTCAATTGTTACTGCAAATATTGTCAGTGAGCGATACATTTGGCCATTCACAAAAAGAATCAAAAATTAAATACAGAACAAGAAAGAGAAATTAGCACAAAAGTAAAGCAGTTCGTGTTTGGTACATTATTTCTTTGTTGTAAAAATGCGTCTTGGCAATAAATCTAGAGAGAGCCTGTTTATTTCTCTTTTGGTCTGTGCCATATTTGTAAGGAACATGTATTTGTGGATATGTGGGTTTCGCCAATGAAAAATTTGCCAGATCTTCTCTGCCAATGCCAAACAGCTTTTTCTCTCATTGACTCTTGTTTGGTGAATAGTTAATACGTTTTTCATGTAATAACAGCAGTCTTTGTTACGAGCTCATCGGTTTTTATTACTGGCATGTTTTGATTATTCCTCTCAGTTTCCTTGAGTAACTATTTAAACACTTTGAAATGCAGATCGCACACTTTGGTTCATCTTTGGGATGGAATGTCCCTATGTGGATAAAAAATGAGCTGTAATACCCTCCTTTGCTTCTCTTGATGGTGACTCGATCTTAAATCTGGGATAAATAGAAACGAAATATACGTTTTTTGAGCTTTAAAAATTTGTTTCAGAAAGGGCACCAGTACTGCAGTTGTACCCACTTGGGAGGAAATCCTGGGAGTGTTAACAGTGATGTATGAAGTCCTTGGTAATAAAACATATCTGCTCAGGTTTTGGTGATCCTAAATAACACTGACCTCATTCCACTCTGTCCCACCTTCACAATGGGACCCTGGTGACACATGCACAAACACACCAGACTGTCATACATCCAGAGTGATAGATTTGACAGACCTGTCCATGTCTATTGCTCTTGATTTTGTCCATGAGTTCTTTCAGTGGACAGATCTTACACCTCACAAAGCTGCTGAACACAGTAACAGTTTGATAGTGATTGTTGGACTTCTGTGTGAGGGAAATACTGTTTTATTTTGCTGCTATACTCCATGTCATCAGGAACAGTCTGTACTTTTTAAAATGTGTCTCTAATTTTGAGCTCTGCTGAGAAGTTAGATGTCGAGGTGAAGCAGAAATGTGTGGTTTTGTTGCCCTGCTGGTTTTGTAGCTGCGTGCTCTTGCTGTTTTTATGAATGCAGCCAGCAAAACCATTTATTTCAGCTTCATGTGGGCATTAGACTTTGAACAAACAAAATGGCATAACAACAACATGAATGAAGTCCAACAATGGGGGGGACTTTTAAGGGAACCTATTAATTAAATGTAATGTAACTTAACTGATACACAAGGGTCTAACAGATGTAACACTTCAGGTCTTCAGATGCTGATATGTTTGTTTCCACCCACTCTCAGCTCTTGATCTGCCCACCCGTAACTCGGTTCTTCTTCGGCCGACGGGAGCCCTTCCATAAGCTGCTGATTCAGGGAGACTCAGCGGGCAGACTGTCTCTGTGGAGCATCCCAGATGCCTCACCTCCACAGCTGCACTCAACTCCTCCAGGTATTAACTGTTCTAACATATTTCTGCTGCGAGAGGAGAGCCATTTCAGCTGTTGTGTTTGCTGATAAAAACACACCGCACAGTTTTTCCTGAAGCTTATTTTAACATCAGCATTCATACATGAAAAATAACTTGAAAAGCACCATAAGAAACAAATAATCTTCTCTCTGTTCATAGAAAGTTACCCTTAGAAACAGTCTACACCTGTGTGTTTTCAAAGCATCTTAATACATTCATTTAAACTCCCTGAGGAGTTTCTAAGTGATCTTGAAAAAAATTCCCTTTAGATATATGCCTGATCGTAATCCATGCTTTAAAATGAATGGGTTGAGCAGGACCAGATTGATTTACAGCACTTTGAAGTCTCCACAACAACATCACGCTAACTGACAAAATTTAGTAGAGAGAAGAGAGATCTGTGATTTTTCTCTGCTGAAAGCAATTTCTGTGATTAATTCTGTCGTAATAGTGGTCGCTGGGACCTTACTGTCGGACAAAAAAAATACAGAATTGCAGAAGAAAGCAAAAATTGAGAGTAATAGAGCACGAGTTAAAGGCTAAAACACAAGCTAAATTATTTGTGATAATGTTTATTCCAACCCACAGTCAGCAGTTATTCTGCAGTGGTCTGTTTAAACTTGAGTGTATCAATAAAATGAAGAGTGAGGTTACGTTAGCTCTGCTTGGTAGACGATTGACAGGACATAACCAGGATTCACTAGCATTACACATTACAGACATGTCTTAAAGCACCGGGCTGCCAGTAGCGCTAAATAAAGACAGCTACTAAACTGCGGCACATGACATTCACTCTAAGGAGCAGCTTTTTCACTTCATTTTTGTTTTTTCTTTCATTAATTTTGTTTGTAATCATCTGCATTTTTCTTGTTTTGACTCTTTCTCAATGTCTCTTTTGTCTCCTTGCAGAGTTGCAGGTGTCATCCAACATCAGCCTCCAGGAGGCGTTTGATAAGTTGACCCCTGTATCCGCAGGAATCATTGACCAGCTCAGTGTCCTGCCTGGAAAGGAAGAACCAATCAAGGTCTGAAGCCAGTAAAAAATGCATGTAACGCTGAGCTGATACAAAAATGAAATATATAAAGATCTTTGTGCTACTCAAGACATCATTGATTCATTACCTTGTTTTGTGTACTTAGTGAAGAAATACAGACCCTGATGTTTTTTTAAAGAGTATCTTTGTTTTCATTCATTAAATGTTGGGGAATGAAACAGTTGGAATAGATCATAATTCACATTATAATTTCTTCTCATTTAACTTTAATTTGTAATTCTGAACAGATTGTATTCACTGACCTCTTTTATTTTATCTCTTCCTCTGACTCCACTCTTATAACACCTCTTTCAAGTCACCATTCAGTGTACTTGGGATTACCAGGAGATTGTTGGAGCCTACTGAAGCTAAAACAATAGGATAGCTCAACTTTTAGGTTTTAAGGTTCCTGACAGTCTTTGTGTGTTTGTTCCTCAGGTGACAGCGAGCGTGTACATCCCCTCTCAGGGTCGCCTTGTGTGTGGAAGGGAAGATGGCAGCATTATCCTGGTTCCTGCTACACAGACCGCCATTGTTCAGCTGCTGCAGGGGGAGCACATGCTCAGGAGAGGTGAGTGGAGTAATTTCATTCACTCTTTTAAATTAAACAGAAACACAAAGTGACACCATGTCTGCATTTTAAGACTTTTCTTCTTATATTCCAAAACAATGACTTATGAAAGATTATCATCTTCGGGACGATTTAGCCACTGAGTTTTGTGTGCGTCTGTCTTGCAGGCTGGCCGCCCCATCGCACCCTGAGAGGTCACAGGAACAAGGTGACATGCGTCCTGTACCCATACCAGATCTCCCCACGCTATGACCAGCGCTCCCTGGTGTCTGGAGGAGTTGACTTTTCAGTCATCGTCTGGGATATTTTCACCGGAGAGATGAAGCACATTTTCTGTGTCCATGGAGGAGAGATCACCCAGCTTATCGTGCCCCCTGAAAACTGCAGCGTAAGACCTCTGACATGTCACTCATTGTGTTTGGTTTCGTCTTGTCCTTTTCATTCCTTGATCTTTGTTCTGTGTCATTTGTAAAAAAAGGGTTTATTTTTCTGCTTTTTGTTCTTCGGTGCATCAGTGTCTGATGAGAAGAATGAAAAGGAATCATTTGCTATTTTGCTGACATTAGATTTAAATGTTAGGCGGTGATGTCATTGTAGTTACTATGGAAATAATTTCAAAGGCATTATGTTATTGTGGGCAAACATTGAATGCACAGACACAAACAGCTGCCAAATAGAAACATTATATTGTTTATCTGACATTCAGCGCAGAGAAATCAGGAGTCAGAAGCTAAGACCTTACACATTTGATCACTTTATTTAAAGAATATTTCAACTGCATGATAAGCATCTGTCCAAGAAATAAAACTTTTAATCAAAATTTTAACTATATGAAAAAAAAAACATGTGTATAATAAGTTCCCCAGCTTATCTTTGGTAACAAAACAGTAAAAATTTCAATAAGTTATAGAGTGCTTCTCTCAACTACTTTCCTAAATTATCTGAGGAGGATTTGTTATGGTGGGATTTAAATTGATTGTTATTTGGTATCTATGTGTCACTAGCATTCAAGGATTCAGACTGAACAGACAGATGCTTTGTTTCCTCCTCAGACACGGGTGCAGCACTGCGTCTGCTCGGTGGCCAGCGACCACTCTGTTGGCCTGCTCAGCCTCAGGGAGAGGAAGTGCATCATGTTGGCGTCCAGACACCTCTTTCCCATCCAGGTCATTAAGTGGCGTCCTGCAGATGACTACCTGGTCGTGGGATGCTCTGACGGCTCTGTCTATGTCTGGCAGATGGATACAGGTGAGAAACACTGTCTTGAAAGATGACAAATAAAAATCAGGGGAACTGAGGCCATAAATTTCCATAAGTTTATCATGAGTTTACTCAAGGTGTTCAATTTGAAGATCATACTTCGGTCAATGGTAAAACTGCCAGACAGAGGCGAAGCATTCCTGTCACTGAGTTTTGTAATAGTTGCATAATACCTTTGTACCTCATCTTTTCCAAGCTTTTAACTGTCATTTAAAGGTTTATCTGCCTTTTAGAAAGCAAGTTTGATGGCAAATGGCTTCATTTTTATATGTCCGAGGTGATGCTGCTCAGTCAGTCAAAGCTTAACGCTTATCAGTGCAAGACCAGAAACTGAGTAAGTGTTCAGACCTGGCTTTTACTAGAGAACATCTTCTGTGTTTTTTGGTCTTACATTAGTTTTGTTGGGGTCTTAAACATGTCTTAAAAGCCTAAAATTTGACTTTAAAATGGTAAACCCTGAAACAGATGATGCTAATGCACACAAAGTAATCTTTAACGTTTTCATAGCTATGTAATGATAATGAGGCTAAAGGTGATTTTTTTCACAGCTCCAAAGAAATCAAAAGAAAATTTGCTTTTAGTCCTTATTATCTCTGCTGTTCCACTCCAGGAAGTTCCTCTTAGGTTTGCTGCTTTCAGCTGGCCAATAGCAGAGAAGCTCTTGAGGGTTTTAATATAAAATCATGTTGTCACATTCAAATCTGATGAACAACAAGCCATTCCTTGACCCTATGTTCCTCTCCTATATCACCAAACATTGTCCTCTTGATGATATGCTAGAAAGAACTCACTATGACCACAATGATTAAAGTCTTGAGAAGCATAAAAACACTTTTTGCAAAGTTAGGCTAACAACATCCTAAAATCAGCTCTGTGCAGAAAAAGATGAGCTCGATATTTATCTGGTATGTTACTCTAAAAAAAGTGAGAACGTGAGCTATTCCTTTCAATTTTCTTCCATCTACAGACACCTCTGCTCTCTCCATCCTTTTCAGCCACACCAGGGAACCAACATTAGCTTGAATGATGACTAGCCACTGGAAAACTCTGTGTGTGCGTGTGTGTGTGTGTGTGACTTGAATGAGCTGTAGTGCTGGGAGATTGCAGGGTAGCTAAGTGTGAAATTAAGGAAGGTGTGTGTGTACTCAGGCGTTGGACATGTAATAGGGCCATGGCTCACAGGCCCTTCTCTCTCTGTGTCTCTCTGTCTTTCACACACACACACACACACACACACACACACACACACACACACACACACACACACACACACACACACACACACACACACACACACACACACACACACACACAGGTACCACTTCTCTTCTCACTCAATACCTGAGCCGATACTGATGTCAGCTCTGTCTACAGCTAATGATGTCTCTCTAAACGTTTTTTCTGTCTGTAAAGGTTGAGAATCCTCGCAGTCAGAGATGGCGAAGACTTTATCTGTCTGTGACCTAAATCATATTCAAGAGACAAAAGATGATGATACTGAGCACTGAGGCGAGAGGGAGATGGTGTGAGAGAGATTGGAAGATTGATATAAATGGAAGGAGAGTGCAAGGACAAGAAGAGAAAGATTGATAAAAGCTTAGATCTGTGACAGAAAGAGGCTGAGACAAAAACACAGTAGTGTATATAAGGAGTAGATACAACAAGCAGGACATCAATAGCTTGTGGTAGCTTTCAGTTTTGACTTTTGACTTATATTTCTTTATTTGGAGCCATACATTTATATAATTTCCTGATTGACAGGTTGTTGTTTACTATCTGTTGAATCTAAATGAGAACGATGTGTACCAAATGAACATCACAAACCATTAAACAAAGGATTGGAACTAAAAATTTAGACCAACATTTTGGGACATATAGTAAGTGTGAAGTCAGCTCACTTTCCCCAAAGTGTCTTTATCATGACTTTGATTCCCAAACAGTGAAGTCGCCCCCTGCTGGTCATTAGAGTACAGTCAGTTATTGAGTTAAAGATCGGTTCAGAAGTCTTTTTTCTGCATCTACAGTATTCTAATCAACTTCTATTTACAAACAGTGGACCCTTTCACTGCTTGTTAATGCAGTTTTCTGGTTCACCAGTAAAACGTTTTTTCCTGCTTGTGTTTCCAGGAGCCTTGGATCGTTGTGTGATGGGCATAACCGCCGTAGAGATCCTGAATGCCTGTGATGAACTCGCTCCAGCTACGGTGGATGCTCTGAGCCACTCAGCTGTGAACCTGAAGCAGGCGATGACCCGACGCAGCCTGGCGGCGCTGAAGAACATGGCTCAACACAAACTGCAGACGCTCGCCACCAACCTGCTTGCTGCCGACAATGCCGACAAGGTAAGAACAAACCACTGAGTCACACTGCAGCAGAGTTATGGGAGAAAAGTAAAAATACTGATTGGTTAGAAATCAAGCAGCAGATTTTTTCCCCTTTTAAAATTTTTGATAACTGAGGGTTTAGTTTGACAGCCTCTCAATGCAAAATGCAAATGACCAAACAAATTTCAAGAGACCTCTGGAGCTGCTTTCAAAATTGTTCAGTTTTTGTTCGATGAGATCGCATCTTGAAAACGTAATGCTGCTTTTAAATTGTTTGGATCAAATTTGTATGTGTCTCGTCATTTGTGGTTCTAAATGCCTTTCATAAAAACACAAATACTAATACACAAATGCACACAGAGACACAAAAACACACGCAAGATGACGCACAGAGACACTCAAAAACAGAGATGCACAGAGAGATACAAAAACACAGACACACAAAACCACAAACACACAAAATTAAAAACACACATAAAGACACTCAAAGACACAGAGAAACAAAGAGAGACTCAAAACCACGGACACACAAAAACAAAAGAGACACACAGAGACACACAAAGACACAGAGAAACAAAGAGAAACTCAAAGATACAAGATACAAAGAGACACACAAAGATGCACAATCACAAAGACACACAAAAATGCTAAGAGACACACAAAGACATGCAGACACTCAAAGACACACAGACGCACAAAGACACACACAGACTCACAATACCTCCTTGTTACCCTCACACACATACATCTCACTTGCCATCTCGGTCAGATAGCTGGCTGGAGTTACAGACCAATTAAAACTCTGCTGGAGACAAACCTTAAGGTCATATCTACAGTCTGTGTTTGTACGTGTGTGTGTTAGCGTGTGTGTGTGTGTGTGAGAGAGAGAGAGGGAGAGAAATAAAGACCAACTGGGATCTCCCAGGGATGGCCGAACTATCTTAAATGTCAAAATCTTTAAAAAAAGGAGGGCAGTGTTTTCTTCAGGTGAGCTTGACTTTCCTGAAAGCAGCTTGGATGCTTTACTGAAAACTGTACCAAGAAGTTTGAGATATACAGAATAAATCTTATCCATCAAAGTAGTTAAAGTATTAATTGTTAAATTCAACAAATAGATCAGGTTACTCTGTATCTCTTTGGCTTAATTTGACTTTGTCTTATTGGTCATACGTCAACTCCAAATACATTTATTGTTTAGTGATTGAGCGTAGGCATTAGAGTTCCATCTTCTGGGTCTCCTCCAGGAAACTCAGTCAGAACCAGAAATACTTTACATATCCTGGGGGGATTTAGTTAAAACACTTACTCTTCTCAAAAAATGTAATGAGATATCAGTGCAGTAATAGAAAGTACAAATAAATGAGGAATACATACCAGATAAACAAATACTGATAAAAATGCAGAATAGTTTCAATAAGTAATGTACAAAAACATTGCTGTCAGCTGATCCTGGTGTAATCCCAGTTAGCCCAGAAAGTCCGGTTGTTTTGCACCAGCTCTTTGTTATGAGAGAATAACAGTAAAGTCTCATGTGAACGTTTTTGAAGTAATTTTTGTGGCTTTTTATGCCTTTAATCAGATTGGACAATGGATAGAGCAGGAAAAAGGGCAAGAGTGGTAAGTGACCATAGACTGTAAAAAAAACATGGACATCATCTTGGTCAGCTCTAAGTGAGGTAATCTCAGAATCTGCTCCCCTGGTGACTGGCTGCGGAATATGTCAAAAACTCTGTCGCCCTTGTCATTCCAGACAGGCTGTAATCAAACTTTAAAAAATAAATACACCTGGTAGAAATGTTTCTCACACCCGTATGCTGTGGTGATATAAAGATATTTTTGGGCTGCAGTGTGTTTAAGTGCTCTATTTTCTGAAAAGTTTCTTTTTCATTAGTTGTTAGATGTTAAAGATGTTTTTTTACGTCACATTTAGTGATGGTTGACAGCTTGCTGTTCTTGTGTAGTTTTTGATGGCTGAGGGCTACATAAAATCAGGCCGATGCATGTTATCAGGCCTTTGTTGATTTATATAAAGGAGAACAAAAACTTGGGTGACTTTTCACTTTATTACCTGTAAGTTTAAATTTCCCAGATCCTGTGAAATTATATATTATATTCTTATTCTCTAACCCTCTTATTATAGGCAAAAGGTGATATATTATCTATCTAAGCTACAACCTACTCTATATTTATAGCAATCAACCAAATCCATGTTTCCATTTTCATTCTTTCAGTCCAACAAATCATCACAGCCAAATGACTGTCCACATTGCATTTTGTATTTGGAGCGAGTCTTCCATGGTGACCCCCTCAGGGTATAAAGGATTCACCTGTCAGACTTGGATGATCTGATCTGCCCTGACGGAGTTGACCCCGCCCACCTGGGCCTCCTGGCACAGAAAACAAACGCCCTGAATTATTTAGTTTCTAAGCAGCGTTTAGTTCTGCTGCTGGTACAGTTTGACTTTTACACTTTTAGTCTTAAGCCGTTTACCTCAGCCTTCTACCTCTTCTCCTCTTGTGTTTTGGTCGTTTTCTTCTTTTTTTCCCTCCCAGCAGATAACCTTTGTGTTGTCTCTTTGTCTCCTCTGTGTATGTTTTTTTATTGTGGGTATCTCCTGGGTTTTTCCTGCCATAACTGCCCTTAATCACAGCTCTTTTCTGAAAATGCCGACACACAACAGCTGCAATCTTTTCTCCCCATTCTATCAAAAAACATCACTGTTGTTCTCTTTCCTGCCTTCCACCGGGTGTCATTTCTCTTTCATATCTCCTCAAATTATGGGTCAACACTATCCACTATCCTCAGATTGTGTCTGAGAGTGTGTGCCCCCCTGTTGTGTGAAATGACAGATAATGACTGTGAAATGTCAGACTATCAACCTCGCCAGACATTACAGCCAGTCAGCTTCTCGTCTTTCTCTGTGTTTACAGCTGGTGTTTGTTGTTGCTGTTCAGGCTTCCAATGTGTGCCTTTGAGGTTGCCCTCTGTAAGGTTTGTTGAGCCTGCACATTTATGAACATGTTTCTATTTAAAACTAAATAAACTGATAAAAAGAATAACATTGTTTAAGTAAAAAAAAAAGTCATAATATAATAAGGTAAAAGGGGCAATGAATATTCAGGTTACCCTTTCTTAAATGCAAAAATGTCAATGTAGCTATCGACACATGACCTCGTCACTCTACATCCTGATAAAAGTGGGCTTGAACCAAGAAAAAGTAGGATTAAAAGATTTGTTTGCTTCATTGACAAATACATGCTTTGACCAAAGCTGCTCCCCCACCCCAAACGTTGATGGTGCTTATGGTGAAGACATGCTTTATCCTGAAAACAGTCCAAATTTGTACAAGGGTGTCACCAGAATCAGTACAATATTATAAACTTCTCACAGTGCCTTTGTAGAACAAACAAACCTGGACTGATGATCTTTGCTCTTTGCTTGGAAAAAAATAAGACCTTTGAAATTTTTTTGTCCAGTACACCAATTTACTTTTTGTAAACAGTCACAGCTGCCTGCACATCTTGGCAACAGAAGTGAGAGTACAATGGTTTGTCAAGCAACGTGAGGGTGTTAACCACCAAAAGTCTCATTTCTACCTAAATACCACCAATTTAACAGATCGTAAATGACTCACAGGTTCATGGGAAAATATTAAAAGGATTGAAAACATAAACAAGTGGACAGAAATTTTTCGTGGAGAAACCTAGTGTGTACCCCAGAGAGGAGTTTAAACACACAAGTCATCGGGACTTCAGACTACATTATCCAGGGACACTTACAAGACTGTGAAGTATAAAGACATGAACTTGTGTGAAATAAGCCAGAAACCCTCCCAAATTAAATAGAGTATACCATAGTTTCAGTTTGATCATAAAATCTGTTTCTGTTTATATATGGGTTAATACCATAGACTGTATAAAACATGGACGTGGCCTCGCCAACGTCACTCGTCTGTTTCTGAAACGGAAAATGAAGCACATCGGCTATAGCCGCATATTGGTAGTGGCAAGGGCTTCGCCTACAGCCATAGGACGCCTGTCGGTCACGTGACCCTCAGCTGTGCCTCTTATTGGGGGAGCTCGCGATCTTCATATTCTCTGAACAGCCCAGTTAGAAATTCACCCCCTGCACAGTGGGTGCCGGTAGTAAAATTAGGGACTCAGACAGGAGATGTTTTTTGAACCAGGCTGTAAATAGGTTAATTTCTGCTTTGAAAATGGCTTTTTTTTGGCTTGGTGTGTATGTGACTTCCACTACTTCTGGAGATTTTAGCACTTCCGTATTGTCTCATATTCCCAGACCAGAGGTTGCCGCTTGGTAGATACACAAAGTGAAAACTCGATTTAGAATATCGGAAGTTAAAATTGTTTATTTGCAGTCAAACCTGGTTAACTGAGGTCGGATTAAGAAGACATATTTAATAACAATCCCAAATGTTGATGGTGTTTCAGTGTAATGTGGGACACTATTAACGAGTGACCTATCAGCCGACTGTCACTGATATCCTTGGCTGAGAGTCAACAGTTATCATGGTCACTCTTTACTCCAAAACACTGGTAGCTATGTAATGGTCAGAACTCGATAGAAGTTGACTCCTTGGTGTAGTATAATTTTATTACAGAACAACCAGACAGTTTTATACTGCTTTCAATGATAAATTAGTGTTTAAAAAAAGCTAACTCGTCTGAATAAATAGAGCTAAACATCACTTCCGTTGCCAAAATGCACATGCATATTTTTGATGACGTCGACTGTATTGATCTGTTCCCCTTGGTGTTTCCAAATGGCGTACTTCCGTAAGCACATTTACATGATTTGCACTGGGTACACTCTGCACTTACTGGAACAGTGCACGAAATCATACAGGGAAGTGTTGTCCCAAATTAAACATTGCAGCTTCGCATTTACCCAAAACTAAGATTGCATTTCACAACCGTTCTTCTGCTTTTCATGGATTACATCCATCAAACATTGTTTGATCCATTCCTTCCCTTCCCCTCCATAGCCAATATGGCACCCACTGGCTGTAAAAAAGTGTCCACTGATCCACACTCTACTTTCTGACATTTTTGGGTGCGCTACCTGAGAAATCAAAGTGCGTTGCATTTTTCCATGCTGTAGGAAAATAATTTATTGAAATCATTATGTAATAAATCCTGAAACACTCCTTTTCAACCAAGTTATGCATTTTTTTAAAGTAGCTCAAAGAACAAAAGCAAATACCAGAGCCCATCATTTTGTCACTTTATACACCAAACCATACAGTTTACACTGTAGACCAACTAATCCCTTGAATTTCCTTTTGAGTGCCATAATTTGTTTCTACACAAATTTCTTTCTACATACATTTCATTTCTGTTGTTAAACATTTGTTTTTTTGTCTTTAAACACTTACCATTTTTTACATTCATCCTCTCTTTTTGTAAAACACTTTTATCTGCATTTGAGAGATTTTCTTTTTTCCTAAAAAGACTTCAAACAACAATAAACGAACCAAATACTTGGAATAAGGAAGATGGTCGTTTGGCAAAATGATTTAAATCCAATTTTAGAAGTTAAGCAGAATTGTCGATAAAAAAGTGTATCTGAAACCTGGAGTTCCTTTCTTCTTCATATGCAGAAACATCAGGATGCTTATTAGTAGGAGGATTTGTCCCTGAAAGCTATTCTGTCACAACCTCGAATAACGTTTACCTTGCAGCACAGAGTTCAGCCAGAATAAATCAGTTTGACTGATAGATGGAGGTTCCACTGGTCAGCTTTAAGTTTAAAGGGTGGAGATCTTCTTAAGTGTTTCACTGAAAGCAAGTCAAAGAATTTTCTTTCAGTGTGTGTATCAAAATGTCTCCATCCAGAGTTTGTGCACCTGATGTCTTTATACAGTGTGGGTGTGTTTGTGCTTGTGTGTGTTGGACTCCAGTGGTGTTTGCCAGGAGGGCCCTGCAGGATGATGACCTTTGGACCAACTGCCCAGGAGCTATAGGACACTGTGTGTGTGTTGTACATTTGCTTCCCTGTGTATGTTTTTTTAATGTTTTTATATTAACTGTTTGTTGTATATTAGGGTTATTGTTACAAATTCCAGCTGATAGCAAAGATATTAAGTGTGACAGTAATGCAAGGCGCCTGTACAGGCTTGTTTTAATGTGTGTAATAGATGCTTCTGTATGTCTGTGAGAATTTCTGTGTAATGTGGCTGGTTGCCTTTAGATGGCAGTGTTCATCCACCAAAACGGCCTAACAGGGACACACACACACACACACACACACACACACACACACACACACACACACACACACACACACACACACACACACACACACACATACATACACACACACACACACACTAATCTGACACTAAAAACACACTGAAACATGAGGCTGGGCCATACATGTCATGTTTTTGCCACGTTAAAATCCTGGACATCAATCAAACAAAAAGCAAGGGCGAAATGTTCACATGGTCCCCCCATCTGTTCAGATGTCGGGTGGTTTCACTGACTGTGAGACAGAGCAGACACATTGTTCTGTGGTGTGACTGTGTGTTAAATATCAGAAATGGAGTCACAGGCTGATAGAGAATGAATAATCTGTGCATGTGGTGAAGCAGCAACAGGGACATTGAGCAGTAGCATCACAACAGGAGAGACTTCTCAAAGAGTGTGTGTGTGTGTCTGTGTGTCCCAGCTGCAGGTGTATTGTGTCTCTTAGTCAGCTAGGAGTCTCTCTAATTATTTGTCCATCTCTGCTTCTCTTGAAGTCACGTTTATTTTAATTGAAGAGCTTTACAGGCATGAAAGGTTTCAACTCCTAAATGTCATGACATGGAATGGCAACATGTGTAACATACATTTTATTACAAGTACTAATAATATAATTTGAATATTAAAAAAAAATCACACCAGAAAGACACATCAGACCCCTAAAAATACACACTAACAGGCCAATCCAAAAACAGACAAAAACGATCAAATCAATTGACTTTAGATACTTAAATTAGCTGATGGGTAGAAAATTAACCATCCTATGTGAAAGTACTGCTGTGTTTATCTACTTCTACTATCATTTCCCTGGCTTGGTCACCTAAGGGTACTTGTGAAAACAAAGCAAATAAATGTAGAAAACAGATCGAACGTTTTCTTTTTGCATTGTTTCAAGTAGTATTAACCCCTTGTTTTGTTTATATTTTTTTACCATAATGGTTAAAAAATACAACCTAAATAGAGATAGTAGTATTGATTCTGGAAGGCATTGTACGACCCCTCCAGCATCTTTTCACAACCCCCACTTTGGGGAACCACTTATTTAAATGACCCAAAGATAAAACATTCAGAAAATGGACTTGTACTTGTACAGCCCTTTTCTAGTCTTAAAGAGTGCTCTTACATAGCTTGTCACATCCTCAACCACACATCACCCACACGTTAAACAAAAATAGAAAATGTTTTTCTTTTTTTACAAAATGTAACCGTTTGGTACTTCTAAGTTTGGTATCCGTGGATCTCAGCTCAGACAACTCTCTCTAGTCTTGTATGGCAAATGAAAAACCCTTCGTGAAACACATTTGGATTAAATCCTGTTTTTGTATTTACTTTACTATTTCTTAATCACCTCTCACTCCTTCCTCATCCTCCTCTTCCTCCTCACTCTAACAAGATCACAGTCGTCTGATTGCAGTCATCAGGTCATTAACATGTAAACAAACAGAACTATTCTACATAGAGCCGCATGCAGGTGTCTCTGCTAATACAATTAAAATTGAGCAGGGTGATAATATTGGTGGCAATTACAGCTAATGGTGTGTGTGTGTAATTGTTTTTGCTTGAAGGGATGAGTAATTTGAATAATCATCCTGCTGAGCACTTGTTTCAGTCCAGGTTCGATTTCTGCTAAAGATCTCTTAAATATAGTCATTTAAGCTCGATCAATAATGTTTTATTCTAATAGTACATAAAAAAAATGTAACACAAAGAGTGTTACTTAGTGTTGTCCATACATACTTTGTTGCTTTAATTTTGGTACTTTCTTTTTCAAATTAGCCCAACAAAAGCCATAATTCTAACGTGTTAAATTTTGCAAAACTTTCATTGCACATAGAGAAGTCTGCTCCAGTGACAAGGAGACATGTCAATTGATCACTCATCTGAAATGAATTTGATATTTTTTTTCTCACCAAGTTGATGCATTTACAAAGAAGTCTGGTTTATGTTCCCAATGGTTTTTTGAATTCTTCAACTCTAAGTTTTCTCTCTCCTTTTCAGGGAAATCTACCAAAATACTCCCATAATGCCCTGGTTGTCCAGGCTATGAAGACCAATCTGACGGACCCCGACATGCATGTGCTGTTCTTTGACGTGGAGGCTGTCATCATCCAGCTGCTGACAGAAGAAGCCCAGAGGCCAAACCCAATGCTGGTGTCTCCAGAGACGCTCCAGAAGAGCCAGGCTGGGGCTGACAAAGGTGGATCATTACTGGCCCAAAAGATCTTTAAACAGGTCAGTAAATATAACATATTATGATTAGAGTTTGAATAAGATAAAGGGTTTGAGATGGTTCTCCTCAAGCTGAATTCAAGATTTTAACTGTTTTCCCTTTTTCTTTTAATAACTGTTTTTATGACAAAAATTATCTGCTCTGCAAACCAGGTAAAAGAGACGATGAAGGAGACCATCAAAGAACACCTGCTCGATGAAGATGAGGAAGAGGAGGAGGAGATGAGGAGACGAGAGGAGAAGTCCAAGTCTTTGAGTCTGCTGGAGTACAACCTGACGATGGACACCGCCAAACTCTTCATGTCCTGCCTGCACGCCTGGGGTCTCAATGAACAGCTGGACGGCATCTGTCTGGAGCGACTGGGCATGCTCAGACCGCACTGCCCCATCTCCTTTGGCCTGATCTCACGAGGAGGTCACATGTCCCTCATGTTGCCCACCTTCAAGGTAACCGTCTGCTGTCACTTGTCTTTTTTAATTTACACCCAAATAAAGATTCATCAGGTCTTTGCTGATCTTGAGTCTAGTCTGGTGCAGTAGGAAGACAAGTTTCAAACTAAGATTAGAGTGATTTACACCAGACAGAGGCAATATGTCACTCGTGTCAACTTCTACTACACTGGTAGTTTTTTTTTCAAGGGTATCTTGTTCATTTGTCTACCTCTGTTTCCCAGGAGTCCTTGCTGCGGCAGTTGTCTCTGATGACGGGTATGAAGCTGAGTCTGTCGGACATCGTGGGGAAGGGGACGTATGGCGTGTCAAGGGCTGTCACTACGCAGCACCTCTTGTCTGTGATCTCGCTGGCTAACACTCTGATGGGCATGACCAACGCCACCTTTGTAGGAGAGCATATGAAGAAAGCACCTGTCAGGTAACACACGCCCACACCCACACATACACATTGTTTATCGGTTCAACCCTGAAATTTCAGGGAATGGGAAAGGCTTAATCTCCTGTCCTGTCCTGAAACATTTTCGACCACAAGTCTTTAATTTAATAAACAGCAACTTTTAAGGTCCAATTATTTGATGAGAAGGGCTTGCTTGCTACAGCCGTCAATTTTCAAGAATAGTAAGCCTGAGCAAGTTTTAAAAAATTAGCAATACAACTTGTTTTCTTCAGAAATTCTAATGGTTTCCAAAGATTCAGTTTTCACTTTGTAATGTGGTTCTTTGTGTTTTCAGCAGTATTTCTTGTATGATTGTACCACAAATCAACACAGACTCTAAAGCTTTGTTTCCACCAAGCAATCCGGGTTTGATCAATACGGTTTGGTGCGGGTTGGCTCGGTTAATCTTGGTCCCATTTGCATTTCCACAGCCAACCGTGCTCCCTTGTGGTAGGCAGCGTGTAAGCTGGATACTGATAGCCGCATCAGCAACACAATAGTGTGACGCCATAGCAGAGCGACATAGTGTACCCCATTAATAAATCCTATGAAGAAGAAAAGTGTGACGCAGTCAACAAAGAGCAACAATGGAAGACATCCAGCATTTTGTCCTCTTTGTAATTGGCATGTGGCCTTTTGTGACAAAGCACAATCAAGCTTTGTTTCAGAGAAGACTAAAAGGCAGGGTAAGTGACGATTCCTTCGACCAATAAATGGTCCGCAGTGTTGTAGCTCCACCTTCCGAGATCAGATCGGTTTAGTCTGGCACCTCTGTGGAAGGGTGCCAAAAAGTGGGACGTTTGGTATCGGTTATTGGGGGGTCTGTCCCGGGATTAGTCACTGGAAGCACTGTAAAATATGTGCCATGTTGAGACCAAACCAAACTGAACCGCTTGGTAGAAACGGGGCTAAAGTTACTCACAGAAGCTTTAAACCTGAAAAAGATTGTAGAATCAAATGTGAAAATAGTTAATTTGCTGCATCAGTCAGAGAAATCAGTCCGCATGTCCCTGGAGACTTTGGGGTATTGTTAACCATGCATTTAAAGTGTGTTCAATCCATACATTAGCCAGATCTCAAGTAAAGTAAAAATGTTAATGAGAAAGTTTTGACAGAAGTCAGAGGTCTCTGAATTCGGCAGAGCAAGGACACACTCTTGTTTGTAGTCAGTGGTTCCAGCTCAAAAACAAAACACCAACCCAAACAAGCAGGAACAGAAACTGAATCCAAAACACAGAAACACAGACGCTGTTCACATACTCAAGACTGAGTGGGTTGTGTGTGTGTGTGTGTGTGTGTGTGTGTGTGTGTGTGTGTGTGTGTGTGTGTGTGTGTGTGTGTGTGTGTGTGTGTGTGTGTGTGTGTGTGTGTGTGTGTGTAGCTGATTGTTTAGTCTGTCAGAGCTCTCATTGTGCTCTGAAAGATTTAACACAGAGGTCAAGGTCTTGCTGCTGAAACACCAACACAACATTTCATCATTTCATCAACCCTGAAGGTAGGGCAAGCAAAGACGAGACAGAGACAGAGAGAGGAAGAGAGAAGGAGAAAGAGGTTCAGAGGGGAATTCACAAAGAATGGATTGTGACCGTTGAGAGCAGTAAAGATTGCCCATTATTTGCTCCCATTATCTGCTCTGTCTCACCTTCTGATTTAAGGAGCAAACCACTATCATGATATTTCAGCACAAAAACACCCACTAAGTTCTGCAGCTCTGTGCAGTTTAACCTATACATCTAACCTGCACTACATGTTATTTCATTCCGATACTGCTAAATTTTATTTTTGTTTATGACAAGCTGGTCTCTGCCTCATCTGGGTCCATGATGGCCCGTTTTCACCAAGCATGCCTGTTTGCATCAGTACAGTTTGGTTGGAAAAATAAATTGTGACAAAGTAAACAAAGGGCAAGGATCGAAGACATCCAGTATTTCATCTTCTTTGTGACTGGCACATGGCTCTTTGTTACAACAAAGCACAATAGATCAGTATGTCTGGCACCCCAACAGAAGTGTACCAAAAAGTGAGACGATTGGGTTTGGTTATTTAGGGATCTGTCCCAGGATCAGTGAGTTGAAACGCCACAAAATGGGTATGGTACTGAGACAAACCAAACTGAACCACTTGGTGGAAATAGGCTTTATGCAAGCCTCCTCTCAAAGCTCACACGATCTTGATGCTAAATCATGGAGCACTGAGGTTCATCACTTGTTTTAAAGCTCTCATTCAACACTCTTCTTCAGGTTCAATCAACATTTGAACACCCTGTACCAAACGTCCATCCAAACAGTTCTGTTTTAACTTGTCGAAGCTTAATCAGCTCAGCTGGCAAGACCCAGATCTAATAAATTGTGGAACACCAGAAAGAAAAAGGTGGTGGACTCGTAGAGTCAGAAACTTACTTTTTTACAACCTCAGAAACAAATCCTCGCCTTCTGTGCAGCGTCCAAATCAGAGAAGGTGATTTTTGCAGCTCCAAGACTTTGTGATGAAACTCAAACAAGGACCTCTTTCTGGCCGTCTGCACTCCAAACGAGCAGCTCTGAATATTTTAGCATCTTTGGCTTTTTCATGTTTTCCATCCCACATTAATAACAGAAGAAAATCTTCCTGGCTGTGTGCTGAGTTTGAAAAGAAGGGCACCTGAACTCTTTCAGGGTTTTCTTTGAGTATTTCATCATGACAACCGGAGAAGCACGAACTTCACCAAGACTGAAAACTTGTTTGTGGAGAGAGTCCTGGACCTTCTTCCCTTGGTGATAAGGAGAAGTTTCTGCTGTGGTCTGGCTTTTGATTCTTTTTGTAACCAACCTCAATAACTACTCTAGAATAAAGAAGACGAATCAGCTTAATTTCCTGTAGTTCATTTCAAGTTGATGTCCTGTTGGTCAGGTGTTTCAGTGTTTAAGGTTAAACTTAAAGTAGTCTTTGTTTGGTATGGAGAGTGTGTGATAGAGTATGTTTATTCTCTTAAATTATAGCAACCATTTGCACAGCTTGCACAGTAAGCTTGCCGAGCATATGGTAAGCACAGATTTAAGATGAACTGGAGATAGGACAGAAGGACACGTTTAAAGACACATTATCTACATTCGTCCATATGGATTTTTTTTTTATCATTCCAGAAAATTCATACATCACCTGTCTGCATCTTACAGTTTCATTTTAATGCAATAAGTTCAACTGAGAATTCAAAAGAACAATATTTTTTAAGCTCTGCTCTGTATTAATTTGGAGCATCAAATCTGACCGTAGTTGCATTAAGACTCGGTGAAGAATATGTAGTGGGATTATATTTTTCTGCTGTTTAAATTCAGCACTAAACTGAACTTGAAGTGGATTCAGTTGGATTTAGATTGTATTTAGATAAGAGCCCTTAACAACATTTTCCAGCCTGCATACACACTTTACATGCACAAAGCAGCTCGCTGATAACATCATGAGTCATACTGATAAGGCATATGCTGAATTTTGATAGCAAGTATAATTCATATAAACACAGAGAAAAAAATGTTTGTGACCAAAAGTAAATAATTTGCAGAGTGTATTAAATGATTAGTTTTTATTCTGCTATTTTAAACTCCTCTTTAGTTTGTGTTGTACTAGCAAGAAAATAAAATACAAAGAGGGAGTTTTGTACTAAAATCATGAAAAGGTTTTAAATGGCTCCTAATCTCTGTTAACAGACTCTTGCATAAAGGTGAAGGACGATAGCTTTTTTTTGTGCTTGTGTTATTTTTTCTAGATTTTTCATAGGTACCAATGAAAAGATGAGGCAATAAGAAGAAATACAGAAAATAATGAGACACTACAAATTTAAAAGACCACATCACAGGACATGACACATGTTTGGTATGGTGGTTGGGACACAGGGGTACATGTTTGTAAAGACCTCAGGCTGCAAAAATTATACCAACTTTGTGATGAGTGAAGACAGGGACATCTGAGATACAGAAGCACATCATTATAAGCAGGTAGATTTAAAGGAATAACATAGTTACAGAGGACTGAACGCAGATAACTCATTGTCCAGTGCTCTTGAGCCAGAAGCCTCCTGACAATCCTTCAGCCACGAGTCTTTTACAAAGCATGTTGGCTTTTGCTCGTCAACAGTTGTGTGACAACAGGCCTAGTTCTTCAAAGGAGCTCATCACTCAAAATATAAGTAGTAGACAATGCCTTGGTTTTGAAAACATTCCAGTTTGAGGTGTGCTGTAGGAAAATATTGAAGAATTTAAAAATGTCCATGATCTGCCAATTCAGGGATATCATTGTATTGGAGTTTTAGCAGGCTGAATTCTAGTATCATTATTCTGGAGTGGATTGTTGAACAGAGTTCAATATATTCAATATCTTAATGCTTATGTATCACTTGTAGTACTGTTGGTATTTTGTATCATTTTGTTTTAATTCTGCTCAGCACTTTGAATTGTTCACTGCGTGTACTTCACATTTTACAAGTCACTGCATACACTGGAAGTTCTTTGTGGATGTCTGGATAAGTTCCTCTAGAGGGGATTCTCAAAACCACTTTTGTTCATGTTCTCGCTGTGCATGCACAATAAGAAGGAGAGGGGTCCTTGAGCTGTTTCTTAAATCCTGAGCCAAAAATGCCTATTAACAAAAAAATCTGTGTGGTGTTTGTGTGTTTGTGTGAAGGCTGATTTTTGTGAGTGTGTAAGGGTGAAAAGCGGTGAGAGCAGGTGTGTAAGGCTGTGAGGGTGGGTGGGGGCTGACTTGCTTATTCTGTTATTCTTAATGGTTACAATTGGATAAAAATACTTCTGTAGAAGTAATAAACAGTAAAAACAAAAACAGTGATAGCATTAGTGTTTCATTATATTTTTAGCTTGTTAGTCTCCACAAATACTGAAGAACTGTATGTCAACTACATACCTAAAACAACACCAACAAAAAAACAATAACTTGAATGATTTTCACTTAGTTTACCTCTGCAGTGAGAAAAATCTCGTCATTCTTAGGCTTGAACAAGCTCATTGAAATGTAGCTGAATTTCTGAGATGGCTGTGAAGGACAGCCGAGAGGTGATCATCAGTAATGAAGGATCTGTGTTAGGTTTTGTTGAACTTCATCACTTGTTGCTGTTTGCACGCAGGGCTTATGAGGGAAGTTCATCCATACGAAAAAATACCAGTTTTTCAAAACAATTGCAGCACAGCTGTAACGCATGCAGGATTTTTTTCTTCTTTATTGAAATTTTCATTCTTACTTTTGATTAATCTATGTGTGCCAGACAGGGACACCCAAAGGGCAATTTTGCCCGGGTCTTAAACTTGTCATCTCTCAGTAAAAAATACACACAAAGCATCCTACAGGGCTTTAGAAAACAAAACTGAAAGGGTGTTTAATTAGTAGATATGTCATTAAATCCTATGCTTAAAATTTTGGCTGAGTTGTATATATCTAGTGGAATATTGTGTCCCTTAGTGTGCGTTTTCTATTTTGCTGCCTTTCCCTGTGAATCTCTGACATACAGACAGCAGAGGAGCAGGCTCCATCTAAAAAAGTTAAAATTCAAAGTTTTTGTTTTTCATTCAGTGACAACCTTGGCACAAATGTTCACCTCCAATTTGGGGAATAGGTCCCTGGAACTTACCCACTGAGTGGAAAATTTATGTTTATGTGAAATCTGAAATCTAAGTTGTGTAAAAGTTGTATTAGCTCTTAGAGTTAGAAAGGAAATTTATTTGTGTCCCTGTCTGCACCAAAAGTGTCAAATCGAATCAGTTACCAAGTCTGAGTTTCAGCCTTGTATTAAAATTTTATCTTTTGGTATTTTCATAATCCAATGATCAATTAACATGAATAATAACAATTTATATCCACGTACCCTTTTCAAAAATAAATGTAGAGCTCTCTGGCAGTGATTAGTTACTCAGCAGTGGTTATTGATCTCTGTATTGATTGTTGTATTGGAAGTGTTTGTGTGTCTCTGAAAGTTAGACGCCTCCAGTCTGTTCAGATCCAGGATTGGGTCCTCCACTCAAAATTCAATAGGCTGGAGCCTGACAAGACACAGGCTAACTCGTGCACACACACACACACACACACACACACACACACACACACACACACACACACACACACACACACACACACACACAAACACAAACACAAACACACACACCTGCACTAAAATGCAAGTGGTTGGTTTCCAGAGACGGAAGGTTAAAAAAAGGGGGTGAACTTCTGATTCTATGTATGTTTGGGTTTCTGAGACAGTGTTACTTTGTGTTTCGGGTTTGTGTGCGTTTGTGTGTGTGTGATTTTGTGTGTTGGCCCTTCTCTCTCCTCCCTGCCCCTTTTAATATTTTATGCCTCCTCTTTGTGATCCTCCTCCAGGCCTCCCAGACCAGGAGGAACCCCGGAGACTCCTCGCAGGGCGCAGGCTGCCCCCCCTCAGCCCTCCAACCCGGCGCTACAGGCCCAGATCAAACAAGGTAACTACAAAAGGAGGGGGTGCTCGCTTCACACAACCCCTGGGATCCCTGCAGGGGAGGGCGGGAGGGAGGAGAGGCAGGGGTTTGATAATAAAGCCCACCGGCACTAGAACCCACAGAGAGTAATAGAAAAAGAAATAGAAATATCACAGGAGGAAGCTGCTGCTGTTTCCCCGGTCAGCAGGTCTGTAAAGGCGGTTCTGCTGTTTTAACACGAGGGCAGAGTGGTTTGAACTCCAACTGGAGCACAAAGCTCTGCCTGCTGCTGATTTAGGGGAACAAAGAAACATGCTTACTCTTGGAAATACACATTTTAACCTCAATTTGTACTCACATGGCAGGGTTATGGAGTTCAGGTCTTTTTGAGACAGGACAGGCTGATTCAAACTTACTTTTACAACCATGGATTTTATTTCAAGTTCAGAGATTCCTTCTGAAAACACAAACATCATCTCAAATTAAACTTTTACACCTGACTAATAGGGGTGGTGAAAAGAATCCATTATTGATTAATTGCAGTTATGTTATGGACGAGTATCGATCATATTTAATTTTTAAAACCAATTACATGCTAAAACAACATGCAGCGTAGTTCATTAACAGAAAAAAGGCTGCTCCGCTGTTTCTGGACTTCAAACAAATGTTATCTCCATTGTCCACAGTATGCTGTGATGTGTTCATTTCTATGTTCTACAGTGTATAAGCTACAATAAGTTGTGCCATTCAAGATCAGTTGTCATGAAAGTTCAAGGCATTACACAGCTGTGAACACACACAGTTCCAAAGCTGCATTTTTGTTCTGCAGGAAAAATGATCCAAATGTGGACACTTGTTTGCAAGTTGAGACATGTGTTTCAAGTAAAAGAAAAAAAAAATCTTAATTAACAAGTGCACTGAACATGTTTTGAGTTGTTTCTCGACATAAGACATGTAATTCAGCCACTGACTGTTTTTTTTCAACGATGCAATAATTTTGGGTCACTGTCAAATGAAAAACAATAATAGCTTATTGGGAATCGTTGATAATCAATTGGTAGTTGAATCAGGACATCAATAATTGCAATTGAACTGAAGCGGGAAATCAGCCAACCAGCCAACAGTGGCCTCTGTAGTTTTTGGAATTACGCTTATCGCCCATTGAAAAAGAAATGCAGTAATATGCTGCAAAACTAATCAAATAGCTCTACAGGATGATTCGATGTGCTATAAAGTTTGTTACTTTGACACATAATTCAACATTTTAATCTGAACAAATTAGACATACAATTTTAAATAGTGGGCAGCCACCTGCTCTGCAGATCAGGGAGGGTGGTATCACTATAAACACCACGGCACTGTGAGGAGTCTCTCAAGATAAAATCCAGAGCTTTCAAACCAGTATTTGGTCAGCTGTTTCCTAAAATCTCATTTAAGAGTCTACAAAATGCCTTACCAATTTGGATGATGCTCTCATGCCTGAGAGATTTGTCTTGTCCAAAAGTGGCTTTTTGGTCGATCTTCACCAAAGTACAGTTGGGCTGATCACCCGGCGTTTATTGAATGCTAATAATCCGAAGTGTAACAACAGATACACATTTTGAAGAAAGACAGTCAGCAGATTCAGCAGCACAAGCACAACACAGTAGGCCGCGATGATTGTTACAACAGCACTGTAGTACTGTGGTACTGTTGTATTTGCATGGTCTAAATAGAGTGTGACATCAGTGTTCCTGCTTTCTGCAACTTTTCAGAAAAATTCCACTCTCAAGGTCGTTTTCAAAAGTTTCTGTTTTAGGTCACCTTAAACGCTGTGTCCATGTAAACGAGAGGCCAACTGCTCTGCAAATACTTTTGTGCTTCATCCTAAAACCATTGTCATGTTAACAGCCCCTGAGCCTAGTCATAGGTAAGGAGGAGGTTAGGGATGTCTTGCAGATAACTGCTGAGGATGGATATCAGTCACCTAATAACGAAAATTTTACCAAATGAACCTGTTCTCCCAAGTTCTGCATTTAGAATGGTAACTGTTGACCTTCCTCTTTATGAGTTTTCTTTGGACATCAGGACAGTGAGACATCTCCAGAATACTCAAGACAAATCATCATCTTGCTGTCTTGGTGTGGTCCCTTTGTGTAGCCATTGTGGGCTTGACAGGCTTTGTAAGATATGGAAAACACGTTCAATTTGTAGGCTCTAAAACTTTGATGCTAACTACAATGCACAACCAAACTTAAACTTGAGCAACACAAAAAAGGTAAACAAAGTAAAAATGAGTGTCTGCGCAGTCAAAGTGGACAGAAAATAGAAGTGTTGAGTCTTTCTTTGCTGAGAGAAATCTGTGCCGGCTCACTGTAGGGGAGATTTTAACCAGCCGTCACCATCTGCCTAACACGCACTCACACAGCTACCTACCACTCTACAACAAAAAGTACAAACACACACACACACACACACACACACACACACACACACACACACACACACACACACACACACACACACACATATGCTATGGGAGGCACCCTTGGGTGTTAGGGGTAGGCGGGGTTTCAGTGCTATTGTCACGCCTTAATGGAGGCCAAGCGTGACAAGCGTGTGGACTTATTCACGCCACACGCCTATTCACCGCCATTCAGGGGGAACGCTCGGCCATGACCTCTGCTCAGCCAGCTTCTTTAACCTGCCCTGCACATGTGGGTGTGTGTGTGTGTGTGTGTGTGTGTGTGTGTGTGTGTGTGTGTGTGTGTGTGTGTGTGTGTGTGTCAGAGGCTTTGTGAAAGAGCGTGCAGTTAACCCTGCTCACACTCTCTTTTCACATGGAAATAAATGAGGAGGCCCCTTTAATACACTTCAGCATTTACAGTGAGATTAGCAGAGAGAGCAAGGTGTCTGCTCACTATTTAACACACCTCAAACATCTTGCAGTCACTTTTTTATGATTGTGTTCGCAGTAATAATGGCTTTCAGAGACCTAAACAACCTTTACTTTTCTCTGTTCCTTTTTCCTCTCACCAACATCAATTAATACATATACTACCAGACCCCCTGCAGTCAAATGGGGACAAAAGTGAAGTCTATAGGTCTTACTTCTTTCATCTTATTCATTATTTTCTTCACAATTAAAGGGAAAAAATGTACAGAAGGGTTTAAAATCTTGGAAAGAAACACATTTACTACCCAAATAGTAAAAAAAAAAAATTTCTTTTTGAGATTATGCTATTTGAAATTCAGTGTTGATATTTTAACCTGAAAGTAAAATTTATGCCAACATCCAAGTTAAGATTGCAACATTTGGAAGCTTTTCAGGATGCCCATGACATGTTAAAAAACACTATTGTACTTCGAACTTAACCATATTTGATGGTTTTTTAAATAATACAATAACAGTCTTGCTAAACATGCCAAATTGTAGTTTAAGTACAGTGTCTTATTTTAAACAGTGATTATTAAGACAGATTATGAAAAATAAAGTATCATCTGCATATCAGGTTGTTTTATGATGTCACTTCCAGAACTGAAGAATTTTTTTTCATTGTCTTATTTTGATTTTCTTATGCAGCTTATTTTAAGATGTTTTCTTTCTGAACACAATCACGGAACACCATTACAAGTCAATTTTATCCTGTTCAATATTTACTTACCAAGGTTGGCCTCTTTGTTACTATGGTTTTAAAGAGGAGGCTCAGATCTTACAAAAGATGCATCTTTAACTATTTCAAAGTTGTCATACAATACAGCTAAAAACCATTAAGTAAAAGGAAAATGTATTAAAAATTTACTGTTTTGACTTGTTTCAGGTCATTGTTTTTTTTTACCTTAAGGGTTAAAACATTTGAGCTTGAAACTTACCCAGACCAAGGCAGATCCTTGGAATGATTCAAGTACTAGAAGACACAGAATGAGTGTGCTTCACATACAGTCGACAAGTTTGTTTTTGACTATTATCATAGCAATTTTCATTAACAAACTCTACTTGAACATTTAAAGATTTTGCATTCAAAGCAGAATTGAAGAAAACATTTTTTAAGACCCTGTTCATAAACTGACTTGATAATATATTTTTAACTCCTCTGTTTAACATTTTTTTAGGATCTGAATCTTTCAAATTTTTATTTGAAATAATATATTTTTAACTCCTCTGTTTAACATTTTTTTAGGATCTGAATCTTTCAAATTTTTATTGGAAATTGGAAATTAATGCAATTTTTTAAACCAAAATAACAAGCCAAGAGCTGTTTGCTCATTTTGAAACGTATATAAGATGCGAATGATATGTAACCTCCTCATACAGCAGGTTTCCATTGATGATTTTTTTTCTACATAAAGCTGGCAGTCTGTTGTTGACTGCCCTCAACCATCACCTCTCTCTGTCTTTCTTCTCTCTCTTATTCATCATCACGAGGTTGTTCACTGCATGGCTTCAGTCTGCTGCCTGTTCTCTCTCACACATACACTCTTCAATATTTCTCTCACTTTGTGCAATTCACTCTCGATTTTGTAATTTCACACTTCTTTCTTCTTTCTCTCTCTGTCTCTTTCTTTCTTTCCGACCTACCGTTGTAGTGTTTTCTCTGTTTTGTCTGTGCTACATGTTTTCTCTGTGACAGCTTCTTCTGTGTGAACAGTGAGGATGCTTACTGTTTATAACTGTTTTTAAAAAGTTCAAATGAATGTAATTTATTATTCTCTGTTTTGTATGTTAACGATTTGTCTTCAACTCTATGACAAAAGCTGGGCTTTCTTTCTTTAAATGTTAATTGTCAAGTTTTTAAATCTCAAAATAGATGTTTTTTCCTCCACAGTTAAAGGTTCAGTATTCTGGCGCTAGCATAAAGGAAGACCAAATCAAAAATTCAATGTCAAGAAGAAAGAAACAGACAAATACAATTTCACTATCCAGACTGTGATCTTAATCCTTCTTTGAAATGCTAGTGCCACTTTCTGAAACCACTGTTTCCTGATTTAGTTGGTCTGGTGGAAGTTGGTCCTCATCGCCCAACAATCAGTTGATTTCAATGTATTATATGTGGGTTTGATATCTGTCTTGTATATCTTGTCACTTTTCCCTGGTTATTGTCCTTCTCTTTGCTTTCAGGATATTTAAAAGTCAGCACAGGCTAAATCTGAATCCTGGTTATGAGTTGAATTGTTTGTATAACCAACACTTGCTAAATATTTCATGATTACACCAGTTCTCCCAAAAGTTGGATTCTGGTTTAAAAAGAGAAAAAAAACAGAATTTTATGGTTTGCAAATCATTGAAGCCCTGTATGTAAGTTAAATATTTGAATTACAAAATGTCAAATGCTGAGAAAAAACTGTCCAATGGGATTGTTGAATGAAAATTACGTTTTTAGCCAGCAACACGTTACGCTGCATCATTTCTTCTTTCAACAATAGTTTGTTAGCCATGAGCTAAGCTTTTGCCACACAAGCAGAATGTGGTTTGGCATTGGCTTGGTGAAATATGTAAGGTCTACCCTGGAAAAGTAATTGTCCGGATAAAAATCTTAGTATTATAAAAGCATTCACAGATGTCTAAGCTCCCTATACCATTTGCAGTAATGTATCCTATACTGTCAGGTATGCTGGCATTATTGCATTATCCTCTATTAACTATCAGGCTTAAATGATTTGCAAACCATCAAATTGTGTATTTTAAGAAAATTTTACAGTTCTTACAAAAACTACATGAGTAAACAGTATGCCATTTGAATTATCGTGTTGCACTTGAATTTCTTGGTGCAGCAAAGGAGAGACTCGCTCACAGAGGACAAATGACAAATGTGTGAGTCTTAGTTGCAAAAATTCTTGTTGAATACAGTAAGAACACAAAGACAAAACAGCTAAAAAAATTCAGTCCACCTTGGATGTTCTTTTGCGAATAGCGAGGTATGTCTTGTGACTGCACAGAGGAAAGTCCAGGATGGATATTTTGTTTTTTTTGTCTGTTTTTAATTAATTAAAAAAAAACGTTTTGCAACAAAGACTCATATTTGCCCTTTGTTCTGTGTGCTTGCCTTTCATTTGCAGCACCTGTTGTTTGTTGTTAACTACTGCACCAGAGGAGAGATCACATGTAGGATAGCTTTTATGGTGCAGCCAATACCTGTTCCCCCCTTTAAACAGCAGATTCTGTTAGCATTGTGGTAAGGTTATTTCACTATTGGGAATGTTGCCAATATAAGCTGCAATTACTGACTGCTATAGAACTGTGTGACAGTTTTATAGATGTTCACAAATGACCTGCACTAGCTTAATATTGGCAGATAAAGCTGACAGTATTGGACTCTTAGTAAACCCCAGCAGGTTATTAGAGTAGTAGAAGAAGTGGGTACAGATACGTACTGCTTAAACCGATTACTTTTCTAGTTGTGGTGATGTGTTGGAGAGTGGTTGAATTTGGCTAGATTACAGAAAATCCATTCCATTAAACCAAAACTGATTTGCTATTAACCCAACATGAAATCTATTCCTGTTAAATTTTGACTTTCATCACATGGCCTCCTTCTTGTCCTCTTTTGTACTTGTGTTATGTTTGTCTTTGTATAATGTAACCACAAATTCTTCTTTCTTGCCCCCTGACTACTTGTGTCCTCTCTACATTTGCGATAATATAATTACTAATGCTTCCCTAACCTGTTCTTTCCTTCCTGGCTCTTTCTCTCCTTCTCTTTCTTTACAAGCTGCTGTAGCTGCCACTTCTGCTACCACTGCTGGGGCTCCGGGGGCCCCTAGGGGCATTCCTCAGGGGGCCCCTGGCTCCCCAAGCCCCGGCCCTGCTTCTCATAACATCCCCTCAGTCAATGAAGGTACAGACTGAACTGATGGGCACCACTTAGGGAAAGTCTTGCGGCCATGCCATTCTTCCGTAGAGATCTTCTGCTACATAGATCTTCTTACTTTAGTTTGTTTCTTTTTCCATCTTCATTTTTTAATTTTCACTCTCCATCCTTTTTTTTCCTGTTTTTCTATCTCTGTCCTATCATAACTCTTTACTTATTCTCTCTTCACTCTATCAGAAATTCTCTCTCGCAGTTTTTTTCCTATTTATTTTCTTCAAAATCTTACATCTTGCATCAGTCTTGTTCTTCCAGCAGCTAGTGCTAGGTTTTCATCACAGGTGTCTCGATCAAGTTTTTGCAGCGTCTTTGTCCTTTTGTTTTGGTCTACAGTGCTGTCTGTTTATTTGCCTGTCTGTCAAAGCTGAGTTCAGTCCACACTCAAACCTGTCTCTAACATCAAAATACTGCAAAACATTGGGTACAACAAAACTGTAAACATTTGTAAATGTAAAAATACAAAAGCTTATTCAAAAGAAGTAGTGCGGTCCCCAATTAACTAGTAAAGTATGTTTTCTTTGAGAACAAGTCAAGAGCAACAATCTAAACCAATCACAAATGAATAATGTTATTTAGCATTCTAGTTCTAATAAGAATATGGGGGACCAAAATATGGGAGAACTTCAAATTATTAAGGACTTTTCAATGTGAATAAAAGAAAATGTCACGACCTTTTCGGGATTGTTATTTGAGAAATGTATGAATTTTTGAAAGTATCAATGTAGTATTTAAGCCGTTGTGCAGCAAATTAAATTATTAAGTAAAAATTGCAAGAGGTTGCTGAAACTGGCATGCCTGCATTTTTCTTGTCAAAATACTGGAATGGAAGATTTTTTGGGGAGTTTTTCAGGATGTTTTAGTGAAGTTTTTCAGTAAACTATTCGGAAAGCTGTCTGAAACTTCAGGGAATTTTCAGTGATAGCTCTGAATGTTTTGTTTATTTTCAACCATTTTTTTGGCAAATTGAAAAAAAGAAAAAAAAATCTGTGTGGAATTTTAGTATCATTTTCTTTTAATATCCTCGAGCAAATTTTCTTGGTGTGACTTGCAACTTTTGATTAGATGGAGCACTACATGGAAACCAAAAAGACTTCCTGATGTTAGTATCTGATGTGTTTGAGAGTGCACTGACCACAGCCTCTCTGCCGGTCTTTGTCTTGTTCCAGTTGTTGGCAGTATTGTGCAGTCCTGCCGTGTCTGTTCTGTCTCAGTCTACTTGTCCGTCTGTCAAAATGTCCTTGTGTCCTGATGTTTTGGTCTCTCTGTGCTCTCTGTTTGCATGCTTGCTACATTACCTGATGGAATGGGGAGTGTGTCACTGGGGGAAATTAATAAACCCTTTGAAAAAATCTTAACTGACCAAAAAAAAGAAATAGAAAATTTAAAAAGTAAACCTGGTTGGTAAAACCTGAACTGTTTTTCCTCTATTTCACTTGCAGCTCATGAACTTGAGAAGGAGCTTTTTTTATTAACAATCAAGAAAACAAACTGAATGTAAATTGATTTTCTTGTACTGCTCATTGCATGTATACTGGAAGTGAACAAAAGTAAAAACCTTGTAGCTTAACAATCGAGAATCTTAGGTGACACACAAAGGCCCAAATAATGTTTTCTTTTTCAAACATCTATCCCAAATTCCTTTTTACTTTTTCAACAGGATTTTTACTTTTAACTGCAGTCTTGTTGCCCCCTGTACTCAAACACTGAATGTGCTTTATGGTAACTGTGATAATCGAAAGTGCCTTTGAAGCTGTTCATCTTCAGTTTCCAATCCACAGAAAGTATGACAAGTTTTTCAGGTTACTAGATCAGTTTTGATGGTAAAAGCAAGCATGCACACTGAGGCTCATTACTTTGCAGATGAGATTGTATTATTTACAACTACTTTTAGTTGGTAAACTGAACTTGTGGCAAGTATATTAAGACCCCCTTCCCCCAAAATAATAATAAAAAAAAACAATACACTGCCCTGCAGAAACATGAGTATTGATGAATTCACACAGTCACCTAAATGATAAGTTTCACTACTCTCTGACTAAAATTCATGCATGAATTGAAAGAAAAGTATCCATTCTGCACTATAACCAGCTGTTGTCTGCTGATGACAACTGAATGTGGAATGTCAAAATTCTGAATTTTAAATTAATTTGCCAAATATTCTAAATGTAATGCCCCAAACATTTACAGTAGTGAAAATGTGCAGTAAGTTTAGATGTGATGCTGATTCAGAAATGAGTAAAAAGTTTAAACTTGTGATTGATAAAGTGTTGTATTTCATTACTCTGGGGAAAGTAGCACCATGGCAAGAAGATTTTTTTTTTTGCTACATCAAAATACATGTTTCAGATTTTTATTGTGCAGAAATACACCTTAAATTTAAACAAGTTATTTTTATTGAGGAACATGTGAATTTCTTTCCATAGTTCCATAGCTGTATGAAACAGACATTTACGGAAATGCATTAATTCCGACCCAAGTGATGTTTTTTTTTTAATGTTTAATCCAACTTTTGAAGTTTGAAGTCAAATAGTTACAAGTGAAATGTGTATGCATTACAAGTATATTGTGGAATGACACTGAAATTTGATGTCCCTCCACTTCTGCATTCTTTCAAGTTTTAGTCATACTACCTGCTGGGATGTCTGTTTAGAGCCAAGAGAACAACTCTGGAGAACAACTAGGTGTTTAAAATACATACTGTCTGACAGCTGTAACTTGGCTGGCAAAAATGATGACTCATGGTCTGTGATACGATGTCTAATACATGACCCATACAAGAAAATTTAATCAAAAATATTGAGATTTTATTTCTAAAATGTCGAAAGTTTCTGCAAGACAGTGTTACAAATATTCCTATACTAGAGGTTGACTGATTGTTTTTTCGTTTTTTTTTCCAATACTGGAGCAATTTGGGCTGCTATGGTGTAAGACAGATGCTAAACACTTGACTGGATTGTTTGATTCAGACATGAAATCCGTCAACCTCTACTGTTGATTACTCTTGAATGCAGTATGTTTGTAATGATGGTTTTAGTTTCTCCTGTGTATTTCAATGGCAGAGGTAAGTTTACATGGTGCCCTTGGAGAAGAAATTTATAAGAAATTTCTTTCCTACCTAAAATTTCCATTCAAGTGCATTTCATACATGCATACATCTATCTGATAACCATATATTGAACCAATATATGTGAATAAGAACTGTGGTTTATGTTGCGTTCGAACAAACAAGCATTTCAGGCAGTATTTTTTCATGCCCATGTTAAAGCTGGTGTATATTTTTCCTGTGTTTGATATTAAATGAGGTTAGGTTAGCCAGATGTAAGCCCAGTTAAACTGATGCTAGCTCATTTGAATGTTATGTTTGGGTAAGTAGCACCAGTTCAAGTTAAATACATTAGCTGACCTACCTTCTTTTGGTATTTTCTTTTTCAACATACTACAGTGTTGTTGTTAAAAATGAAACACCATTGAGTTCATTATGCCAAGGTATCATAATGAGGCTGTTGTTGATCCACCTGACAGTGCTGTATATCTGTTGTTGTCCTGTTAAATGCCATCAAACAGGCTCTGGTTGGCAGGAATAAAATCTTTGCTCTAACCAAGACTGCAAATAACCAATGAGATCATCCTGTATTGTTATAAGTGTGTGAGGACTGTATAAGTATGAAAGGTGAACAGGTATGTGTGGGCATGAAAGGATTGGGAAAAATTCACTGTTGGCAAATGAAAACCTGACAAAGCAACTTAAATGACGACACAAACAAGTAACGGCTGATAACGGCAGCAAAGAGGTTAGCAGAAACTGTAAAAGTGACAGAAGAGGTAGCAGTAGTTTACTGTTGGAGGCAATAGAAGAAGCCGTAGCTATTGTTGACTTTTACAACAATTAAGTAATGCTAATTAAGCAAAGTACTTGTCAGCGGAAGTAGCAACTGAAAGTAAGGGATAATGCAAGGTTAGTTAGTGGTTGGTGTGGATACTTTCTTTTAGCAGCCAGGGATGCACCCATGAAACTTCTTTGGTCCCAGAAATACTATTCAACTGTAAATTTAATACCCTTTAGACTGGTAATGCAGCAAAAAAAAGAAAATGCAGCAGAGGTAATATTCAAAATCAAGTGGCCAAAAGAGCCAGAAGAAAAAAGGCGTAGAGCTAGTTGCCTGGATCGCCAACATTTACTTTAAGTAGCTGCAGCAAAGGTGGTAGCCGTAGCAGTTCTACAATGTTTATCTAGGTGTGGTTAGCAGGAACATTGTAGCAGTAGGTTCAGATGTAATAGATTGTTGATATAAGGTCAAAGAGGATGAATCCTAATAGCATGTTTATCTTTTGACTTCTACAGGTTAGATTAAAGATTTTTTTTTAAATGACTTGTAAGTCTGTAAAGAGCTACATTATCTACTCATTCTTTGCTCTGTCTGTGGTTTCATTTTGTAGATCATAAAATGACTACAAGTTTTCATATGACAGCAGTGAAAGTGTTTTGTGAATTTAGCAGTAGCCACTTGCAGTCATTTCTGACATATATGTGTGTGCGTGTGTGTATGTGTGTGTGTGTGTTTAGGTTGGAGCCAGCTGGCTGCCATGCACTGTGTCATGCTCCCTGACCTCCTTGGCCTTGACAAGTTCAGACCTCCTCTGCTGGAGATGCTGGCAAGGAGATGGCAGGACCGTTGTCTAGAGGTAAAGTAATATCTGCACTGAATGACGCTCCAAGCAAAACCTAAAATTTCACTCCAATGAAGACCCTCTATTATAGATTACAGAAATATCTGAAAAGTCCGGATCATAACACTACTGTCTGCTCTTTTTTAGGTACGGGAAGCAGCACAAGCTCTCCTACTGGCCGAGCTAAGAAGGATTGGCCAATCAGGACGCAAGGACACTATAGATATGTGGGCCCCCTACCTTCCTCAGTATGTGGACACTGTTAGCTCTCGTAAGTACTTGACAAATTCTACCTTTTTAGCTATTCTGGCACATCAGCAGTTAGTTTTAAGTACTTCAAGTTTATATTGGAAAAATAGAAAAATATTAGAATTCCTTGAAGGAGCTTTTTTTTCCCATAAAATGTACATCATGTGAGTCAGACACTAACATTTTACCCCCTGCTGGAGAAAAGTGGTAACTTTTTTCCAGTCTAGTTTTTGAAAACATAAAGAATAAAAGGATAAAATTCTGAAATAAAGAATTCAATGAAGAATTGCAATTTTGATATTATTAATATCAAAATCGAAGTATTGTCTACCCATCACTTAGGCACACTTTTTTATCTTTTTCCCTTTTTTGTACCAATCAATCAGAGCTTTTAGAAGACTGGATCATATCTAGCAATGGGGTAAACCACACCTCCTCACTAAAAGTTTCTGTCCCCGTTTTGCTCAAATTTGCTCCAAGAAACTTCCTGAATCACTCTCAAGCTAAGATTCCTTGCTGGGAATTTTTTAGGCTGAGTTGGGAACTCTATGAGAGGACTTCAGTGGAAACACAAAAAAAACAGTGTCAAGTCAGGTCTGGAACTCGCACCTAAAGAGTACTGTTGGAAAAGGGGTATGAGAAGCTTTGTGAATCTGAGCTCAGGAAATTAACAAGCCAGCTATGTAGGTTTAAGCCCCATATACACTATGTATAGTGGTCTGTTTATTACTTTAAGAAGGAAAACAGCTGTTTTCTTTACAAATCTGAGCTATATCTAACCTTACATCCCCTATCTTCTTCTTAGCCCATTTTTTCCTTCTGTCTCTCTTCTTTCTGTTTGTATTCTGTAGGTCCATCTCTATGTCTTTCTGTCTATAGTTAGACCTGCTGATGGGAAGATGAATCTCCACCTCCTTTTACTAGAAACCGCCCTCAAAAATGCTGTCTCTCTATGTGTGTGTATGCCAGTGTGTGTTTGTATGTCTGTGCGAGTTTGTACTCGGGAGTTGCCCTGTGGTTGCTGAGGATGCGGGGGGTTTCTCAGGGGAACAGTTGCCATGGAAACGGGCACCGATCAGTGTTGTGTTACCACAGCAGTACCGCAGGCAGAGGGGGAGGTTTGTGGGGGAGTGATGGGCTGGTGACCTCAGGGGACGGGGAAGGATGGAGGATGGAGGGGGGAGGGAACAGAGACAGAGAGGGAGATAGAGCGAGGTTAAAGGGTCACTGAATTTGATCTGTGCGCTGCACAGCAGGTCTGGAACAGACAGTAAGATGACTCCTGCTAGTCCTGGAAATCCTGGAATATCACAGGAAAGTCAGGGAATGTGCTGAATCCTCCAGGGAAGTCCTTTCAACCTGAAGCTGTAAACACACCAAATATATAATTTTTACACATTTTGAGCTCAAACAGTTTTTCTTCCTTTGAAGAAAACAAGGTGAGACAGCCTTTTCTGGAGTCTGACCCTGTGTTTTGGTCTCTAAATTCTCCTAAACCTTCTCTTTACCAGCACATAAAAACTGCTGGTCATGGGGGAGAGTAGGAGAGTTAGAGTTAGAGGTGGGTCAAAGGTTTTACTGAGAAAAATAGATTGCCTTAAACAAATGCTATAAATATAACTAAGAACTCTGGTTATTTGTTCATGTTATTGTGTTTGTTTTGTGTCTTCAGAAACTTCCCTGGTCAAACAAATTAAATCAACTAGTACTTAGTTGGTGTACTTTTTTATTTTTGTAAGCTGCCATTGCACATGGAGCACTTCTGAAGCAGCAGCAGAGAAGGCTGTAAACTCAACAGTTCAAGTCTCAAATATACTCTTAACTCTGAGTCACAGAGGGCTTCCCCCAACTTATGTGCTTACATTAAGAGCTAAAACTTGTTAACTTGTAAATTACAAAGCATGTGTAAGAGATTGCATGAAAAATACTGGCTTTATTCAGATGTCTAAATGAGTCTTTGTGTACTCATTTGAGGCAGGAAAGAGCTCTTTAAAAAACTATCACTCTCAAACACTGGTTCTAACAGCCACATCTTTCCACCAAGCTGAAACTTATCTTCAAAATAAGTGAAACCTATGCAGAAAAGCTTATAACTGCAAATCTTTTAAAGCTTGCTTTGTACTGGCTGCAAAAGCACAAGAACATATCCAGAAATATCCAGGGTGATCTTTAGATGTATCAACAGTGTTGCCTATATATATAGAACTTATGTAGAACTTTTGTTCTGACCTACATCTTCTCTGGCTTTAGACAAGACATAACGTCCTGTAACTACTGGGAGTGTGTGGGAAGGGAAGCTCCTTTCCACCTGAGTAAGATTGAGGTTATTGTTTTATAACTTATTTTGAAATTTATTAAACTTGAAAGCTAAGCTGTGTAAGGAAACAGCTGACTTAACTTACAGGCTACTTTGAGTTCAACACTTCTAGTATGGCCCCTGCCGACAATGGGCTTCAAAACGTGGTATCAGAAACAAATGGGTGATGTCAGTGCATGTGAAACAATGCTTATATATTATACAGTCTGGGCCTTTAAACTGGACAGGAATGGGAGTGTTTTTGCTAGTAATGAGATGTGTGTCTCACAAGTTATGAATCAACTTCACAATAGACTACTAAGAAGGGACTTCTTCCTGTCAGCTCATCATCTAGATGTTGGATAGATATAGGCTCTAGAGTTAAGAGCACATGGTGCAGAGAGTGGAAATTCTGACAGCTTGTCTCCAAAATTAGACCAGAATCAGAGAAGGTTGCCAAACTATGTGGGTCTGTTTCTTTTCCAAGAAAGTTTTTTGAACTGGGGCTTAAGATGAGTTCAGAGGATGAAAAGAGGCGATGAAGAAGTAGTCGCACAACAAAAGAAGAGGCGTGTCTTCATCAGCAGCAGGTTTATGAGTTTAGGGCGATTAAGGTGGATGATGGACCAATGGGGTGAGAAAGAGAGAGGAAATTGTGACTGCTGTCCAGTGATCAAAGAAACAGCTGCTTTACACACACAGTCACAATTTGACCCTTAAAACTGTGTGTGTTCATGCGTGTGAGGACGAACAATACAGGGGATTCTGTTTAATCAAGTGTGTGTGAATGTGAGAGTGTGTGGAGCCCCTCTCTGTCCCTCCTGCTGCCCATTGCTTGATTCACTTCCCCAGGCCTCCTCTGCCTGGTACTATACTGCAGCTTTTTGATATCTCCCAGCTTTAAACATCTGTTTTATTGAGATTCAGATGTGTCTCAGTTTGTTTTGGAAACTTTAAACAAAAAAAGCAACAGAGGAGGCTTGCTGTAACCACGTTTGATCTAAATATAGAGCTGTAGGCTAACCCCATCTTAATGTTAAATTCATATTTTACTTATGGACACACACGCTTATATTATAATTGTGTTTTCAAAAAGATTTCCAAAATGCTGTGCTTGTATGTTAAGAAGGACTGGTTGTTGTCATAGTGTTTGTTTCTTTCTCCATCTTTCTTTTTTCCTGAAATTGCAGGTTTACAATTTCAGCTCTCCCTGTTTTCTTTGTGCTGAAGCCTTTTATACACCTCCAGGAGACCTGAAAAGCCACAGCCACTCTTTGTGTGTGTGTGTGTGTGTGTGTGTGTGTGTGTGTGTGTGTGTGTGTGTGTGTGTGTGTGTGTGTGTGTGTGTGTGCGTGTGCGTGTGCGTGTGTGTGTGTGTGTGTGTGGTGAGCCCCATGCTGTGACAGAGAGTGACATTTCCTCAGCACTTAAAGCTGATGGATAAATACAGGTGTCCCCCTTTAAACACCACCCACTCTAGAGCTAGAGAGAGAAGGAGAGGACGACAAATTACCCGTTTGATGAAGGTGTCAGCAGCAGGAAATGAGACCTGTACCTCTTATGCTGCATGCCAGGCTGCTTAAACCCAGTGTTCTTACTCTTACTGTAGCTTCTGTGGGATGTTGATGCACCAGGCTTTGTGCTAAGTGCAACTTCCAAAAAATAAGGGAACCAAACCCAAAAAAGTAGTTCAAATGAGAAATTGGAGTAACTTCTTTAATACTAATCCCCATGCTAGAATAAGGGTGTTTTACACTGGAGAATTTCCTGTGTGAGGAGAAATAAAGTAAGGAAGTAAAAGGTGCTTTACAGTGGGGCTGGGACGACATGCTATTCTTGCGATTCAATTCTATTATGACTTTTGGGCTGCAGATTAGATTTATATTGTGGTTCTTTGATATTTACGATTTTTGTAATTTTCTGTTTGCTTTTTAACCCCAGACCACGTGAAAAAGTTAAATGATGATGATTATGTCTACAGACTATATCAAGAGCCATATTTTACTTTAAAATGCACATCATGTGAGTCAGAGAGATATATTTTACCCTCTGCTGGAGAAAAGTGACTTTTGCCAATCCAGTTTATAAACAGAATGAAATGAAGAGTTTGAATTTGAAAAAAAAAAAGATTTTTTTGACAAAAAAAATCCTCATTTTGATATTGCCAAACAAGAAATCCCAATATGTTGTATAACGATTTTTTCTCCCATCCCTACTTTACAGGTAGTCTGTTACATACTCAATCATACTAAGTGTAAAGTATTTCACACTAAAAACTTTCACTTTCAACCACGAAGAAGATAAATAAGAGGAGATAAAGCCTTCTGTGGATCAAAGAAATAGGAGTGTGTGTTTTAACCAGACCAGTCTGAGAGAGCAGAACAGAGAAGAGGAGCACCAGATCCTGGAAGGTTAACAAGGCATGCTGGGAGCTATGTGTCATGGCTGACATGACAAGCTTGACCTTGGAGCAGGGCAGCACGCCCCCTCCTCCTCCTCCTCCTCCCTGTCATCCACCCTTCCTCCACCTCCCCCTTTTCTTTTTTACCCTCAGCTCCTGCAGCTCACTCTTTCTCATTCTCCTCATCGAGGACAGCTGAGTTATAGGCCCAGTGTGTATGAGTGTGTATGTGTGCGTATGTGTGTGTATGTGAGTGTGCTTGAAAAAGAAAGGAAAGTGAGTTGTTTTACACAGCAAATGCAGAATAGGTTTATTATAGTAGACAGTTCTACTGTCATGTGCAGAAGCCATAAGTATTTAACATAGAAAATGTAGTAAAACAGGTTGTAGAGCCCTCTTTGCACAAAATAACACCTGCCGGCCATTTAAAAACAATAATAATAATCTGTCTTAAAATATGACCTGTCTACTTTTTATGCATTGAACAGCATTGTTCCTTTTTTTGACAACACTTTTGCTTTGGCAACATGTAAGTGTACCCCATTCCAATAAAGCTTTCAAACTGAATTTAAATAATGAGACGGAGAGAGAGATACATAGAGTGGGGAGGCTCTGTTGGGGTGGAAACATCTTCTTGTCCAATCACAGCGAAGCATCAATTATGTTTTAATTAAGTTCAATTAAGTTTTTATCACTTTAATGTTTGCGACAGATAATCAACAGCCTGCCTGTGTAATGGCCTTCGTGTGTGTGTGTGTGTGTGTGTGTGTGTGTGTGTGTGTGTGTGTGTGTGTGTGTGTGTGTGTGTGTGTGTGTGTGTGTGAGTGTGATATAAAGCTTTCCATGATCATTATGTTGACCTGTCAGCAGTGTGTGTCAGCTGTGTGTGTCTGTGTGTTAATTGGAACTTGAAGCACAGTGTTAACCTGGTTTAATCAATATAATTACACATGGTGTGATTGCATTTTTTGGTGCATTCACATTAAACTTATGAACCCGTGAGAGATGATTGCTTTGTTTTTTTTTGTTTTATTTATTTATTTATTTTTTGGGGGTGCGGGCATCCAGATGATAGTTTGTTGTGTGTGTGTGTGTGTGTGTGTGTGTGTGTGTGTGTGTGTGTGTGTGTGTGTGTGTGTGTGTGTGTGTGTGTGTGTGTGTGTGTGTGTGTGTGTATTTATGTTTGGAATTAATCCATTAGTCTGTTTTTCCACAGATTAGCCAACCGGTGCAGGCTCTATTACCTTTAGTCGCTCCATTCATTAGCAGAGCACCATTCATTAACCCGGCTGTTAATGAAAAGCCTCTTTTAATTGGCAACGGAGAGATAAAGGCTAAATGAAAACACTTAATATAGAGGGAGCTGTGTATGTGTGTATTTGTGTGTGTGTACATGAGTGTGTGCGATAGTAAGTCTCCAGATAACAGGAATGCCATATAAACCTTCATTAGCTTCTTAACCAGGACACTCAGCCTGTTAATGAGGATCCAAGTCAGACATTGGTTTTATTGGGTTCAAGTCTGTCAAAAAATCTGTATAATTGTTAAAAACTTTTATAAATTATGTTTTTGATGAATTTCAATATCTTCACATTCTTTTGTGTTCTGCCCTTTAAATATCAAAACGATGATGTTTAACATGAACTTTCCGTTTCATTTTCTCGCACCTCAGCTGGGACGACCACAGAGCCATCCACTCCAGCCCCGCCTCCTCCAGAGGCTCAGCCTGTAGAAACAACAGCTCCTGTGGAAGAAATGGACGTCACAGATGACGACATCACGGCAGGTAGGGACTAGTTTTGTGTTACGTTACAGCAGATGAATCATTCATTAATTTGTTATTTATTTCATTTGAAATTTTACCCCAAAACTTAAACAGCCATGGATTTAAGAGCATGATATCCATCTGCTATGCAGCTTGGTTCACTGGCCGTAAAGCCAGTATTCTTTGGCCCATGTGGTGTTAAAAGCAGTTCAGTGTTTAGTGTATGTACACACATGCACACTTTCCTTCTGCCTCACACTCAGACACACACAGTAAAGGTGAGAAACACTTCTCAGAAAATGACTGACACCTGCAGCACAGATGGGATAAACATCAACCACACACTTTTCCAGTCCATTTATCTTTTGTCACCTTTACCTGAAAGTTTAACCGTGACAGACTCACACACAGGTACCTGGCTCTGCTAACTCACACACACTGATACTTATTTGAAGCAGATTTCTGTTGAATCCTGGACAAAATACAACTCTATGATGATTTCACTATGTAATATTATATATATTTCATTATTTAATTTTATTCTATAAACAAGACATCAAAAGATTTTATTAAAAATCATCACAAAAACAGACTAGAGACTCAAACATGCTCTTACAGTCTTTCTCCATCCTCCTCCCTCTATCCTCCTCTCAGACCGGTCAATGTCACAGATGTGTCTGACCATTTATCATTCCTCTCATCTCATTTTTCTCCTATTGACAGCCCTGTATTTTTTCTTCCCATTCAGTCTCAGTGGTATTAAATCTGTTAGTAGAAGACTGTCTGAGTCTTCTTTGCTGTGGAGGGAAAAAAAACTCAAGTTTTCAAACTTCTCTGCTCATACTCTTTGTGTCACTGTTTTATGGTGTCAGTACATAACGCTGAACCATGGTTTCATAAGTGCAGTACATACAGTATGATAATATGGAACTTACTGCATTAAGGGACAAAGGCATTCTTAAATTTTACATGCAACACTTCCTAATACAACCAATAGTTTAAGAAAGCACATTAAAAACCTTCTACAATTTAGTTAGGGAAAAATATTACAGTTCATGTTTCTTATTCTTAGAATGTAGACATGATACATATTTGTATCACACTAAAAGAGAGGGGTCATATATTTAAAATACGAGTACAAAGTAACTGAGGAGATTATCACATAAGAACTTTCTAACTGGTTTATGACACGTTGGGGCACACCAAGCTCTGCCCGAAGCTCTGCCCTAAGCTCTGCCCATGACAGGCCTCCAGAGGACTGGCCAATCAGAGGGACGGGACCACTTTGTGGAACAGGGAGCCTTAAAGAGACAGCAGCTATTATGAAACACCAGTGTGAGGCAAAAAGGAATCATTTTTAGCTGTAAATCATATAAAGCTACTACAAGAGGACCAGAGGGACAATTTAAAGCACAATACCCCCTCTTTTAACAGAATACTAACTTTATGTAAAATGATGAGTACGGTTGTCAAAAAATATGAACTTCATTCATTTGAAGTTATGATTTTGGTCTTTTTTTATTACCTTTATTGGATAAACTGAAAAAAGGAAGAGAAAGTATAGAATAGGAGGAAACATGCAGCGAGGGGTCGAGACCAGGAGTCACACAAGCTGTGACAATGATTATAGCCTTTGTGTACAAGGCATGTGTCTTAAAACGGTGCCTCTGCACTCTTTATCTTTGTTCAGTTATCTTTGCTCAGGGGATAAACATGAGGATGACGGTTGAAAGACTTGGAGGCAGGCACATCTGGATGCAAATGCTTCGATTTATTCTTAATCCTTAATCCTGGCTAATCTGGTAAATAACTGCTGCTCAGATTTTTGTGTGCATGTTATGAACTACTTATATTGTATTATGTTGTATGACAGCTTTTGTGTACATCTGAAACCCTGCTCGTGGCAGCTGTTTTGGCCAGGAAACTCTTGAAACTGAGATTTTTTATCTATTGGTAAAATAAAGGTTTAATAAATTAATAAAAGGATAGGAAATTAATGCAACCTAGAGCCAAAACACCTCCTGCGTTGGGTGATAGAGCACTGCACTGGTGAAGTCTTTCAGAGTCTGTGCAGTGGAGATCAGCTGGTGAAGCAGCATCGAAGCATGTGTTTTTCTGCTAACCTAAACACACATTTAACTTTCTGAAGTCAAGGACCTCTCAGGTGGCTTCACTTCACATCAGAACAGGTTCTTATGTGGGTTTGAAGCAGATGCTGGAAAGTTCAATGACTCTTGTGTTGAAGATTATTACGTTTCCTCTCACTGTTCCTGCTCTCTGATAATGTGGTGCACACAGTTCTGCAGGAGAGATGTTTGCAGTGGTGTCAAAGCACTTTTGAAAACATTCAACAGCTGAATTTGCTTTTGAACTTTTAATTTCTTTTTGGAAAAGAGAATTAACCCAGAATCAGAACAGTTTTGCAGATTGTAGTGACACTTAAAGTGCAGAACAGATTATGCTTATTGGATCTTGTCATTTTTTTCTCCCCATGGTAATGAGTAAGGTGGAAAGGAGAAGGTAAAAGAAGGGGAAGAAAGAGGGAAAAGAAAGGATGAGAATAAAAATAGACATTGAGAGATAAAAGACTGGAACAGAGGAGAGGAGGGAAGAGGGGAGAAAAAAGGAAGGAGATCAGAGAAGAGACAAAGGAAAGGACAGAAGTGGACAGCAACAGAACCACTTGGCCTCAGGCTGTTACCACGGTGATAGACTCATCACCTCAGTCCACTGTCTCCCCTGTTACACACACACACAGACACACACACACACACACACACACACACACACACACACACACACACACACACACACAAATGAACAGAGTTACAGATGTGCAGGTGACAACAGTTGTTGCTCTGTGCCACAGCTGCAAAACCTCACAGATCAGAGATGACACACACACACAAGCTCAGGCACGTGAACCTGTGTGTGTGAAGTAATTATGACAGTAGCAGTGTCCAGGGAGGTCATTAGGATCCACAGCCCTGACTCTCAGACAAGCCCCCCTTACACACACACACACACACACACACACACACACACACACACACACACACACACACACACACACACACACACACACACACACACACAAAGCTGAATTATTGCAGCAATACAAACCCATGATGCACAGTGGCTGTATAAAGTAGTAGTAAATTGACAATGGTTTATGTTTTGCTGAAAACTTTGCAGTGGTTTGATAGCTTCCTGTGCAGGTTAGAACGCAATCTGTCGAGGTAGATAGTTTGTCTTCTACTCTTTTGAATGTCAAAATGGTGTCCCACAGCAATCCACATTGTTATCTGTATCAATAATTTATGAAAAAAGGTCAAAGAAGTAATGCTATGATATGCTGCTGGGTGGGCAAGGGATTTTGTAGCTCAGTGGAAGTATTCCTGTTAAATTTAAGTCAAATAGATAAATGAAAAATCCCTGCAGCTGTATTGAAACTGCTCCAGATCCATGTTGAACAGAAATGATTTTACTCCTGAGAGAAGATTAAGGGACGATCTCGTCTCTGCCTCTGATGGAGGGGTTGGCCCCAGGGAGGTCAAAGGTGCCTGCTGGACACAACACCTCTCACTCACCCACTGACACACACACACACACGCACACACAAAGTACTGGCAGGTCCTTTGTCTCCTCTAAGATGAGAAGCCTTGCAGCCATTTACAGCTGATCCTTCCCAGTTTACAGCAACAATTTAAATATGGATGACTGTTGTAGTTTCTTTTTGGTGTCAGTTCTGTGCCATGTAAGTTTTTTTTAGTAAATTTTTTGGAGGTTTAAAATGAAGCAGTGTCCTTGTGAAGTGTCCACAGCAGCACAGATAGAGGTCATAGGTCAAAGGTCAAGCTGACCCTCACCTCTCAGTGTCATTAGCCCTCCTGTGATTTGGTTAGCTGAAATGCTAGCCTCCCCTGCTAATCTAATATCAGAGCCTGGAGGTCGTTTGGGTCAGATCACATTTCTCTTCAGAACTGATTGAACTTATGGAGAGATAAATGGTCCGAGCTGCAACTGATAGTTTCTGATGATTGTTTCTCTTCTGCTCTACACAGTGAGGGGACCCAGCTGGTGAATGAGAAAGTTATTGTGTTAGAGACAAAGCAGCGCGGTTATTGTCCAAATATCAGTAATGTACAGGAATGTATTTCTAGCGTCTGTGAATGACAGAGGGAAAGATAACACGTTAGTCTACTGTAGTTTAAAAAAATGTATGTTGTGTGATATGGTAAGTTTAGCTAAGATCTAGAGTCCCAGTATACTGTCGTGTAATTTAAGCATAGATTGTCTTGTAAAAGTTTGTTCATTTATAATTTTGTGTATTTTACAGTGTGTTTTTCTCAGCTCAGGTTTGTATATGGTGTGTTGAGGTGGGGTGGCAGGGAATTTTGGATATAGTATGTTTTAGTAACAGGTTGAGGTGTTGAAAAGTGGACTCAACATTGTATAACAGAGGAAGAAAAAAACGTATTCACCCTTAGAAATTACAGGCTGTATGACACCCACATTTTCTTTCTCTGTTTTTTACTCACCCACACATGCACACATACGTACATGCACAGAAACACCTGTCTTATGGTTGAGTGGACAATGTGATCATGTGCACATAAAAGGGGGGATGGGCAGAGTGTGTGTATGTGTGTGTCAGGGTTTATGAATGTGTCACAAAGATAAAGCACTGGCCTTGGGGTTGTGTGTTCCTGTGTGTTTGTGTATGAGTGAGAGTGTGTTGCAGAGCGGCAGCCTGCTCATAGTCTGAACACAGATATGGAAAGCCACAGAGAATAATGAAAACAACTGGTTTACTGACTGGATTCCTGGGTCACATGGTGGGACTGCACTATTGACAGACTTGTAATTTGACTTGTAAATTGAGTTAAAAACCGCATAGTTTCTTTACTACCTCTATGAAACAAATCAACCTCCTATGTGTCACTTACTTGGGATTAAATTAGTATCCGGAAGGTACCCAGGTCACTGGAAGACATGAATGACAAGATATCTCTTACTGTATCAGCTTTTATGCTAAAGATTTAAAAAAATCAACTCACTAACATGTAACATGAAAAATATTTTGTGGGATTTATGCAATAAATTATTTTTTGTAACATCATGTGAAAATACTGAATGACAATTTTACATTGTAGGGGATGATTGATGAATGGCAGTAGACTGTTCAATTTTCTTAACTTGCTGTTAACAGATCCATTACTCCTCTTCAGCTCCACCGTTTGCCCAAATATGGTCAAAATTATTCCATGATTGTAAAGTTCAAAATGCCTGTCACAAGACAAGCATCTGTATGTTTCTATTTTGATACCTTGTAAGAGTTAAATCTATCTCCAAACTATGTTTTTTCTTCTTCTTTACCATCCACAATGATTCAGCTCAGGAAAGTGTTGAGTTGAGGTGTTCTCAGATAATTTGTCTTTTAACAGCCTGCTGTTGGTAATCCAGTAGGATTACCTGTCAGACATCTTGAATTGATCCAAAACTTCAGACTCAAAACAACAAACTGTAAATCTGTTGACAAAGTTCTCCCTTACTGTTTCCCTATTTCTCAACAGAGAAACAACTCTCTCTTTATTTGCTTTTATTTCACAGTGGTTTATATGAGGAATGGTTCCTCTCCTCTACCCTAAAAAAATGATCTTTTGGGTTTTTTTTTGTCCTTTAACAGCAAAAAGTGTAAGCACAAACACCCTAATGTTGCTCATTTGAAGATCCAAATGACTGAACAGTGCCATCATATTTAGGAGTTGAACACCTGCAGACTTGATCAGAAAGGTGAGGTGTAAAATGTTGAACTGTCTTTTTTATAATGCACAGATGAAATCAGGTTTCATCAGTTTGCTTTGATTCATTTGTGAGTGAAGAGAATGATTAAAATGTGATGTCCTCCATGACAGTAATTCTTTCTTTATGAAGAAGTGGTGTGATGAGGGCTTTCCACGGTCTCTGCATTAAAGTAATAAACATCAGGTTCCATTTCACCGTCCATCCCATTAGCAGCATGGATCTGACAACCACTCGGTTCAGAAGATATTGGTTGTATTAAAAACCTGCCCGATCTCGAATTAAACTGCTGCACAAACACATTGTTGAGAGTGGAGGATAGAATAAGATCTCAGGCTTTTAGCGTTACCGATACTTCATACACTAGAAAATGATCATGGAGCAAAGTGGGACATAGGGAGGTGATCCTGCATGTGGGCTTTGCTGCATTACTACAGCAGAAAACATAAGGGAGGAATAAGCAGTTGATAGGGATGAAGCACACTTTGCTCCAACTAACTAGTGATGTGATCCCTTTGAAGTTATGTTTAGAAACTGATAAGAATACCTTTCTTATCTGAACAGATGGCTGAAGAATATAACTCAAACACGCACAAACTTGTGGTTTTCTGGACATTTTTGACATTAGATTTAGATAATGTTAGTTCAATATCTGAAAAAAGTCAAATTGTTTAGGTAATTTTTTAACATGTTAGAAAGTATTGTTGCATTTGATGTCTGAAGGCATGAATTACAGTGCTGTCCTTCTTGGTTTTGCAAAGCGATCCAACCATTTATCGTGGAGTTATATACACATATGGTGAAAACTGCCCTCTCTCACAATGATGAAGAATCTTTTGAAAAATTCCTAGATCCAGATGGTGATCCGGATCACCTCCAAAATTTAATCACTTCTTCCTTATCCCATTTTAAACTTTTCCTGAAAATTTCACGAATATCCATTTGTAACTTTTTGAGTTATCAGTTATCAATAAACACATACATTAATAATAGGTTACAGACAACTTGAACACTTTGAACTAGGAGACTGGGTTTTAAGTCCCATGATTTAAAAGTCAGGTGTGACGCTTCATAACATGATATCTACTCTATCAACTTTTGTCACAGACATTGCACAAACCCAATTTATCCAGTACAAGTGTACTCGTTTAAACCCAAACCAGTCTTTTTGCTAAACTTCACCAACTTCACTGTTACCCACATATTCAGTTTGCTTGTCTGATGCTTTTCTTTCCATGTGTTTGGTGGCAAATTAAACAATCTCACAGTTGTAGTAATGGAGAATAATCAGTCAGAGAACTGTTGGATGACCAGCAGATATCAGGAGGGTTTATGGATAAATTAGAAACAGACGTTTGCATTCGTCTTTCCTCTCTTACAAACTTGTGTCCACTTTATTTGTTGTATCCCACAAGGATGCCCCCACCTTACCTCATCCCCCAACCCTCCCATTCCATATCTAATTGAAGCATTGTTTCCAGCGAGTGCAGATAGCTCCTCTGTCTGTCTTAAGACGGTAAAATACACTTAACCTTCAGATGGACTCGGCTCACTTGGAAGGGCAGCCATCGTTCCAGGACTCAAATCTTTTTTCTTTATCAACTTAATTGTGTTTTTCAATTATTTCCCCAGATTTTCTGTCTCCTGACATTTGCTGTAAGGACAGTGTTTTACGCCCATCCTCCCCCCACCTCTCACAGCTCTTTCACTCTTTTGTTTTAGGGAATTTTTGTGGCCCATCATCTTTTCTTAACCCATTTATGTTAGTTTTTTAAAATCTTTTTAACCAAACTTTTTCTCTCACAGTATTTTACCATCTGTCGTTAACTTTCTCTCCCTCCATCCTTGGTTCTCACATCAGTTTCCTGCTGGTATTGATCCCCATCTTCAGTCCCTGGCGATCAGGTTTTACCAGTCTCCCATTGATTACCAATGGAGGCAGAATCAGGATGCATCATGGGAAGATTGTGGGGCTGCTGCTCCAGAGGGGTGGGAGTGTGTTGGTTTGGCTTCCTCAGTAGGGGGACAAAAACAAAATGTTAACATTTTTTATTATAAAGAATGCTTAACTTTATATGCAGTTTATTGATAACACTTTTAACCCATTCATGACTTTCTACTACATTTAATATGTTCAGAAAAAATCTTACAAAATATTTTGTATTGGAATGATACAAAATTGTCTGTGGATAAAAAGAGGGATCAGAAAAATAAGTCAGACAATAATTGCACTTGCAAAATATGGATTCACCTCTAAATGAAAACACATTTTAATCAACAATTAAGATGTTATCAATCAAAGGATATGGATCATTATTTTATTTTTGATTCTCACTCAATTTTTTTTTTTAAATCAAAGAAGCTTAAAACACACATTTTGCTATAAATATCTGCAAAACCTGACAACCTCTGAGCATATTCACAGAAATGAATTAATAAAGTGAGTTTTGAAAAATTAACATTTGAGGAGATGAATATCTCTTTGCAGACATTTACAAGTGTGTGATTAATATAGCAAAAGAACTTATCTGCTGTCATCACTGAGGATGTTCAGGAGTAAATAGTTAGAAAACTCTCACAAAACAATCAAAATTGAGAACAATTAGGTTGATGTAATTAGAGCAGCGAAAACTAAAAAATCAGCCTGACACAGGCTCGTTCCCTTGGGTAAACAACATTAAATGGCTAAATGTGACTAATTGTAGCTTATGTAGCAACAGCCTTTGATCCTCCATGCATATCTAACAACTTAGTTTGTTTCACATTAATCAGGTTCAGCGGGTTTTTTTTTCCCCAGTTTAACCAGACACGGCCTAATTACATCTTTATCTCCATTGACTCTATCCAAAAACTGACAGCCCATGCCGTGCTATGAGATGGGATCCAATACCTGTGCTTGTTTACATCCAGGTTGTAGAGCAGAATAGTAATATAGCGATGGGCTAATGGCTGTGCTGCAACTTGGACATGTCATATGGGCGGCTTTTCAGACCCACAGTCATAAAACTACCAATAATTCATCTAATAGGCTGTAACTGTAGTTTTAACCAGACAGGCTGATGATGTTTAATTAATGTTGACCACACTCCTACAGCCGAAGCCACCACCAATTACACTTTGACAGATAACATGGATAAAACTTATTTGCTTAAAAAAAAACTGTTTTGTAATGCTGAAATGAAAATGTGCAAAGCTATAAGGGAAAAAAGAAATGCTCCCATTTATTTAAAGTGTAACTTAATTCAGTATTGATGATAAAGAGTGGTTTATTATCTGGATGACAGCAACTTGTGAGGATTGTGAAGTTAATTGATAGAGAGCTGACCCAAATTGAGTGTGTGTGTGTGTGTGTGTGTGTGTGTGTGTGTGTGTGTGTGTGTGTGTGTGTGTGTGTGTGTGTGTGTGTGTGTGTGTGTGTGTGTGTGTGTGTGTGTGTGTGTGCGTGCGCTGCTGTATTGATTCTAGTCTTTAAACACAGAAATCAGCTCTGTCTTTTATTGTTCCTTTTTTTTTTCTTTTTACTTTACCTCTCACTGGTTTCAGTCTGTATCCATCCTTTGATTTATTTTATCCCAACCTCCCTCCCATCTCTTTCTTCTTTTTTCTTTTCTTTTCTTTTCTTTTCTTTGCTTTATTGTGGTTCCTTGTCTCTGCATCTTGATGTTCAGTCCTTATTCTCTGTGTACCCCTTTGTCTCTGAAACTTCCAACGCTTGTCACTGCCAATTTGAGCTTTGAGAAACTTTGAAAATGCAAAAGAAAAAAGAGGCCAGAACAATAAAAAGGGAAAAAATGGTCAAAATATAAAAAAATGGTTTTGAAGATGTTTCACTTGTTGCACTACATTCATAGAGAATGTGAAAATATATGCAATATAAGATATACACCTTTTACTTTGTAAGGTTTTCCAATGTGAAAGAGTACTCTGTATTCTTCTTCATTTTTCATATTTTTCCAGTGATTGCACAGACTCTACAGGTTGTTGCATTACACCACCCTGCTCCTTTTTTAAAAAAACAGATTCCTTCCTTTATTGATAATGTCATTTCAGCCAGAAAGCCTTTTTATTCTGATCCATCCGCGGTTTTTATGAAGATTTAGCCAAGCGGGAGCGTAGGTAGCTCGTCCATCCCCCTCTTTAGTTTATTGGGTTATGTTTTGGAGCAGGTTGGCCAACAAATAGGATTTGGATACAATGTTATTATAATAGATCTGCCGGTTGTGAAGGAAGCCGATCGATAGGCTTCAAAAATCAATCAGTGCATCCACAGAGCAGGTATGCTCGGACAGACAGTGATGCTGCCTGACTAAAAAATATCACATCCCCAAAATTAAGGCATTTCATGAGATCTGAAAGTTTTTAGAAGACTGTACATAACTTTTTTTTTTAAGATCACATCGTAAAGGTTAGAGCCCTGAGTCACTTTTAAGCATGCTATTTGATTGTTAAACGTGTAAACATCTACTCTTAACCTATGCCTTATAACTGTGTACCCTTTTCAGTAAATAGAAGTTAGAAATTTTTCAAAAATCCAATTCATTCTGATCTGACTGAATTTAACTTTGGTTGGCTAGTTACAGAACAAACCGGCACTTACTTCTTGAGCTTCTGTAGTTCAAAGTCAGCTAAGACTTCTTTTCAGACACAGGTAAAATGTCAACATGGCTGGATACCCTTATAAAAGTTCAGAGTTCTAACCCCCCAAAAAGTTTCTTCTTTCAGAGAGTTTCAGATTCTTTAAATCTGACCTGACCTAAACCGGCTGTAAGGGGGAAACTCTGGCTCAATGGTTGAGTGGGTAATAGGTGCGAAATTGGCTGTTTGAGCCAAGTTACGACATCACCATTTTTCTAAAGGTTATTTTTGAAACCAAACTCTGCTCATAAAAGGAAAATGTTCTGCTGTGAGCATGTCTGATTGGTACTCTCTGTTTTATCAGTAAATTTAATGCTGGTAGGTTATAAGATGGACTCAATCTGACCCATGAGCTTTACCAGTGAAGACCATGGTTCTCTCACAAAATTAAATAGACAATCTTCAAGTTTGTAGAACTGTATTTTCATTTTAAAAATAATGAATATAATATTATGGTTAAAGTTTTGATTCTGAGATGAACCACATTTAAAAGTTTTATGCTGGTTTTGCAGCTTAATTTAAATTATTCATCTAGTGACAACGACTCTAAGAAGTCTCTACTAAATTTACATTTTAGTGTGATGGCGAGCTAACTGTGGTTCATACATGAAGATAAATCTTATTGCAGATTCAGCAAAGCAGTGAATTAGAACATTTGATTTAGATATTGACAAATACCAATGACCATACAGCAGTGTGCTCTCTGCCCAAACCTTGACAGTGCCTCAGCCCCCTTGGACTCCCAAAGAGAATATTGATGAACATTTTTTACAAGATAATGGAGGGAATGATATACAAGGTGAGAGAGATCATTGCAAAAACATGAGTGATATGAGCACCAGGAAATTACGTATCCCTGTATCTTAATGAACAGTTGGGATGGGTGCACACTCAGCAGTTTGGTTCAATTCTGACTGTAAGAAAAAAGTCAAAATAACACGAAAAGTGTTGTCATACAGATACCCTCTCCCTCATCTTTTCCTGTCTCCATGTCTCCACTCTGCCTTTACCTCCTCTTTCTCTGTAAATCTGAACTTTTTAGAGATTCTAGTTGGGAGTCTATCTCTAATTCTGTTATCTACTGGCCCAGTCTGGCCTGGGGATGGATGCCATCTTTAATCCATTTATCAGAGCCGGCCGCTGGGCCTTCTTCCAAATGACAGCTGGCCTTTAGCAATCTCATTATAAAAAGACACCGGGATATAGTATGGAAATATAGGGGGAGGGGGTCCCGCACAGGGTCTGAAAAATGAACTGAAACAAACACACAGCAAACACTCAATTTCAGATATTTATTAATATGCATACTTTTTTAAACTTTAATCCACTGTAATAACATGAAAGTATCAAAGCAACTCTACAATGGCTTTCTCCTATCCTGTCATACAAATTTTTGCCCTGACTGAAGTTTACATGAAAAGACATTCAGATTTTGTTAAAGTGTTTACTTTTAGCCAAATCTGAATACAATGTTAGGATTTCTTAAAATTTTAAAAGAAAAACAAAAAAAACAACAAAAAAAACCCCATCATTTTCACCAGTACTCGCAGATGTATTGTCAGCTTTATTCTGATACAATGTATGTATAGCTACACTAAGATTTACCAGGATCAGCTCCATGACAGAAAAAGCAGAAACAACTAGAAAAGCACTCAGAGAGCGCAGACCTCCACCAGACATATTGTGATCGTCACGCAACACTTAAGTCCTTCTTTAATGTTTTACTCCTTTTCAGTGGACTGTCTGTTACAATTTGGTGTTAGTTGCAGGTTTGTACGATCATTTGTTACCTGACAGTGTTGAAAATTGCGACGACCCAGTACATATTTCATAGTCTGGATCTTAGTATCCAGAATATTAGCTGGATGTGGATCGTACTTTTACATCTGTCAGAAATTATGGTGACCTTGTCTCGTATTTTTTTGCAAAGCAATACAACCATTTAGTTAGAGTTATATACACATATGGTGAAAACGACCCTATCTTACAATGATAGAGAATCCATTTAAAAAAAAAATTCTGGATCCAGACAGTGATACGGATCAGCTCCATAATTCAACCACTTCTTCCTTATCCCGTTTTGGACATTTCCTGAAAATTTCATTAAGATCTGTTTGTTACTTTTTGGGTTATGTTTTTCACAGGCAAACAGATAGACTCTCCCTAAAACATTACCTCCTTGGCGAAGGTAATAAGGATTCTTTTAGTATGTAAAGTATGAATCCTCAATTAACACACTGTTATTAAAAAACAAGGAGTAAAGTGAGAAAGTTAGGAGAAGGCATCACAGTGTAAAAAAATTAAATAACAAAAGGTAGAGTAAAGCTTACAGTGCATACTTGTGTATAATATAAATGAACAGAATCAGAGAAGGAAAAAATGTCAGTTATGAAAATGTAAGTGTTCATCTTTGAGTTGAAGCTTTTTATTGTCTGATACAGAGTTGAACTGTCAACAGTATAGTTTCTTTCTTCTCTATGTTTCTCTTCAGAAAGCTATTTATCTTTCTTTAATCCTGAGTGATGATGTTTTTGAAGTTGAAGCTGTCGTGTGACAATCAGTAGAGATAATTGAACGTTTATGAATCCAACATTAGAAGAGAACACTGTGCGACGTTCAACAGGAAGTAAACACAGCAGTCACCCAGCCTTTCTATTCATCACACCCAGTGTGCTCGGTCACCCCTACACCTGAGGGAGGGTGTGTGTGTGTGGGGGGGCTGCTTGTTCCCCTGTGATACAAATCCATAATAATACTATGCTCGCTCATCCAGAGACAGAGAAAATAAGAAATTGAAATCTGAGGGTGGAGGCAGCAGGAGTGTGTGTGTGTGCGTGTCTGTATGTGTGTGTGTTCAAATGTTACACACACACACACACACACACACACACACACACACACACACACGCACACACGCACACACGCACAGATTTTCTGTGTAGTCCTTATTGGGCCTTTGATCAAAGGTGTGTAAGGAGCTCTCATCTCCTGCTGGGATACTCATACAGACACACACACTTATTGGTCACACACATACACACACATTCATTCATCCCTCACAGGGCTGCAGCAGCTTCCCGCTGTGTGACACACTACACACAAAAGAAGACACACCCACTAGCACACTCTCTCTGTCTCTCTCTCTCTCTCTCTCACACACACTCACACACTTACTTCACACACTTACACGTATAACAAAAGAGTCCCCAGTTGCACGTGTCCAAAAATCCTTGCTGATGTCTGTGAACATGGCCGTCTGTGTGTGTGTGTGTGTCTGTGTGATCGCACTGTGACTAAAGGCTTTCAGCAGGACAATGAGACGTGTGTCTGCGTGTGTGAGTGTGTGTGCAAGTAATGGTTAATACTGGGACAATAGAAGTGTGCCTGTTCAGTTGTTATCGGCTCACAGGAGGCTCACAGGCCTGCTGCTCCAAAACCAGCATTCACAATGAAATGGAGGAAAAGAAAGACATGAAAAAAAACAGTCCCTCACACACTTTCTCTTCTCAGCTGAAACTCCCTCAAGGTGGCCAGGAAGGGAAATAAACTGACCAACATTTTCTTTTCAGCCTTTAGTATGTAGTGCAGTGTTATGAAAGAAAGTTTTTGTAATTGTAGACCTTGGCTTGATGTTTTTTTTTATTTTTATTTAGTCACCAGAAAAAGATGGGGCATTGCTCTCTTTTTAATGCCACCGGTTAGCACAGTCAAGAAATTATTCAGATTTAAACTTGAAACAATGGACATTAAGAAATCAACAGACAACCCCAAAAACATTCAAGTCCATCATCTTTCTCTGTTTCCCCACCAGGATGTCTGTCCAACCTTCCACCAAATGCCAAGAAGATCTCCAACTCCTACGAGGAGCGCCGTAAACAGGCCACTGCTATTGTGCTGCTGGGGGTCATCGGTGCAGAGTTCGGCGCTGAGATTGAGCCACCAAAGGGTTCCTTACGGGCTCGAGCTGGCGGTCAGGCTCCTGAGGGCTTTGGACTGACAAGCGGGGGATCGTCCAACTACTCCTTGGCAAGACACACATGTGAGTTAAATACAGTGATTACAGACTCTTAGATCAGCAGTGTTTTCATTCTGGATATATTTATTTATTCTTAAAGAGACTGCATTCACAATTTCACATCATAGCAGCCAATCACAACTCGCTGTCTGACCTTCGAACAGAAATGGTCACTGGTTCTTGTTGTGGTCCTGAATCAAGGTTTTCCAAACTCTGAACTATAAAACTGACAAAGTAAAAACTTCAGTGTTGGATTAAAGGTGAGGAGAGGGATGCGATTGATTTTCACCCACCAAGCTTGACACCTTAAGGAGCTTGGCGGTAACTTCCACACACACCCTTAAATGCGCACTCTCCACTCACACACATATAAACACACACTCACTGAGCCCAGCCCGTCCCACGCTGTGCCTGCAGCGTTGGACCTTGGTGGGCATCAAACCTGCACTAAGCAGAGCTGCTCTTCCATCCCGCTGCTCCTGTGCTCTGATTGGCTGCCTCAGGGGGGGAATCCGCCCAGCGACAGGGCCTGTATTTTCACTGATAGGCTGTGGACCGTGAGGGTTCTTAGTTGGACTTTTACACAGCAGTCAGCTCACCTGTGTGGACTCACCGGACACTCACACAGAAATCCACAGAAACCCTAGAAGCTCAGACATCAGATGGAAAAAGTCAAGATTTAATTGATCCCCTAGAGTTGAGCTTCACCTTCCACAACCTTGGAACTCAGGCAGGATATCATTACACTGTTTAATTTTTTAAATTTTGTTTAATTGACTAATCCTCAAAGTCTTCAGTGTTAACTTGTCATAGCTTTAAGCAAATACAGACTGTGTCAAAAAATGCAGATCCTTAATGCAGCCTCAACAAGTCTCTGTGTAGGCTGTCTAAACTGACATATGACCACAGCACTGTAGTGAGTAATCAGCACTGGTACGGGTGTTAACATGCAGAAATGATTAAATTTTGACGATTGATTTTTTTTTTTTTGACATAAGGCTCCTTTAAAAAATTAACCCTACTCCATTTAGCATCCTGAACCTTTAACTGAGCCTAAAAAGTGACTGCACCCTTGAAAACAAGCTCCTTCATCTTGTGCTGCTTCCATTCATGCCTCCTCTTTGGTTTATCCTTCCTTCACTCTTTTTTTCATGCTTTCATTTAGTCTGTTGTTCTTCTTTCTCTTTCCATTCTCCATCTCCCCCTTCTTCTCTCCCTGTTATGAAATTGAAAGATGGATTGGTGTTGTTGGCGTGCAATGCTGTGTGTGATGAATGAGAGCTGTCCCAGAGAGAGGGAGGGTACATTGGTCTATACAGCTGAGTATAGATTGATGTTTTCATGTGGAGAGGGGGGAAATGTAGGGAGAATGGAAGGATAGATGAGCTCAAGGATGAATGCAAGGAAGGAAGGACAGATGATGACAGAGGAAAGGTAGGATTTTGTCGGACAGGATAAAAGAGACCAACTCTACATCTGTGTCTCTGGACAATAATTCTCTCAGTAAATGTCAGAAAACCTGGAGCCCCCTCTGAAGCCCGTTCACCATGAACGATGGCATTTTTAAGCATTCATGAGAGCTGATTGGAAATTGAGTTTTATTTTGTGTTATCAAAAATTGAACAAGGATGAGCAGGTGGTGGGAAATACAAAACGCACTGCTGTGAATCAGACCCAGCAAATCTTAATGTGTTGAACACGGAGTCAGTATGAAATAACAGTAGAGGGAAATTCTGGAGGTTTAACACCTGAGGCCCTTTTTTCATGTTTTGGCCAGAAAGTTAGAGTAAGTTACTGCAGTGACTTTTCATAGAAAGGATTCCTATAGTGTTAGAGTTCTATGTTGAAAAATTACCCTGTTTTTGCAGCAAGACACAGTCATTTAGATAGTTTTAGGTAGCTCACATTAGTTCAATTGAGTTTTTATTGTGTTACTTTGGAGGTATGTTTGGATCCCATGAAATGTTTGGTTACACCTCGAGAACTTAGTTATGTCCTTTCAGGCTCTTTACAGAAGCCCTGCCTCAATAGCTCACAAAAAAATAGGGGTCTTATTAATTTTATGAAATAAAAAACCAGCGAAATAAATTTAAAAAATGCACAAAATAAAATAAGTTTAAAAAAAAAAGAATCAAAGGGCCTGAATTTTAATGCATGACTGTGGGAACTCCAAACAAAATGTTCAGTTTTGTCAAGTCTGGCACTGATAATGTTGGATATTCATTAATACAATAGCCTTGTAGAACTAACAGCGAGTTTTCTTTTTTGAAAAGATATTGACACAGCATTATACAACGATTGTTAGACCTGTGATTAAATATTGATATTTCAACTCTTAATATCAATATTTTTGTTACAATAAAAAATAATATTCTAGGTGAGTACAATAAGTCCTCCACACCTCCACTGCAATAGATGGCACTCCACGGTATGTTGCCCATAAACTGTAAAATAAATATAATCTCAAATTATATTCAAAATATTTTATACCTAAACTTGATGATGTGGGTTTTGATGCTGTTAATGTATATTTTTTCTATATTATCGGGTCAGTTAGTTCATTTTAAGTTTAATTTTACAGTGTAGTAGACTGATAATGATAATCATAGTCATGTTGTGTGCAACATTAGATTTTTTATGTGTAACATTAGTTACACCAAGTGACTTTAATCACTTTCACCAACCAACCCCATCTTTCACCCAATGATTTTTGGCAACATTGGTTTAATTTCACAGTAGTCAGAGTGACAAACTTGATGCACTATATGTTTTCAAGTTAAGTGTTTGTATGTAACACTGCATTTGACTTTCATGATTTCAAGCACAATAAAATACAAAATATGTATCAATCAAAAGTTTAACTGTGTAGAATATCGTAAAATTGTGCTATCATGATAATATCATATTGTGACCCAAGTATTGTGATGCATATCTTATTGTGAGGTTCTTGCCATTACTCATCCCTGTACAAAATTATATCATAAATCCTAGTAGGACTCCTAATTTTAAGCATACTGATGCCAGTTATGTCCTTCAGATATAAGAATCAGTTCTTTGGTGAGTAGTGAAAATGCAAGCATCAAAAAAGAAAAAAAGTTGCAATTTTTATACTTGAATGTGATTTTTCCGTTATATTGCGAACAAAAGTTATTTTGTATCGTGTGTATATCTTATTGTGAGCTCTATATTGTATTTTGTATCATCAGTTGACAATTTTGTTACACCACTAAAAAAAAACTCTTTTCAACTCAAAGCTCTGACTGCATCATTCATATCCAAGGAAAACAAACAGCCACTGACACTTTTCCTCTTCAGTAGAAAAAAAGTATACATTAATTCACTGATGACACAGCAAGACCACTCAGGTTTGTAGAGTCCACAGTGGGACAGGGTATTGTTCCAGTCTTGAAATGAAAAGCCTAGAGACTTAGCCTCACTGTTGCTTCTCTATTCTGCAAAGTGCAGTCAGTGCTGCAGGAGCTGCATTTGAGCAGACGATGGTTGGGGTTCATTTTTGCAAATTATTTAACAGTCAATAAAACACCTGCTGCACTTAAGTTCCCCCCAGCACTTAAAGATTTGCAGCCGTTATTTTTATTTTTTTTTTTTTCTAATTTGCATAGTGAATGAACTGCAACTTATACATTTTTTTTCAGTAAGCAAGGAGGTACCAAAAGTTTTGACATCATTTTAGACAGACAGGTGTCCTCCATTATATCTTTTTTGTCTCCTATTCTCTGTTTTACTCCCCATCAAAAGAGGTGGCACACCTTGGAGACTTGTTTGTTGCTTGTGGTTTAATTAGCAAAATAATACTCACTGCTCACCATACAAGCTGTCAGTTGGTGGTTCATTATTTTACAGGTGTTTTTCATATTTGTTTTCTTACATCTACTCTTTTTCTCTTATTTACTTTTATAACAAACACAGCACCTCTCCCTGGCTCTCATTCTTTTTCTTTTCATATTATGTTTGTTTTTTTCCCCCCTCTTTCTGGCTCCCTTCCTCTGCAGCCAGTCTGATCCAGCTCTCATCCACTAACCAAGTCCCTCACATTGATTTACCTTCACCTCTCATTTAAGCTCAAACAGAGGAAGAGAGAGTGGAAAGGGGGGGGCAGAGTAGATGGAGGGAAGTAAGTAGGGAGCCTGTTAGTGGTCGACTCGGCCTGCTAAACTTTGGACGCCACTGATCTGTCACTATTTCACACTCTCTACCTCCTTTCCTTCCTCCTTTGCTCCCTCCTCCTCCTCCTCCTCTGCTCTAATCACCCCTCTGTGTGTTAATGTGACATGTTTACTGTGCTAACTAACAGCTCATTACTGCTGGCTGATGCTTTGTCAATAGCTGTTGGTTCATTTGGGTCCAGGCCTGCCTTAAACAAAGATGTCCGCTGTGAGAAATGGACCTTAGCTGGACCTCTCACACTCTGTCCCAGAAGGGAGAGGGGCTGTAAATTTAGAGCCTGTATTCAGCCAATTAGATCAGTCAATGTGAATGGTCATCTTTAATGGCTGAGGAAAAGTAAATTATTGCATATGGAGTGCAAATGTGGCTGTAGCATCAAACAAAAAAAAAAAATCACACACTCCTGCCCACCCACAGTCAGTCACTGCTCACAGAGTTGAACTTTGACCTCCTGACCTCTGAGGCCCTTTCTTATTGGGGGAGGGGTTGCCAGGCCCAGTGTCAAAAGCATGCACGCACATTCAAAAAATGTCAGGGATTTGAATTTGACTGGTGACCCTGAGCCTCCCTGACCCCTTAATCATACCTATCCTCCTTCTCCCTCCCACACAGTCGCAAGCGTATTGATTGATTATCAGTTTATTTAAAACAGTTTGTCTAAAGGGAGGAAAACCAAACAAAATGGCATTAGATGTATCCAAAATACTATAAAAATTGGACGCTAATTTTAAAATTTACTGTGCTATTAAAATTTCTCAACAGACATACTGGTCTCCCTAAAATCCACATTTTTGTATGCAATAAGAAACAGAGAAGAGCAGTTTCTATTGTGGTGCTTATTTCAGCACCATGGACAGAGAGACAAAGCCTGCTGTGATAACAGCACCCTTTTCTGGCCTTTTGTAGACCTTACTGTCCTAAATTGGGATGGAAATAGTGGAAACGTTACATTACTGTTTTGATTAAGTTTTAGGATTACTTGTCCATCTTAGCCTTCTATATTTGAACAAAATTCCCATATTTATAACAAACGATATATATAATAATATATAATTTTAATATTAAGGTGTAATTGATTACTATAGCTTGTCTTGATGACTTGTAACAATCATTACCTGGAGGTCAAAGTTCATCAAACACAACATGACTTGATATTCATAGTCCATTCTTTGTATGTTTATGGTCACATGTAAAACAAACCTGATTGATTTTAGCTTCTGCTGATGCCTCAGTGTTAATCACCAGCTGAAAGGTCAAAGGGCATCACTCTATCACCGATTCAGTTAAAACACGCTAACTGACATATAATCTGCATGTGTGACCCTTAAGTTTCACACATGAAGCTTGCCCTTTTTTGTTGCCCACTCTTTATGTGCTCCAGTGAAGAGTTCTGTATGTTGTATTGTATAAATTGCAGACACATATAGTTTGACACAATGTCTTATTGTGTGGTGTGAAAATTTGAAGAAAGTACATTTTCTGTCACCAGTTTTTCAAACAAAATATATATCTTAGCTGTGCTTTGGATATGGATTCAGTTTACTCTGCAACAAAAAAATAAAAATCACTTAGATTTTCTGTTTATTGAACAGAAGAAACAGAGAGCACTTTCTGAATACAAATTATGCAATTAAAAACAGGTGATTTTCATTCTGGGATGACACAGTTTGGATTGGAAATTCATGACTTCCTTAAGATGTGCAAATTTTGTTTTTCGTTTTGATTCCCAACAGGAAAATTAATCTGTTACGATAACCCCAAAAGAAAATTATTATTATTATTCAGCAAACACAAGCTTACATTTGGGTAACATAAAAACTACCATGGTAAAGAAAAGTAGTGGCTTGTAAGGCAGATGAAAAAGAATATTAGCCCAGTCTTTGCTCTGTATCTGTACGACCAACCATACAGGCTAACAAAGTTAGCCCCAATGTCCATTTCTTACGGTCTCTGTTCCCCAAACAAGGTAGTCCAATGATGCTAACAGAGTTAGCGCTCTATCTGTCGCTGCTGGTATATATTATAGCAGCATTACCCAGCAATGCTAACACACTTAGCCTCTAGCTTTGTCTTTCGTAGCCCAGCCATAGGCTCTGTGTGTAGATATAAACCAATAAAGAAAGGGGTTTGCCATTTAAGGCTGTCTGATGATGAAATGCCAGTAGATCCAGATGATGAGATTAGCCGTGTGTGTCTGGAGACTTAAAGACCTTTAGAGCCACCATAGGACTATAAATACTTTAGGTACAAGATCTGTTTTATATCAGATTTTTCTTCATATTATGACTGTTTAGCATTAACATTTCAAGTGACAATACAATGAATTGTATTGATCCATGAGTGGGTTCAGAAGAAGAACTAAAGCGCTTTCAAGATGCTAATGGAGACATGTAGAAATGGCTACAACACCTGGAACAATTTGATTTAACAGTAAATGACCAAGCAAATTAAAGGGAATCAGAAAAGAATGTGCTTAAGTTAGTTTGTTCCAAACATTTTATGCAACCAGTTGTTTGATTTGCTTATCTGACCGACTTTTTCTTAGACTTTATGTTTTTAGCAGCACTTAGTTAGGACACTGCTGAAAGCTCTGGACCTCGGGTTTCAGATGGTGAGACAGGCAGGGGAGGGTGTGTGTGTGCATGTGTGTTTGTGTGTATGTGCTAAGGGGGGAGGGGTGTTATTGAGAGATGGGGATATTTTCTGGAGTCGTAATGGTCAGCCTGTCCCCACAGAGACTGGCTCAAATGTCAGGTCAGCTATGAAGTGACCCTCATCCTGCTGCCTGTCTTTATCCTCTCAGCTTGTGTCTGTGTGTATGGAAGACAAAAGTTGAATTATTTTTATTCAAACCTTAAAGAAAACATTAGGATAAATGTGTTTTATAACAGATGTGATTTCTTTAAGGAAATAAATCTTTCAGGTGGATTTTTTGTGAGGCAAATGTTAATGGATTTAGCAGGGCTTTGATTCAGAGATGATAAGGTCATTGGGATTAAATTTAAATCAGTTAAACATGTAAGAGAAATAAAGAGTAAACATGGATGTTTTGTTTTAGCCTTTTTAACTCTTAAACGGTTGAACATGTCAGCCAGCACAGTGCATATATGTTTCAACATGCTCCTGTAGGAGCTGGGATCAAACCCCTAACCTCATGTTTGAGAAGTTACCCACTCTGCCAATGTGCCACAGTCTCCCTGAGCTGATAAAGTCACATGAAACGCTCCAAAATTGATCAACCTCCCCATCAAGCTTTTGTCACTTCAGTTTTAAGATTTTACCTTTCTGTTCTACTCTGATTCCACTTTTTTTTTGTATGTTTGCAGGTAAGGCTCTCACCTTCCTACTGCTGCAGCCCCCCAGCCCAAAGCTGCCCCCCCACAGCACCATCCGCCGCACTGCCATCGATCTGATTGGCCGGGGCTTCACTGTCTGGGAGCCGTATATGGACGTGTCAGCAGTGCTCATGGGACTTCTGGAGCTCTGCGCTGATGCTGAAAAGCAGCTGGCCAAGTGAGTCCACAGTCACACACCCCATATGTTCCTGCTACTTCATCAGATATCACATTTTAAAATATATTTTACCTGAAGAGGTAAAGTACCTTCAAAATGTAAATGAGAAATCAAGATACTGGGGAACCAAGTATCTGCTTGTTTGAATGCTAATTTTATCTGATTGGGTTTCTAGGTTGAGTCTCTATTTCTACACCCCAAGGGTCAGTTACATTTCAGTTTTATCCGTTTCTAAGAAACAAAAACAGACAGTGACATGTAACAGGGGGACGACATGAGCAGGAGAACAATTAGTATCATAACCCACAGTGTGGAGAAGAAAGGAATATCCGCTTCATACTGTCACTCTGAGGCTGTGGTTTACTTATGTGAGTGGAGGTCAAAGGTCACAGCGAGGAGGTGATTCAGCGACATCCTCTTGTCAATGATACAGAGGACTGAGCGTGTGCATGTCTTGCTCCCCGCTGAAATCTAACTGGCTGAAATGAGTTGATCCTATTAACACTGAAACTCGAGCCAGGTCAGTCTGGTAAAATGAGTATAGATATGTCTGCTACTGCTGAGTGTGTGTGCGTTTCTGTGTGTATTTGTGTGGGAGAGAGCGGGAGGGAGAGAACCAAGCAAACATTTTGGCATAAAATTTATATAAATTCACTTCAAGTTAAATAATTTTAAAAAGTCAAATGAAAGAAAAATGCTTTTATTTGCATTTCATAATATCTTTAAATTTCCTGTATCTCTTCGGAGAAGAATACCACTTAGGATCAAAAAAATCAGAGAACAGTGTGTTAACTGTGATCAAATCACAGTTAAAAAAGAGACTTATAAAATGGATATATTTAAGTTGATGACTATTGCTGAAAAGAGCCTGCCACTGAAATCTATAAAGTAAGCCTGTATCCTAAGCTAACATTGGCATATTGCAAGAAGTACAAAGCAACGCAGAGACACAAGCCACTGTGTTACTGTTTAAACTTTTTCCCCTCTGTCCTGCTCTCTCTGTCTCTCTTTCAGTGTCTTTCTCTCTTTCTCCTTCTCACACACAGACACACACACACACACACACACACACACACACACACACACACACACACACACACACACACACACACACACACACACACACGCAGCCAAGGAGTTCTTACCATGTATAATTAATAATGAGATGTCTGCGGCTGTGTTTGTTGCCTCCTGGTATTGTTGAAATAAACAACAAATGGCTGATCAATGAGGCACAATAATCAGATGAGTACTTTATAATTCAGAGTGACACTACATCAACACACACACACACACACACACACACACACACACACACACACACATACACACACACACACACACACACACACACACATACACATATAGATAGAGAGAGAAAATGAATCGTACCCTTGTTTTTATTAGTCTCTTTTATTAGATTTTACACTTATAATGACACAAAGCTTCAAAAAACAACACAACTTCACAGTGCATTCATTTATCACAGTGTTTTCAAAGCATCCACATGTAGTCACACCGGTTAAGGGCTGTGTTACGTTAACAAAAAGTATATGACCGTTTTCACTCTTTTAATGTTACTGCCAGGTTTAACACTGGTAATTGAGACAAGATCTAAAGCTACAAATTTCGTGGTCTATGAAATTGAAATTTTAATTTCAACTCACTGGCTGGGCCAAAGGTAAGACAACACCATCAGAATCAAGGTCAGGTTATTAAATAAGGCTAAAGAAATAGTTAATGGGACAAAAAGTGAAAATTTGGTTCCCCAATTGTGGCTAACACTAGCAAAGCTAGCACCTTTCAGTCCGTCTTGTAGCAACCGCATGTGCTGTTTACACATTACGCCGTATGAGTTGTTACTTATCAGTTTTGCCAGACACAGCCTACATACAGCTTTATCTCAATTTTCTCAACCAAAAAACTCAAACTACACTAGGCTATTAGATGCCATCTGTCATATGCTTGTGAGTTTTTCAGTTTTATGGTGGTAGCCATTTGCCAATAGTTGTAAAGTAAACCCGGTGCCATGTAATGAGGGGAATAATGTTTTATCAACTAATTCTGACCAGAGCCAAACCATCCCCAGTCTGATTTGAAGCCATCTCATTTAGATACTCAGAAAAAATGCCTTAAATGATGAATACATCTTACTCTGCCTTTTTCAAATATACTTAATACTTTCATCACCAAATGATTATCTGATATGCACACAGCCTATAAACCTGTTTTGAACTTTCATTCTTGGTATTTAGATCTGGAGGATTTTTTTTTACATAACAATAATTATAAAAGCAAAAAAAAACATGTATAATAAGATACTAAACTTTAGATGTACAATGTCAAACATTACTTCAAGCTGAAATCGAGAGAAAACTTTTAAACCATGTAAAATTGTCACCTCATCAGATGTCCTGCGGTTATCTAGAATTTAAAGGCCCCATGCTGACCTGTTGTTTCCCTCTCTCCTGGTCTTATCCAATCAGAGTGTGATGTGTTGTCACATCCACTGCAGAGATAAATGCATGTTTTATTGTGTGTTTGAAAGATGGAGGATATAGTATAATTTCCGCATGCAGGGATAAATACATCTTTTTCTCCTGTTATCATTTTCTATTTGTGTTTTTGAAAAATTCAATTTTTCATGCAGAGTTAAATCAATGTTTGTGTAATCTGTTTGTATATGTCCTACAGAGATAAGTACATGATGTTTTCATGAGCTCAACAGGATGATTCAACACGGATAAACATGATCAGAAAACTACAGGTCACTTAAAAAAAGTTTGATCGATGATTGGGCTTTCAAGTCTCAGTGTTCTTCAGGGAATGACAACTTTGATTCAATTATAATAGAAAAGAAGATTATTATGTGAAGGCATCAGTAAGATTTTAAAGTATCAGCGAGTCAAGTCCATAAGACAGAAAGTGAGCGGAGAGTGGCCTGGTAATTTGATACTGCAGAACAAACTCTATATCTGCCTTTCAAATTTGTTTTTCTTTATTTTGCAATATAGGCCAATCTTTCTTTCTTTCGTTCTTTCTTTCGTTCATTCGTTTATTCTTTCTTTCTTTCTTTCTTTCTTTCTTTCTTTCTTTCTTTCATTCATTCATTCTTTCTTTCTTTCTTTCATTCTTTCTTTCTTCCTTTATCTATTTATTTATTTATTTATGATCATTATACAACAAACATCATGTGTTCACTTCTTTTTTCCCTTCTCACAATCTGATCCATGTTTTTTTCCTCCTTTTGTGCAATATCAATGCACATCATGTTACAACATCACAACATAAATTAGAATAGGACATGGGGTGTTGTGTAAAAATTCAAAGTAAACAAAAGTCAGGCATTTTGGTGAAATATACATTTCCACTTCTAAATTTTCCCAAATTAACTGTCCTTGAGCCTCGAAGAAGAAGTAATTCTTCCCATAACATGGTTTCCATATATAACATCATACCACTCCTTAATCAACAACTGGTTTTAGCCATTTCTTAGTGATTGCTTTCCTAGCTGCTGCACTCAGTATTCCAAACAGTTTCTTAGTTCTGATGTTTAGAGTTCAAAAAAAAATTATTCCCAGTTGAAAGTAAGTTCAGTCTTGAATTTCTAATTCAGGATGTATCATACACCAGAAAGTGCTTACCTTTGGACAGTAGTACTTGCTAATCTTTACTAAAACCTTGGCGATGCAAAAGCTACACTTTGGGCCTGTGAAGAATTGAATATCAAGTCAGACATAGAACCTGCCACTCAGGCCATCCAGTTACCAGTGTGTCTGATGCAGCCAGTGTTGATTTCTTGCAGCAGTGACTCTCGTCATGTGACTGTGGTTATTCATCTCCCTCCCCACCACCACCAAGAAATCAATACTTCCAATCCTCACATTGTGTGTGTGAGTGTTTTGTGTGTGTCTGACTCAGTATTGACTGGATGTCAGTGTGATGCTGGCGGTGAATGCAGTCATGTTGCCACGTTCACACACAGCTAGCCTGTGTGTATGAGTGTGTATGAGTGTGTATTTCTGTGAAATGATTTTAATCTGAGCTCATAATCCAGGTCACTTTACGTAGTTTTGTTCAGGCCCTGGAGGAGGACAGGAGCTTCAAGTGGTGATGCTGCCACACGCTATGAACGTATCTGTATTTCACCCTGAAGCTGTATTAGTCAGAGTTCTCTTAAATTTTTGATTAAATGTTGATAAATATTTCTTAAATCCAGGTGTGCATTCATCAAGAATGGATTATAGCCACTAATAGCATTAAGAATTGTGCATCATTTGCAACTGGTACCCTATCAGTCTCAAGTTCTAGCTCACAAAGTAAAGTGAACTGATAATACCTCAATTCAAAAACATCCACAAAGTTCTTCAGCAATTTGCTCCAATTTTGCATCTAGCTGTGGTTGAGATGAGCTTGGAGCATCTCCACCCCCTGCTACCTACAGCTGCATCAAAGCATTTGCTAGGAGGCTTGGTTCTGTTACTGAGAGATTCAGGTTTTTAAAAGTCTCACAGCACCACAGAAAGGCTCCCCACAAATAGACATGTTGACAAGGAGTCAAAATGCTCTTTTCAGAGAAACTGTATTCCATCAACAAAAACGAGAATTATGCCTGGAAGAGCTCAGGGTTTGCAGTCGATCGCTCCTTCGGTCCAGCTGATTTTCTTAGCTGTTACGTTTTTCTCAAATATTGTTTTTTGAGCTCAAGAAAAAAGTTTATCTTAGGTCAAACAATAACACTAAAACATGTATAAAAAAGGTATGCACAAATACTGAACCTAGTATTGGTCCAACCCAGCCCCTCAAAGCTGGATTGGTATCAGTGAGAAGGTGCCAATCTATGGTACTAATCCAAGCAATCAGCTCTGTGCCTTTTTTCACCAACACTCTTAGCTACTTGAATTGGAAAGTTACCTCTATTAAAGTCTAAAATTGAATCATCATGAAATTCAAATATTTTGTAGCTCAAAGCTATGGTCTGCAGGATTTTCATAAAAAATAAAATGTCAACTTTCACTGAAATAATCCTGCTTAATCATCGCTTCTTGGCCTCTAAACATGTGTGTCAGTCTCTGTGTCTATCTCAACCCTCTCCTCTGCCTGTATGTTGATGTTTTGGTTGTATCAGGACGTCTCTGGGCAGAGAGTAAGTGTGGTTACATCAGCCAATCACAGCAAGTGACTTTGCGTGTTGATTGGCAAGTGGAAGAAGCTATCCTGTGTGGCTGCGATAGTGGACGTAGTACAGAGCAAGAAAAACACAACCAAAGTGAAACAAAACGTCAAACAGATAAAGCTTTTTACTAAACAAGGGTAAGGCTTGGCTCCATGTTTACTTGCTGGAACTTGAAGAGCAGTATGTGATGTGTTTTACTAACAAGTGATGAAAATTCCTGCAGACCCTATTTTTAAGTAAATGTTAACTTCAGTAATTCCTCATACTCATTTTTTGCCTTTTACCTAAAAAATCACTAGTCTTATCCCACAGTAGGGCACACAGGACAGAGTATTATCTAACACTAGTATCAGATCAGTATTGGTGTTGGTTAATACCCAAAGCCCAGGTATAGGGACCAGAAAAGTTGGACTGGTGCATCCCTAGTTAAAAACATTTGTAGAAGAAAAACAGCTATGCTACAGTAGGTAAAAATAACTGTTTTTATCAGTCATGTCTGGTGGCTGTGAAAAAAAGTTTTGTAACGGTTGTTTTTGGCTTAATGGAGGATAATGTAGTTGATTTAAGGATTCCTCTTGTTTTTATACCTCTATTTCAAGGATGGGGCAGTGGGCAGAGTGGGGGATGCCATGCAGCCAAGAGCCACTGGTCAGATTTGAACCTGGGCTGCTCACTTGGGGGACCATAGCCTCTGCGTGTTTGGTTCACTGTAGGACTCTGACCATTTAAGAAATCTCATTCTTTCTATGTGTAGTCAGTTCATAGTCTGATATCCTATTTTTAGTGATGACAGTGAAACTCGTGTGTGAGTGTGTGTGATCGTGGGTTTTGTCTTTTAACAGATATAATAATCCAGATTATTTCATTACATGTTGTAAGAACTGGTTATTAACCTCAGTGGTTCTTGGTACAATTAGCTCCATGCTCTCCTGCTGCCTTATATCAACACGCTGACTCTTTCCAATTACAGCCAGCCCTCTAAATGAAATTAAACATTCGATATCACTGATATATTGCCAATACATTACCAGTATTAATTACATGTAGCGTGGCTGTGATCTGCAATCATCGGAGATGAATCGTGCAGCCCAGCCGTTCATCCACCCATCACCCCCTCCCCTCTCTCCCCAGAGTCATTTTCTTAACAAGGTGGCCTCTCTTGCCCCTCTTTCTCTCCCTCTACGCACACACTCACTCAGAGGGGTGTGTGGCCAGCTGTTGGGGTGTGTGTGTCTAATTCCTGTTGCATTGTGGGAGTCCATTATGCCCTCGTCTGGTGAATGGCTCCCATTGACTCGGCCTTGACATTATAAGCTGCCCGCTAATCTCTTCACTCCATATATTAGCGAGGCTCGATCTATCTGCCCCTTCACTCAGTTTTATCTCCTCCTCACTCCCTCTATAAAAGTCTGCGTTTACACTTCCCTTTCCCATTTTAGACTCTTAAAATACTCGTCTTCAGAAAGGGGCTGTTTTTTCTTTTACCTTTAACAAATCCCATGAACAGTGAATAATTCATCCCACTAACAAGAACTGTTCAGTCTCCAAAGCCTAATTTAACTTCCTCTGCACTCTGTTGTTTCTACAAAAAATAAGAGAACACATCAATAAGATGCACTGCTGCTACATTTTATATCTATGTTCACACAAATTTCCGCCCATACTACTGGCTCTATTAACAAGAGGTCTGGACTCTTTTTTTGTACTGTTGCTTTATTATTGGCCTCAAAACAGAGTTGAACACATCTAGAATTAATTATAAAAGACATGGCCCCCAAAGCATGGTGCTGAAGTTGGAGAAAGGTATCTCTTTACAGATTGTGGAAAGATTTTATGACATAATGAAAACTTTGACTGGATTTTAAAAATCATTTATGGTGTTTCACACTCACAGATACCAGGAGAAGGCCACGGTATTATAATACTTTTGCCAGCCTGAGTATAATGCTGACTACTTTTATCCTTTTTCACCCCTTACCAGATCACCAGTCTCATAGTGACGTGTCCTGACTTGCCTTCTACTGTTTCTATTTTCTGTATGTGTCCGATCCGTTGACGTTTCTCTCTGAGCAAGGAGATGTTAAAGGGCGTCCTCCCAACGTCATCTTTAGACATTTTATTTTGGTCTCCAGAAGGTGCAGACTGCTACTCCAGATTATGTCTTTTTATGACGTCTGCTGAACATCCATTTATGACGTCCACAGTACCTCCATATAAAAGCAACCCCCCCCCCCCCAAAAAAAAAACAATCCTTGGCTATGCTGGGTCACGAACCAGTGTCCCTCCAGTACTAAAGCCACGTCCTTCTCGACTGAGCTATTGACACTGCTGATATCATTGTGGGCATTCTTATTCTTTTTACACTACTTCTAGTTTCTGTGTGTAACTGTCGTCCAGCTTCAGAAGGTGGCATACTGTGGTATACGTTTCAGTGCTAGACATTGCCGGATTACCTTAAGACTGTTTGCTGAATACCTGACCCTCTGATGCATCTGTCCTGAAAATTAGATGTGTGAAGTGGCCCTTCCATTGTGAACTTTAAATGCAAACAGAGGTGTTAAACATTTCCACTTCAAACTGGCTGCTGAGCCGAATGAAGCTAAAGGAAAATTAACTGCTACAGGATAACAAATCACTATTTCAGAATGGAAAACAGGCAGTGTGCACAAATCAACAAAATAATAATACTTTGATTCTAAATTAATCTAAAAATGACATTGAAAGGACGTCCTTTGAGCATCTGTTTGCACAGTGGAGGGAGGTACTATGGACGTTCATAATGGCGATGTCTGTAGTAACAATCTGCACCTCCTGGAGACCAAAGTTAGACGTCCAGAATTGGCTTTTAAAGGACATCCTTTGAACGTCTCTGCTCAGTGGGCTCAGTCACCATGCTTAGATGTCTACTTGACGTCCAAAAAGCCATCGTTGAAATGTTGAACTGCATTTTGACGTCCAAGTGGGGTCATGGTTAGACATCCAAATAGTGGGCCCAGTTTGAGTGTTGTGTAGACAGACATAAAATGGATTTGATAGGCAACCTGCTGCACACAAAATGAATACAGTGGTATGAAAGGCTTAATTTAAAGCATCACAGCTTGATCAATGCACTTTCAAAGGAGGGACATACCATAGGACCTCAACTTCTGACTACCCACAGTAGAGCATGTGTCAAAAGCTGCAGACTTAGACTTGAGGACCAACAAGAGACTGAATTGAGATGGGATTGAAAACCAAGAAAATTTAAAAGTGGTTGGTATCATAATTGGTTGACCCAGTCACACCATCTCAAACTAATCTAACTTATGTTAGTGCTCACCAACTTGAAATCATACTTTGGCTGATTTAAAAGAAAGTTCTTTAACATTCTTATTTTCTCTCCATAGTGTTACGATGGGTTTGCCTCTCAACCCGCCAGCAGACTCTGCCCGCTCAGCCCGTCACGCCCTCTCTCTTATTGCCACAGCACGGCCTCCTGCTTTCATCACCACCATCGCAAGAGAGGTGGGACTATGCCAACATCTCCACAAACATCAGAAACGAGTGCTTTCGTAGCCTCTTTTGCATGTTGTGTGAAACCAGATTCCATTTTTAGATGTTTGATACTTTCTCCCCAGTAATAACAGATATTTGTCCTCTAGGTTCATCGGTACAATGCAGCTCAGGCAAACTCTCAGTCACAGCAGAACGTTCACACTACAACTCTGGCCAGAGCGAAGACTGAGATCTTGCGAGTGATTGACATCCTGATTGAAAAGATGCCTGGAGACGTGGTGGATCTGTTGGTTGAGGTAAACCGAACACAGCACCTGTCATTGTTTCTCGTTTTTAAGAAATCACTCAATCTTTAAAAATCAACAGCCACCCTCCTTCATCCTTTTCCTCAGGTCATGGATATCATCATGTACTGTATTGAAGGTTCTCTGGTGAAGAAGAAAGGACTGCAGGAGTGTTTCCCTGCTATCTGCAAGTAAGAAAGCATGTTTTTCTCAGAAAAGGTTGAGGGGAGGGTTTGTTTGTAAGTTTTACAGACTTTCTTTTCAACATTGTAGTGTTTTACGTATTTGAATCTGGATGTTAAAAGATGTGATGTTTGCTTCTTCAGGTTCTACATGGTTGGTTACTGTGACCGCAGTCACCGCATCGCTGTTGGAGCTCGGCAAGGTTCAGTGGCTCTCTATGATGTTCGGACAGGAAAATGTCAGGTAGGTTTAAGCTTCATTTCAGCACATCTGATGTTTGATCTTAACAGAGAAGAAAAGCACAAAGAGGTCCTGGGGTCCTGAGTGACAACAAAGTCACTCAGCATCTGTTCGTCTGCCCATCATCAATCAACTGTCCTCAGCCATTTCCGTCTATCCTTCTGTCCATCCTTCCACACAGTTTTTCTTCCTATCAATTGATGCTTTTTCTGTAGACCAGTCATCTCAATGTGGCCTTTAAACTGTCGGACTATCATTTAATCCATCTGCAGTCTACTCATTCCCATCTACCTGCCCATCGCCTATTTACATCAAACTTAGTCAAACTGCCTCACACCTATCAATGCATTCCTTTATTCCCTTTCCTGACTACCTAAACTTGACATTCATCTTTCATCAAACATCAATAGGGATGGGTTCTGATTTAGGTACTTTTGTAGGCACCGACCAAATTCTGTCCGTAATACCCAGAACAGATTTACGTGAAATGTGGTACCATGTTTGTTGTGAGTGTGAGCAAGTGGAAGAGTAGGCGATTTTCCACACTGGATGTGAACACAGCATTACAAGTTTACATATTGAGAAATGGTATATATAGGTCAAATTGAAATACTTTGAAATTTTATTATCAAACAAATTAATATTTTTCACCACATGAACACTCAAAAGTACCAAAAAACTGGTATTGTTGAGTACTGACACCGATTGCCACTAAGCATCCATATATTCCATTACATTATCTGACTTTGCCTGACTATAAGTTATTTTTTGATTCATTTATCCTTTCGTTCACATTCCCAAACTTTTTGTTCAGGGCAAACAAGAAGTCAAAGCAGGCACTTTTCAACATGAGCAATAGATTTTGAAAATGCAACATTTATCTTTAAAGATTTGATGTGGCCCTCCACATCGAACCTGGTTTAATAAATGTTGACAACCAGCCAAACAAACAAAAAGCTGAGTGTAATTGCATGCATTGTTACAGCCAAAGGAAAACTAAAAACACTTATAAAGAACAGAAATGTGAAATTTAATTTCTTAAACTAACTTGCAGAATTTTATAGAGGTTCAAGAAGTCTTGAAATGCTCGTTGATTATCTTAAATTACCAAACAAATACTATGTGCTTTTATTTTATCTCCTTCATTAAACAATTTTTGTGACATAAGAGCATAAAACGACAGGAGGGCAGCAGAAACAAGAGGTATAATTGAAGGAAATAAGGGGGGAGGAGAAAAGAACCAAGGAATCGTCGGCAGGGTTAAGTCGTTTTTTTTTCTGTCTTCGTAATTGATTAACGATGAAGCCATGACTCTGTTAATCACCCTTTTGTCTCTGCACACGTTTATATTTGATTGTGTGTGATGTTGTGGAGTTTATGTGTTTGTATGTGTTCCTCGCCTTTGTGTTCCCTGTGAGTGTGTGTGTTGGTAATTTGCTGCGTATTGATTTGCAGTAACCTGAGCAGTCTAGTCTGGTGGAGGGGGTCATTTATATCTGATAACAGCACTGGCCCCTGTTCACCCGACATTTAGTTGGACTGTTAGACGTGTGTGTGTGTGTGTGTGTGTGTGTGTGTGTGTGTGTGTGTGTGTGTGTGTGTGTGTGTGTGTGTGTGTGTGTGTGTGTGTGTGTGTGTTGGTGTTTGCATTCTCATTGTAAAGATAGGAGACACTTTTCCTTTGTGTGATATTTGGCTAATAAGCAGTTAATATAAAACGTAAGCAGCAATACAAGACAGCACATTGGATAAAGTTTACGCAATACACTTCAGAAATGCTTTAACAAACAAAATCTAAAAAAAAAAAAAAAAACAGCTCTCTGTCGAGCATTGCAGTTTTCTTTCGTGAGTAAAGGATGGCTACCAATTTATCGTCAGGGCAGAAAAGTCATTCCAGTGGTCACCAGTTTTAAAAATACAACATAAACAGGGGTTGGATTAATTTTTACAAAGTATAACTTTAATTTTTTTTTTAAGTCTTTTCAATCTTTGAAAGTTTTTGGAAGATCATTTATTTCTGAGATGGACTGGTCTTATAGGCTACATATTTGGTTAAACAAAAAGAAGGGAAGATGAGAAGGAGAGCAGAGAGGGAAGAAGATAATGTTAAAAAGAGTTTTTGTTTGAAATCTGTGCAAGTTTTTAATGTGTGTGTGCATGCATGTGAGTGCGTGCACGCATTTGTGTGTGTCCAACCGTAGCTAGCTTGTCCCTGCATGACCATCTGCCACAGCTTTGATCAGCCTCTGTGAACACTCCTTTGTCAGCTGCATTGCTCTGCGTGTGTGTGTGTGTGTGTGTGTGTGTGTGTGTGTGTGTGTGTGTGTGTGTGTGTGTGTGTGTGTGTGTGTGTGTGTGTGTGTGTGTGTGTGTGTGTGTGTGTGTGTGTGCGTCCAGCTGCTTGGTCTGCTTCTTTAACAGACTCAACTGAGTCTACTAATTGAACACAAAGAAACAATGTGACTGATCTCTCTCTGGGTCTGTCTGCATCTGTTTCTTTCTTTAATCACTCACTGAAGACTCTGTAACTAAAGGTGTCGCTCTGACTCACAGTTAGCTCCTCCCACTTTACAGCCCAGCAGAAGTAAACCAGCATGGTCATCCATTGGCTGAAGAAATTGACTACAACTTAATGCAAGGGAATAACTGAGGTCCAGGCAGGAAATTTTAGGCTGATCTACTAACCCCGCTCTCAATGATGCTTTCTTTACATCCACTTTAGGGCACCTTAAACCACCCAGCCTTACCTGAAATATTTTAATTCAGTCCAAATGAAATCAAACCCTGTCCAATCTCCAAAGTCTTTCCTTGTAGTTTTCCACCTTTTTTCCAGAGGATTCCTCTTTGTTTTTTTTTGGCTGTTCTGGCTTGAACTGTTGACCCCACATACCCCACATTTCTTGTGGTACTGCAACATTTGGTCGACATTCAGAAGTACAGGATAAAAGAGCTAAAGAATCCTACACAAGGTTTAGAGTGTGGCGCTAAACCCAAGACCTGTTTCAGGACAAGTTGTTTGGAATTTGTTTGGAATGATGGTGCAGTGGATTGTATGAGTTGCCTCACAGCAAGGTTCTAGGTAATTAACCCTTTGGGCACTAAAAGACAAGGCATGTTTTGGTACTTGGTACCACCCAATTGTTTCAGGTGGTGCCATAAAAGAACCAACGTTTGGTACCCAGCCCTGGTGACTGACTGGTGACCTGTCCAGGGCATATCCTGTTACTTGCCCTTAGACAGACATAGAATTCAGCCCCCCCACATTCCTTGGTAGCAGTACAGATAATAATAGCAATAATAACAATAATACATTTATTTATTCAGCACCTTTAAAAACAAATCATTTACAAAGTGCTTTGACAGATAAGACTCAAATCAGATAATCAAATATCTGGGTGAAGGAGGATAGAGGTGGACAGATAGAAAAAGAAGAGTGGGAGGAATTATGGCTGCAAAATATTAACAAAAATCATAATGTGATGACATTTTTTAGTCAATGATTACGCTGCTGAAAGAAAGATTACTGGAATTGATTATCTTATAATATTATAATATTCCTTATCACTTGCAACTTCAAGTGGTCTCTGCTCAAACCCTTTCCCTTCTTTCACCCTAGCTTGTTTAACCCTCTGAAAGTACAGGTGGAGAAACAAGTTCCTACATTAACTTCAATAAAACCATGTGTCAGCCATTGTGTTATCTCTACATTATCAACCATTCCTGACAGTGGTTATTTTTTTTATTTTATAATCAGCCCTGTGGTTTTAACATCTAAATAATCCACTTTCACAGTGTGTTGGTGGTGATGTATCAGTGTGCTCACTGTTTGGAAATGGAGGTTTGGCAGATCACAACAGTTTGATAAGCTTTTAGAAGGCTTTACCATCAGAGATTGCTATCACTACCTGTAAGTGCGGGAGAAGACATTAAGCAATGAGCTAAATATTAAGTGGCCAGGGATTTTTTGGCATATTCCCTCTGTTTACATTTGGCTAAAGAGTGTATGGTCTCATTTGCTACTTTCAAGTCTTTTTCAAAGCCACATCAAGTTGTTTTTGAAGTTCCTGTCCCTCCTAGAGTGGTTTTTGATAGCAAAGATGACACCAGGGATTTTATTTATAGTGTTTGTAACTACTTGGTTTAAAAGGTAATGTCTTTTTAAGAAGGATTTCCTCATGATGGATGCTGAAACATCACTGAAAACACAGAAAAACAATCTGTGGATGATGCAGCAACCTGTAAATGAGAGATCGCTCCATCAGTATTCATCAGTCTCATTCAAATGTTATTAATGTCTGTCTTTGTCATCGTGGATGGCAATAAAATGCTATGAGCCTTTTGTCATACACGCACACACACACACACACACACACACACTGACACACACACACACACACGCAGGCACAGGCACACTCATGTCCCCAGGCGTCAGGTGTATTGAAGTACAGAGTGCTGTAAATGGTTTCAGTGTGCTTCACTGCTCTCTGATAGGCTGATTGATTTGGTAGGCAGTCCACCGTGACACACACACACACACACACACACACACACACACACACACACACACACACACACACACACACACACACACACAGGCAAACGCACAATCCGATCATAGTATATTTCTTAAATCATCAATATATAAAGCACATTAATCTGTTCTTTTTCGCCATCTTGCCTGCTCTGTTCTTGCATACATGTTGTTTTTGTGTTACTCAGTGCCACAGGGTGTCGTCAGGTCCTCACAGGTTTTGAATGACCTCATGTAGATGTAGAAATACAGTTACTTTTTGTCAAAGAGATTTTGTTGTGCTTTTCTTATGTTATCTTTTAATATTGATTTGTTTTAAAGCACTTTCCACAAGCCTACTGACACAAAAATACTTTTAGAAAGAGGTGGCTGGAGTGATTTCAGGTAGAGAGATGGATTTAGTAAAGCAAAGAATGTAGATATTCTGGATTGAAACAGCTGTTTTTGTTCATCTTTGCAGAATTCTGGCAGTTCAGCTGTGATCTGTTTGCCCTCTGATCTGACGCCTTTAGCCAAAGTAATGATAGGAAATGTGACGTGGGATCACATCGAAGAGAAAAGACAGTGGAGGAGACTGGAGTGACAAAGGTGAAGGATGCACATAGAGTTAAGAAACTGATCCCTACTAGGAGAGAGAAGGAGAAAGGAGAGGTAGAAAGGTGTGCAGGGATGAAGGCTGCAAAGAAATCAAAATAATTCAGCTTATTTTCAGCCACACCGCTGGAATCTAATAGGATTCCTCCTCAAAGAAGGAGGGAGTGAACGAATTAAAGAGATGAGATTTTCATTTCATTGGGTTATTATTTTTTCTGCTTTGATCGCCACAGACGGGTTATTATTTCATGGTCTGGGTGCCCGAGGCGTCGCGTCTTAATCTCATCTGGAGGTGAGAGTTTGTAATCCCAGTTGAAGGCAGCGACAGGGCGGAGATTTCTGGGAGGCCGTTTATTGCGTTACACACCCTGCATCTGGTGGGACAGTTTATTGCGTTACATGCGCTGCTTTATTTTGTCCCCTGAGTTCTGCAGGCGAACGGCAGCATCTGTTGGAGCAGAAGCTGCCCCTCATCTGATGGAATTATCTCGCCCAAACCGAACACTAACCGTCGAGGAAAATCTGGGCGGCAAAACGAGTTTTTCTGAGACGACTCAATGAAATTTCAACAAGAACCAAAATTTGTTCTTCATCTCGTCTTTATCACAAAGGAGGATTTATTGAAGTCTGGTTTTCAAGCTTTCAAACTCAAGCAGCTGCTGCAGTTTGGACCCATAAACAAGAGGAATCTTGTGGAAGAGCCAGGTTTTGCTCTCACTTTAGGCTCAATAGGTGATGAGAAAAGATGTGGAGAGCTCTGAGATATGGTTTTTATAAGAACGCTTATAAAAGTGAAGTGTTTCACTCTGTTTTTCAGGGTCCATAAACCTGCGTATCACTGCTCACAAACCTGTTGGACCATTTTGTTCCATACAGAACACTTTTTATTGCATAGTGGCTGACAGATACAAACCAAAAACACCAAGGAAAAGCTGGAAAGAAAACATTTTATAACATTTGGAGGATAAGTAGAAGGATGATAGGGCTCAGGCAGCTTGCAGTGATGAAGAGGCCACACACCTTTGGTTTCAGATTATTCAGCATCTAAGCTCCTACACAGGCTTCCAGCTGCAGAGAAATATGTAGAGAAGCTCAAATCAAAGAAAAGAAATATCTCATCATCTGATTGTTAGAGGTAGGGTCCGCAGGAATTTTAGTTACTTGTTAGTAAACACAACACTCAAACTGGGCTCTTCCTCCTTGGGTCAGTGCCAGCGGCAGCACACACTCACTGCCTCAGACCAAAGCTAAGTATACACACACACCAACTAGCCCAGCAACCACCTGTAGCATTGCGTTTCAACATTGGAGACTCGAGAGCCATGCACCTGACTCTGTATGTTAGCGCAAGCTAATTACAGGTATTTTGCACATACCTGGTTGGTAGGAAGCAAACTTGCATCGCTCTTTGTCCTGTGCTCCTCCCCAAGTTCCAGAAAGCGAGTGAAAGTCTAGCCGAGCTTCACCCTCATTTAGGAAAAAGCTGTGTTTGTTTGGCGTTTCACTTCACTTTGGTTGTGTTTTCCTTCCTCTGTGTTGTGTCCCCTTTCATAGCTGCTCTGATTAGCTCCTTCCACTCACGATCATTAACATGCAAAGTCACTTGCACACTAGGCGTGCTGTGATTTGCTGAGGTAACCACGTTTAGTCTCTGCCCAGATACAACCAAAACATACAGGCAGAGGAGGGGGTTGAGGTAGACACTGACACACTTGTATAGAGGCCCAGGAGAAACGATTAAGCAGAATTATTCCGTAAAAGATGATATTTTATTTTTTAGGAAAATCCTGCAGACCCTACCTTACTGTTGTAACATTTTCTTATGATATACTTAAATCATTTTATTGTTACAGAAAATGATAGAGCTCCTCAGCTCCTTGAAAACCACTGTGTGATTTTCCTGAATGCACCTGTTGATTCACGTTTATATGCTATCACTCTTTTCATTATATACTCTGTAATCTCATAGATTTATAGCCACCAATTGATTCATAATATTTTCTTTTTTTTTCCAGAACATCCACGGTCACAAGGGTCCGATCACAGCCGTGTCATTTGCCCCTGATGGACGTTACCTGGCAACATACTCCAATGCAGACAGCCACATTTCCTTCTGGCAGGTGAGAGACGCGTGTTGAGCTCTGCATCTCGCTCCCTCTTATTTGTTTTTGCAGATTTAGGACCAGTGTCGCTCTTTCCACTTCCCCTTGAACCTCAGTTTTTAGGGCCAAGGGGAAGGGGGTGACAACACATCTCTTAGAAACAAGACGCCACTCAATTACTATGTCATCACCACCTAGTCCCTCGCTGTTTAATCACCTCCAGACTGAACACATTTTTAAAACTGATGAAAAATTGATGTCAGATCAGGGTAACAAATTCACTGCAAACCAACTTCAATACAATGTTCTGTGAGTGATGAGACAGCTAAGCTTTGAAAAGCCGATATTAAGCTAACGTTATGGTATACAGAAATTATATTATGTACTGAATACTGTAATGTTGGCTTTTCATAGCTTATATAGCTAATGCAGCTCCTGAATGCAGCTTAGATGTCTAATTATTCATTAAATACACTTCATTGTTGTGAAGGCTGTTTGCTGTGAATTTACCTAGCCATAGCAGTGTTAGCTAACCAACAATTCAAACAAGGCTAATGTGTATGTGAAGAAGCAAAGGATTGGATATCCACATCATGGGGAAATTTGTCATACCCCTCGGTTTCAAGTAAGGTCCTGGTTTGCCTTTGTTTCAAGGGCTGAGTAGCCCTTACCCTTGATCGTACCGAGGATTGGGACTCTCCTTCACTTGACAAGAGTGTGCAAAACCAAGGGCTAAGGTGCAAAATTGGGATTGAGCCTAGCATATGGTTTGAGACCCTCAGAAAGTTTTGACCCAGCCATCACAGAGGACAGTTACTCTGTTCTGGTTTTGTCTGTGTAGGAAGGTAGCTTTGTACCTTGAAACTGTACATTTGTGTATTTGAGGAAGTTCTGCGGAAATATTTATTTTTTTTATTTAAGATGGTTTCTTCAAAGGTGCCATGCTTGTTTCTTGTATAGTTTTGCTGTTTGCTTTTGTATTTTGACTTCATTTAAAAAACACATTGGTTTAAATTATACAAATCTATGTAATTTGTTCATATTATTCAAGATCCCTCTCATCTCTCTTTTAATCCTTTTGACCTATTTTTTTTCTCATAAAGTCTTTTTTATGAGTTACTTTTTTTAAAGTGGATAGACAAATGGTCAGTCAAATTTCAGTCCACAAAATCTGCATTTAAGTAGAAAAAAGTTCAGAGTCCGACGTCTTCTAGCACACTTGATAATCACAAACCTAGTCTGGCAGACACACTTCTTATCTACTTCCCAGAACTGTTACTTTGAATGAAAGGTCTTTACGACCTCTGACACGACTGTCTGTAGATACACACACACTCACACACACACACACACACAAGCACACACACTAATGGCATTACTGTAAGCATAAACCGCTGCTATCCGCCGACAAGACGGCTGCTGTGGTAATGAGCTGGCAGACGCTCTGTCGGTGTGTGTGTGTGTGTTAATGTGTGTGAGGGAGGGAGGGGCAGTGTTGTCTCAGGAAATGATACAGCTTCTGCACAGGGTTTTTCCTACTCACACGCACACATATATACACACTCTCTTTCAGAGTATTTAGTTTTGAGCTTTGGGTTTTTCATGAGACAGTGTGACAGAAGCTTTAAGGGTTAAAGTTGGAGTGTCTTCATCATCCTCATCAAATAAACACTAGATGAGTGAGCTCCAAAGAAAAAGATGGCCCTCACTGTCCACAGCCCATCATAATATGTCTAGATCTCAGCGTTTGTGCTCTAAGTTTTGTAATGGACATAACTTACCTTCACCTATAGCTCAAACATGAAGATAGATGTAGCTGTGTAGCTATATAAGTGGGCACCTATCTTTAAGGTAGACCCTGTTCACTTTACCTCCTGCGTTCTCCCTCTGAGAGAAGAGAAGAGCAGATTGGCAGAAATAGTCAATCCATAAGTTTTGTGTTAAGGAGTAGCTTTATGTCCTTACTCTCTGTGTCCTCCTCAGATGAACACCAGTCTACTGGGCAGCATTGGGATGTTGAACTCGGCTCCTCAGCTCCGTTGCATTAAGACCTATCAGGTTCCTCCGGTGCAGCCAGCCTCCCCGGGCTCCCAGAATCACCTGAAGCTTGCCCGCCTCATCTGGACCTCCAACCGCAACGTCATCTTAATGGCTCACGACGGCAAGGAGCACCGCTTCATGGTCTAAGATCGGATCTGAGTCTCCAGCTGAACCCTGTCCTGGACCACTTTAAGAGGTTTTCAAATTCATTCAAGAAATCTAACGTGAGAAATCTAAAAAAAAGAAAACCCAGACCAGGTGCAGGTTCAAACTGGATGGATTTGTTTTATTTATCACTGTTGCCGTTGTAAGGAAACTCATCCTGTGATACATGTGTATGTAAAGCCGCGATAGAGGGCTTGTTTACATTGTGATATGCATTGATGTAAATTTTAGTTCTCAACTACCTGTCATTCCTATTTATTTGCTTCTTCTGCCACATGTAGCACATCTCTGTCACAATCCTTGATTCTTGTTTAAATCAGCCTTTTACTCTGCTACAGCAGCGTCTTATAAGTAAAACCATCTCATTTATAGAAGGATTTTATCTCAACTCAACTCGACCCAACCAACCTTTGTTGACTTATTTTAAATTCCTCCTCTTTATGAAACACTTTGTTTTTAAGTCAGAAAGTTTAAAAATTAAAATCAGTTTCTCTCTGGTAGAAATCATCAGGCAAAGCAGTTTGAAATGCTCAGATGGTTTACTTCTTTCATTGCAAACTGAACAGTCTCAAGTGTTTGTGTGTGAGGTGGGCCTGAGTTTGCTTTCATTTTTCTGACACTTTGAGAGCTTTTCCATCCTCTCTGGGCCTCACACAGATGTCTGAGTGTCTGTGCTTGCACCCACAAACACACATTCTCACTTTATCCTAAGCATGGCCACAGTCATATGACTGAACATTAACGTGAAAAATTCTCACTCAAGTCACATTTGTAGGAAATTTGCAGCCCCTCATACTTCATACTTTATCAGATTACTAAATGATCCTAAAAGGGCAAAAATTATTTATAAACAAGTGTAAAGAGTGCTACTCAGTGTCCTCAGCCTGCCTGTTTTATTCTTAAACACAACAGCTATATGTCTCTACGCCACAGTTATTCAACTCATCACCTTGAAATAAGACTTTATTTCTAGGTGATGAGCTTAGTTTTTAAAATGATGTAATAATTTGATTTAAACATATATCTTTAGAGAAAATTAAATGGTTCAATCTTCAGGAGTAAGACAGATTTATGTCATATGTTAATATAACCAAGCGTTGTAGAGGAATATAAACAAAAAGACACTAAAAACACAGGCTGGCTGTCAGTAACAATCTAATCATGATGCCCTCATTATGTTTTACCCTGTTATAACCAAAGACAGACCAGCGTTATAAATTTAACCAAACTGTTAACTTTCCAGCTTTGGCCTTCAAATCCAGAGCCGAGAGATTTAAAGTCTCTTATGGGCTGATTCATTGGGCTATAACCTGCTGATAGCAGCTAAATACCAAGCAACAGTGATAACATCAAAATAGACATCCTCATAATGTCTTTATATCACACACATTAGAGACTCACTGTCAAGACTAACTCATCAGCGCCACCAATTAGACCAATAACACAAGTTTGACTCAAACAAATCTCATGCGTCAGTGTTTCATCGACACCTTATAGGAGGATTGAGCCACGTCACTGACACGTTGCTGACTTCTGTGTAGATTTCTTCCCCTCTGGATGGAAATCTCACCAATAGGTTCCCTTTGTTTGATAGACGGCAGCTCACTCCTCCTTTCTTCCCCAGTTTAATCCGAGATTGTATTTTTTGGGAGTGAGTGTGATTTCTTTGCAAATAATGTTGCGTTTTTCATGCTGATGGATTCAAGAACCTTGCTTGGACTTGCAGTCTTTCTCTGTCAGTGATTCAGTTAATTTTGGCTTTTTTGGAGGAAATTCTTTATATAAGTGTATACATATGCAGAAATACACAATATATATCATCAGAGCTGCTTTGTGATGTAGTCTGTGAAAAGTAAGAAGCAGTGGTATTTGAATATTTAATGTGGCTTGCGAGGTTGTTTGGCTGTCAAAAGGTTTTCATTATTCCCTGTTGGATGGTTGGTTGGTAGAAACCTCATCTGTCCCTCCAATGAGTGACCAGTTGTCTTGACAGTGTGAGTTATTTTTCTGCTGTTGCATCACAAAGAAAAGCATCACACTTCTCGTTGCTGACATGCTTTCTTAAGACAACTTTCAGGTTGTACAGGAGTTTAAACTGAGTAGAAGCTTGATTTGGACCTTACAGCTTTCCCTCCTGCTGTCCAGTCTGAATACAACCTTTTTCTAGGATGGAGGTAATCTATTCCCATAGTTTTCAGCATTTTCGCTACGTCTAGACATAAATCAAGCTCAAAAACTTGATCCTGTATTTTTTTTGGTCATAATTTGATTTAATCAGATATGTTTCTACTACATCTGCCCTGTTTATAAAGCAATAACTAAGAAAACCGACATCTTGTCGATTTCTTGATTTACTGCAAAACCTTAAGGTTCTTGTTTAAGTTGTTTTCTTTTAATACACTACCCTTATCATTTCTCTTTTTTGTCATATTGACTTTCATTTCCAGTAAGAAAACATTTAAGAGATAATTATCTTAGAAGTACAGAGAGAATTTTCAAACATCAAGGAAGAAACATTGAGAAATAAAAGTATAAAAGTAGGATTTTTTGCTTATAGTGTACAGACAAAAGATGATTACGGTGGTGCTGATGGCTGCATTCCAATATTTGTTGCACAGTCTGAACTTGTGAGGCTTCAATCAGAGTGTTTTGTTCAGAAACAACAGGATAACGTCTCATAACCACGTTACCTTTGGAGCACATTGTTGCACATTTCACCTTCGCTGTTCACCTCGACCTTGTTTTGAAAAACTGCCGCTCTTTTAGTGCTCAGAGTTTTATGCAGACTGAAGAATATATACAGAAAGAATTATTTACACAGATATGATATTTACAGAGTTTACTGAATTTATATGTTCTTACTTTAATTTGTGTGTTTAAGAGTTGGATATGTTTGATGTATAAGTTTTTATTCAGTATTTTTTTTCACCCTTCTGTACCTCCTCTTCCTCCTCCTCTGGTCCGGGTCTTCTCCATCCTCTCTCCTTGTCTCCCTCCATCTCCTTTCAGTTTCATTAGCGCTGTCAGAAAGCTTCTAACACTGTTACACACCTGTAAACCCGAGCGTGTCAAAGCTTTTCACAAGTTCCCCCTCTCTTAGAGAAATAAAAAATATCCTGCAGACTGTCAGACACACACACACACACACACACACACACACACACACACACACACACACACACACACACACACACACACACACACACACACACACACACACACACACACACGTCAAGTCCAGGGAGTCCAGACAGCTCTGAGATCTTAATCTTTGGTTTTCTCCGCTGCTCTTTACAGTTTGAGAAAATCTGTTTTTGGCAGCCTCACGGGGGGAGGAGAGGTGAGAAAATCAAGCAGGCAGGGAGGAAGAGTGAGGAGTAAGTAACAAGTGAGGAAGATCAGTTCATCCAGCCTGAAAAAGTAGTGACTGGGGTGAAGCTGGTGAACCGTCAGAAAGAAGCTTCAAATACAACAACATGAGGGAAAAATGAACCAGGTGAAAAACCAAAAGCTGTAACTCCTCAAAGCTCTAACAACAAATGATTTTTTAACAAAGTGAAGCTGATCTGTGACTTTAATCTAAAAATGATAAACATAGATTTTAATCACTTCATACCTCATAGTTTCCTTCTCTCATCCCCTCCTTCTGTTTCTGCTTCTCTCACGTTCAAAAACAGATTTCAGTTTTTCTGAAGTGTAAAAAAATCAAACTTTCACTCTGAGTTTTACACCAAATGTAAGCTGAAGTCTCTTATGAAGTCCTTTTGGTTTTAAATGTGTATTTATTGTTTCAGCAGTAAGATCAGTCTTGTTATTTAAGAGTGTTTATGTGTGTGTGAGTGTGATGTAGTGCATGTACATAAGCTTCCCTTGATGTAACACAGCAGGATGGATTTGTTGTGCATCATATAAACGTGTTGTGTTTGAAGATGTCGTTGAATTTGTGTCCAATAAAGATGACAACATGATAGCAGGTGATCTCAGTTTCTATTCTTCATTGTTAGTTCAGTGAACCTCAGTTTTGTTTGGAAGAAATGCTCCGGATTTTGACTGGAATATGAAATAAGGGGCTGAAGGGATCTAGAAAAGTCTCCCTTCTAGATATGTATACCCGATTGTAATCCACACTTAAAAATAAGATTATCAGAGCCAGTTATTTTGAAATGTTACTTTATAGCTATTTTTGTGGCTTCCCGAGAGGGTTGGGCAACACTGGATTGATTTACCAATCCAAGTCCAAGTCTGTATGACAACACCTCGCCAGTTGATGAAGTTAAGTAGTGAGAAGAGATATCTGCCGCGGCACAGCCTCACAGGAATTTGCGTCGAAAGATCAATGTTTTCAACTCGAGTTTCGAGGCATTTCACACCCCAAACACGCCAATGCTCCAAACGCGCCACGCCAAATGCGTCCAATGCGCCGTCCAGGGCGAATCGGTGTCCTAACACGTCTTTGCATTGACTTTGTATGTAATCTTGACGCAAATTTGCGTCTGCTGTGGCCGTACCATTATGTTATGCCATTGGACCTTTCATTGAATATCAGTTCCAGCTAGTTTGGCTGAGCTGATAGATAAAGTATCCCAGAAAAGACCGAACCCTTTTTTATTTTCAATGCCTTTAATTAGATAGAGTACGACAATGAATAGAGTAGGACACAAGGTGAGAGTTGGGAATGACGTGGGAATAAAGCTGGATTCAAACCTAGACCATCCAAGCTAGGCTAAGCCTCATGGAGCATGACCTAGACCATTATCTGTGCTCCTTCAAACCGCAGAACATATACAAACAAAGTCTTGTGTTTTTGGAACACTCTTAGTGAAATCTGCTCTGTGAATCAGAGAGTTGTGATGAATGTGTAACATGAGGGGAAAAGGAATCACATTAAAACATGCAATCATAGTGAGCTGAAATACTTCAAATGTCTTCATCAAACTCTAGTTACTGAACTCTCTGAGTCTGTGGGTAATTAAACGCTGCACACACACACACACACACACACACTTCAGGAGTTTGGTTTAATCAGACTTTGATCACAGAGAAGTGGATCAATCTCTTCCTTAAACCTAATTTAACTTTCTGTTTCAATTTGTTAGATATTCCCTTTTCATCTCATTTGCTCTAAACACACACACACACACACACACACACACACACACACACACACACACACACACACACACACACACACACACACACACAATTTTTATTATTTACAGGTGTGCAATAATTAAAGTAGTTTTGCATGTACAGTAACTATTTATTTATGACTCAAGTTCTAAAAAAGAAGAAAAGCGAAGCTAACTTTGCCAACTTTGAGTTAAAGATGTAGTTTGAGAGATCTGTCTGTATGTCTTTTGTTGTGTTTTTCATAAAAACAAAGTGAGGTAACACTTTTTCATTCCTATACGGTGTGTTCAGACCTGAAGCCAAGCAAATTAAATTATTCCTGTGAAAGCACCAAGTTTACATGATCAGCTTAGCCGAGCTGATATGATTTAAAAAGTTAGGGATGTAACAATCATCTTTGTTTGTTTATACAAGGGACCTTACACTTTCAACTAAATCATAGATTACTTTTATTTGGCCCGCTGATATAGTTATTTCACCCTCCTGTCTTTTTCTCGTGATGTGATTTTTGATCCTGATATTTCCCCCCTCTCTCCTCTGTCCGCCCTGTTCTTCCTCCTGTCTTCAATCAGCCCTCGGTTTGAACACCATCAGGTATTGATCGTATTGACCAGGAGCTTTAATCTTCTGTCACACCTCAACTTTTAGTCCTGCCTAACATTTTTTTTTGCACAGAACCAGGGAACAACCTGCAGACGTCTGAGTGTTTGAAAACTAAATGGAGAAAGAGGTTCTGCTTTCTGAAAACTTTTAAAAACCACGAGCCATCGTCGACTGTGTGTCTGGGTGATTAAAACAGAGATGGACTTAAAAAAGAAAGCAGGCCTCAAAACTCACCAGGAGGAACTCCCACGTAGATCTAGTCTACTACAAGGATGTTGAATGTTGAACAAAGACTCAAAATATGAAGGTAACAAAAAAAAAATCATCCTCCTTTTTTAATGATCACACTTATCACTTACTGTGAAAACAGAAGAATTAGGTAGACAGAGTAAATGTTGCTGTATGTTTTTCTGAACATCTGCTTTTGGCCTCTGTGTGTTGCGATACATCTCATGGTGAAAAAAAAGTGGGGTGTATGAAAAACTGGTGTAGAGGAGCAGTGTGGGGTTTTTTTTTTTTCATTTTCTTTGTTGATGTTTTTTTTTTTTTTTTTTTTTTTTTAGATTTATATGGTTCTCTTTGTAGTTTTTGTTGTTTTGTGTGTATGTGTTCTTTTTTCTGTAAAATTCTCTTTTGTTGTCCTTTTTCTTTTCTTAGCTATGTTCTCCTTTTTGTTGTGTTTTACTTTTTGTTTCTCTCTTCTGTTATTTGTGGTCACGTTTTCTTTTGGGTGTAATACACACTCTTCTAAGGTGGCCAACAACAAACAGGAATGTAAAAGCTGAAACACAACATAAGTAGAACCACAATGGAAAGTTGAGAGGTCAGTTATTCCCAACGGACACAGAAAAGTTGTAAAAGTGAGTAAATGTTTGTTTTCTTTTTTAACTTCAGATATGAAAAATATAGCTTTAATGCTAACATTGTGACATGATTGACTCAAAAAGCGAAATATAAGATGACACATTACCAGTAAATATAGATGTATAAATACTATGAAGGATATAACAAGGGGAGACCTCTATAAAGCTATGTTTATCATAGTTGAAGTTAAAAAATAAAACATCATTCACTTACACTTACATTTACAACTTTTCTGTGTCCGTTAGGATAACTAACCTCTCTAAACTTCTGTTTGTTGCCACTTTTGCATTTGAGTTGTGGCTTTTGCAAATCATCTGACACCTACCGTCCATTGTACTCTCCAGGACTGCCGTCAATTCAGGGTTCAGATCTGTTCAACTCTTTCCCGGTGACTCAAGCCAGTATTATCAGCAGGTGAGGAGCAGAGAGAGGGCCCAGACTGTAGACACAGTGAAATGCTACAAAATAAGTATCACATTGTCCAGTAAGGAACCAGCTTAGTCTACACATACCCAACATGGCTAGCTAAGCAGCCGTGCTAATAACAGTGTGACAGATCGACCTGTAAGCTGCACATTGAGCTTGTCTGTCTGTGGGGGATTAGATCAGAGCAATAATGAGTCAAACAGAGTGATCATATATCACTGACAGCACCGGCCTGAATTATTGCCCCAGTCCGTCACCGTTTGATTTTTTAGGATCTAAACCACCTTCAAAACTCAAAATGATCAAACTATACATTGTTTTACATTCTAAGTTACAGTGAGGCAGTGCAACCAAATTCTCTTTTTCATTTCTTTTTACACGTACACTCTTTCTCTCTCCAGTTATCTCTTCCATTTGTTCTTTGATCCTTTTCCCGTTTCTTTCCTTCATGTGAGATCAACAGAAGATAAATCATCTCATAATGTACCCACCTTGAAAACTGTTTTACTCCAGTTTTTCTAGTGTAGCAAAACATGTTTTAAATGATTTGCAATCCCAGTTGAGGTGTTTCTCTCACGGCACTGAACCTCTTACATCCTGTTCTTTAACTTGCAATGGATGTGAAAGTTTTGCCGAGATCATGTTGTTCCAGTTCGTGTATTTATCCATTATTGATGTTCCCAAAAGTTCCTACTTTTCAGCTGCAAGTTATTTTTTCTTTCTCATCATAAAAAGATTATCAAAAGATCTGAGCCTGTTGAGGATCGATATGCTCTCACAGCAGGATGAAAGAGTTTGAGGGGAAAATCTGAAAAGTACTTCATCTGCAGATGTGACCCAGATACAGTAAATTACAGTAAAATAATAACTAAACTAAACTACATATAACTGGCTGTTAAGACAAATGCAGTGTCATTAACTGATGGCAGTAGTCGATGTGTATTGGGTGTGACGGATGAACTTGATAATGGCTTGCCAGTTTACTGCTACTGAGCTAATTTTCATTTTTTGTCTATGTTTTTTTATTCTAAGGACAGTAAAATGAATTGAGCTGTGTAAGAATTCCCCACCTGTTGATCAGCTATCAATCATCGTTAAATGTGACATAAAGCCTTGTTTTTACCCTCGTATAACTAATGAAAACGAAACTTTTCCGAACAAAAGAGGACTTGAATACAAGGCAGCCAAATAATATCTTCACATCACAACAACAATTGGATGTGAGATTTCTACATTTCTACGAGGTGTACTAACTCTTTGGAGTTTGACCACAGCCCATCTGGAATGACTGGAGAGCTGCATTTTTTTACTTATACTGCAGCCAGTCACCAGGGGGAGCAGCAGTTTTCCTAGCGACCTCACTTCGAGCCAAGCAAGATGACGTCCATTTTTTTTTTTGCAGTCTATGGTCTAAATGTACACAGATTTGTTTTCATGTCTAAAAGAACAGTGTGAAATTGGGAATGTGTGATATGTGATATCAAGTGGTCATATATTAGACTGAAACACACCTTTGCTCCTTCCTCCAGCTGGTGAAGCAAAGGTTGCCTTTGAGCAGAAGATGCTCCTGTGATGCATGATACTTCTGACTCTCTATTTATAAAGTTTAAACCACCAAAATGTCCAAAGTCATTTTTTTGCCCACAACAAAAATCACTCTCTTTTTCTTATTTTGTCTTCTCCTTCTACCTTTCATTTGATAAAAAAAAAAAAATGCATATGCTACTGGTTTGTTTATTTTGTGCAATGTTAATTATACTTGGATGAGCATATATTTACTTACATATTCTTATGGATGGATCAATTTCTACAACATCTGTTCTGTACAAACTGCTTAAACAACACCAGCACTTTTAAAGGGGCTGTGAGGAGTTTGAAAATGATCTTGAAAAAGTTTCCTTCCTAAATATATGCCCAAAGTAACCCAAACTTTAAAATGACCCTTTCAGCACCAATGTAAGTTATTTCAAAATGCTACTTCTTAGCTTCCCAATGAAGTCCAGCAAAACCAGATTGATTTACGGCACTTCCAAGTCTCTATGAAAAGAAACATAAGGACAGAAGAGCAGGAGAAAGATAAATGGGAGAGTGATAGAACGTGAGCTTAAGGCTAAAAGGGCTAAACTGTTTGTGATAGTGTTCATTCCAACCCACATGCAGCAGTTATTCTGTAGTGGTCAGTTCAAACTTGAGAGTCTGTCAATAAAATAAAGAGTAAAGTTATTTTAGCTCCTTTGGTAGATGCACACTGGCATGAGGATTTGTTAACATTATATATTACCGGCACGTCTCACAGCATCGGGCTGTCAGCGCTACATATGAGCGGCTACTAAACTATTGTACAAACTGATAGTTTGCTTACTGACACGTTAGCCTTCAGAGACGTCAGCACTGGCCTGCTGGTAGCGCTACATATAGCGGGCTACTGACGTACAGATCAAACTCACGTTCACTTGTTGTCATGTTTCAAACAACAGTGCTGTGTAACTGTACTGATTGATACCTTACCTTGTTGTGTTATATTTGGTGAAAAAGTTGTCTTGAACAAAGAAAATTAGTTCAAAACAAACACATGTCTGGTTAAAAGTCACATCTTTACAACAGTATGTGTGAGACTCCAGGCCAGAAGTTGGTGAGGCAGTTCAATGAAAACAGATCCTCCTTGTAGCATCTTTAAGACAGACGTTTTAAAGTTATCTTCTCCTCATTCTCTTGAGAACAGACCTAACAAAGCTTGACTTTTTACTTTTACAAATGTGTATCATGATTTGGTTTCAGCTTGACACAGAAAAAAAGTTTCTTGTTCAGGTTTGTATCACCAAGCTAAACTAGTGCGACGCCTTTGTGGAACTTACTATTCACATTGAAACTGGGACTGGACAAAAACAGATGAACATTCATTCTTTTAAAGGATGAAAGGAACCAAGAAGTGATGGCATTTGTTGATTAGAGAGAAAGCTGTCCTAGCGTTTCTCAGGTTTCTTTTTGAATCTACATGTCAGATTAAAACTTCACATCTCCTTGTGGCCTTTTTTTTTAATCCCAATTAGATTTTTAAATAGTCCACTTATCCACCTCTTCTCCGAGGCTCCTGACAGCAGCAGCAGCTCACTCCAACATCAGAGCTTCAACCTGCTAAGTTGCCTTTAATCCTGAGAAAGTATCTGTGCATACTTAAACGTGGGACAAAGCACACAATGTCGACGTTTAAAGAAGATACGAAGGAAAGTCGATGTTAAGTGCTGAGCGGGAGGGAGATCAAAAACAGGACGATATGTGTGTTTAGCACCGACAAGCTCAGAGTTTGTTATTAAAGTTGGAGAGGATGGGGAGAGGGGGAGTGGGGGGAGGAAGAGGAGGGTGTTTGGAGGGTTTGGGTTCGATTAGTTAAGAGCAGAGCGGCTGTGATTCTGCTCAGCTGGAGAGGGAAAGTATCGACGCAGAGCCAGAGAACCTCGGTTTTCCTCCCTTCACTCCCTCAGGTCGGCATTAAAACCAGCAGAGCGATGGAGGAATAGGAGGATGGAGCGAGGGAGGGATGCAAACCCCCAAGAGCCGAGCCGGAGCTTTGATTCTCGGTGTTTTCTCACATCAACTGTTGGAGTTTGAGACCCGCTGCTTGAGGAGGGGCCGTAGCCTTTAAAACCACAGCGCTGTCAAAAATTAATCGCCGCTGCTTTACTTTTCAATTATCAATTCAGCGTTGAACAGCGTGGGGGCTTAGAGGCGGCTTAAGGTTACTAACGCTGTAAAGACGCAGGGGTTTGTGGGATTGAGAGGAGGTGGTGTGTGTTTGGTGTTTTAACAAGGTCAGGAGATCCAAACATCTGAAAACACTCCAAGAAATGACGAGATCGGATGATCCTGTTTTTATGAATGAAGCTGAAACTCGTTGACTGTATGATGGCAGTGTGTCAGAGCATCATGCAACATCTAATGCCTCTCTGGACCAGCTCTGATCTGGCTCCAGTCTGTCACTGCAGTGGATGAGATAGGTTTCTATACAAGTCAATGTGTCAGCTCACACTGACTTTGTTCTGATGCGTATTTTTCATCATCAAACAAACACACAACTGTTTATTTAGACAATCTCGCCCCTACATACATCCACTGACCCCCCCTGGGGCTTTGACCTTTGACCCCAACACTGCTTATCGCAAAGTCACCTCATCAATGTGTGCGTGTGTGCGTGTGTGTAGTGTTGCTTTAGTCAACGAAAATTATGACTAAATATCAACGTCAACGAACCGGAAACGGAGGAGACGGGACGTGAGTGGTGGTCATGTGACTAAAACTATAATTGAATATATAATGTAATATTGTTGACGAATAAAATCGGGACTAAATGTGGTTTACAAGATGAAAACTCTGCTAATATACGTCTTCATTTTCGCTAACCAAAACGAGATGGGACGTAATGTCATTGCGTTATTTAGTATCACTTTTATCTTGTATTATTTCCATTTCCTGGGTCGCAGTTCAGCGGCTGTTTCAAATCAGAGCATCTTCCTATGACTGACCTCTGAACTCACGAAGACTTTGTTTACGTTTGCCCCTCAAAGAAAGGAGTCAGCTCTCCAGAAAGTACTGCAGTACTTTGAGGGGCAAGCGTAAACAAAGTCTTCATGAGTTCAGAGGTCAATACAGCCACACAGCGCTGTCTGGAGTGACACAGACTGCCGCAGAGGACTAACCTTGAGCAGACCATGATGGAATATTGGTGAAAAACACAAGTTTTTGGACGATTAATGCAGTTTTAGGAGCGGCGCTGTCTATGCCCCAATGGATCCCATTATACGGACGTCCGCTGCACGATTTTGGATCTAAATATCTCCCGAAGCACTGCTTGGATCAGGAAAACCTTCTGGGTGAGTATTTTGTTTTACTTCATTCTATAAACAATGTAAAAGCTGTATTAACCGAAATTATCCTTTAAGTAGAATTACATCGCTCAAAAGAGATGAGATTAAAGTACAATCTTCATTGACTAAAACTAGACTAAAATGTCATCAGTCTTCATTGACTAAAACTATACAAAAATAATCATGGATAATTCTGACTACAATAAGACCAAAATGCTCAGACTTTTAGTCAACTGAAACTTGACTTGACTAAAAGGAGTATAAATTTGACTAAAACTAATAAAAACTAAAATAATAGTTTGACACAAAGACTAGACTAAAACTAAAATTAAAACAGGTCGCCAAAAACAACACTACATGTGTGTTTGTGTGTAAAGGATGCAAGGGTTCGCAAAACCTACAGTTCAGTTGATATCACGGTTTGGTTTGCTGTATATTGATGCTGTTTTTAACACCCCAGATTACCATATACCCAAATAATCCACCATTAACAGATTATTTTTAATCAATTGTGTCATGTACAGCTATGAAAGACCTGAACAAATGAGACTGTGTCCCATTTAAAAATCATTAAAGCTGGGTGAAACATTGCTAGTTTCAACATGCTAACTCCTCAGTAAGGAAAGATACTATTGGCTGCTCCAGAAGTCGCTGAAAGGCATTAAATGATGTTGCTGTCCAATATGGATAATAATCCATTTGCATGTAATTGTCATGGACTCTATAGGAGAAGGAAATAATGTGGGAGAAACAGAAAGAAGGTAAAACACAACCTTATAAATATGTCAAGAAGTAAGAATTAGCTTTCTTTTATTGATTTTCTTTTTTTTATGTGAAAATATCAACCATCCTCATCTAAATTGGCAACACACAGTCGCGGTTTTATCTTCCACTTTCTTACTGCTGTCATCAGAGCTCACACTGAATCTAAAGCGCTCCCAGACAGAAGAACGACACAGGTACACCCTCTAACACTCTAACTCCCTTTGCAATTTTGTTGTACTTGCAATGACAAATAAAGTTCTATTCTATTCTATTCTATTCTATTCTTTTCTATTCTATTCTATTCTAACTATCTCTCCCGCTCTTCATGTAAACAACACACACACACACACTTCCTCACAACTGCTCAGCTGTACTAAGCCTCCCATTCCACATGAGTATGAAAAAAGCCCAAGACAAAAGAAAAACATGAACCTAATGAAGCACAAGCGCCCCGAACAGAGTTTGGATTTTTTTCAACAAACCCATCTGTCTATTACAGAGCTCAACAACACAGACGCACACATAAACACATGAGAGATAATTTGTCTTGAAGTTATAACTTTATGACAACTTCATTACTAAAAATGAATCTCTGAAACAAGTTATCGATTTTAAGAGATTCAATCATTCAGATACAAAAATAGTCAGTTTCAACAGTTCATAGCACCTCATTGGCAGTGGTGCTCTTGTTGGCCTACCAGCAAGTCAAATTATCATTAAATGGTGTTTGAAGATTAACTTTTCTCACTTCTCCTTGTGGCCTCTATCCCTGGTAACAGTTTTAAACAGTCCACTTATCCTCCCTCATCTTCTCACTGAGCCTCCTGACAGCAGCAGCAGCTCACTCCAACATCAGAGCTCCAACCTGCTAAGTTGCCTTTAATCCAGAGAAAGTATCTGTGAATACTTAAACGTGGGACAAAGCACATGGTGTCGACGTTTAAAGAAGATACGAAGGAAAGTCGATGTTAAGTGCTGAGAAAGAGGGAGATCAAAAACAGGACGATATGTGTGTTTAGCTCTGACAAGCTCTGAGTTAAAGTTAGAGAGGATAGAGGGGGAGAAGAAAGGAGATGGAGTTTGGAGGGTTTGGGTTCGATTAGTTAAGAACAAAGAGGCTGTGATTCTGCTTGTACTTTTAAAATAGACAAAACCAACAGTGTGCTGCTTTAAAGAGAGGATGAAGCTGTCAGACTGATGTCAGGACAGAGGTTTAACCCAGAGCTAGTGAAGGCTGCAGGGCTAATTATTTAAGTCAAGGCTAAACTTAGAGTTTTACCACTGTACATCAAAATAAAAATAACTTCAACCATTTATTTCTCTTACCTTCTATGATCTTTGCTTTTTCGATGACCTTTGTGTTGAAATGCTGACCTCTGCTCTGCATGCTGTAGGTTTCAATTGTTTTGTTTTTTTTCTTCTGAGACTTTCAATCATGGTGTTAATGACACAGAGTAGATAGACTCCTGTCTTTGTGCTCACATCAGTTTCAAGCTCAGTTTAAAATGAGATCAATGTGTTCATGTGTTTGATGTCTTGAACAGGCATCAGTACAATTACACTCTTAACCGCCGTATTTGTACACCAGAGGGCGAAGCTATTGATCACAAACCAAGAGCTGTTTGATGATTAATATTTTATTTCTGTTTGCATCAATAAATGAATCTCTAACAGTGTTAGAGTTGTTGGGAACTCGTCCTGGACTCAGACGATCTCAGAGAGGATATTGATGGACTGTTTATGAGCAGCTGATGGGAGATGAATTGGTTTTGTGGCGTAGCATCCGCTCTGAGTGTCGGAGCTGCTGCTCATAATCACAGCTCTGATGATTGACAGGTGGCTGTCCACAGAATGGGATCAATATATAGGATAATAAAGGAGGGAGGAATCCGTGTAACACTGGTTTACAGCTGTGGGGTTTAAGGGATCTGGAGACAAACCTGAAATGATCAGTGAGGATATCATGCCTCTCAAAATATCTAACAAATACTCAGTTATTATATGTTTGTTAATAGTGATAAATGCCTTATGTCCATGAATCTTTTCATATTTTTAAGCACTGGGTGATGTCAATGATATGCCCATTTGAGCGCTCTGCCGTGCTGATTAAACTGAGTTGGACCCTGCAAAGTAATTTCTCTTTGGGTATTTAAGGGCCTGTGTCCATTGACAGCTTCTTTTTGACCTGGCAGGGCCTATTTCCACACAAAATCAACACAGTTAAGCATTTTCAGGGATCATTTCTCAGCCCAAAACATTTTTTGCATGAGTGGCCTTTAGGTAGTCATAGATTAACTCCACACCTGTTAATGTCACCTCATCACCGACCAATCAAATGCAAGAAGGGGTGGGACTTCTGAGATCAACTTTGCCAATAAACAGAGGATTTACAAGAAACAAAGTAACAAAATTTTTTTTTTTTTTCAAAGTACAATATCAATGCTACGACACGATTTACATCAAATTCCATTGATATCTACCTCAAAGGATTATGTTACCCATTTCATGGGTATTTCAAAAAGGTTTTGTAAGTTGTGAGTCTAGATCTAAAAAACATGCAAAATTAGACCTAGTCTCAAAAATATTTAGGATATACCAATTTCCAAGAGGAAGATGAGTTTCTGGTTAAATTACGGTCAGGGTCCAGCTGAAGAAATGGAGGAAGAGATCCATTTTCACTCTGCTTAATGGCAAATGTCAATTCTGTGATGCTTCCTTTTTCAAAACACTTTCACATCTGTCTGTAATTCCACCTCGGAGCAGGCGAGAGTAATGAACAACAAAACTAACAACAAACAGCAAATAACAAACCCCCGTCTGCAGCACACACATGGTGGTGAAGGCAGGTTGTCACCTGACAGCTGTAAATCGCCTCCAGAGCAGATTCCTCAGGTCTATTACAGCCGGAAGCCGAGCAGGAGAGACGGCGGTGAGCAGGATGTGACCGGCTGGAGCATCGACTGGTTAAAGCTGAAGATTGGAGAGAGCGAGCAGATCGATAACCTCGGAGCCCAGACAGAGGAGGGACACTCAGAGAGACAGAAAGGTCTGTGATTACTGTTTCTTTTACTTTGTCTGTTTGAAGGAGAGTTCATGACTTTGTTAAATGGAGGTTGAGGAAACAGGCAAACATGCTGAAAAATGAAGAGAAGACCATCAGTTTTTTTTTTTTGTTTGTTTAAATTTCAAACAGAAATGTCTTAAAAAACATTGTTGGAACTTAAAAATTAAAATTCTGTATTTTCCATTGTCATCATGCAGTGCCATTTTTAATTTTAAATATCTTCATTTTTTGATGCTAATATTTATTTTTGCTTTGTGTTGACTTTAAAAGTCCTCTCTCGATGCACACAAGTAATGCTCCAACACACTGAAATGCAAAGCAGGACTTCACAGAATACAATTACAGAGTGAGCCAACCGCTAACAAGTGTCATTAAAATGTAAACTTTAAATTTTACGTATGGTGAAAATGTATTTAAATAAATACAGGGGTGTATAAGCAAACATTTATTTATTTATTTATTTTTTTAACGCAATGCAAATGATCAATAAGTCATATGATTCAGAGGATATGCAATGGTATACTGGTAAAACAGTTTCAGTGGATTGATTCAGACACAGACTCATTGTATCAGTCAAAATACTGCTGGGGGAAGTAATAACCGATACAAATTAAATACATCTCACAAAAGAAAGAAAATGGAAGATATTGAGCCTTTTGAATTGGACAGATTTTAAAAACTTGTGGCTACTGTGTGTGACCTTGACACTGACAAAGTTAAGGTCTTAGGTCTGCCCTACTGCTGAAGGAAGCACAAACACTCATAAACATACACATGTAAAACAAACTTAGACACATACAGACTTATAAAAAAAATGTGGCACACACATGCGTACACACACACACACACACACACACACACACACACACACACACACACACACACACACACACACACACACACACACACACACACACACGCTCTGTTCCCAGTGTAGCCAGCAGGGCTGTGGCTCATTAATATTGCATTGATTGGACAGAGAAGATCACTGGACTGGAAGAGCGTGTGTGTGTGTGTGTGTGTGTGTGTGTGTGTGTGTGTGTGTGTGTGTGTGTGTGTGTGTGTGAAGGACAGAGAGAGACAGAGAGAGACAGAGAGTGTGTGAGAGAGATTCATAAAGAGGAGTTTGGTAAGAGGAGGCAGTTAGGAGAAGTAGCAATGGATGTTTTGGGGACGGAGACAGAAAAACAAACATAAACTAATTAAAACTCATATAAAATTCCAGCCAGTTAAGACTTTAACTGATATATCAGGGATAAACTTTACAAACATTACAACAGTACTCTTGTACTTATACTGGTACAAACTGCTAAGTATGCTAATAAGTATACTACTAAAGCCCAGTTTCCACTAAGTGGTCCGGTACGGATCAGTAAAGTTAAGTACAGGTTGGATCAGTAAAGCTGGATCCTGTTGGCGTTGCCACAGTTAACCGTGCCCCCTCTTGGTTGGCAGGGTGTAAACCAGATGCCCATAGCTGCATTACCTACCTAATAGCATGGCGCCATAGCAGGGAAGCAAAGTGCCCCAGCTGGTAAATTAAACAAAGAAGAAAAACACTGCACAGTAAACAAATAGCGATGATGGAAGACATCCAGCAATTGGCCTTCGATTGGCATTTGGCTCTTTATCACAAGGCCCAAATGAGCTTTGTTTTAGGCTGTGTGTCCCAAAGGGAAGGGTAGAAAAAAGGGTACCAAAAAGTTGGATGATACAGGTTGGTTATTTGGGGACCTGTCCCAGTTTTCGTTAATGGAAACGTCACTAAACGTGTGCCGTACCAAGAAGAACCAAACTGAACTGCTTAGTGGCTTTAGTACACTTCAGATTAAGACAACTTTATGAATCCATCGTGAGGCCATTAGTGTGGAACAGCTAGTTCACATGAGAAAGAAACACGAACAAAGACAAGTTGACATGCAAGTAACAAATGACCTATACAAGGAGCTAAAAAGCTAAAGACATGGATAAGACCAAAAGGAGACAATGGTACTTGACATGAGTAAAAGTCAGCTAGACTGAATACAAAATTTTAATAAAAGAAGAAATAAAAGATATGTGGTGCCAAAAGAAAGAAAAATCGCTAAGGAGCATTCAGCAATCTGATTGTCAAGGGGATGAACAACTTTGAATAGGTTAGTTTTACCGGCAGGTAAAACATACTGGCAATGTGAAGGCAGCAGGCAGAATTTACCAAAGGGTGTTTGACCTGAAGAGACTAAAATTCTCTCAGCCCTTCAAAGGATCTGCTGGTTACAAAATGAGTTTCCTCAAAGGGTGAATTCTCTGTTGCCCCCTCTTGACAATTGCCTCGGTATTTCTACTCATACTGCTAAATTAACCGCTATGAATACTACTCAGTATACAACAATACATACTACTAGGTATACTACTAAGTAAACTAATACCTATACTACTAAGTATACTACTAAGTATACTCTTATACAGTACCTACACCAGTATACTAGCAAGTGCACTAGCTTTCTCCTATGTTCACTATTGACTTCTTCAACATTTCCTCCTAAGTAAAACACTAAGTACACCACTACGTAAACTGCTGAGCACACTATTAGGTATACTACTAAATAAACTACTACATATACTATTAAGCATACTACTACATATACAAGGATGCAACACACCCTATATGAGGCGGTTTTAAGTTTAGAAACAGGGATTGATACGGGTGTGTTTTCAATGTGTGAGATGGAAAATTAATCCTGATACTTTTTCTTGACAGCAGAAAGCACTACTGCCTTTTTCGGGGTCACTTTGGCTGTGTCCGAAATGGCATACTAACGTACTACTCATACTAAGTTTGACATCAAAAATAGTATGTAGTGCGTTCACATTGAATAGTCTGAAAAGATTGTGTGTGCGAGAAATACCCAGATGTATACTATGTCGGAAAAAATTGTAAGTATGGGAGGTGGGCATACTAGTCGAACTGACACGCCCCATAATGCATTGCGAGCAAAAATGGAGGAGATTGCTGGGACGAGCCGAATCCGGAGGGATGATATAAATGTAAGTATGAAACGTCAAATCAGCCACTAGCGAACTTCCCGTTTTCAAAATAAAAACATCTTCCATTATCTCCTTTAAGTTCTTTAACGCTTTTGTAAAATGGGCTCTTGTTTTGGAACTGACCAGAAGTTCCTTCAATAGCATATTGGCGCGCTTAACAGAATGTCCGAAATGTCAAAATTAAATTTGTATACGTGCGTTTAATGGCCCAAATGACCACATTTTGGTATTCTACGTGATGACTTTCTCGCCTAAAATGTTCTTAGAACTTTTAAATGTGGCGAATCAACAGAGATATTTGATAGCCTGGTGTGTTTCCATAGACTTTTATGCGCTTCCAATTTTTGTCCTCAGAGATTTTTTAAATGCATCATGGGAAACTGAGTAGTAAACTACAGTGTAAACGGTTGGCACTCTAATCATACTTAAAGTATGTAGTATACAGTATATACACAACGACCATGCAGTATTTAGTGTGTTAGTATGCCATTTCGGACAAAGCCTCTGTCTTTTTTTTTCTGAGGTATGCAGACATGACAGATTTGCCAGTACCTCCCACACAGATATCAGGACTGGACTAAAGAGACAAAAACAAATAAGAGAAGAGAAGGATGGACTGGTGGAAGCAGAGAGATAGAAGAGATGCCAAAGGGAAAGGTGAGAAAAGAGTAAAGAGGAAGAAGAGGAGCAATGAAGACATGAAGGAAGGTAGTAAGAGGCAAATGAAAAATGAAAGGAATTGAGGTTGGAAAAAAGCTAGAGAACAAGACAGGAAGGAAAGGAAGAAAAGATGAAAAGAGAGAAAAGGAAGAGATGAGGGAGGGAAAGAAGGAGGTGAGAAGACAATTAAAACAGTCAACAGGCACTTTGGATTCCCTCGACTGCATCTCATCATTACATCACACACACACACACACACACACACACACACACACACACACACACACACACACACACACACACACACACACACACACACACACAGAGTTTAAAGGCGATGTGAGACAGGCGGGCCAGACACGAAGCTCTTTGGTTGCCGCGGGAAACACTTCCTTGTTTGCCCCAACGCCCTCACTTCCTGTCCGCTGAGACGTTTAGAGAGCTGTGTATGTGTGTGTGTGTGTGTGTGTGTGTGTGTGTGTGTGTGTAGTTGTGTGCACGTTTGTTTGTGTAAATGTGTACATAAGTGTGTATGTAGTTTTTATGTTGCATGGCTAATTTTGACAGCATGGGAATGAGAGAGTAAGTAATGGTCCCAGTAGACAGTGTGTGTGTGTGTACGTGTAAACGTGTGTGTGTGTACACGTGTAAATGTGTGTTTGTGTGTGTGTGTGTGTGTGTGTGTGTGTGTGTGTGTGTGTGTGTGTGTGTGTGTGTGTGTGTCCAGAGAGTTCCATCCATTAGTGATAATGGGGAAACAGAGCTGCTATTAGCTGTTAATGGACAAACACACAACCACACTGCAGACCTTCTTTCTCTCTGTCCACACACACACAGGGTTTCTTCCACAGCGAAGTGAGAGCTCATTTAAGTCAGTAGAAAACCTGTTTTAGCCAGATAAAAATGTGTTCTATCTTCATGTTCTAGTTATTGATTTTAAGCCCTGCAGATCAGCTCTGTGGAGCAAAGAACGGCAGCCTTTAACTTCTGCTTCTCGGCTCTCGTTCAGCAGCTGATGTTTGATGCAGACACATCAACAACGCTTTATCTGTGTGGTTGACTTTGGGATGTCGAACGACGTCCAAGGTGTGTCAACCTTCTTCTCATGAAAAAGTGAAGCCAAAAGCTCCTGTCCTCATCCCGACCTGTGTGAAACAATTATCCATGACTGCCATTAAATATCGATTCATTACTCAATCAAATACAGCGCTATAGATACATTTCCCTGCCAATAAAGCACTGCTCCCACAAAGCGGTCTGGCATGGATCAGGACAGTTTGGTTCAAGTTGGATCAGTATAGCCTGGTGCTGTTTGAGTTTCTACCCCCAACCGTACCCCCTCTTAGTATAGGGCATGTAATGCGGATAGCCGCATCAGTTATGTAATAGCGTGACGCCATAGCTGGACGACACATTGTACCCAGCTGATAAAACCAACAAAGAAGAAAAACGCAACACAGTAACCAAGGAGCAACGATGGAAGACATCCAGCAATTCCTCCTCTTTGTGATTGTCATGTGGCTCTTTGTTACAAAGCGCAATTAAGCTTTGTTTCAGAGAAGACTGTGTGCTACCAGGAGAAATACAGCAGCCCCAGTCGGACAGGAAGTGATGATTCTTTGGACCAATCAATGGACTGCAGTGTCGTAGCTCCACCTTCTCGGATCAGATCGGTTTAGTCTGGCAGGTAGACGCTCGATTTGAATGTATAACTTTTCAGTAATGAATAAATTAACGGGAACAGTTAGAGTTGGTAGCATTCTAGTTTAAGTCTGCTGTGCTCAGTAGTACAACTATGAACAGTAAGAGTTTTGGGGAAAAGTTTGAATAAAATTTCTGCAAAGGATCGGATGAGAAAGATGACCCTTTTCGATTGTTTAAAATAATTCCTGTTCATTAAGTGTTTATAGTTTCATAACATCCATAAAAATAGCTATTAAACCTGACATTATATAAAACATGGACACGGTCTCTATGATGTCACCTGTCTGTTCCTGATACCGTGAAATGAAACCAATCAGTGGACGCAGCCACATTGAATATGGTGACGGCTTTGAGCTTCCTTTGCTGGTGCGTGCTGATGGCAAAATCAGCGTTTCAGACTCAAGCTGTTTTTGAACCAGGCTGTAAATATGGTCTTTCTGCAGCCAGCCTCAAGCAGATTATCGATGAACAGCAACTCTGAACACTTTCACATAGGCTTAATTTTTCTAAACTGGATGTTTCCCCTAGTATTAAACATTTTCGAATGTAATGCTGGTGTTGTTTCGTTCTTTGGAGAGGATGAACGAGGGGATAGAAGATGTGTGAATTAATGTGATGTTTTAAATGGCTCTGCTTGGTGAGGTTGGAGTTGACAGATGAGCACTGGAAATAACCAGGATTCACTACCATTACACGTTATGAACATGTCTTGGAGCACCAGGCTGTAAGGATACTGAGCTATCAAACTGCTTGCTTCAAACAGTAATGCTAAGTTACTATAAATAAATTACCTCATCACTTTGCATCCTGGGAAAAGTTGTCTTGAACTGAAGTAGTGTTAAAAAGAAAGTTGACTGTCTTTACGACAGTGGATGATGGTGCTCATGAGAAATGTGTATCCGTAAAAAAACACTTCCAATTCTGGCCAAAGGTGTCACTGCTATCACTGGTAAATGGTTTATCCTTAAGAAGCACCTTTAAAAAGTAGTTGACAGATGTATAAAACCAGAAGAAGATGGCTTTGGTTGGTGTATTTAAGATGTAAGTGGGATGCAAGGAAGCTGACCCAAAAAGAGCCAGCTGTAGTTATTCACGTCATGATGACTGTTGCTGTTGCAGGTTTTCATTTCCTAATGGCCGTGTATTAAGTACTGTGTATGATCTAAACACTAACTTCGGAGTTGTTTTCTTGTTCTATGAATTTTATTCCACTTTCTCTTTCAAACCTTTATTCTTAAAGGGACATTGTGTGAGGCTTCCCTTGTTTCCAATGTCAATGAGATCAAAGATAGAAGAAAAATAGAAAAAGTGACAGACCAGACAATCATTCACAAAAAAGAAAGAAAGAAAAACACTGAAATCAATGAAAGTGGTCATAACATGAAACACTCAGAGCTTTGTTACCCTTCTTGCTTCTTCCCGAGCCTTTCTCTGTTTCTATTTTAGTCCATCATGCCCGTAAACCCTCTCCTTCCTCTCATCCCTGCCTTTCCTTATTCTCATCCTCCCCTCACATGCTCATGCTTTTTCCACATTTTTCCACCTCCTCCTTTTTCCTCTTTTTTTTTTTCACTCTGTCTCTTCCCCCCACATTATATTTCACTTACTTGTTAGTTTCGCTTTCTCTCTCGTTGGGATCAATCAATCAATCAATCAATCTTTATTTATATAGCGCCAAATCATAACAAATGTTATTTCAAGACACTTTACAAAAACATTTACAGGTCTTTCTCTTAAATTTCCCCTTTCCTTCTTCCTCACCATGATATTACTCTCCCTCTTCACACCTTCACCCATATTTTTCCTCTAAGATCCTTTCCCCTTTTTTTCTTCTTCTTCCCTTCCTCTCTTTCCTTTCCTATGCTTCCTCCCATTTCTCCTCCCCTTGCTTTACTCTTTATACTGTATATTCTCTCTTCTTCCTCTTCTTTACACCATCCTGTCATCACTTCCTTTCCTTCCTCTTTCATACTTTCTCTTTATTCATCCCCAACTTGAATCTTTTTTAATTCTTAAACAGTTTCCCCCCTGTTCTGTGCCCTAATCTCTCCATTTTTTTAATCTCCTGCTTTTCCTCCTCCTGTATCCTTTTCTACCTTCACTTTTTATCTTCTCTTTTTCCTAATTTTTTCCTCCTCCATCCTCTCTGTCTTCATCTTCTTTAGCTTTTCTTTTTCTCATTTTTTTTTGTATAATCTCCTTCTTCAACATTCTCTGTCTTCTTTTAACTTCTTTCCTTTATTTCGTCCTTGTCATATTTCATCGCCTTCTTTCTTCCCTGTCCAGCTCTTTTCCTCTATCTTTCATCCCATGTCCTCTCATCCCTCCTTTTTCTGTCTTTTCAGATTTTCTCTGTTACTTTTTATCTGTCTCACCTCTTCATCCTCTTTTGGCCTCTACTCTATTTCTATGATCTGTCTCTCAACTTTCCTCCCTCCTCCCCGTGCGTCCTCCTCCCCTCCCTGCTTCCTATTAAGGTCAGGATGGTGCTAAGTGTCTATCAGCTCTGATGAGGCTCAGGAGACTCCTTTGTTCTCAATGAGGGTGAAAATTCGAAACAGCCACAAGAGTGAACAGCCCCCCTCCTCCACCCTCATCCTCTTCATCACCTCCATCCCTCCATCCTTCATTCCATCGTGCGATCAATCGCTCCTCTTCTCTAACAACTCTATTGATCAGATGCACTAACAACATCTTTCATTTATTAATTATGAGAGAAAGTCTTCCTGGGATTTCTCTCTCTCGTTTTTTTCTCCCCCTCTTCTCCTTCCACCCCCTCCCTACTCCTTCTATTCATCCCTCAGCCTATCCCTTCATTTAATAGCTTTGATGTCCCTGAATTTCACTGATTTTTGTCATATGATCTTTATGTTGTTTGTTTGTTTGTTTTACTTTGGAAATAAACATTTCTTTTGTTGTAATTGAGTACTATCTAATCCAGGGGTGGGCAAACTTTTTGATTCGTGGGCCACAATGGGTTCTAACATTTGACAAAGGGGCCGGACCAGGAGCAGATGGATGGAGTGCTTTGGTAACCTATCAGGGTATCATTCGTTCCATATCCGTTTTAGAATCCAAAATCTGAAAACGGATGACGACTTGTTATTCGATTTTTCGTTTTCAAATAAAAAATCAGAAAACAAATAAGGGTCTATTTTTCACTGTTTTGATTTTGTTTTGAAATTATAATTAGAATATGAAAGAATGGAATTATAAAGGGATTTTTAATCTATGTATGGTTTGTTCTTTCGTTATTCTGTTTCAAAACAAGATTAGAAAAAAAAAAAAAAATTGAAAAAATTTGGACTTGTTTTTTTGTCTTTCTGTTTTAAAACCAAAACGGAAAAACGGAATTACAGAAAAACAGAAAAACGCAGTTTTTCTGTCCTGGTTTTAAAAATGAAAAAACAAAAAATAATAAAAGATTGTGTCAAAATTGTTTGTGTGATATTTTGATATTGAATGTGAACGTCTCTATATAAAAAATTGACAAATAACTCACATTGAAGGTTTATACAGACATGTTCCTGAGCCTTTTTTTTTTTAGGAGTAACAGGTCGCTGACGATCCACTCCATCTTATCTGCACACATATGCGCACTTCCATGTGTTTCAATGAGTTTTGTTTTGTCCACTTTCCTTTTCTTAGGTCTGTTCATCCTTACAGAAGGGCGGATGGGTCAGAGGGTAAAGTGCAAACGTGGAGTAATAGGCCTACGCTTCACCTCAACAAAGCCAATGTCTCTACAGTGCGCCATCTAATGGGTTTATTCATTTAATTTTTTCAAGTTTGGCGGACCGGATTAAAACTTTTAAAGGGCCGCATGTGGCCCCTGGGCCGTAGTTTGCCCATGCCTGATCTAATCAAAGATTGATTGATTGATACAATCTCACAAAACTGATAAACAGATGGCTTTCATTGAGTTTTTGTTACAATCTACAAAATGTTTTTTGTGAAATAAGAAATTGGTAATTACGAGCTAACAGGGAAGTTTTCCATCCTTCCAAAGATGTGTTTAAAAATTACATTTATTGCAACATCATAAAATGTCAAGGACCATCAACTACATCACAATATGCATTTATATGGAGGGACATATTTAATAGCTGAAGTAAACACATTACTTTCTGCTCTGACAACTTACTCATTAAGTTTAACAATTTAAGGATGAGGTATAGTGAGCAGAAGGTTATATAAAGTCCAGACAGGGTGAGCAGGTTTTTGGCACAAACATGATCTTTTTTTACCCTAAAGGGATTCTACATCACATGACCAACTACTCAATATAAATCATTCTGCTTAACCCTATATTGCAAAAATTAGTTAAAAATAAATAAATAAATACATTTAAGATAATAATAATAATAATAATAATAATAATAATAATAATAATAATAATAATAATAATAATAATAATAATAATAATAAAACAAAACAAAAAAAATGTTAAAAAAAGGGGGGAGAAAGTTTTCTACCCCCTTGAAGACTATCAGTACACTACAGGCAGTTAAAGTTGTATTTTGTCCCTTCTCAAACTGACTGCTTTCAAATAATCATCCACATATTATTTTCTTACTGGAAAAACATTGCTTATTTTCAAGAAGATGCAATAAGAATAACATCTAAGTTGTTACTCATTTTGTAAAATCAGTAGTTTTTGCATTGAATTGATGCATATTGACTAAAAACATAACTGAAAAGAGTTGCCAAAACTGCCCAATATGTCTAACATGATACAAAAAAAATGTATCAAAAACAAAATGATACCAAAAATATTTAGTTTTTTTTTTGTGGATTCTGTTTAAAGGGTTAATAAATATCTCAGTCCCCAAATATAGAGTTTTCTGGCTATTTTCTGATGGGTCAGGCTTTACATGGTACATGCTCAACTGGCAGGGGATGAATGTGCTGGACTCCTTTCTGTGAACTGATGCAGTGAAAATGTTTGTCTGTATTGGTTTTGCCACAGTCAGGTGATACTTTCTTTTAACACCAGCAGCACCGAGGACATTGCTGCTACTCTGCAGATGTGCCTCAACCTGCTTCTGTATGATGTGATCTCTGCACTCATTCACAGTTTGATCCACAACAGCTTCAGCGACTGAACACACACATTGTTATGTCACGTTGTTGGTCCCTTCTTGAAGTGATGAAACAACAAAGTGTCAGAGTCCTTGAAATTTTTGTTCTCTTCATCATATTCTCTCTTGGTTTCATGGGTCGTCCAGTCCATGGTTTCTCCTCGTTGTTTACTCCTGGTTGAACTCTTGATGCTGTGTCCTCCATTTGATCACCGGTGTTGTCCTCTTTTGTTCTCTCCACATCGTCCCTTCATTACTGTGTCCTCCTGCAGTTGCGTCTCCACACTCGGTGAGTCTTCATTGATTGTAGTGGTGTGCGCTGACAGACTGACAAACAGCCTTTTTATTAACAGCCTGTCTGTGCCTGTTAGCCAGAGATCTCAGAGAAGAACAATTCAATTCAGCTCAATAGACTTTATGTCTCCCTGCAGGCCCATTTTCATTACAGGCATAAAAACAATGATTACAGACAAAAAATACACATAGCTCTCAGAAACTACACATCAGCCTGGCCATGAGGTTCACCTGCCTGCCCCCAGGCCTGTTTGGTCAGATACTGACCGTCAGTCTAAGAGCAGGGTGATCTGAGTGTAAGCCTCCAACTTTCTGCTGACGTTATCTTCAGCAAATTTTGAAAGACAGATGCTTAAGTCCTGTCTTAACTTCTAAAGACCCAAGCTTTTGTCTGGTATGCGATTTTTAATTCGCCTTGCTGTTTGGGATAAGTAAGACCTAATAAGTATGATAACAAAACTTGGTCTTCGCATGGAAGTTTGATAATTTGTGTTATGAGTTCTGTATTAGTTGTTTGTTAGTAGTGTTTTTGTATTTTAATACAGTTTTTTCACTAAAATGGGCTCAATGTTGTGATATCACCAACAGATGATGTGGGCAGTGTCCCCCAATGTGGCTAATCAGTCAAAGTTAAGAAAAATGAAGTATCATGGGTCCAAGAGGCAGAAATGTAATGTCCACATATGTGGATGCTGGGTCTTAAGAGGTTAAAAGTACTATGCTTAAACTACAAGTTTGCTCTGTGTTTGTTTTCGTGTCTGTATGAAGAATTTAACTGTTTGCAAATTAATGCCACAGAGCATTTATTCACTGTGTTGCAGAGCTGTGGGCAGACCTTGGTGTTGTAGGCCTGTCCCTTCAGTGTGCCATGAAACAGTTCAGAAATCCAAGTCTTGGGTAGATCTTGTGACGATCTTGTGATATTTTCAGAACAGACGGCTTCAGGGATTTTTCAACCAACGAACCACAAAGAAAAAAAAAAAACTTTGACTGTCAAGCAGGAGGTGGGAAACATAAAACACGATAGAGGGTTTCAGGGCTCAGCTGAGAGCAAAGATGGCCGATGCCAGCACAGTCATAAAGGAGCTCTGGAGTGTCTCTCTGGGTGTCCTCTAGACACCAAGGGAACCTGTCTCCTTCAAAAATGAAGTCTGCTATTTTAGTTTCCTGCAGAGCTGATGCTCAATACCCACAGAATTTGCACTATTTTTCATTTAAGCTTCTACAAGTGAGACACAAGTGACTTTTTTAGTCTTAGTGTCGAGAGGATTGTTCTTTCCAGTCACTTTCCTCCTCCTCCTCCTCCACTCTCCTTCAGGACACACAGCTGATTTTTCTTATGCCTCTCTTTCATTCTCTGCCTTTCCCTCTCTGGTGTCCTCTGTCTCACCCAGCCCTCAGGGGTGCTGTCACACGATTGGTCAGTGACATGACAACCAATTAAGGACTAATTAATCAAGCTCCAGTTGATAGGTAATATCCTGAGCCACTCGGGGTGAAACTGTGTGTGTAATTGTGTGTGTGTGTGAGTGTGTGTCTGTATGTGTGTGTTTAGAAGAGGGAGGAAGGGAAATTAGTTAAATTGAAAGAAAAGCAGGAGAGAAAAGAGCAAGAGTGGGTAAAAATAGAGAGCTTTACTCTGTTATTATGACACAGGTCCAGCAGCCTGTCCCAGCCTCTTTGAATCTGGACTGCTCTTTCTTTTTGACCAACTTTTACTTTATAAGTCCCCATATTTGTAACTTTTACCAGTGTTATGGAGTTGGGCCTCAGGAGGAGGTATCTGTGAATAATTTAGCACATGAAATTGATACATCAAAGTTACATTATATCAAAGGAAAATATGAGTTTTTATATAAATTGATTGATACACTTGTCAATTTGCCACAAGCCAGCCAAGCAAAGTCTGAGTGTCTATAAAACTGTCCTGTTTTCCTCATTGTTGGCACAACTCTATTTTTTATTCTATTTTGTTAGTTGTAGTCACAGACTGTACACTGTAAACAATTGTCCTGTAAATTAACAGTAAAATACTGGCAGCAGTGGTTCCAGTATTTTACTGTTAATTTTACGGTTGGCCTACTGTTATATACTTTACAGTATATTACTGTAATAATATCAACAGTAATATGCTGTAATTCAGCACATGAATTACAGTACATTACTGTCTTTTCTTGATTTTTACAGTGGACTGCGGGCAGCAGGGTTTCCAGTATATTACCGTTTTTATACAGCTTTTTTACTGTAAGATTAATATACAGTTTATTACTGTTAATTTTTAAAACACTGTATATTGCTGGATTTACAGTGCACAATACTGATTTTTATAATAACAAAACTTCACCATAATCCCAAAGAAAACACTATGAAGTCATTTTTGTAAAAAAATATCATTAGCAAATAAGCAAATATAAAATGGTATTCTCTACAACATACTGAATGAGTCAGTTAACGTAAATGCAGCAGTAAAAAAAAAATCTATGGAAAAGAAGAGACTTGAAAGTATCTTATTCGCAACATTTATTTGAAAACCCAATAGTTTTTTTATGTATTTTTTCTGCATTTCGTGCCTTTATTGATACAACAGATATCTGAGTCCTCTAAAAATAGAAAATGATCATCATAAACAATTTTTTTCTGCAGTGCTTTACAACTTAAATACCCATCTTTTTGCAGAAGAAAGGAGAACATGTCACAGAAAAAAAAAACAAACAAACAAAAAAAAAAAAAACATGGGAAATGAGGCTGCATTGATGTGCAGTGCCTAGGTGACCTCACTAACCTAGGCTATATGAAATCCCACTCAAAGTCCATCAGGTTCTTCAGAAGAGTGGACACATGCCGGTTGACGGTGGTGGACTTCTTTTGAACGATTTTCCCTTTCTTCTTGGAGACAGTCTTGCCCTGTCTGGCCTTGGTCCCTTTTTCCGGGTTGATACGGATGAAGTGCCTGAAAAGCACACAATAGTCTGACATTAGAAGTCAAAGTCTGCTACTATCCATAACAGGGATGGAACCTTCATTACTGTCATTAGTAATACCTGGGTTTAGCCTGCAATTTCATGTAAAAATGAGTGCTGTGAAAAATGTCTGTTAGACAACAAAAGCCTTACCTTTGAATGAATTCAAGAGTACAGGCAGCCTCATCCTGGTACTGCAGATTGGAGATGTAGTAAATTGCAAACAGAGCAGCAAGCCCCATCACAAATGTTGGCTGGATGCCCTCACACAAGATATGACCCTCAAGGCTGATCATCCAGCGTCCAGCACTCACACGCTCTGTTCCACCTGAAATGTGAAGTTAGAGTTATTTCAGAAAGAATCCCTGATGTGTGGTTAACGTTACACAACTCTGTCTTTGCATACATCAGTACATTAAATCAGGCAACAAACAGGCAACATATGTTACCATGCAATGTTCATAAACTGTAACGTTACACAGTTTGTAACAGACAAGTTGTTGGTCACTACATGTCACTACTTCTTTAACTTATGATCCAAAAGTTTCAAAGAGTTTAAACCAGCTCTACTAAATTTAGTATTTTGATGCCAACTGCTGTTAGCTGTTACCACTTAAGTTATCCGTTCATGTGATGCACATAAACATACAAAATACTCTAAAATCCGCAAAATAGAATCACAATGATGTTTCTAGCTGCTAACCAAAAAAAAAAAAAAAAAAAAAAAAACAGAAAAAGAATATGGCGAACTATTCAGAAATTTGTGTTACCTGCAAAATGATGATAGCAAGTTGCTAAACAAAACTGCTGTACTTTCCTGCAAGCTTACCAGTCACTCACAGTATAAGATTTATTTACAAAGTTTATTTGTAAATTTACTTCAATAGAAGTTCCTTTTAGAATGCAAACATCCCCAGAAAAGGTAAAAGGTATTTCAACTTACGTATTATGATGATGATAGAGGATCCTTGAAGTCAATCCAACAGAATAGAGTCCAGAAATGGCTTCTCAGCATGCACCTCTTGAAAAATACTGTATTGTACCGTATTTTTACCGTTTATTCAAAAATCACTCCCAGAATGCAATGCTATTAATGGCATGTTACAGTATTTTATGGGAAACAATAAAGTGCCCAGAAATATTTCCCAGAATGCATTGTTTTATACAATATATTACTGTTTTAAGGGGAAACGGTATGCTACTGTCAGAATTTCACTGTATTCTTACAGCATTTTGTTACAGTGTATAATACAAATGATGCTACCATTGTTGACAGATGGTAAAGACAAACGACTCAGGATTATCAGTGCAGAGGAGGAACAGTAAGAGAATGTCACTAACAGTAACTCAAGAGAGAGTCACTGAACTTCCTGTAGCTGTAAGTGTCTGTTTCAAATCAGCACAGAAATCTGCTCTGCTGTGAGCTGAACATCCTCCTGAGGGGCTCAACATTTTTTACGGGTAAGTTTAAAATGTGTTTTGGACAGCTGAGAGGCGTCAGTCCCGTGGCTCTAACACCCAGGCTACTTCCTTGCTTGTTTTGGCTCCATCAGAGCAGGATGTCAGAAATGTGTGGGTGGTTTTTGGCTTCGAAGTTTAAAATGGGTGGAAATGTGGGCTAATTGTCCATTCTGCACAGACTGTGATTTAACATTGGCTTTTTGTTTCACATGTGACTCAAATCCATTATGAATTAATCCAGTGTTGTACCATCTCTTTAGGTTTGGTCCTCATTGCTCTGAAAATGACTGAACTGGTCACTGGAAATAATGGGCTCAGCTGGGGAGCTGGTGTGTCTCTTGCAAATGCAAAAAGGGTCTGTGGAAGTTTCTTATTTTATCAAAGTAAGTAATGGCAGCTGGTATTTCTATTTGTGTCCATGGTACAATTTGAGAACTACACTTTTTATCTATTCAACGACGTGATGAAATTTCTTCATCATTAGGCATCAGAAGTTCTAGTCAGATATCTCTTTTACTAATAGGTCTGGACTATTCTTGCGATTTGATTCTATTTAGATTTTTGAGATGCTGAATCGATTTAAACTGCGATTCTTCAATATTTATGATTTTTGCGGGTTTTAGTTTGCTTTTTTAACACCAGACCACGTGAAAAAGTTAAATGATGATGTTTACAGATTATATCAGAGCCATACATTCCCATAAAATGTACATCACGTGAGTCAGAGAGAAACTCTACTGAACCCTCTTCTGGAGAAAAGTGGTAACTTTTTCCAATCCAGTTTGTAAACAACAAACTTGTCTTTTTTTGTTCTTTAAAAAAAAAAAAAAATCTCCCAGTCATAGTAGATCACTATGGAGCCACTAAAGATCATAATTTGAGAAAAAATTCTCTACTACATGAATGTAGACAAGTACAGACAACAGATGCCATCTCACAGTGTGACTTGGTTTGTTGGTATGTTGATCTACAGCTTGCTGATTATGTAAAGGAGTTCCACAGGGATCAGAACACAGACCAATTCATTTCATTCTGTAAATGCTTCCTCCAGTTAATCCATCACATTCCACAGTTAGAGGAACTGAGTCTGTTAACTAAACAAGGGGCATGCTTTAATAAACATAGACCAGCTAGTAATTGCCAAACTAGGAGAAAATAGAACTTACTGTTCTTGTTCCCCAAACACCTCAGAGAAGGTTTTCTCAAATGACGTAACAGCCATAGAAGGCATCAGCCTGCTATCCAGCACCACCTTTAGCTTCTTGGCTCTGGCTGGGACTACAGAGAAAGTACACATCTTTCCAATGTTACACTGACTGATTAATAAGGGGAGCAGTTAGACCATGAAGGGAAAAGATACAGCACTTCAGGTGAACATCTTTTAATCACATTTTCCTCACTACACCTTTAGATAACAGTAAAGATAAAGTGTGAAGGAACATTTAGCAAAGGCATTTATACATGCAGCAAATTTAGATAAAGTTAAGAAAATTTCAGGAGCAGATCAACAGTGAAACGGTCTTATGAGAGGCTAAGAGCTCTAATGACATTAATGATGTGGCTGAAGTAATCTGCAACACAAGCCTACAGCACAAAAAATAACAGATTTTTGCTACATTTTGTTTCCAATGGCCCGGGTTAGACAAGTGTTTGTTTCTGTGGCTTCTATAAACCAGGAACCTCTTTCACAGTAAGAGAGATGAAACACTCATTATTAGGTCACAACATGATGTACTTCTGTGAAATATCGAACTTGTCTTCTTTGAAACCTTGTGACACATTTTTTGCTCTGAAGTGTGGAACAGATGGAGTTGGTGCACATGCATTAGTCGGTGCTGTGTTCCCCGTATGCAGCACAAAAACATGCAGCTGTAGTCTGCCCCACAGTGAAACTCTGTCGGTCCTCTAAAAATAAATGTGATCACTGTGAGGGGGGGCCCGGGGCCCTCAGGCTGGCTGAATGGAAATATTGATGAGAGGAGAGGAAAAGAGAAACACACATACACACACTTGCACACACAGTCACACACGTTCACAGCAGCAGAGTGTTAGGGCCGCTGGCTATAGGCCACAGTAAACCTATTGATCCATTGTTGTTTTCAACCCATCTCTACACGCGCCAACACACACTCACACACAGATGCACTAAAACACACACTAACACAGAGCAATAGGTGTTATTGTAGTGAGCTCTTTTTGTTTGGTTTCCTGTTTTTTCTCTGCAGCCATGCCTCCATGTTAACCTTTGATAAAACCTGATTTCACACACGCAAATCACATGTTCAGACTTACTTACACACACACACACACACACACACACGTAACAACATCACAAGTCGTATCAGAAAAGAGGACATTTAAATACACAGAGGTACAAACCTTGTCAGCAGAGCTCTTCATGTGTTTAAAGTTCTTTAATTGATTTTTCTGTAAATAAAGATTTGTGTAGAGACAAGCTTGTTTTAACTGCCTGGTGATAATGTCTTCTTTCTTTTATAACCTATGGAGCAGATGGTAGTAACTGTGCGTGCATGTTCTCTTACATGTTGGTCTAAAACAAAATAAAGACTTAATGAAAAAAATAAATAAATAAAACATACAATTGTGCTGGAAAGGTTTTAAGGGTTTTAATGAAAAGCAGTGTGATGCATTAAGAAAGTACTGCTCTTCCTGTCAAATCAAGCATTTTCAGTGTGTGTGTGAGTGTGTGTACGTGTGTATGTGTGAACTTGCTAATTCCAGATCAGAAAGCGAGGGCATGGGAACGGAGCAATGGAGTCACTGCAAGAAGTGTGAGAGGGGTTTTATTTCTCTACGGGAGACAGAGAGAGAGGGCAACACACACACACATACACACACACACACAAAACAAACAAAGAGCTCCTGTTGGTGTCTCTGTAACGGATTATTTTCCTAATTACAATTTTTAATTTAAAGGTCCTATGTAGTGAAAAACATGTTTCCCTTGAAAAGATCCAAGTTACAACCACCCCCTGTCCCTGATGGATGAATGACAGACTCTGGGCCAGCTGATTGTCTCTAACTGTCCCTCTTGAGAGCATTTCCTCTACACATCACATGTGTATTTCGGACACAGGGTGTAGCTCCAGCCTTCTCTCAAGCTAATATCTTTGTAAAAACAAACAGTTCTCAGCCAAAAGTCAGTCACATACGTATAGAATGACAATCACTTAAAGGGGACATATCATGCTAATCCGTGATTTAATACTTACATATAATATAATAAATTTGAAAACAAGAACTTTCACCCCCTGAATTTTCAAAAAATGAGATATTGTATTTTTTCTGATATCCTAGAACGAGATTTGATGCCTCTGAAAATAGGTCATTGACATTTGGCTGCGAGATTTCGACCTTCGTGACAACATTAGGATCCTTTCTTTTTATTGGAGTAATCTGATAAAGCAGCTCCTCCTCTGTGAAGTCAGTTAGTCACACAACCGCCACCGAGGGATACACCCACCAAGAGCTGAGTATAAATAAAGCTCCCTACTAGCTCTGGCTAACTTGACTGAGTGCTGGATGCAGGGACTCTGCTCTGCGGAGCAGCTCGGCTTTACATGGTGAATTAGCAGTTAAAACACTGTTATTTTAGCAGACGTCGTAATACTTGTGAGACTGTGATATTTGCATGCTTGTTCTGACATGCACTGTGAACCTGGACCACAATAATGCTGCGGTAATAACATTGTGACGAACTGACGGTAGAGGCGATCTTTAGACTACACTTTCTGCATGATGGATAAAACAGAGAAAAGTGAAGGAGCCGGATGGAGCCCTGTTATAGAAATAGTTTATAGGTGAAGTCTGCCTATACTTCCACGTATAAACTATACATGTTACAGTACCGGTTTGACTCACCACACTAAAGCGTCCTGAGATGATCTGTGTCGAGGTGGATTTTCTTCCTCCTGAGCTGCAGAACCGTCCGGGTCTGACTCGGGGTCCAATACAAAAGGACGTATCCTACACTCTGCCATTTTATACGTGCTATCAATGCCTTACGGTGAAGTTTTGACAAACAGCAAACTCGCTCGGTCTGCTCCATTCGATATGGCAATTTTGTAAATACTGCCATGCTGCGAAAACGCCTCCCTGGCTCTACCCCTTCCGCCCCTCTGATAGAACTGACCAATCAGAGCACAAAGAGCTGTGACATTGCGAGGTTACTGGAGGTCATTCTCGAAACGGAGCGTTTCAATGAGATCTTCAGAATGGCCTAAAATGAGGATATTGAGAACGCTATTGTGGGGCAATGAAGGAAGTAAATGACTTGTACTGAGGGCAGAAATGCTTTACAGGCATCCTAGTCTGGCATAGTGAAAAGGAGAAACAAGCATGATATGTCCCCTTTAAAGAGCGAGAGACTATGAAGAGATATGGAGACTATGAAAGCAGAAGAGACAAAAAGTTCTTTCCAACCCCCGCCACACACACACACACACACACACACACACACACACACACACACACACACACACACACACACACACACACACACACACACTCTCACACTCTCACATGGTTAGTTTAACATGGCCCCTGGTCTGTTCTCTTCTCTCAGGCCAATCAATAGACAACATGTTGAGCTTTGAGCTCCATACAGGCAGAACTACTATGGATCCAGGTCCTAATTGCATGGATGTGAGGCAACCAGAGACAGAGGTGGTGGTGGGGGGTTGTAAATATTAATCAGAAACACTAAAGATATACACCAGCTAAACATTGAACATTGAATATAAATCTGTTATTCTTTCTTAAAGGCACAGGTGTTGGTTACAAAATCAAGTTTCTTTTTTTAATTTCTGCATTTCCAAATGTCCAAATTTTTAATGATCACAGGCAAATTGAAGTCAACACATAGAGAAAGTTTTAAGGAAAAGTCTCCTGACATCAAATACTATAAAGAGTGATATTTTCAAATATTTCTTTTCATTTTATGCTTTTCTTAATATTACAGGACCAGTTCTTAAGTGTTTTTTTTTTTTTTTTTTTTTTTGCGGTGATCTCAACTCATTGGTGTCATCTGACCAAAGAATATATTGTAACCAAAAGGTTCAAACACATTTGATTGTTTTTATCATTTATATTGTCACAGCTTGTTGGATAAATTTAAACCGTTCTCCAAACATTAAATTTGACAGACAATAGCTTGGCTGAAGATTAACCCCAGTATTAATTCTTATTAGTTTAGAAGAGTTTCTCCTGAGGTGTCCAAACAAGGTGACCTTCAGCATCAGACAGGGTGGGACACATGGTGATGATGTCACAGTGATGTCATCTATCAAAGTAGGTAATTGTGTGGTGACGGTTTTAATAACTGAAGCTCATCTTGGACATCGTCTGCTCTGGCCTGACCCACAATCTGTTACAGTACAGAGACAGGTGGGAGACAGACCCTGATGGAGAGAAATAACCAGGAAGATAAAAACAGAGAGGAGGAGAAAGGGGGTGCAAGAGGTAAAAACTTAAAGACTCACTGAGGGGAGAAAAAGAGGGGAGAGAAAAGGGGAGACAAGAAGGCAAGAAGGGAAACAGTGAATCAATAGAAGTGTCAAAGTAAGACAAACAAATGCTTATACATGGTTGAAATAGGAAGAGTTTAGAGAGCCATTGTGAATAACTAATAATGATTTGCCAAACATATGCACAAGAAACCATAAACTGTCTGCATTTAGAGCTTCTTTTCCAGCTGTTCAGCGTGTTGGAAGTCAGCTGATGTGGTGAGATCAATAATGTTTATATGGGACTACTGTCAAGAAATTGATGAGTCAGTTGCTGCAAGATAATTGCCCAATTTGTTATTATGTGTACTTTTTTAATAAAAAGATAATCTACTTTGGATGAAAAATGTTTCATACTGTCTCCTTCATGTGTCTCCTTCATGTTGCTGCATAGGTGCAAATACAGCAGCCATAAGACAATATTAAGGCCAGGGGCTGCAGGCTGAAAACTCAAGCTCAGAACAGATGATGGTTGATATTGAGACCATCTGAGCCACTCAATGTCCACACATCTGAGGTCAACCTTATTTTGGTTTTCATATTTTTAGAAGATATGAATATGAATTTGAAATGTAAAGAAATTTCTGAAAGCTTCAATCGTTGGTCAAGCATGAGGGTGTTAATGTGGCAAACGAGTCCCATAACCTCCGAAACCAACTTTTAAGCAAATAAAAAAATGGATTAGGAAAACTGGCAGTTGCTGGTGTTTCAGTTTTACCCTCAGCTGACAATCACATATTCAGCAGTTTGCAGTTGGCACATTCACTCTTAATTTGAAAACACCAGTTGCTCTGTACTAGGATAGGAGCCAACTTTGTTTGAATTAAGTGTTTAAAGAACGCTAACTCGTTTGAATGAATGGAGCTAAACGCCCCCTCTGTTGTCAAAATGTGAGCGTACGTTTATGACCAGATGAATGCTGTTTTAATGAGAAGGAAGTTTGTTTTATTTTCAAGTGAATGGGATGCACCACCATACATAGTAGGTAAAAAAAATCTTTTGAAGAATCTGATCACATGAAAATTTTAAACATTTAGATGTTTACACTTTATTTTTTACTGCTTTCAGTCGCTAATAGAAACCAAACTGATCTGAAATATTACAAAGACAGGTTCAGTTGGACAGTGTTGACAAGACAGCTAACAGAACAGTGCTGGCTGGCCACAGAGTGACACATAGATGGACACAACGTTAGAAAAAGGGGAAAAAGGAACAAATGACAGGCTCACAGGAAGGACACGAGGGCAGTATCATATTAAGGTTTAGAGAAAAGAGGTAAAAGCAGAAATGGACAAGGACCATTCTTGACCCCTGCAGTGTCCCTCCATGTATCCATCCTCCTTCTCCTTTCTCCACAGATCAGGAATGGGACATGATACAAACTTATGATTTGCCCTCTCCATCCAGGTTTCATATATCACTACAACGCCTGCCGTTCCCTGTCACCGTACAGAGACCCACGCCATGTTTGGGTTGAAATATGACCACCTGCACTGTCCCTGCGGTCCTCTCCAAAACAACGTTAGGCTGGAAAAATGGCAGCAGGAGGCGTGGGGTTAATAGAGAGATCCTCCTCTTTTAATTGAAAAAGTTAAACGAGGCGATGGGGCGAGGATGTTATTACACAGAATGAGACGCAGAGCAGAGATGGATGGTGGCCTCAGAGGCTGGGTTAATGAGGACACAGGGGAGCTTGTAGGATACTAGACATGAGGGTCAGACCTATGGGTCCGTGTGTATGTGTGTGTTGAAAATCCAGGTTCTCGGGGATAAAAGCATTTTGAGGTATATCAGGATTTGACTCGTTCTTATCGTCCCCAAAAAGTGATAAACAATTGGCATAAATCCTGTAGAGTGAATCACTCAGTGTAAAAAGGAGAGATGCATGTTTGGCAGAGGTCGAGAGAAGGCAAACTTTTATTCTTTTTTAGCTTTGAGCAAAAGTTTTTATGTGCCTTAAATAATCAATTGTGGTGTTATGTGGTTGAAAACTTTAAATAAAATAAGTGCTTTGTTTGAGTCTTTTTGGACATCATCTCTGTCCTGTAGGACATTCTTGCATGTTAAAAAGATGGTGCACAATCTCAGCATGATATTTAATGTGTTGTAGATTTACCAGTAAAAGCTTTTGCATTGCATTCAGACCAAATGATGCACAAACTGTTGACTCCACATTGTGATTTTTTTTTTGTAATGATTTTTTTACACTTTACACTTAACTGTGCTTCATCTATTCAGTTACTGAATAATTTGACTATTTTCTCTTTCAAAGAAACAAATTAGCTCATTACAGACTCCTATTACCCAGTGGAGGAACATTTTTTCTTTCAGTTCATTTAGTGGAAAAAAATAGCTTCCGTAAATCAGAGATTGCACTAAATGTGTCCCCCACAAATTTATTAGAAAACCCTAAATTCTTATCACCCACAGACTGTGAAAACAGGATTAATCACCTCTTTGGCACAAAATGAGACAAATCAAGCGCTCCTTTTTCTGTTTAAAATCTGAAACTGATCCAACAGCCCCCGTTAGGCCCGACAGCTCTGTCAGCTGCCCTCACCCCCTCTTCATGCCATCATTTATTAATGGTAAGAGGTCTGCATAAAGCATTAGCAGTGTTTGTGATAAACCATTAGTGATGTATTTCATTTCTCTGTAGGAAACGGGTGAGCGTTGGGGGCCGTTAATATCCGTTAATGTTAAGAGGCGGCGGAAGGGGAAGAGGTTCCTCCCTCCGAGGTGATTAGACCCGTCCATTTAGTTAGAATACACACATACACACAGGCTCACACTTTATATATATATATATATATATATATATATATATATATATATATATATATATATATATATATATATATATATATATATATATAAGGTCACTTGCACATGTGCACGTATAGTATGTTCATATACACGTGTAAACAGCACTATTTGAGCACAAATAGAGATTGGTCAGCTTTTACTTTGGTTTCACCCTGAGTGCAACAAGTGAAGGAAAGGACACATTGTCCATCTAGTCGTCATTGGTCGGAGAACAGGTCGGCACTTAGTAAAATTAATTTTCAACTTGAGAACAAAATGAAAAATAAAGGGGGGGACTGCTGTTTTCTGATGAACCTAACACAGATTTGAATCATCTCAGGACTAAAACAGAACTAAACTCAGTCGCTCCCTGCCTGCAGCGTCACAGCCCCGGTCTCAGAGTAATAAGTCAGCTGGTAATTACAGAACAAGTGAGATTACAACCTGAGTGTGTTCCTGCCTCGCCTGCCTGTCAAACATCCCCCCAGCAGAAATCAATAGGTCATCATCTCTACATATTCCTACATATCTGGAGCAGAGTGGGAGTTGGAGGTGATGAGGAGGTGGAGGCAATGAGGAGGGGAAGTTGGAGGGTACAGAAGATGTAATGTCAGTGTTGAAGGCATTACTGTGAAGAAAACAAAATTTTTGTCTTATTTTTACAACAAGGAGGTTAATTTACATTACCTTTATCTAATTTATGTTACAATGTGTTTTACTGTGTTTTAGAATACCATGTACACTGTTCTGTTTCTTTTACATCAATCATGGACTGCCATCGTTATTTTAAGTGTATATTGTTCCCCTACAGAAAAAAATAACTGATAAACTAATGTTTCATATGGTAGAAATCAAAGTTTAGTAGACAAAAAAGAGCTAACTGTCTCAGACACTATGTCCCCCTGTGTTCTCTATCCTCAGTTAAAGACAAAGTATTTGTGTTATTATGGAATTTTGATATTTATTTTATAACATTAGTCATTGTTCTCAGAGGTACACTGAAAGCAGCAGTCAGGATGTCAATGGTTAAACTCTCAAACTACTTCACAGATTGAGTCAACAGACTGACGTGCCCTTCACTGAATAGATCTCAAACTGTGCTGCTGATTTACAGTCAATGATTAAAGAACTGAGTCAGAGTCAGAGCAGTGACGACTGTGTGAGCTAATATTTGGATTTCACATTGATTGTCATTTTTACAGGTCATTTCCTCAGAGGATGATTAATATGTCTGTTACTCTTTCATCATACGGTTCACAATTTCTGGAGTTTATCCTCCAGGCTTGTCTTGACCTCAGACGACACACTGTCCCCTTGTCTATAGAGCAAGAATTTCACTACACTTGAAGTCAGAAAATATTTATTTTCAGTATATTTGCAAAGAACTTCTCTTTTGTTTTCAATGACATCCACTCTCCAGTTAAGGAGAGTTGTTTCTTCTTTATTACTGACCTAGAGTTGATATTTTTCTTTTATCAACCAAAGTGTTTCAGCATCTTAAAGGTCCCATGTTGTGCAAAAATCACTTTATTGAGTCTTCCAGTGAAGTTTGTGGGTCTTTGGCTTTCCTACCAGCCCACAAAATGTGACATTAAATGACAAAACCTGAACTTAGTAGTGCTTGTGAATGTAAAATCCTGACCTAACGAGCTGTTTGGATTTTGGGGATTTGCCGACGTCAGCGATTCCCTTTTTTGACCAATCAGGAGCAAGTCTGACCTGTTTGGTCCACCGGTGCAGATACCCGGAACCTCCTCCCTGCCCACTTCCCTAACCGAAGAGACTGCCAAAGTTGAAGAGCCATCACTGCTCTGTTTTTAGCTGTTAACAGCCACACAGTTCCATGCACAAGCATCCTATCATGGAAGAAGACAAGACTAAGTGGCTAGAGTTCATTTATCAAGGAAATGTGCCAGCTACACTCAGTAAAACTGTGCATGTGTGTGCTGGTCACTTCACGGCCGACTGCTTTTCCAACTTTGGACAGTACAACAGAGGGCTAGCGAATAGACTGGTCCTGAATCCAGGCGCATTACCAACCATCCACTTACAAACCTGGGACCCTGGAAATGTGAGTATTTTAAATGCTGTGTGCTGTGGAGCAGATGTAAGAGCTTTTCCTCAGTGTCCCTCCCTGTCTCTGTGTTAGCTTCAGGATGCTAACTGTAGCTGTGGTTAGCCTGTTGTTTTAGCCTGTAATGTTACAGTAAACGAGCTTCGGTAGTCATGGTTACATAGTGCAGCTCTCAGTGACGCAGAAGACCGGGGTGGTATAAGTGGTGGCTCATTTACATATAAAGGTCACACCCACTAAATCAGAGCGTTCTGAACAGAGGGGCTATGAGAGCCTGGAAACAATGCTGCTGTGCTTGATTTATTGGCTTTTTGGACCAAAACATGTTTCTACCATTTCATGAAGACATCAATGATCCATATCAAACTGCAGAAAAGGAGAATAATATGGGACCTTTAAGTTGTGCGGTGTTTCCTGAGTCACCTGCAATTAAGTTTATATTTCTATTTGTTCTATTTGGGATATATTCCTGAACTCTGCAGTCTTGGTTTGACCCCTGGCCACAACCCTTTGCTGCATGTCATTGCCCACTCTCTACTCCCCACACTTTCTTGTATCTTCAGTTACAGGACAAAAAACCCACAAAAAGCCTTTTGATAAAAAGACAAAACAACAAATATAAATTTCATAGGGGTTTTGATCTCTAACCCTGTAAATTCACAGTGTGTCAGTGATAGCTAGATGACCAGAGAATAAAATGGACTTTATACAGGGAGTGGTTTAAAATGTGTGTTTTCTACAGAGGCTGGTAGGAAGGAAAACACACAACCACACCAACAAAAAACAAGGCAAATGCTACAACACAAAGGGGGTACAGTCACAACAGAAGTTAGAGGAGGTCAACTATAGTGGTTTTCTCACAGCAACAGAAAAGTTATGAAGGTACGTGAAACATTGTTTTCTTTTTTTAATGTGCTAATGTTATAGCATCACTGATTTTAAAGCTGAATATGAGTCGAAACATTAGCAGGATAGAAATATGATTATCACAAAGGATGGGGTCAGACAAGGAAGCAGTGTCTGATATATTTCTGGCTGACATGTTTTCTTGGGTTATACAGTGGCTGATCATCTACATCATCTTACCGTTATCATCAACAAAATTCTCTGAAGCTCTTTTCCCTTTTCTTGATTTTTTCAGTAGTTGTTTTATTATCTTGTTTTTTTTTTTGCATTATCTGTGGAGTTGCTGGGTGTTTACTCTTAATGCATCTACCAGCTCTGCAGTCCATGCTTCCATCACATCCCATCTCAATGCATGTTCTCTAAAATAAGCTTAATATATCATATCTTTGAAATGAGTATAGTTTTTCTTGGCTCTGTAAGAGATTTTGTCCCTTTGATTGGCATATAACGCTCTAAAAGAATGTGTACAGGTGGAAGAAAATTAGATTGAAACTTTTCTGTATTCCACCACAAACACAGATTGATAACATCACTAAATATAAATAGATTTCCTGTGGGATTGTGGGTAACACCTGATGGAAACGAGACGAGTGTAAATCAGTGAATTACTTCAGCTCCTCTGTTTCTCTGCCACTGTCCATTCCTCCCTCTGACTCCTGTGTGTGACTCTCTTTCTCCCCCACTCAATCACATTTACTTCATTTTCGCCTTCATCATCTCATAATCAAACATCCTAGATTACGTTTAATGAAATGAAGTCAGTATCACTCTGCCTCATGTGTCCTACTGTCCCTGTTTATTCCACCTGATATACTGAGGACGCTGCACTGTAAAAAATGAACACAGACACCCTAACGTTGAGAAAGAAGCATTGCAAGCACAACCTCTGAATCGTTTTACTAGGATTCCACTGCAGCCCAAATGCTACGATGTGGAAGTGTAACCTTTTACTTCAGGATCTCTTAACCACAACAAAAACCTGACAGGATTTTTATATCAGTCCACTTAAGACTGCTTGTCTGCCCTCTGGTCTTCCAGCACCTTTAGGGGCTGTAAGATGTAATGAAGCTTCCTTATAGGATGCATGTAACAGAGGTTCAACGCTCCTATATGTCTCACACTTCACTGACTGACACTGACTGCAGGGTGAGAAGTAGAGAAATGATTTGTGGAGCCTGTCATATTTTACAGTGTTCATCTCACGGGGTAAAATCATCCTAACAGATCAGATCAATGGCAACTCGTATAAAGACGGATCAATACTGTTTAGAGACAGACTGATCAGTAAGACCAGAGAGTTCTGATGTCTGGGAGCCACGAGTTAATGAAGGAGACAGACGGAGACAGACAGAGAGGAGGGGACAGAGGAGGCTGTGGGTGGGGGTTACAACTCTCATGCAACAACTTTTTTAAACTTTCCACTGGGATTATTTTATTACATACACATTTACATTTGTACAATGTTAAGATATTTTCATTTGTTAACCCCTTACTGCCTGAATTAATAAACAATTATAAAAATAGATTTTTAAAATGTATTTATGCATTCTTACAGACATTGAATTATGTGGAGATTTAAGTATAGTAAACACAATAGTTCTAACCAAGTTATATTATGTCAATAGACATGAGAAGTTCATCCCCAGACCAATATATTGTAAAATAGTGGACCTGATATGATCTGTAGTATCTGTATAATATGAATCAATAGGTAATAATAAGATACAAAGGTCATTTCAGCTGCATCAAGGCCTGACAGGGTATGTCGAAAACGTGTGAAAAAAGGCATCAAGGGGTTTAGATCAGTGGCGACCTAAATCATAAATTTGTTTGTTTATTAAAATGTAAATTCTACTCTCCGTTCCTTTTCAAGAAAATGATCTGTGACCCTGTCGTACCAACCAGGTGATTTTTCCAGGGATTTTATCAGTGTTCTCTCAACGTTCGTCATTTTTTTAAAAAAGGTAAACTTGCTGGGGATCGATAAAGCCTCCAGAACAACTCAAAAGATGCTCCAGTAGAGGGTTATACTTCAAGATCGCTGACTGGCTCATTTCATTGTCAATCAAAAACGGATTTGGCCTCAGACAGATCATCCAATCATCATACAGAAGCCCAGCGTCCAGGCCAGCCCACTGCCTCATAGACCCCCAGAGACGTTCAGAAGATGCTCAGTGTCCGACTGTATTAAAGCGCTGAGACGCTGCGGGGATGAATGAGAAGGAGGTGGAGCCAGTTACCTGTGATAGGTAGCTGATTCTGAACAAAAGATGAAGGAAGGAATTATCCTACTTTTCTTTCTCTACCTCAGCTGTTGCACACAAATACACCATACAAGGACTTTACCTGGGCTGTTTCTTTGCACAAAAATACTTATCTTTGATAGGTTGCACCTTGCACAACTGCCAGTGAACACATTTCACATTTTATAACTTAGGCTATCACAACACTGCTCTATCTGCACTGTGTATATAGGCTGTTTTTCTTGCCTTACAATATACTTATATTTTTATACTTTTTTTTCTACCTATACTGTCGGAAAAGAGAGGAACAGTATTTAGGTTTTTCTGTATGTCCTTGTGTATATAAAATAATGACAATAAAAAGCTTTGAATCTTTGAATTACTTTGAGTCATTGAACTTTTTCTTTTTGCCAGTCCATCTCTAGTGTCCACCATGAGATAAATCCATGAAATCTTTTTCTTTAAGAAAAAGGACAAATCTTGCTTCTCACTGCAAAACATTGTTGGCTGGTGTCGTGTCATCATAGGGGCTTTTGTTTAAGAAATAACCAATTTTGCCTTGATAATCTCATTTCAAATTTTGGATTTCGAACTGGCAAATATATAAAACCAAAGAGTTCTGCCTGGATGCTGCTCCTTTATATCTGCTTTTTACTGTTTCTCTCTTTTACTCTTGAGGCTCTCCTTGTTACTTTTTCGAGTTCCTCTGTAATGAATGAGTTTTCCCCTGTGTATCTTTGTGTGTATGTGTGTGTTATTGATGCTGTACAGCTCCGGTCACGCACCTGCTGAAATTGATTGGCCGGAGTGACTCCTGCAATCAGCGAGCAATGACCACCATCTTCTTTTTGCCTTCTTTCCTTCCTCCTCCTTCTTTTTCTTCTTTTGTCACCTAGCCTCCTTCCCTTCCTTCCTTCCCTCCCTTTCCAACCGTCTCCTCTTCCTCTTTCCCTTCTCCACACCTCGTTGGTCAGCTGGGTTGCCTGGATACAGCTTCTCTTCCTGCTTCTCTTTCTGGCTCTTGGGCAGGTATGGTGGATAAGGGGAAAGAAGGAAGAAAGGAGAAAAAGATAAATGATAGAGGTGCAGAGGGAAGGAAGGAGCACAAAAAGAGGGAGATAACATGAGGGAAAAAATACAATATAAGAAGACTAGCTGATGCAAGTGATAAAGATAGAATGAGAGGAGTGTATATTCTCCAATGCAGACCCCATCTCCTACCACTCAATTCTTCTATTTATCTTCCTCTGAAAAGGAAGAAATTGACCTTAAGCCCATGGACATGCAGAGCTGCTGGATTCAGACCAGAGCCCTGCAGAGACCGGGTTCAGGTGATGGACTCAGATCCAGAGCCTTTAAGGTTCAGAGTTCAGCAGCCAGAGTCGGGTTGTGTACAGAAGCCGTGATGTGAACGTGCAGGGAGCCATTGTGATGAAATTGCCACTTTCCTAGAAAGCTGATGTGCCTCTCTGTTGGGATTCAAGAGCAGAAAGCTCCAGGAATTCATCACTTCTGTTAGTATCTTGTGTGTTTGTGTAGTTCAGATAACAGCTGTCAGCGTCTCAAAGCACAGTGCTATTGTTGGTGCTGAATGACAGCCTCTGCTGTTGAAAAATGAAGCTACTGTGCAAATACTGCAGTTTCTCAAGGGTCCTCTTGGGGATGGATCCAAGAGCCAAAGAACCTCCTCAAGCCTGTTAGCTAAGACACCTTTTTTACTGCAGAGTTCAACATGTTAACAGCTTACTTGTAGAATTAGAAGCATGACTGAATTCAGCTGCAGAGGGCATGATGTAGCTGTTCGTCCGGAGGATAAAACGCTGCCTCTGCATCACCTGTTTACCAGGTTTCTTGATTGATCAGTTAGGTGTAGTCAGCATTTTAACATGGTGACCAGTGATGCTGGTAATACGTCACTCTCCACTATCATCACTTTTTATCAGTAACATATATTCTAATGCGTTTCCAAACCAGAAACCAGATCAAAGCTACTTATCCAAGTCACTGTGTGTTAGTATTTTATTTTATTTTATTTTTCTGCTTTCGTCTTGTGTCTCAGAGAATGATGTCATTGTGGCAAGTCACATGTTCAGCATGAGGACAACTCACCTGTAATGCACACCAAGCAGTCAGCAACACAAATGTAAACAACAATGGGGGGAGGAAAGAGATGCTAGCTGGAAATACAGTCACAATTATAAACAATGTCAGTTATAAATGGCAAGTTTTGCCATTACAGTGTTAACAGTTAAATATGCCAGGTAAAAAAAAAAAGGCTTTAAAAAGTATTCATGCTTGGTGAAGTCAAGAAAGTCAGTCTTGTTTTTATTTTTTTTTGTAGAAACTTTTTAGCTCTAAATGTTAGGAGATGCATTGTTGATGTTATTGTTAAAAATGCACTTTCAGTAAAGTAAGTATTGGCAAAATGGCTTGTCATTTAATATTGAGGTGGTGGGGGTTGTTGTTAAATGCAACTAATAAAGTGACTTGTATTCTTTTAAAATCAAGTAAATCAGTAAAATAACTTATTACTTTTTAACAGAGTAATCAGTAATCAGATTTTTCAATGTTGATACATTGTTGGTGACAGTCATCAATGGGAATCAAAATACCTATTCAGAAAATAGTGGGTAACATCACTAATACTGCATCCATGTTTTGAAGGGTCTATGTGGCACTAATGGTACACTCTGAGGACTAAATATAGTTTCAGAGCCTGGTCTTTACAATGGATGCTTTTTAATGTTTTACATGGTCAAGCAGCTTCTTGCAAAACACAACCATGCAAAGCTTTGCAATTTATACTTATTAAATGATTGCAGTGGTGTAAAGGATGCAGCCCAGTTTACAGATGTATTTTTACAGTAATGTTGATGATGACAAATGTAAATACAAAGATATCTTTAATATTTTAATCTTGTTAAGATGATGGTGATGTTTGAAATACCACTCCTAATGACTGAATTTGACATACACACTCACATTCACCTTCACATCCACCCACTCACCCACCCACCCACACACACACATACACACAGAGCTCAGTTCATTGTCATCCACTGTCTGCACAATGAGTGATGTACAGACTGTCTGCTGCCCTCCATCGATACAGTGGACATAACAAAGCACTGCAGCTATTCTATTTACACACACACACACACACACATACACACACACACACACACACACACACACACACACACACACACACACACACACACACACACACACACACACACACACACACACACACACACACACTTCCCACAGCTCATCTTCTGAAAGGAGCAGGTTCAATCTGCGGGTCTGGATGATAAATTATGAAATGTGGAAACTGGTTTCTTCAATGTGACCTTGGTTGTTCCACACAGACTTCTATCTCTCTCTCTCTCTCACACACACACACACCTACAGATACACGACCCCTGTTTTGTACCTGCTAAGATCCACTTCACCTGACAACCTCACTTCAACACATTACAGATAGTTAAGCTGTTGTTACATCACAAATTCAGATGTTTTCTGAAAATTCTGTGTCCTTTTGATGGTCAGTTTTATTATTACGATAAAGACCGAACCATCTTCAGTATCACCAGCAGGAAAACTATTTTTACTGGAAGAATAAAAAAATGTTGGTTTCTGTTCAAATTAAGAGCTGACCCATCTGCAGTGGTGGATAGCCCAACTTTCACTCTGGTTCATTGACCCTGTTCTGAAACAAAGTGACTCAGGTGACCCGAATCCTCACCAGACACTAGAATGTGGTTTTAGTGATGTCGCCCATTTGTTTTTGAAGTGTTGTTTTGTCGCCATATTGGAGATGGGGTATCAACCTAACTTTTGTTTGAGTATGAGACAAAGAGATTAACAGTGATAGTGTGCCTGCCTGACAGTCAGTTGTGCCTCTTATTATGCAAAGGTTGCCACCTCAATTTTCTTGTATCTTAGGAGTTATTAAAAAAATCACTTTGAAAAGAAAACAAAAAAACAATTCAGTGCAATTTGTTTCTTGTAAATGTAAAGAAATTTTAATCAATTGGTGTGTTTGTGGCTTGTGGTGCTTTTGGAGCCAACATCAAGTGGACACTTGAGAGACTGCAGTTTTTGGCACTATCACATTGGGTTTATACTTCAAGGCCAGAGGCCGCTGCTTGGTGATACACCTACTAATGACCTCATATCTCATACAAACCTACTAAAAAAAGAGAAAAAAAAAACAAGAGAAGAAATCCATGTTTACTTTACCTAACCCCTTACTGAACAGAGAATATCAAAATCACTTTTTACCTCTGGTCAGTGTCAGCAAGTTCATGTTGGATATGGGGGACAAGAGAGGCTTCCCTACATAGTTATTAATGCCTGTCTCTCTCTGTGTACAGTACATACAGAGCAGTAATTTCACGCTCCTCTGGCCCATTCGGAGCAGCAGCCTGCGATCGTCCCCCTCCTCCCTGCTCTAATGACTATTGATTATTAATTGACTCTTTGATGAGATGTGAGCTCCTCTGATTGGTTTCATATCACAGAGTTCACATGAAAACCTGATCAGCCTCATTCATAAGTTCATTCTCATTTAACTGAGGGGCCCAGTGGAGAGCTGCAGAAGGCTGCCTGAACAAAGAAAACCACTGGCTTCATCTTTTACAGTTAGAGTCTGCAAAAATGTTTTGTTACTGTGCTTTGTTCATGTTAACTCTATGACAATAATTAGAAGTTATATAATGGTAATTCATATGAAGCAGGTATACCTTTCAGATTTACAGTTCACATGTGCTCTGTTCACATTATTTGGAAGGTGTCATATCTTTCCCTTACTGTTGTTTAACCTTTTATGGGGCAAGGAGCTATTTTTGGTCACCTCAACCAAACGCACAAAAATGTGAACATAAAGGAACCTAAAAAGTCTTACGTCCTCAAATTGCACTGTATGGTTTCAGTCTTGTATTTCATTATGTGTCCTTCAAAGAGCTACAGTAATAACTTACTGTCTGAACCAAAATACAGCCTTATGTCATTTGTAAAATAGATAAATGGATCTCTTGATAGAGGTCAGTTGGTGGAAGGGACTAGGTAAACGCCGAGTTAAGGTGATGATAGTCTTACATTCGTTCCATAACTGTGGCTAAGGGTTAAAAATGTGTCAAACGAGCATCCATGAGATCAAAGTTTATCACCAGCATGAGTCAAAAAAACTTGCTTGACTAAGAATAGAATAGAATAGACACAGCAGCAATCAAGAAAACAAAAGTAAGAAAGTGTATAGAAAGTGCAAAAAGGTCCATAAGAAAATAGATGATGACAGCTTGTCCATCATTCTCCAGTTCAGCCAGCCTCCACCTCCACAGGGTCCAGGACTGAGCTTCTTCAGTCATGCTCCATCTCTGTCTCCTGGATCCTGTCTGCTCACAGCAAGTGGAGCTCTTCCAATGTGGCGTTGGTGTCTGATGTTAGCTTCGTTAGCCATGTCTGTGAATAGCATGATGCTACTCTGCCCTCTGGTATTCCCTCTGTTGCTGGGTTAGCACGGCTAGCTCATCCATCTTAATGGAGATAGATCTTACGTTCCCAATAACAATGGATGGAAGGGCAGGTCGATGTCGTCACTTCTTAGCTCACACCTGACAACCAGCACGTCGTCCTCACCTCCTTCTCCTCACCCCATGGGAAGACATCAGGCCTTACACCAGTTAGCATTGACATGCTATAGGCTGCTAACAACTGAGTTCACATGTACACAATGCAGCCATGGTTACATCTAGGATCTCCAGAAAAACACAGGAGAAAAAGTAGTAAAAATATCACGGAAGCCACAACAAGTTTGGTGCCCATGACCAACAAATGAGCCATACAAAGTAATGATCCACTCCAAAGAGACAAAAAAATTACAAGAAACAGACAAAGAAGAGAGAGCTGCTGCAAAGGGCAGCCATAGCCGACAGGGCGGCGCCTAGCACTTCATTAAAAGTTAAAGTTCAAAAGTTAAGTATCAAAACAAAGTTTGATAAATGTTGGGATCACATTAGGACTTACAAACAGAACAATGTCATCAGCTACAAGATTAATTTTTCTGTGGTGTAAGTTAAATACCATAAACCACCACCACAGAGTTGGTATCAGAGCAGTATGCTCAAGGACAAGTCATTGCTGACATCTTGTTTACTTTGTACAAAGATTCACACTGAGTGTGGGCTACTTCTTAAATGTTATAAATAAGACTCACAGGAGCTGACACATCTTTTACACTGTATGTGTTGAATTTAGGAAAGATTCTTTGGCTTCAATATCAATTCCCACCTCTTCATCTTCTTTCAAATAGGCTCACCTCTGCTCCCAAAATCTAACACGATGTCTGAAACTTTACCAAACTTGAAGACTCAAGCAGGAGACCTCAAACCAATGGGTTATGTCATAGAGGCAACTGCCATTTATATTAGCTGTACCATCCTTCTTGAAATAAAAGGAATAGTCTTAAACTTTGTGTGTATTTTTCTCTTCAGTTTGAATCATTTGGAAGTGTATTATGGCAGTAGGGTCGAGTAAATGTTAGTCCATATGTTTACATCACTTCCTGTTGACAGCGTGTGAAAACATGACAGCTGGTGACTTTTTAGGGCTCAGAGGGATGAAGAATCAGCAGCTCAGAGAGAAAAGCACAAATCCTGATGGCCTGATTTATCTACCAGAAGCTGATACGCAGATATCTTCCTCCTGGATCTCTCTTCTCCCTGCTCTCTATTGCAGGATCATTTTACTGCCTGTCTTTTGTTACACTCACACCTGTAACCCTGACTCCTTCTTCTCCTTCACACTGTTTCGTTAATTAAACTGATTTCCAAACCCTCTCCTCTTACTGTGTTTCTCTTTCCCCCAGACTTTTTTATTTTCACTCTTTTACTCTCACCTTAAAAACGTAAAAAATTTCCACCTATCTGAACTTAGCTCCATTTCCACACAGCACATTGAGTGTGCCCTATGATAGGAATAAATGGGGCTTCTCTGTGTGAGAGAGAAGTAGAGAGAAAGTGTGCAGTGGTGAGAAGCATTTTATTTGAAGCTTTGTGATCTTAATCTGTGTCTGTTTGACAGCTATACAAAGCCTCTGGACCCCTGTCCCTCCATCTGCAGCAAGTGTGTATATGTGTGTCTGCGTGTGTGTTAAGGGCTGTCAGGCCTTAAGACCGGCGGAAAGGTCACTCTTTAAATGCCAGCAGGTAGAGCAGTCGTTTTTTTCTTTCTTCCTGTCTTTTGGTGCCTACAGAAATTCATTCGGTTTGCTTTTCCGTTTCTGTTTTGCTGGGGGAAAAAAAAACAACAGCTCAAAATGATTGATTGGTTGAATCCGTTGCACATACACATATGGAAAACAACAGATCAAATCATGAAATTAATTAAAATTGCTGTCAGTTATTCACAGTTAGTCCTCAGTGTAAGTTGTGTGACCATCATTTTTTTTGTCAGTCTTCTTATTCATGATTCTTTCACATATCCAACATGTTGCGCTGTCCTTGCTTCTATTTTCTGTATAATCTTTTAAAATAAAAGCCACAGTTTGTGACATTTCTTTGATCCATCTTCCAAGTCAGATACAGTAAATGCTCTAGTGCAACTCCAAGTCTAAGCTGCAGGGTGCTGACAACAAGCTTTCAAATCAGCCTCTTTTTGTTCATGTTTCTCAGAGCCAGTGAATGATAGGGCCAATTTTTAAAACTCAGCACAATAGATTTTTTTTGTTTAAAATTTTATCTACATGTGCATAGGACAAAATCAGCAAAAAAGTTATTGGCAGCACTTTGTTAACAGGGGGTGCCACAATCAAAAATTAAACAACAGTTCCACACAAAAGCTTTAAGATTGCTGGTTTTTGAACAGATATTTTTTGTTCCTATTGTAAAATTGAGATGAGCTCAAATCACAACTTCATCACTTATTGGTATGACTTCATCTGTCAGTGTTTTGAAAAATGCACAGCATGTTAAAAACTGACCGGCTAGGGCAGCGGCGGGGAAAAAAAAAAAAAAAAAAAGTAAAAGGTACTTTGCATATGGTTTGGGGGGCAAGTTTATTAGCAAAAGGTGCAGCTGAGTGTGTTTTGTCAACCAGGAGAGCACTTAAGCTCATGCTTTTTAACAATTGGGGGAAACCACCTGTGCACACCACTGCTGTACAGTCATTTTAGTACAAGAGCAATGCTGGTTATCATAATACATATAACTGAACCCAGTGCCAGATGAGTCTTCAGACATTTCTTAAAAGTAGGGATGCTGCAGATTGTATAGAGTTAGGTAATTAATTCCACCATTTAGGAAAAACAGAAGAGAAGAGTCTGGCTAGAGATTTGGAGCCGCGCTGGGCTGGCAGCACCAGGCGTCTTTCACAAGCACAGTGTAATGGGCCAGAAGGAGTGTAGACCTGGATGAGGAACCCCCTGTGTTCAAGTATTCATTGTGAGGTTGTGTGTTCCAATGTTAAGTCTTCTGTTTTATTTTGAAGGTCTTGCCCCTCCTATTTGATTGTACTCATTAGTTTTACCCATGTCTGGTCTCACACCTGTGTGTTTACTCTCAGTTTCTTCACTTCTTTGTGTCGTCTTTCTCAACATGACATGTTCTGTTTTCTTCTACTGATTTTTTTTCAACTAAATGTGTTTTCTTGGACTTTTGGATCTTATTTTTTGGGGTGGTCTGCACTTGGGTCCTCCTTGTTTTGTGGTGCATATTCTGTTATTTTTCTCGTGTTGTATTTGGGGGACAAGAAGGGATGGGTAAACTTAGTTCCTGATGTGATAAGGAATGCTAACTTAAAAAGATATGGCCATTAATGTAGTTAGGGGCTCTGAGGAAATGTTCGTGTAAGAGGCCCTTACTGCTGTGCAACACTTTTTTGCAAAACGACAGGGGCCCCTAGCACGCATGTTTTCGACCTTTTTCTTATTTCTCAATAACACACTTTGTAGAAGCAGGAAGTGTGTTTTCACATGTTAAACAAGAGTCCTGAGTGGCACTTGTCGCCTCTTCAGTCTGTCTGAGCAGCTGCTCTCTCCCTGCCTCCGTGCCCCCGTCAGGACGCAGAGCTCCGCCTCGGATGCTGCTGCTGTTTATCTGATTACCGCGATACAAGAGCTGCGTCTCCTTAAAGCGACAATCCGGTTTAATTAATCAGACAGCCGGGAGAACAGGAGGAGAGACAGGGGGAGAGAGAAGATAAGCAGAGGATAAAGAGAGGAGCAGCATTCTCCGGCCGCCACCATCTTCTTTCTGCTGGACGTCTCAGCTTCATTCGCCCCATCTTCAAGCTCTGATACGGGCTGTGATCTCCCCCTGCATGCCTGCAGAAAACCCTCAGAGGCTCCCCTCCTCCTCCTCACTCCGCCTCCGCTCTCCATCCTTCTGTCCATGACCAGAACGATGCGTCACGCCTGTGCTTCCTGCGCTCGTCCTTCCGCAGACGCGTTGCTATCTCCTTAGCTCATATCTGTTATTCAAAACCGGATCGTTAGCGCGGCCCCCTCAGTCCTGCTCATCTCTTGGACTCTGCTGCATTCACACCTTCTGTCACAAACGTCAGTAATTCAGCGGTTTTTGCCTCTTTTCCAGCATGTCCGGCCTTTTCGTCTCTGCGTCTCTCTCTGCCGCCCATGCGCCCTCACTACCGCGGCACCGCATCTGCTGGCCCTCCGCACATGGACTCTGAAATCTGCGTGAAGCGCGCGTCATTTTCGCGTCTACGCCCCTCGCTCGGCTGCGGATGCGGTGCACCTGGGTGCTCGCTGTCTCCTCGTCCTGGCCCGTCTCTGATCCTCTGGTCCGGGGGGGCTGGTGCCCACAAAGAGGCAGGATGGTGAGGATAGCAAGTGCGCTGGGGCTCGTCATGTTCAGCGTGGCTCTGCTCATCCTGTCGCTCATCAGCTACGTGTCCATCAAGAAGGACTTCCTGCTCAGCACCCCCAGATACGGACCTAATGGAGGATCCAGGCTGTCCATGTTCCACGCGGGGTTTCGGTGAGTACAGGCCGAGCTGCAGAGCTGCAGACATCTGCTGAGAGTGGGTGTGCACTGATCAGCTGAGGCTTTTATTTATAGTCATTCTAGGTGCAGTCTGTACATGCTGACAGGGTAGAATTCAGAGATGATGCAGGGTTTATGTGCTTTCCAATATAGCTTTCCTACATTGTTTGTGTTTTAAATGATTCTATAATCCCCATGCATTGTGTTAATGACATTTATGTGTCCAGCATTTACTAATAGATATCATAATAAGACAATCTTCTGAAACATCTTTGGAAGCCCATGTAGGAGGTGCACTGGCTGACTCAGATGAAGGCCTCTCTGCTGGCTGAGGCCTGGCAGCTCTCAGACTGTGATGCCGTGGTTTCATACAGTAATTTTCATCCATATCATTAGGTTAATCAATGCAGTAGTATTTATACGATCAATCACAATGCAACCATTAAGTATTTATGCAGTGGGGAACATGGGACCTCTCCTGTTAGCTTTAAGTATGAAGCTGCTACAGGTTTAATCTGGGGTTAAAAACACCAACGCTAGCATACAGTAACAGTCAGACTAGTCTGATTCCAACTTTGTGCAGCCCTCAGGATGAATCTGACTCAGAGTTTTAGACTGAAGCTGCTGACAGATATGAATCAGTGCTGACATTAAAGTCATCATAACCTTACACCAAAAATAGCACAGAACAATGAAGCAAACTGTTATCTTCTGCCTCTGGTCTTGTTGCTAAGCTAAGTTGGACAGCTGCAGCAGCTACAAGTAGATCTACTTGTACCAACACTTATAATGCAACAACTCCTGCCTTTCTCAGTTCTTACTTCATACTCTCTGTTTTGTGCAGAACACGGGGCAGGACATGATACAAAACGCTGCTCCAAAAGCCACAGTGTAATGTTGGCAGCACAATAACGGATAATGCAACAGAGACTTACAGTGTGAACACCTTTAGCAATGCAACTCTAGTGTGAAGACATCTCATGTTGAAAATCATTCAGCCTTATAGTTTTATCATCCAATCACTCTTCTGGATTAGCTCAGTCACATGATATGAATTTTATCAGCCCTTTCTGTTCACTTAAGGTGAAATTTTAGAAAAGAATTACACCTGTGAGCTTACAAACCTAAAGCCCACCTCAGAAGTTTGTAAAAATTTCCACAAGTAGAAACCAACAACCTTTAGCTCCACTGTTATGTAAAAAATCATCCTCCTTTGGATCAGTTTCTCAGCTCTGGAGTGGATGACAATAGTTGGTTGTATCTATATTAGTAAGCTGGCTTTACCCTGATTAACTGGTTTAAATTAATATCATGTTGGTGCATTTTCTCAGTCCACGCAAGTGTGTATCAAACTAAAGCATCCGTTGTTTATGTCACTGATAACAACAGCTGTGCTCTAGATCAGCCCATCCACTCACCATCTCCCTTCAAGTCAATTCATCAACATATTCCTTAAAAGTAATTTAGACCACAGGGAATACATTTTAATTCGCTGTGTTACTGGAAAAACAGATTTTTCCCATTTGCTGAAGTCAATTATTAGACATTAATACAATCTGTGGGCTGAGGCCAGATGTTTGTCTCTTTCCGTTCTTTGTGATTTTGTCTGCGTGAACCACAGCTGCATTTGTGACACAGGAGAACCAGAGAGCAAAAGCACAGAAACACAGGGGAGAGGTTGGATTACTCTGAACTGTGGACAAAACCATTGCAACAGTTGAAACAGCACCTCCCTGTCCAAAAGATTTCCAGACATGCAGGAAGTAACAAAGCATCTCAGGCCAAATTTGGTTTTCCATTAAAATTTTAAAACTTAATGTGAGTGTGAATTAGCCTGAACTAGCTATTTACTGCTATGTATACATCACCACTTCAGCACTGAACAGAAGGAAGTGCTGCCACACAAAGGAGAAGGGTCCATCATTTTAATGTACTCTTGGACTATAATGTAAAAAAAAAATATTGAAAGCAAGCCCGTTCTTTAAAAAGCTACGGTTATTTGGAATCAAGGGGCAATATCTGCTTTAAACAAATAAAGCCAATGCTGTAGTACTACAAGTTGAAGTTCTTAAAGATTCTGCTTCAGGCTGTCTGCAGAAAGACCAGAAACCATGTACACACCAAGCAAAACCCTCTGCCCCCCTGACTTTTTTTTTTTTTTTAGCATAAAAAAAACTATTTACAGCCTTGTTCAAAAACAACTTTGGTCTGAATCGCTGAGTTCACTCGTGGCACACACTATTCTGGTGGTAGGTTTTTGTGTAACTCAGTAGTTTAGAAGATATTAAGATTAAGATCACAAGTTTTTCCAATCAGAGGCACAGCTCACATGACTGACAGGTCTGGCATCCTTTAGCTGCTAGTAAGGAGGCTCAAAGCCCGCCTCTTGAGTCAGCATTTCCAATATGGCCTCCACCAACGATTGGCTTCATTACACTGTTCAGGAACAGATGGGTGATGTCATGGAGACTGTGTCCACATGACATACAGTCTATAGTTAGATTGAGGATGTTTGATGATACCTTTTACAGCCAGATTCTTGATTAACAATGCTCACATGTAGGCCTGTCATGATAATCAATAAATCAATTAACCGAACGATAAATAAAAACGTCCTCGGTAAGTTTGCCAGCCTCGATAAACTGACATGTGCATGCATGTTTGTTTTCCTCCTCTCTTTCGACCAAAGAGGCTGAATGAGAAGATGGCTCACTAGGGCTATCTTTCCTAAGGTTGCGGTGCATAGGTTCTATTGCAGGTCTAGCGGATTTATAGCGGAGTGAGCATCTGTCAAAAATGCGATTTTTGGCATCTTTTGCGACGGGGCTGCTCGCGCGTACACACGGAGAGAGCTGAAGCGAGCGTCCTGAGGGGTAAGGAGGAAACACACGCTAATATGAGTGATGGCACAAAAGATACGGTTCTTAAGCCGCCTGCCACAGTCCCAGTGTGGGAATATTTTGTTTTTTTCTCAGAATGAACAAAGTGTGAGCTCATGAACACCAACGAGCTGATATGTCGCATTTGTTTGAAAATAGTGGCGACGAAGAAGAAGAAGGGGAGGTGCAGCGGAGCCTTGTTCTTTGACAATCCGCTCTTACTGAGGCTTTTGGTCGGCAAAGTAAATAGAAATAAAAGCGCCAAATGGTGGGCGCTCAAAGACAGCTACATTGCCAAAGAAATGCAGCCCTTCAATACGGTTGAAAGCCAGAAATGTTCAAAATGTTTGACAGACAGTACGGATTGACTGGGAAAAAGTACATGTCACAAACAATTCAGGAACTGTATAAACTCCCTTTTATTTAGGCTATAGTTTTTATTGTTTTTATTGGTTTTTTTTTGGAGTTTCGGTTTTTATTTAGAGACAGGGTCTATGTTTTATTGTTTTTGATTAGTATTAATTATTTTCATTGACATGTATTTTTTCTAAAAGAGTCAATTTCATTTTCATTGTATTTTTTTTCTCTTTCTTGTTTGTTAAATTAATTATATTTTTTCTTTAATTTATTTTATTTAAAAGATCCTGACCTTTTAATTACAGTTAAATACTCTTAAGAAATTAAAGTTTCTTGCTTTTGATATGGTGTACTCACTTTATTATCCCATTTATCATGATTACATCAGTGACAAATTGGAGAAACAAACCAAAATAATATTGACAATAATATCGTTTATCGGCAATAATATTTTGGAAAATTATCGTCTAGCAAAATTTGTTATCGTGACAGGCCTACTTACATGCTTACTCACTCTCACATTGTTAAGAATATAATCCTCCATCAGAATCATCAGAGCAAGTCCTCACACACACACAACAAGTAATTTCTTTTTCTTCATCTTCCAACCAATTCCTTCTGTGTGGCAACTTACAAAATGAGTGCTACGGTAGAAACATGACGGTGCAAAACTGCGGCCTCCTGGAGGGGGACCTGCTCCTGTGTAGAGACATAGTAGACTCCTCAAAGTCAACCAAATCAAAATACTTATAAATTCAGGCATATTAATGAATTTTACAGTAAACTTATGTCTTCCAGGTTTGTTATGCTAAATGCTACTTAATATGACACACTGTAGCTTTAAGCACTGCTGAGTGAAATCCTAATGTTCAGCCTGTATGACTACATCCGCTTAGAACTGAACATTGTCAATGAAAAGGTCTGACTCCTCAGACATCCACTCTTAGTGCCTGTATTTGTAAAATGTGTCACACCTGACTGAACCCCTTCTAGTGAATCAGTTTCCCATCTAAACAGCATGTCTGCTGGCATGAGGAGAGCGCTCTGACGCTTCTGAGGAGGTTTGAGTTGAGCCTCTGCAGTTCAGCTTCATGGAAAATCATTCTGTAAATCATTCTGTGGAGCTAAAACAGCCTTGTTCTGATGGAGGTTCTGGAGGCCAGCGAGCCGTCCTTGGCTCTGATTTACTGTGTGAGAGCTGCATTCATTTTCAACCTGCCTGTAATCATTTTCCTCCTCGCCCCGCTGTCACCTCAGGCCAAGGTTGGTCTCAGAGTGAGTTAGATGTGAAGGGGGGAAGCATTTTGAAGAGAAAACACTCTAACAGTGTCCTGCTGGGTTGTTGGGTGAGAGTTTCTCTTAAGGAGCATAGCAGAGGTAGTTTCAGCAGCTCGTGGAAGAAGAAAGCACAAATCCATCCCATGGTATGTACTCTGGGAAAAGTGCAGGGCATAATGAGTAATCACAAGGATGATAGCTTAGCTGTGGTGCCATTAGATCTCAAGATTCTGATGAAGGAGCTGACAGGAGCTTACTCAGGACAACACCTCATGCAACCCTGAAGTTATTCTAAGGATGTCATAGTGTATTGGAAATGCACTTAAACTCTGCACATCAGATCTTGATTAGGTCTACTTCATGTCTTTTTAAGCTCAGTGGTGATGGATAGAATGAGAGTAAGTGCATTGTTTTGTTTTTGTTTCACATTCCTCTTTCCGCAGTGAGAGGCCGCCTCGCAAACCCGACCTGAGGTGAATACAAGTGATGACATTTTAACTTCGAACATTTTTTTTTTTTTGCATTATTTTAATTTTATTTTTCTGGTATGAGAGTTTGAGCTTCACTTATTATTTTCTTTTTCTAAGCAATAAACAATAAAACCAAACAGCTTGCTCTCTTCTATTACTCATTTGCTGCTTTTAACCCTTTGCTTCACATTTGTAGCAGCAGAACATTTGGTGGATCTTGCAAAGCCACCAGCAGCCTCTGCTTCAGCTTGCGACTCTAATTTTCTCAGACACCTTTTGGATAATGAAGCGATGGATTCAGTGGCATGCAAGAACAAATAATGAACACCAGGAGTTTGAAATAATGTCACATTATGTCACAATATCACCACACTTATCCAATGAAGACTCTTGGAGTAATCATTGTTTTATCATTATCGTGAGTTTTTATCCTTGATACAAAGTTGGAGCATCAACATATTTGGGAAATTAAAAAAGTAGAGCTGTGCCACCATTGCCCAAATAGTGATTTTTAAACTTGAATCTTAGTTATTATCTTCTGCATGCAAGATAATAATGTGTTTGCATACTGGCTATTGGGATCAGCATGACAAAGCAAGATAAAAGAAAACTTGAATTTGCATGTCTGACTGAAGCTGTGAAGCCTTGATGAAAATTAGGAGCCAGTTATCAAGTATACTTCTGAACGAGTTCAAATCAGTGCTTCTTTCATGCTGATCCGTTGAGCTGCACTTCTCTGACTGAACCTCACTGACTATGAAATGATGCTGCAACAACAGAAAAAAGCTGCTGGAGGTCTGCCTGCCATCAGATTCAGGTCAAACAGTATGAACACACCGCTTTAAGGTTTGCTTTAAGCTGGCCAGACTTCCCCGAGATGGGTTAGGACCTTCAGGACAGCTACAAGATATTTGAATGATCATTATTTACATTTCATTAACAGATATCTTTCTCTGCCTGAACTGTCCTGGTGCAACCAATGCCCCAAAATTGGTTTGAACCAAAGTGAAAACACATGGAGAATACTGATTTGACCAGTGACCTGAAACCTTGACATTTTAATGTTTAGTCAAAGACAGAAATGAGTGTTGAGGGTAAAGTTTGATGATATTTGGTATGCTGTGGGGTCGAAACAGCTGCAAGGATAAAATGTTTTGTAATTGCTCTAGCAGACAGTTGCAGCCATGGATGGATGGGTACCAACACTGCAACCTAATCCTTAAGGCACCTGAGCCTTGACCAAATTCTGTCATAAGTACCGGGTACCAATTCACGTAAAAACAAAAGGTACCATGTTAAGGTACCTAAATGCTTCCTTGTGACTGTTGAGGAGTGGAAGAGTAGGAAATTTTCCATGCTGGACATGAACACAGCATTGCAAGGTTATATATTGAAGAATAAATATGTTAAATTGAAAAAATATATATATATTGTGAAAGTAATTTATATTTTTTACCACATAAATACAAAAAGTACTGAAAAATTGGTACCGTTGAGTACCAATTGCCAGGTACCGGGCCTTGGTACCATATTGTTTCAAATGTGAAAGGTACCCATCCCTATCTGCAATGCTTGCATGGCTGTGCAGAAACACGGAGTGAAAAACATACAATACATAGAAGATGTCAAGGTTTCACTGCAAAAATGAGGCATAGAGGAAAGCATATTAAAGAAACGGTGCTACATGGTAACCTCCTGGCTAACCAATTTTTTAAACTCGTGTTTTTGATTGGATGAGTTAAGGCTTCTTGCACTGCAAAAATGATTAATTGATAAAAGAAAACCTCCTGCTCAATCTTAAAGATTGAATTTACCAACATTACTGATCTGACAATGTGTAAAAGTTTTAAATCCATCTTTGGAGTTAAACAAGTTGTACAGAATAAGATATGTTGCTCTTGGTGGATAGAATTTCTTTAACAGATCGGTTTTATAGCTCATTTGACACAATGAGATGATTTAAGTGAAGATCTGTGGTAATAAACAAGAGGTGTGTGTATGTCAAATGACAGCTGACAATTTTTTGTCAGCATCACATATTTATATATTTGCTGGATGACTCCTTAAACACTTTGTGAGTTGACTAGTCTAGACAAGTTTTTGGGAATAGCTTTCTGTTACCATATGAGCCTTCATGGTGGTCCTGCACATATTTGCAACAATATTAGGAGACAGAAGCAGTTCTATGATCCTACCTTCGGTTTCAAGGTATTCCTAAATTCAAAAGTGTAACATGCAATTTTATTAAACAAAATAAATTGATGAACTAGCAATGATTGGATAAACTGCTAACACAGGAATACATTTAATATGACATATAGATCTTATCTTCATTCTGGTGAAGATTTTGATTTCCAAAAACAGCTCCATGATTTGAAACTTTCCTCCAAATATTTTGAAGTGCAAGTGAACAAAGCTTACCTCCTGGCACAGGGAGACTGAGTTAACCTTTGTTTTCTATCTCCTCATCCTCATCTGTGTAGCTCCCAGCTGGCGATGAAGTATCTGGATCCAGCTTTCAGCCCTCTCACCAACTCTCTCAGCGAGGATCTACAGAACTCCTCCAAGTGGAGATTCAACAGTTCTGCTTTTATAAAGCTAAAGTAGGTTTCACACACACAAGTCACTGTCAAAGTCAATGGGTTTTTTTCTTACATTCTCCTTAGCCCTGAGAGTTTATCATATGATTAGGATTTATGGAGGTGAGTGCTAGAGGCTTAAATGCTCAGATTTGTTTTGTTTTGCTAAACCAAATCAGTATAAATGTTAATATTTAATAATATTTACATCATCCACAATCAGTAATCTGAGCACTAATCCTGTTCAATGCATAATGAGAATTAAATACGTTTCATCAGAGTCACTGCCATCATGATGATTGTTTCTGAAGGGCTTACATGCAGAACTGGTATTTATTAAGCTTCAAGTTCATCAGATCAGTTTAGTATGAGGATTAAGCCTCTCACAGGATTTTCACTGTTTTTCATTTGTGCAATTACATTTTGTTGTTGCCACTTTGCCAAGCGCATACAACAAGCCCAGCTATATAGCAGGCTGCTGTGACATAGGAACCAATGAAAAAACATGCACTTCACTGTACTGTGAGGTGCTTTTTAGTGTTGGGTAAAATTTGGATTAATCGATGCATCGTAATATTTACCCATCCAACTCGATATCGATTCTGCTAATCCTCTCAATCAATTCACCTCCCGGCCAGTTGGGGGCACTGTGCATGTAATTCGCATTGTCAGATGGAGGCCACACTAGACCAAACACCAAAATAGCAACCAAAGCAAGCAGCAGCAGCGTCGAAACAGTGTCATCAACTTTTCTTTCGTTTCAAGTTATTTTTGTTGATTCGTTTCTTCAACTTCTAACCTGTCATCGGGTTGTTTTGCTGCTCGAAAATCTGAGGTGACATACCACATATGTTCACATGGGCATGAAAATAAATATCTAAAAAATGTCAACAAAAGCTCTAATTATTTGTACATTTCTACTTCTTGCTCAAATCAATATCTAATTGAATCGAAATGAAATCAAAGCACAACCTAATGAATCAAAATTGACACTTTAATGGAAATAGTCATAGTTCTTTTTGTAATCTTGATATCCTTGCCAGTCCAAAGCTGATCTATACAATATGAAAATAAATGTCCTTTTTCTTTTTTTCAGAGAGGAGATCTCTCAGTACATTGACATCCCTCACAACTTCTCACTGACAAAAAGCTCAGTCCGAATCGGACAGCTGATGCATTACGACTACTCCAGCCACAAGTACGTCTTCTCCATTGGGGAGAACTTCCGCTCACTTCTCCCTGAGGTCTCGCCGATCCTCAACAAACACTACAACAGCTGCGCTGTGATTGGGAACAGCGGCATTCTCACTGGCTCTCGCTGTGGCCCCCAGATCGAGAAGTTTGATTTTGTGTTTCGCTGCAACTTTGCGCCAACAGAGATTTTTAAGAAGGACGTTGGTCGTCGGACAAACATGACGACCTTTAATCCGAGTATCCTAGAGAAATACTACAATAATTTACTGACTGTGCAGGACAGGAACAACTTCTTCCTGAGCTTGAAGAGGCTGGATGGGGCCATCCTGTGGATCCCAGCGTTCTTCTTTCACACGTCAGCCACCGTGACAAGGACGCTGGTGGACTTTTTTGTGGAACATCGAGGTCAGCTAAAAGTCCAGCTAGCCTGGCCTGGAAACATTATGCAGTACATCAACAAGTGAGTCTCAATTACGACAAGTAATTTCCAGTACTTTGAAAGAGCCTTGTTATCTGTATCTGTATTTATTTATCTTTGTCAAATCTGCTGCTGTGTCTTTGCCCTGCATGTGGTAACTAGCGTGTGGTTATGTCGTACTGAGCCGTGCTCTAAATGGCAAAGAGAGATTTAAGCTCCAAAGCCGGATTATAAGGAAACAGCTATTTAGTGAAAGGTATGGCACAGGGCTGTAACAGTGTGTGTGGAGAGGGATTTAAGGCTGGTGCTTAGTGTTGTAGCAGCAGAATAGGCTGCTCGTACAGTAGCCTAATCTTCACCAATCCCATTAAAACTACCTGCTCTGGAAGAATTATCACATTTAAGCAGCTCAGAAGGCTTTCAGCACCTCCAGGACGTAGGAAATGCTTTTGTTGAGGCCAGTCTGGAGTGATCTCCTCTGTGACTCTTCAGAGCAGAATGGCCAAAAGAAACAACAAGGAGGTACCAAATCTTGGTTTATGTCTGTGAATTCAGGACTGCAGTTATGTTCTTTATTGAGCTTTATTGAGTTACAAAGAAGCGAGTGGAGCATCTATGCCATCAAAACAACAAGAGGTTCAATTTGCAGATTATCTTTGTAATTAGTTGTACACTTAGTGGTTCTTTCACATTGACAAGCTTAGGTTTATTTAATATTGAAGAATATTGGCATCATTCAGCACATCAGCACACAACCAGATGCAGATGACTTACTGAAGACCAGTGCTGGGCAAATTACTTTTAAAAAGTAAGAAGTTATAGTTACTTGTTCCTTTCCCCAAAAAGTAATTGAATTAGTAACTGAATTACTCCTTTATAAATATAATTAGTTTCTAGAGAGAGAGTAATTCTTTGAAAATCCTTAAGCAAAATGCTCATATGTATGTTCTTGCCTACGACGTTGAAGTGGTGTCTGTACTTCCATCCTATAAATGCCAGTTTTGACCCAACAGTCCGCTACAGCTCTTGTCGCTCTGGCTGAGCGAGCTGGGTCAGATCCTGCCAACGCTGCCAATTTAGGAGGGATTCTCCTGCTTTTAAACCCTGTCTCTCACTCTACTCCCGGCCTCTAATTTCTCCCGTTTCCCCCCTTAATTTTAAGTGTAGTCCTGTCTTTGCTCATAATTTTTGAAGTCAAAACAATTCAGCTACTTGTGCCTTACATTCAAACCTCAAAAAGCATCCACCCCTCTCTCTCTAGTTGGTTTGATCCAAAAGTGCTGCAGGATATCCTCTCTGACTGCAGGTTACACAGACAAACAGAGGTAGCTGTGTGATATTTGTTGCTGAGAAGTTTACTTTACCATCAGCTCTTTGTTAAAAAACGTGTCACATTTTACTGTTGGTAACCGTTAAGGCCTTACAAACTTACAAGTAGTTCTTAATTAGATTACGAAACAAGTAACGGCATTAGTAATGTTGTTACTTTTAAACACTGTTATTACCAACACTGCTGGAGACTTATAATAACCGTAAAAATGCTCTTGTTATACAGTTATGAAAATGATAACAAAAATATAAACCTTATTAATTCATAGCTTCCCTGAGATTAATGGCTACAGTAAGGTGCCTGGGTGGTAGTTAAAATTGGCCACCCACCTTGCCGTTTTTATTACAGTTTCTTCATTGAAAATCAGGTTAGATGAACAGTCAGTTGCAAAAGATAAATACAAACTAAAACTAAAGCAGCAGTTTCCTTGCTTGAACCCTTGTTTTGTAGTTTCTGTGCCATGGTTCCCATCACTTACTACATGGCCCTGTTACACTCTCAAACTTTTGACGTTTTTACAGAACATCAAACATTTAACAAAACAGGACATAAAACTTTATATATATATATATATATATATATATATATATATATATATATATATATATATATATATATATATATATATATATATATATTTTACTTTGAACCCTGAATAAAAGTTTTGACTGAGCAGCAAGTCAACATTTTATGGTTGACACTTTTAATTCTGTTTAGAAGCCGTAAAGCTGAAGTTTACTTCTGAAATGAAATTGTTCTTTCCCACTTTATCACCAGCTACTGGAAAACCAAACAGCTGTCCCCAAAGCGCCTAAGCACTGGCATCCTGATGTACACGCTGGCGTCCTCCATGTGCAACCAGATCCACCTGTACGGCTTCTGGCCCTTCGGTTGGGACCCCAACACTGGGAAGGAGCTGCCGTACCACTACTACGACAAAAAGGGCACCAAGTTCACCACCAAATGGCAGGAGTCCCACCAGCTGCCTGCTGAGTTCAAACTGCTCTACAAGATGCACATGGAGGGGATGCTGAAGCTCTCCCTCTCACACTGCGCTTAGGAATGAAACTGCAGCAGGTACACCCCTTCTTCAAATTCCTCAAAGGCGCTTCAACAGGAAAGACGCATGGTTCTGCCAAAAGAGAAACCTGGGCCCAGAAGAGGAGTTAGGACAATGGGCTCTTGACCTGACTCTAGACCCATAATCCTGTGCTCAAGACAAACTGTTTGTACAAATTGCAACAAATCAAGAATGTTGGGTCGATTTATTTTCTGAGGCTCCAGATTTTAAAGAAGACTTCAGAGGTTAGTATTTTGGAAATGAAAATAGAAGCTGGAGTGGCATTGATCTTCTCCTGCATAATATCCAACTTTACATATTTCATGGCCATCAGTGGTCTCATCACTCTTGGCACCATCGTTACACCACAGCAGAACTAAAACCAGTCTATGTTCAGAGTGACAGGAAGAGGGCTTTTGTGTTGATGCAGTTTGAGTCCCGGCACAGAGCAAAAACAATAATAGAACCTAGTTGAGGTTTGCTGCATTCTAGTGCAATATTATCCAGCAAGGATCAAACAAATCCCATCTCAGGCTGTGACATACCAAGCCACCTTTTTTGTCTCAAACAAATGCACAAGTTAGCTTCTATTTATGTTGTGTCGTTCTCGAGCTATTTGAGTCGTTGATCATTTCAGCCTCAAGAAGTTGTCTTAACCACTTTACAAGGTCTGGTTCATGCTGGACAACCAGAGCAAACGTTCAGTCATTGAAGTTGTATTAATGGGTAAACTGAAGGTTTCTGAAAGCTTTCACAAGATAAAGAATACTATATGAGTCTATATGAGACACAAATGGGCATGACAAAACAGAAGAGAACGTGGCACTGGTACAGTAAAACAATTATCAGGATACCTTTTGTTGAGTTTAGAAGTCCTTTTTCAAATAAATGTTTTTGATTTAAGCTTCAAATTCTCTTTCAGAGTCACGTTGCGTTAACTTCAACTAGACTTTTTGGAGCATCTAGCTCCATCAATTTGTCTTCAAAGCAAAATACGACCACCAACAAAGACCCTGTGATTTTTTTTCCCCATTAGTTGTTTCTTTCTATTTCTTTTGTGGTGGAGGGATTTAAGACACAGTATACCATGCATCCTTTAATCTATCATCCTGTTGTTCCTTTAAGAGTTGCAGGAGGACCACAGTTTCACCAGCAACAGTTTAATCATCACGTTAATAACTGGATGTGTCAGAGGCTTCTTGAGGGCAAAGTTAAGACTAACTAACCATGAAGTTAAAGGTAGTTCATAAAGCTGCTCGACATGCAGAGCTGGACGATATCAGAGTTTCAAAGATATCTAATATCAGCTGTTAATTAATGACTTATCAGAACACAGCAATCATTACACTTACGTTGTTAATTTAAATATTATGTTGCATCATCTTATCATGATGGCAGAAGCAGACAACATACTTTTCAAATGACATGTTGATTACATCATGCACCTCAACAGACATATATTTATCTTAAGTTTTTAGATCTCAAAAGTTAGTTTAAATAAGCTCCATCCTTTACCTAGGTAACCGAAAAAGAGCAGTATTTTCATATCGTCAACATATCTGTGTCAAACTGATGAATCTGAGTCCTATACTCTCTCTCCTTTTAACGCTGGTTTGGTCTCCACCAACTCCTGAAGAAAATATCTGCCAAATGTTTCACTTTGTTCACCAGCAAGTTGCTAACTGTCAATATGCCATGTGGTGTGGAGTCAGTGTTTGGTGTTAATTTGAGTTCTAAGACTTAAATTTGGGTTGAAACAGTGTCTAGCTCTTTACCACGTTAATACTATGATGTGTAAGAGCATAATATTGGTTTAAGATGTGCCACGAGGAAGGTGTGGATATGATTGGTGTAATTTTTATCAAATATCAATTGGGCTTTATATACATACATATATGTATGTGATTTTTTTTCCAAACTAACATTGCAGCACAAGTAACAGCTGCTTCAGGTTGGCAGGGTGATGGCTGCATGCATATTTACACAGACATTGTAGGAAATTTGCCAAATTTCTTCTTGAACCAAATCTTGAGAAAAAAAAAAAAAAAAAACTAACTTCGAAGCTCTCCACAAAGAAAACAGATGAGCCTTTTATTTTGAAAAAAACAGTAGAAGTACTCTGTATTTCATGCTTGGGGTACTTCCTTCACTTCTAGAACAGGGGTCGCGTCAGCAGATTATTCTCCATCTTTGACAGGATTTTTTGAGCTATAACCGAAAAATCTGAAGGTTGCCCGTCATTTTGACGGATTAGAAAAATAGACGGGCGATATTTGTCTTTCTCCTTCTGCCCATAAGCAATATAATTGCACTCCATGATAAATGTTACAAGCCGTATCTGAGCCGCTTTTGTGATGACATGCTAAAATATATAATTCATAGGTATCAACATCAATTTCTTTTAATTAACAGATTATTGTTTATTATGACGGAATTTTTACGACCCTGTCCTTCAAAATGACAGACAATTAAAATATCTAGTGCAACCTCTGGTCTAGAAATACTGATAAGAGGTCAGTTAACTGTTTTGGTGAGGACCATGTGTAGGTGAGGGTTAAAGTAGGAAGACTTTCTATTTCCCAAACTTTTAGGATTCACCAAACTGAAACTAACGCTCCTCTGCAGCCATCACACAGCCTGAATGAAAACAAGGTAAGGGGTCATATTTAGATACAAGGCTAACAAAAAGGAGACATTGGATGCACCATGAATGAAAGTCATTTTCCCTCTTTTGTTGGACAAATTAGAAATATATATATAAAAAAAGATGGAGCCCTGTTTTATTAATATCACTTCCAATAGAGAGCTGGTTGAAAACCAGAACTATGCAACTTATCAGGAAGATTCACTTTGAGCACGAATGCTGCCATTTCTTTGTGATGCTGTTGGTGTTATTGTGATAGTGTTTTTTTTAATTAATTTCCCCCCTCTGTTATTCTCTGTATTGATATGAAAATAGGTGATACATGTTAGAATAGAGCCTGCTTATCCCATTATCAGTCATCTTAGCAAGGTGTACTGTTCATGTCCTTCAGTTTTTTAGAGTTACATTTAAAGAGTGTTTGCTTTGACCAAACATCAGTCGAAATCCTAAATTAGATTGTTTTGCTGATCTTGATTCAATTAATATTTATTCATGGCTTAAGAGAAAAATCTTGAAATTTTAATCAATTTTTAATTTATTGATAACATCCAGAATCAAGGTTGTTACTGCTGGATTATCAAATGACTATGCTAGGATTGATAGTCTCTAAAAATTGAACAGAAAGTTCACAGGTTTTCAGACGTCACATTTAAAAGTTTAAGGATTTAACAAAAAAAAAAGATTAAAAAAAGTATATATATCAACTGATATCACAGCTCTCAATTTTGCAACTTTTGTGTGCCAAACATGAGCCTGAGAAAGAAAGTTTGGTAAATGTCTTCCAAAATGAAGAAGGTGTGCACAGTCATTGAGAATTTCAGAAAATTGGGTCCTGACTGTCTGAGGAGGTGATGGTGGGTCACCACCAGACCAGCTGACCTAAAGCTCTTTGTAAATCGAAGGTAAGACTCCAGTACAAAACGTATCCTCAGTTCCTTAAGAAATTAGCAGAGCAACACCCAGATGCAGAATTTATTTTGAGGAGGGCCCAAATAACTGCCAGGCTTTTCCATTGATTACTTAATAACTGAGTATAACTTTAGCCTGTGACCTAAGTGAGGTTCACTTTATGGTTTTCTAACAGTTCGAGGAAAACAATCCACTGTTGTGTCCAAATTAAGCATCAATTCACAATAATTAGGCAACAAAAATTATGGCCCAGTTAGCCCTCCATACACTCGTTCTCCAGTGGAATACAGTGGTTTGAAAAGCTAAATTTGTTGTTCTTATGTTTGTTTTTTGTGCTTTATGAGATTCTTGTTTGGTATTAGTCATTTTGTATATCTGTTTAAGAAATTTCCTTTGTATTTGAATATGTTTTCGGATATCAGATGCTAAGTATTATCTCCCCCTGTCTTTTTTTTGTTGACACATCCTCAGAGAAACATTATTATCAAGTGTTGACTAAACATAGAATGGGACAGATGTGGTATTACCATTTGCATTAGCATTCTAATATAATTTTGATCATTTGTTAAAAAGGTCTGTCAAACCACCAAGCCTTTACAAAAATGTGAATTTCATTCATGAAGTTGAAACTCAACTTCAGTGAAATAAATTCACAAGTGCACACAAAGGTTTTTTGTGTATCAGTATAAGCTTTCATATTTTATATGTGCTTTTTTCTGAATACATTTTTCTTTAAGTGTTTATTTTTTCATATATAATCATATTTGCTGAAATGTGCTATTAACAGAAGAGATGGGGAGGACGGTGGGACTTTTATTGTATTTCCAGCTGAATGTCAGCTGTTTCTCTGCCTCTTTTTTGATCTTTAATCTGTTACTGTTTGATTTAACATGGTATATCTATGACTTGAAATGTGATATTTTCAGGACTTTGACTTAAAGATTGTTGGCATTTAGTTTTAATAACAATAGTAATACTGTTATTTTTGACATAAGCACATAACAAGAGCTAATAGTATGTAATTGTAATTTTCTTCATTTGTAATTTTGTTGCTGAAATATCAGTAAGTCTGTGGTTAAATATTTTAAGAATGTATAATTTTGCATTTGGAATGAAACAGAACAAGTTTTACTCCATAAATATCAATAAGCCTCTAGAGTTCATTGTATGAGGGGAAATATAAACTAAAAACACATAAATATATCATGCACAATATGCTGTAGAATAACAAATATGTTTTATTCATCCAATACTTGAAGAAAAATATATCTACTCTGTATTTATTTCAACATTTAGTCATTAAAATGAATGAAGTGATCAATTTGAAAAAGTGGATACTGTCCTGTGAAGAATGCTCGTGTTCTTTGTAACAATCTTTCATGTTCACACACACACACACACACACACACACACACACACACACACACACACACACACACACACACACACAGACACACACACACACACACACACACACACACACACACACACACACACACACACACACACACACACACACACACACACAGAGTTTCTGGTATGCAAACAGAGGAGATGTCAGCGGCCTGCAGGTCGATACTTTGTTCCCTCAGATTTGAGAGACTTGTGAATTTGCTCAACCTCAGGGGTCAGAGGTCAGGGGGCGTCCCCTGACACTGTGAGGTGACTCAGAAGAATCAGACAAAATGCAGTTGCCAGAGCAGAAAATAGTTGTGTCTCAAATTTTTATTTTCATATTTTGTCTCCCCAAAGTAACAGATTTTATTCGGCCAGTTTCAAAATCTGCTGCACTCAATGAGCCCAAATTTTTATCAAGTAAATGTATGTATAAAAAATGAAAAATTTCTCTACTTGTTAAGTCTGCAAAAACCTCAAGAAACTAACTGCATGAAGCGATTTATTTTGTTTACTTGGAATTTGGATTTTTTATTCATTGGAGGCTCATACAATTATTTTTAAAAAATAGTGGCACATTTTTCTATCAACAAAAGTTGTGCCAGTGTGTGTGCATTTGTGCATGTTTGTGTGTGTGTGTGCCTTTCAATTTGTCTTCTGATGAATAGTCATTATTTCAACCTCAGTAGATGTAAATTGACCCACTAAGATCAGAATGACATATGCAAAAGCAATGCGACTAATTCAATTCAAAATTTTATTTTATTATATATTTATTTATATTTATTTTTTGTTTATTTTTTTATAAATATTTTATTCATCATATTAAATTGCAAGAGTCTTCAATCTTAAACCTTTTTTTAGTGGTTGTACATTCACTGAGCAGGAGCAGAATCAACGGTCACAGGGATGTAGGTCAGCGTGTATGTAAATGAGTGAGGTCAGATGGCGTGCGCCGGGGGGCACTGACCTCTGACCTCTGCCTTTTAGCCCCGTTGCGTCATGACAGCAGCTGCTAACAAAAGAAAACCTGCAGGAGTCAACAGCTGGATTTAAACAGGCCTCTGTAATCTCAAGGATTGGGATTCATTTTCATCTGAATGAAGCAATTTGTTACCTTTCATACACAGTTAACCACGAGAAATAATAATCTATGACCAAATTTTAAAAAAAAATGGTTGGATTTGATTTAATATACCACTTTTCTGTCTTTCTGGTATGAGAGATAAGTTTCCATGAAAATCTCCTTAGAAAAATAAGAGTGAAGGTTTTTTTTGTAAAAACACTTTATTTACCTTCTGAAGACTTCATGCTGAGTACACTGAAACAATTGTTCTATACAAGACAAAAAGAATAAGCTTTACTCAAAAAAGAGAACTAATAAAAATATGTGTTTCATATATTTTTAAAAGGGTTTAAATTTGCATTGTTGTGAGGCCAACGTTAGCATGTAAAGAGAAAAACTTTCAGTACAGAAGGAAACAAGGTCAAAACAGCAGCAAAGACGAAAGTGCAGAGCTCAAAAATATAAGCGCTGACAAGATGAGAAGAAAAAAGTAATTGAGGATTAATTTAAAAAAAAAGAAGAGTTATGTAGACAGGCTGTTTTTTTAATTTAAGCAGTGTTGAAAACACACTCTTAGAAGAGGAGGAAGAAGAAGTTAAAAACATGAAGATGAGCTGTTATTTTCTCCCTGAGTTTATGTTTTAATGAAAAACGGAAATTTTATATGAGGCATTTCGTCCGTTTTATTATGTGTGCACATATACTGTTAATATACTGCATTGACAATTGTATTGAAACTTGTATGGGTTAACTTGTGTTTAACGTCCAAAAATATATTTTCTTTTTAGAAATAAAGGCACTTTGTTTAACAACAGATTTGAAGACAGGTTGATAGATTTAGGGTTTAAATTGACAAAGAAGATTTTTTGGGGGGTCCATTTATGTTTGACTCTATTTATCCATTAATTTATTTTGTGAGAACTGCCTGTACAAACTTTGATGCCTGCAAATTTTATTGATTTATAACTCAGAGCAAGGACTAACCAAATAAAACAGCATCAAACATTTTCATTGCTTCAATCATCATCTCTATAGAGCCCTCCAAAAAAAAAAAAAAAAAGGAAAGTCATTAATCTGGACCCACACACCAAGAAACTGTTTCAGGTAATTAGACAAAGTTAGAAATGATCTCTTTTATCACAAACGGGTAAAACATCAAAATGATACGTCTCTGACTTTTGGGCTAAAAAGCACTCCATGAGTCTGATTTGACTCATAAAACAGCTCCACTAATCTGCTGTCGACTCCGATTCAACCCCGTGGAGCTCTGAAATATTAAAACAGCTCCTCCTCCTCCTATTCTTCTTCCTCCTCATTTTCTTCGTCCTCTCTTTGATCAAAGGACTAAAATCCTCCGTGCAGCTGAATGTGGGCTCTGTCTTCAGGCTGAGAGGAAATCAATAAATCAAATGTTATGATTAAAAGAGCAACACGCCGGAGGACATTAAATAATCATGTAGAAAGAAGGAGGAGGAGGAAGGCCCTGCTTTTTAAGTCCTGCAGTTAATTAATGAGGAGTCTGTTCAGTGGTTTCAGGTTCAGGATGAATGATTCAACATTATCTAGTATAATTTTTTAATTAAATATCTTAAAATGAATTCAACATAAAGCAATATCTTAAAACCTGTTTGAGCAGACTAAATTTATGTCAAGGCTGAGAAATTAACATTAGCAATGTAAAGTTTATGAGCATTCAAATCCTCCAACTGGGCCAAAACTGTACCAAAGGCCTACTGCTGATGAACTATCCATTACTACTGATTTATTTTTGTACAGATTTACTTCAGTGTGCTCAGTCTGTGTCTCTTGAACAGATCTTTTTAACATGCTTACACACTTCTGCTTTTCCATGAGATCAATCTTTACTAATCAACTGATTCTTTTCTTTTTAGGAGTTTTTGCTAGTTATGAAACAGAATGAACTTAATGTTGATTTTTCTCAATAACATACCAGAGCATGTGAAATGATCCATATTAAGACTGGAATTTCTTTTTTTTAATTTTTATTATTATTATTTTTTATTATCTAAAACATCTGATGGCCCTTATTTAAAAAAAATTCAACAACGAAAAAATCATTTATTTATTAATAAAATAAAGCAGGATGATATTATTTTAGAAAAATTAAAACAGATGCACAAGACACGAACCAGTGAAAAAATAAGATGCTTTATACACAGGGGGCGCCAGAATTAACACAAACTGAAAGTTTCTTACAGGAGCTTTAAAAGTCTTCCTTTCCTTGATTACATATTTTCATTTGAACACATTATTTTCAATCTCTGTGAAGCACTATGAGTTTGGTTTGACTTGCTAAAAGAATAAATACACGACATGTCTGCAAATGTTCTTTGATTTAATAAAGTTTGATAAACTGAATTTGGCTGCTGAGACTTAAAGCGAGAACATAACGCGCAGTGTATTTATGTACTGTATTACACTGGGCATGCGAGAGCGCGCGCGCACACACACACGCACACGCGCACACACACACACACACACACACACACACACACACACACACACACACACACACACACACACACACACACCCACACACACACACACAGCGACAGTGTTAACTAACATGCTAATATGAGAATGTGAAGCTGCTCTCTGAGAGGAAGCCGAGCTCAGATTCATCACTAATATTGATCTGAATTAACATCAGCTCCTGCTGCCTGTGGCCATGATCACCCTGGTCTCCTAAAAACAAATATATACCAGTGTGTGTGTGTGTGTGTGTGTGTGTGTAAGAGAGAGGGAGATGACCTGTGTATGTGCATTTGTGTTCACTGCTGTGTGACTGAACTTGGTTTAATGAGGAAACATGTGGAGCCCTCTGATGATACAAACTCAGAAAAACATCCTGATTTAAAATATGATTACAGTTTTTTCCTCCTACACCATTCTATGTATATCCTATGAAACTAAAAGTCAAATTATTTTTGCTATTTAGTAATATTTTTTAAATATAATTATGTTCCTTAGTTAATTCTGAATCATAAAAATTCTCCTTTGACAGTGAAAATGACAGAAACTACATCTGAAGGTAAAGTCTGACCATTAGTTTAGGAGTTTTATTTTAGAGCTGTTAATGATGCTGATGGCTTCAGATGCTAAGATCATCTGCAATTTTCTCTTAGAGAAATTCATTTTTTTTGTACCAGCTTCATCTTACAAATGGCTTTTTTTGGTCTTTTTGTGGCAGTTCAAGGCAAATTTGGTCTAAAAAGACAGAAAACAATTGTGCTTCTTTGTGAAGATTTAAAAAAAAAAAAAAAAAAAAACAGAACTGAACTGTTAAAGGATTAGTGTTAGGCTATGTATTATTTGCTGTGTTGCTCCTATGACTCTAAAAAGAGCTCCAAAACTACTTTGTGAAAATGTGGTTAAACAAATAACAGCAGTAGCTTCATGTGTAAAGATATTTGGAGAGCCACTCTGGTCCCGTGACACAGTTGAGGATCAATGGGACAGTTTCAGTCTGTATGTTTGTACAGAAAGCAGCCTGACCGTCTGGATATTGCTGGACAGTTTCAGCACATTTTGAAACTGAATAAAATTGCAAGAGAAAAGGAATACTGTTATATTATTTCTTGTGTGAGGAGATATAAATTGCAAGTTTCTCATTGTTTGAATTGTGCATCTTATTACACTGTGTTTTTAATGCATTAACACACTATAACTCTTTTTCCCTTTTCTAATAAAGGGTATGGGTAAGGGTTAACCCCAGCTCTGACCCTTATTTAAAACATAACTCATGACTTGTATAAATTAAATATGTAAATTATGTTTTTCTTGTTTTTTTTTTTTTTTTTAATTACATTCGGTTTGATTTTTTTCTTGCTGATATACAAAATATTACCAATGTGCCCTAAATGTTTTACTTTGTAACTGAACCTATTTCATCTTATCATAGATAAGAAGAAGCACAGGAATCAAATATGTAAAAATAAATAAATAAAAAAAATATATATATGGCTGTGTTTAAAATCTCGTTTTTATGTCAGTTTACTTATATGAAATATACTGTGTATACTCTGCACTTACTGGTACTGTGCACAAAATCTTACTAGGTAGCACTGCCCCAAATCAAACACTGGAGCTTTGCATTTACTGGAAACAACAATTGCATTTCACAGGTGTTCAGCTTTTCATTGATTACATCCATCAACCATTGATAGATCCATCGTCACCCCTTCCTCTACATAGCTAAAATGTTGACCATTGAGTGTGAAAAGTATGAGTGTGTATATAAATATTCACACACACACAATGAAATGTTTCAGCCCCTTAAGCTTTTTTGTCTTTTTATACTTTTTCTATATTTTGTGGTTGTGCGTGTGTTCTAATGGTTACTGTTTGTTGTCAAAATGATTATCAGGGTATAAGACGTGTTAGTTTTGGCGCCCCCTGTGGACAAAAGCCTCTCTTAGTCCTGGTGTGGCACATGAGAATTAACTATCAAGAGTACAGTGTTTACAATAGATGCCTGTTATCAGTTTGTTTTGTAAATTATATCTGTCCCAATCAAAGAAACTCTGAAAAGGAATAACAGCTCTGTCACAACTATTCTGGTCTTTTATTCCTTTTTAAAAATATCAGTCAAAAGACAGCAGCTAAAAATCAGCTAGCAGGTTAAAAAATACCACATTTATATGAATTTACACAAGCGTTGTGATTTCTGAAAAACATCAACATTACTTGTATATAAATTAAACTTCTTTAACTTTCAAAATGATGCGGCATTTTTCAAACAATACATCCCATTCTTTCACAGTATGATAATAAACTACTAACACAAAGTTCTGTGTGGTTGCACCTGACCACAGTTCATTACAAATGTTCAAGTCTACAATAAATGATCTGAATTCATAAAGCAGTGAGATGAAAGGCTGTTAACCGGGTGTTTATTTAAAGTTGGAAACGCAGTGAGAACGGCGTGCGGTCACATTTGAATACAGCGGGTCAGCTCTGCACGCGGCCATTGTGTTCCCATTAGAAGCCGATTTCATGGCCAACAGAACCCCAACAAAAGAGGCAGCAGGTCTAAAAGTTTGAAAAGAGCAGAGGAGGATAAAGGAGGAAGAGAAAGAGCAGGGGAGGAGGAGAAGGAGGAGGGGGAGAGATGTGAAGAAAAGGGGGAGAAAATGGAGGAAGACAAGAAGAAAGAAAGAGGACAAAAGACGTGTGCCGCACTTTGTTCCGCCTTTTTCCCTCAAAATTACAAAGAAAGGCTGCAAAATGCTACTGTATAATTACTGTATTATTACGTGTGTGTGTGTGTGTGTGTGTGTGTGTGTGTGTGTGTGTGTGTGTGTGTGTGTGTGTGTGTGTGTGTGTGTGTGTGTGTGTGTGTGTGTGTGTGTGTATGTGTGTGTGTGTTATCAGTCAGGCCCAGTATTCTGGTCTCTGTATAATCTCCATTGCTCATATCCCTTTAAATTTAAAATTAATTTAAATTATTGTGAGAAATCTTTATTCCTCCATATATCCGTTTAATCTGTAAGTAAATTATTGTATCATATTATCTTCATGAACTCAACAGTTCTCTCTTCAATTGTGAGATGTCTTCAAGTTAGATATTTAATTCCTGAAATATTTTTTTTTCTTTTGTCTCATCTAAATTTCTTCTGAAAATAATTAATGTAATGTTTGTATGTATCTTTAATTAATGTAATTGTTATAGAATATTCATGTTATATCAATACTAAATCTGAAGATATCGAAATCTTTTTTCAGTTATATCTCAGCACTCTCAGACTTTAATATGTTATATGACTTTTCTCTCTATATGTATCTCAGTGTGTAATCACTTTACTTAAACAATTCTTAATTTTAATGTTGGTACATTTTAAAATTCTCCTTATACAGCATGAATCTATTCTGCATTTTCATTATACCTGCATGTCTCTTTTACTACTATTATGTTGACTATGAATAACCTCAAAAATACAGAAATTGTCTCAGATTTATCTCAGAGCATTTACAAAATTTTAAGTCTTCTCTAAAACACTGCATTGTTTACATCTAAAAATAATTACCATATACACCCGTTTCAAATATTTTATCTATATGATTTTTTTGCTAACTGTTTAAACCTGTTTTTTTTTCCATCCAGAACATATATCTCTAACAATCCTGACTGTGTTTTCACCTTGTTTAAAAGCAGTTTTTTTTTATTCGTCCATGCTTTGTGTTAATACCTATAAAAAAAATCATTCTCTCTTTAGGACTCATCTTGTTATATCACAGTGATTGTCTACATGAGTCTGAATAACCCAGGCTTTAAACAACAATGTCTCTACCCCCATCAGACTAATACCGCTCTACATTCAACTACAATTCTAAACAAATCTAGGTTTGTCATTCTGTGAAGGCTGTGAATACTTTAAAATGTCTGTGTCCATGCCTGACACTAAATATGGCTGCCGTGAAAGACCAAATCACAGTGAACAGGACTCACCAACAACCAACCCATGCAGGAGGAGGAGGAGGAGGTGGAAGAGCCGGACAGATGGACCCCCGTCCTAAAACTGCTGGGTCATTTAGAGAGAGGATGACACTGGTTATAAAGAGAGGGAGAGAGAGAGAGAGGGAGAGAGAGAGAGAGAGAGTGAGTCAGTGGGACAGATGCGAGGCAAAGCGGAGCGGTGTTTGTCACTAACGCTATAGATTAGCATGTGGTCTCCAGCACAAAGCTGCAGATCAATACTGCTGCTCTGTACACAGCAGATGGCCCAGGACAGAGAGAGAGACACAGAGAGAGGTAACATCCCTCTGCAGCTCTGCAGCTTTGTTCACACTTTACAGGCACAGCTGTCTTCCTGCAGCTCCTCCATGAGCTGCAACTCTACTCTTATGACTAGACAGTAATCGTGCATTGAAATTATGTGGGGGATACATAGTTCTTGATTTTTACCTTCGCTGAGGAGGTTATATTTTTGGGAGAGTTTGCTTGTCTGTGAACAACATAACTCAAAAAGTAACAAACGGATCTTGATGAATTTTTCAGGAAATGTTCAAATTTTAGGAAGATTAGGAAGAAGTGATTAAATATTGAAGGTGATCTGGTTCATCGTCTGGATCCAGGATTTTTTTAAAGGGTTCTTTATCATTAAAAGATAGGGCCGTTTTCACCACATATTTATGTAATTAACTCCACAATAAATGGTCAGATTGCTTTGCAAAACAATACAAGACAAGGTCACCATAATTTCTTACAGATGTAAAAGTATAATCCACATCCTGGCATTATTGTGAAAATGAAATATGTGCTGGGTCATCATATTTAACACTGTCAGGTAACAAATTAACTTACAAACCTGCAACTTACACCAAAGCAGACAGTCTGCTGAAAGGGAGTATAACATTAGAAATAGGACTAAAGTGTTGCGTGACAATCACAATATGCTTGGTGGAGGTCTGTGCTCTCTGAGTGCTTTTCTAGTTTAAACTGGGGCCTTTTTGAAGTGAACTCTTGATCTGGAATAAAAATAGGTCTAAAGTAAGATTTTAAGGTGCTTCAAAAGAACTCTAAAATCTGAGGTCTAAATAAAATTATATTGGTCACAGAGGTAGAACTAGGCCAAAAGTCATCACCAATAACTGATAGCTGTTCATATACTTTATTAAATAGTGTAAAACACAAGCAAATAATGCACAACACAAAAGCTGCTTGATGCTTGTTAACAATCATGAGGATTGTTTTTTCCAGCCAGTAAAAATAACTTAGAGACTAAAATTTCAAAGATAACTAAATAAACCTGACAGTGACACTCTCTCTCTCTCTCACACACACACACACACACACACACACACACACACACACACACACACACACACACACACACACACACACACACACACACACACGCAGATTTCTTCTTCTATTTCTATTATCTTAAATAAAAGTACCTGAGTGCCTCGATCAATAATTACTTAAATGTCACTCTATATAAGATAATTATTAGAAATAGATTGACACAGTTTTTAATGGCAATAATGATTTACAGGATCCTTGAATAAGTTACCTGAATGTAAACTCTGTAAAGAAACATATTCAAATATTAACAGACTTTTCACATAGTTCCAGGATTTATGACTGATTACTGGATTCAAACTACTCTATAAACGGCTTAAACTACTCTATGTACTCTCTTTATACTGCTATAATTTATCTGTTTTTTGCTCTATTTTTATTTGAGTTGAGCTCTTTTTTAAATGACCTCTGTGGCACCTTCCAACTGGTTTTGAAAGGATTATTGTAAAAACAAATGTAGGAACCAATATTATATAAAATACTCTTTATGGTTGTCTACATTGTAACATGAGGCTTTGACAAATGAGAATTTCTCATCGCCAACAAATTAACATATTTTCATGTAATATTAAAGGTCAGACAGCAATAAGCAATAAATAATATTCCAGAAGCATTTTCTCTTATTCCCATCTTTTTCCATTTTGTGTGTGTGTGTGTGTGTGTGTGTGTGTGTGTGTGTGTGTGTGTGTGTGTGTGTGTGTATTGATTTGTTTACACTCTGTCAGTCACAGAGTCTGCAGTCATTGTACAGTTGACCTGTTTTAACACTAAAGACAGTTACACTGACTTCAGAGTAAAAGTGTTGAGAGACTTTGAGGCCCTCATACCAGGTGTGTTGCAAAGAATCATGGGAGATGTTGTTTTATGAAGCTGCTTTTTAACTACTTAAGTTTTATCCCTTTTGGAGATTTATTTTTCAAAAATAACAACAGGAAAAAGTCCTTCAATTTACATCATTTAAGTTCAGTGAGGGGGCGGAGCTTCTGTCACTGGCTAGAAATGATGTCAGCATTTTGTTCTCTACGCCATATTGACATCAGACTCTGTCACTTCCTCCTCCACCTCATCTTCCTCCCCTTGCAGCTGCTCCTTTACAGCCCCCCTCTGACTCCATCCTCCCACTCATTACTTCATTCCTTCTTTTCCCCACCTCCTTTTCCCCCACCTGCAGTAACTCCTCAGTCATCTTTCCCTCTGGAATATCCTCTCCTCTTCTTTTACTCTCTGTCTCACCTTACAAATGCTTTTCTCCCTGTCCTAAATGTTTCATCAAATAGCTCAAAGTTTTAAAAGGAAATACAGGAAAAGACAGAGAGATGGATGGAAAGACAGACAGACAGCAGACAGGTCTTCCCCCTGCAGACCCCCTGCCTGTCCCTCCGATGGCTGATCAAAAGGAGAAAATGGGTCAGGCTTCTGTTCTTCTGTCCTTAATTACACAACAGTCTTTAAACAAAGCAACATCTGCCCAACTACCCATCCTCCTCCTCCTCTTTCTGTGCATCTCCTCCACCTTTTCTCCTTTTTACAGCCCCTTATCCTCACCCTCATCACACATGCCAAGGAAAATTTGAAGCTTCTTTAAAGAGGCTGTGAGGAATTTGAAAGTGATCTTGAAAAAGTCCCCCTAGATATATGTCCTATCGTAATCCACACTTTTAAATTAGATTATCAGCACCAATGTAAGTTATTTTGAAATGCTACTTTGTAGTTTCTCTGTAGCATCCTGATTGGGTCAAGTTAGACTGGATTGATTTACAGCACGTCCAAGTCTCTAAGACAACACCACGCTGGCTGGCAAAGTTTAGAGGAGAGAAGAGAGATCTAGTTTTTCTCTGGCTGAAACAATTTCTGTGATTAATTTTGTAGTAATGGAGGACACTGGGGCCTAAATTTTAGACAGAAAAAGGACAGAGGAGCAGAAGAAAGATAAACAGAAGAGTGACACAGCCTGAGCTTAAGGCTAACACAGGCTAAACTGTTTATGATAATGTTCATTCCAACCTAAATGCAGCAGTTATTCTGCAGTAGTCTGTTAAAACTTGAGAGTCTATTAATAAAATCAAGAGTGAGGTTAGCTCTGCTTGACATAAGCAAGATTCACTAACATTACACATTACTGACACGTCTCACAGCACCACGATGTCAGCGCTACTAATGGACAGCCATGGGCACTGAAAAGGGGGAGATTCTAGGGGCCCATCGTTGACAGGGGCCCAGAAAAGCCCCTATATAATAATAGGGGCCCAGCAATACTTGTTTTCATGGGGCCCCAAACCCCTGGTGATGGCTACTAAACTACAGCACGAGCTAACAGTTCACTCGATGACACGTTAGCCCACCAATATGTTGTAGCCCCAGGCTGCTATTAGCGCTTCAGATAGCTGACTGACATACGGTACAAACTTATGTTTGCTTGTTGTCAATCTTCAAACAACAGTGCTATGTAACTGTACTGATAAATACCTTACCTTGTCGCATTGTATCCAGTAAAAAGTTGTCTTGAACAAAGAAAATTATTTCCAAAACAAAGACACACCTGGTTAAAAGTCACATTTTTAAGAGACTTTGGGCTGGAAGGTGGCGAGGTAGTCCAGATAAGATAATTAGATAATGCTGTCAGTGTTCTGGGGTAAAATGTAGCAATTGCACAGCAGATCACCTGCAACTGGAATGCAAGGTAGCAATTTAGTTCACCTGAACAGTGTTTAAATGTCGACAGATACAGAGTTATTTCCTTATCTGCAAATGTATGACAGAAAATTTAAACTCAGATTTTGAACCTGTGTTGGGAACATGCAAACAGTCAGCTTGAAAAGTTGGATCCTGCTCAGTAAATTAGTGAACAGGTTCAGCTATGTTAAACAAGTTTTCTTTTTTGAATCAGCTTTTCACATTCGTACTTCTTGTGCAGAGCTCAAAATCACAATCAAGTATCCTCCCCATGGGTTAAATATATTCATGTTTATAAATATTGAGGAAAATGTCTGAAACTGTCATTATTGACTAAAATTTTGTCAGTCAGAGAGTTGTAGGCCCATACAAGTAAAGAGCATTAACTCCTTATTGTAACTATGTACAGGATTAGCAATATCCACAAATCAACGACTAAAGCTGAAGGTCAGGAACAGGATTCCCAGAACCAATTGGTTGCACCCGACTGGATGGGTTTCTGGCTTGTTGGAGATTTAAACGTGTGACTGTCTCATACAGTAATAGCAGAGCCACAAGCTAATTTCTGACTTCCGGACTTTTTTCCTGATTGTGTCTGGGCAAAATGGGAGATAGAGTCTGAAAGAAGTGTGGAAGCTTGTTGATGATTATGCTGCACATATACGCACTGATCAGCCTAAATACATATGAATAAATATAATTTATCTAAACCTGTGCAATACATTACAACAGCTCTACATCTAATTGTACTTTGATAAAGCCTCTACATTTTTAGTTTTTGTGGATGTGTCACAGAGCTGATAGTAAAAGTAAACAGGAACAACAACAAAAAAAAGATTCAGAAAATCAACCAAAATCATGAAAACTGCAAACACTACATGCACTATCAGTACTCTTATTGATAAATGTGTTTTGAAATTAATAGGAAACAAAAAATATTTTTGAGGGAATTTATGAAGTTATGTGTGTGTAAAAAGAAACTCTTTAATGTAATGACTAACTATGCATTTTCTCTATTATTTACAAAGGAAGAAGTAACTAAAATGTTTGTTGATTTAATCTGAAACAAAGTGGGATTGTTTCCTCTGTTGTCTCAACTGTTTTTTATGAGAATAGATCAAAAGCAGAGGGAGAGAAAGAGAAAGAGAGACAGAGAGAGACAGAGAAAGAGTTATTTAGCAGTTGTTTGTCCTTGGAAGTGTAATGAATTGTAAAGTGAACAGGCTACAGGCCATAATGCTCTTTCAGTGCAACTCCCACGCTCATCACTCTACCCAGGGACTGTCGATAACCCCCCACCCCCCCAAACACACACACACACACACACACACACACACACACACACACACACACACACACACACACACACACACACACACACACACACACACACACACTTCACTTAACATTCACCTACAGCTGTCCATACCTGACACTATGAGCTGCACAGCCGCCGACATCTGCCCAACACTTCTTCCAAGTCCAAACTGATAATGCATGGCTTCTTTCATATATGTACTCCTGAAAATTTTCAGAAATTTCCAGGAGCTTTGCCAAAAATTTGGGCAAATGTTGACCTTCCACACATACAGTCCTCTAGGGTGTGAAGTCTCCTGGTGGAAGTTTTCTATCCTGCTTTACCAAAAAGTCCTGAATGTGTGAGTGTCATAAGCTTAAAAGTGAAAACAATCGGATTAATATGGTAAAAGATCAATGACACGATCAATGGTAAAAGATCAATGAAGCATATCACCTTTAGAACCGAACTTCCTTTAACTCATGGACTGCAGAAGAAGTCTATTTGTAGTTCTGGTGAACATTTTGGCTGCTGACATCTGCATTTAACCCAGAGAAATATCAAGACGTTTTTAAAGTTTTGTGCATGTGTGATTACAACATTAACCTATGCATGCTTCATCCTGCTTTTTCACTATAGCCTATGAGGAAGTGACCCTACCTCCACCTTATTATTACTCATGTAATATTTCCTGTTGAGGCCAGGGTCTGAATGTTTTGTTCACATCTCTTACATTAATATTGACAAGTCCACAAAGTAAATATAACAGCAACATTTCAAGTATTGTATGTTTTTTTCAGCTATTTAAGCCATATTTAGGTGAAGTGGTAAACTTTATCAAAATTCTGCTCAGGTTGTGTTTATGCTGTATTTTGTTGGAAAACCAAACCTCAAAGAGAAACTTTTTGAAATGGCAGCTCTGCGAGGAAAAAGGGACAGCTTTCATGTGAGGTTTGTTTTTGTTTCTGGTGAGTAGTTCTCGTGGTTTAATCATGTGTTAATCATGTGTCATTTCCTGTCACCTTTCTCTATCTGAACGATCAGAGGCAGCAGGTGATGAGATGAGAGCTGAGATGAGATCAAATTTTAATGATCCCTGTGGGCAAATTGAGTCTTTGCAGCAGAAGCTGCAGAGGAGACAAACCAGTATCCTCAGTTTGATACAGGACAAATCTCTGATTGAATCACCTTCAGTGTGTCTGTTTCACATATGGGACAGTGCACCACGGGAATTGTACTATCACTACTGGATGCTTTTAGCTCCCTGGCCATTTTTTTGTTATTTCACCAAATTTCTCTTTGTTTGTTAGACTTTGACTTGTCACAAAAACAGTAAATTTTCTTTTTTTTATTCCTCTTGTCTTTCTCTTTTTTTTGTATCCTTAAGTTTACAGTTTTTTTTTCATTTAAAGGGATTTAAATAAAAAAGAATAACTTCAACATATTAAGTTAATCAAAAGCAGCTGGTTACAACGACCCCAACACAGTATTCATATGATCATAGTTCTGATGCTTTAAGTAAACTCCACAGTCATTTCACTTATCACCAAAAACATTTATAAAAAGCTAAAACATTTTACAACATTCAATATTTTAAGAAAAGCAAAATCACGTAATAAAGGCATTCAATGTTGTTTTTATTGTTTTTTCATGTTTTATGTTGAATGATGATGAAAGGCTTTGTGTCATGATTTACTCAAGCTATCCAGTGAAACAATTTTACCTTATTTTTGTAATATGTGAATTTTTTCTACCATGTTAGACAATTTCAAGACTTTCTTCGGCTTTTTGTGACATATTTCTTGCATTTTTACAAATAAAAGGCTACAGAAGATTTCACAAAATATTTTATTGATAGTAAATTTTGTTGATGTTAATAACATTTCATTAAATAAAAAGGTTTTTGTGTTGCATTAAATACGCCTTTGCCTTGTAAAATTATTTTGTTTTTTTTAACCTCAGTGATATATGGTTTTATGTCCAAAGAACTCAGATTATGACAGTGTTTAAAGAATAAAACCATGAAGTTTGGCTAACGATGGGGACCCTAATAATTCTAGTGAACGTTTGAAAAATCAGTGTTGTGATCTTTATTGAAGTGTTAGGTTAAGATAATTCTGACTTTAAAGAAGAGAGCTTTACAGTTGCTATTGTTTTAAACCAAGGCTACAATATCTTTAGATAGATGAGGTGAGACATGCAGTATATAGAGGACCCAATTATGTTAAAGAAAATTTATGAACAACAACAAAAACAACAACAACAACAACAAGAATAATGGGCCTAATAATAATAATAATAATAATAATAATAATAATAATAATAATAATAATAACAATAATAATAGTAAAAAAAAAATCTCTTAGCCAGTGAAAATTTTTTATAGGAAAAATGAGCAAAGCATGTTTAGACACCAGGAACCAACATGACTAATTATTGAATTCACTAAATTGAATGCAACTTAAATTGGTATGTCACAGAAATGCAATAATGAACTGACGTTTCCACCCACAGCATTTTTTTGTCGCTGCATTACACATCCTTGCTCATTGGTCAATTAGCTCTTAAGCCACACCCTCCAGATTCTGTCACCCTTTTTAACTGGTCTGCTGCATTGGCAGTCACGTGGACAACGCCCCTTCAGCTGCCCCCCTCTCTCCCCCCTCATCCCCCAAAGCAAGTTGGGTTGAGCGGTCTGCTAGGGGACCATGGACAGCTCCCGTCTGAGAAGCAGAGTAACGCAGGAGGAGGAGAGGGCTGGATATGGGGGAGCCACCGCACAGGCCCGCACGATCGAGATAAGGAGAAAAAAAAAACACTTTTTATGAGCTCACACCGGGGACAACACACAAAGAGCGCGAGCTGGAGAGGCCTCAGGAGGACGGGGAAACAACCGAGGAAGTGAAGGAAAAGCGGGGATACGGCTACTGACCCATCCCGGAGCATCAGGGGAGAAGCGGCGAGAGAAAGGAGGAGAAGGAGGACAGAAGGAGAGACAATTCCGCTCGACCTCATGGACTGAGAGAACAGATGAATGAAGACTGCCTACACTAACGCCTATCGATGCCTGGCCAAGGACCTGGACGCTTACGCCATGAACACGGACATGACAATGGACGGCATTGGCAGCTTGCATGGCGGGGTGGCTGTGGGCTCCGTGGTCCCAGATGCAGACCTAATGAGCGGCCATAGCCCTCATCACGGACGCGGGGGCTCCTCTGGGGGCCACGGGGCGGCGGCAGCAGCGGCGGCGGCAGCAGCGTCCACCCTGCGGATACATCAGGACCTGGCCGCCGCCGCTGCGTCCTCCCGCTCGGCTATGGTGACCGGCATGGCTACAATCCTGGACGGCAGCGGGGAGTACCGTCCGGAGCTGTCCCTACCGCTGCACCACGCCATGAGCGTCCCCTGCGACACGTCCTCTCCCGGGATGGGGATGAGCGGCACATACACCACTTTAACCCCGCTACAGCCGCTGCCCCCCATCTCCACCGTGTCAGATAAGTTTCACCACCACCACCATCACCACCAGCGGCTTTCCGGGAACGTGAGCGGGAGCTTCACCCTGATGCGGGACGAGAGGGGGCTGCCGGGCATGAACAACCTTTACAGCCCCTATCACAAGGACCACATGTCCGGGATGGGTCAGAGTCTGTCCCCGGTACTGGGGAATGGTCTGGGCTCAATACACAACACCCAGCAGAGTCTCCACAACTACGGCACCACAACGCACGGAGGCCACGACAAAATGCTGAACTTCGACGCGCACCACACCGCCTCCATGCTGGCCAGGGGGGACCACCACCAGCACCGAGGCCTCTCTGGCCCCACGGCCGGGATGATGCCACACCTGAACGGTATGCACCACCCCGGGCATCCGGCTGTTTCCTCGGCGGGCCACCACCCCCACTCCCACCCTCACCTTCAGTCTCCATCCCACGGGCCAGTGTTGGCTTCCACCCGGGAACGACCGCCCTCCTCCTCCGGGACGCAGGGGGTGAACAGCTCGGGACAGCTGGAGGAAATCAACACCAAAGAGGTAGCGCAGAGGATCACGGCAGAGCTGAAGAGGTACAGCATCCCCCAGGCCATCTTCGCCCAGAGGGTGCTGTGCCGCTCCCAGGGGACCCTGTCGGACCTCCTGAGGAACCCCAAACCCTGGAGTAAACTTAAGTCAGGCCGGGAGACCTTCAGGAGGATGTGGAAGTGGCTGCAGGAGCCCGAGTTTCAGAGGATGTCGGCTCTCAGACTGGCAGGTAAGAGCGGAAAAACAAACCGTGGTGCCGTGAAGCTGTTTGAGTTTCTCTCTGCGCTGGAACAAGAAAGGGAGTGAAAATCTGTACCTGAACACAAGGCAAATTAGTTTGGTTTTAGTCGTGTACTGGCTTCGTTTCAGTGTTTCCTCGTGTTTCCGCTACGCTGTATGTGAATGAAATTTATTTGGAATCACTGGTGTTATGATTACCATTATTGATCAATAACAAACAGGGATCGATACCAAATGACAAGGTCACGGGATTTCCCTCCAACAAACAGTCCTCATGCTGTCTGCACGGAGCTTTAACCTACATTTTATTTTTTATTTTTCTGCAGGAAGATTGAAGAATAGAAACATGTTTTATGAACAGGATTCCTAAAGGCTTTTATTCAAAAATACATTGATAAAATTTCAATTTAAATAAAGACAATTCATTTGAAATTATTTTATACATATGGAAATTCTTCCCTGAAATGTAGGGAATAATTAAGCCTTTTGGAATAATTAAGTTTTTTTTTTTTTAGATTAAATTAAGCCTGCCTATTTCAGTTTAAATCGCTTCAATCATGTTTTATTTTCTTCTCTTTGGTAGTGAAGTGTAAATGATGTTGCACTCTCCTGATGGAGGTGTGCGAAAGCAGACAGAGAGGGTCTGGGGAGGTTTTGTGTTTAAGGGTGAGGACCCTGAGGTGATCACACAGACTGTGACATAAACATGAAGGTCTGCAGCATCAGTGGGTCTGGTGCCCCCTCTAGTGAGGAACCTGCTCTCTGTCCCCACATTCAGTCTCCATTGTCTGCAGGGGGGGAAAACAGCAGCAGGGACCGGGTCAGGTGGATTTTAGGATCAGTCTGGAAGTCCTACATGTTGTTCTTTATTTGCAGAAATAATGAGAGCTGAGTGTTGCTGTGGGCTGATTTTTTTTCTCTGGCAAGTTTGTTAAAGATCCAGCATTTTTGTATCCTAGTTTTTTTACTGCAAACTTTAAATTCTGTAAGCAAAATAATCACTACATGGTTGGGTTTCACATCATCCTTTAAAAGACAAGGTTTTAACATTTACATCTGAGTACTTATTATGGATTAGTATACAGAAAATGTGTTGGCATATTGGGATTTTATCCAACTTAATATAACTATTTAATGCAAAACATTGCAAATCTTGTTTCCTTTTCAAAGGTTTTTGCTCTTTGCTCTTAACAGAAATATTACAGTGTGAAGCACAGTAAAAAACTCAGATCAGTTTTAGAACAAGAAATACAGTTCGAGCTGCATTCATCTGACTTTTAAAGTAACATACAGCACATGAGTAGAAGATGGTAATTATATTTGGTATGATAGCTAAACATTCTGATGAAACGAGGAGGAAAGTGTCTCATGTAGACAGAAATGTAAAGTTGTGTTTAGAAAATGACTGATGAGTTTTAGGAATGTTGTTGAATGACCAAAAGATAAAAATTGCTTTCCTCTAACGCCAAAGACCCCCTAAATAGAAGTTATTGTCCAGTTCTTAAAGCGCTCTTCCGGCACTTCCAATTTGTTTTAATAAGTTATACTTGATTAGGAAAAATGACCCATTCGAGAGTTGACAATTTGACATTTCAGAAAAAGTGAGCATAACTTTATGTTTTGTCCTGAAATCTTAAAAAGCTGTGAATTGGTTGTCAAGATTAATATACATTTATAAAGAACCAAGCTCTTCTCTATTTATTTTAATCTTTTTATGCATAAATCAGGTCTGAGAATACACAAAATGCCAAAAATATAAATGACTGTACACAAACAGTGCACAGCTGTGCCTATGTGGCTTTCAGATTAATGTTAATTATATCATGTTTTGCTGTATTCAAATGAAATACTAACTTAAACTGTTACTCCTAACTATCACCATCAAAACAATATCTGAAATACTTTAAAAATATTTTTCTGTTCCTCAGAATTGTTGGGTGTACTGTGTTCTTTACTTACTGGAGCAACAAAATAAGACTTTTGAGTTTTCAGATGATGTTTTAATGCTCAGTTATGTGAAACTTTTTGCAGAACAGTAAAACAAAAATTTACAAAAGATAGCTTTTATAATGCTTAAAAGTTCCTCTATGAAAATGCCCACATCCCTTCACTGGTCAGTGTGTTGCCCTGTAAATAAAGATCCTGTGAGGTTTATCCTGACACAGTAAAAAAGTAAAATTTGTTTTGGGTTAGTTTTATGTTTGGTAATATTAGACATATTTGACAAGTCTGTAATCAAAAATAATTGAGCGTTACATGCAGTGGGCACATATTTGCTGTCATTTTTTCTAATGATAATATTTAGTCAATTTTAAGAAAAGTCACCAAATAGAATTTTTTTTAATCAAATCTTCCATCCTTAAATTGAAACACTCAGCAAGATCACGTATAAAAATAACTACATGAGAGAAGTAAGCTATGAAAATTAAACAATAATCTTAAATTTAACTTTTCTAATTTTGGAGTATAGAAAAAAAGTCTCCATTGAAATGCAGCATTACAACAGGTGAAAACATTTTCAGAGTTTAGGTACATTGAAAAAAAAGAGTATTATGATGACTTAATGAAAGGGCAAGTTGGTAGATAATGAACTTACATGGAGGTAGAGCTAGCATTCAACAGTTTCTCTTTGTAATCAATAAGAGATGTATCTTTAAAACTGGGTCTAATTCAGTCAACATTAAAACTGCTAAGTTTTATCAAACTTAATATTGATTTGCTTATCTTCATTTCAGCATAACTGTATCAAAACATTGTGTAATTAGCAGCTATTATAGTTAATAAAAATGTATTATTATCGTGATTTATAGTATACAAAACTACATAATTTTTCAGGCAAAGAAATTCAGTAACATCAACATTCATTTTCTGTACATGGTGTTCATGTGTTTCTCATTGGGGGTTTACAGAGATGGTGTCATATTTCATAGTAATACTTGTGTCTGATTTAGACTCCTGCAGTTTCTGATATTGCTGTTATAGTGGCTGCATCTTAATGCTTTGGTAACATCTGTTCAGTACCCTTTATAAATCAGTTCCTGGATTATTGTTTCATAGTAGATAAAAGAAACATTTTAGTCTACATGGATGTTTGAAGTTTCTTGGTTTTCAGTGTTGGTATTCAATGCGAAACCACAGATGTGAATGAGATGACCTGAGTACTTGAGGAGAGGGTCTCTCCCTGTATGTTGTTATGTTGTTAAGTCTGTATGTAGGTACACACCAGTGGGCTGGCATTTGCCTGTATTTCTTATTATGAAGCAAAAACTTAACTGCTCCATGTTCCCTTTTATAAAAAAAAATGTCCAAAATTCATTTTATTATCAGGGTTTATCACTGAGTAGATTTTCCAAATTTAAATGTTGCAGTGTCTAAGATGCAAAAGGCTATGCCATAAGTTGTGCTTTGTCAGTTTCTAATCCTGAGAAATAAATTGTTTCTTTTTTTCCCTTTTTTTCTCTACTAATTTCCTAATTATTTAATCATGTAATATTTAAGAGGCAACATCAAGTGGCCATTTATTAGATCTACAAAGAGGTATGTAGGTTTATTCTGAGATAACTAATTGTAAGCTTTTGTTAATGGGAAGCTAGTTCTGAGTACAGTAGTAGTGTCAAGCTATTTCAACAGTTTTGTTGACTAAAGACTATTACTATAACCCTGACATTTTCTTTATTAGACTTGAACGTACCTTTTATTTGGGGCTATTTCAGCTATTTGACATGTTAGCATTGGTGTGAATGCTAAACAGAACGAGTGCCCCCCAGAAACCGTACACAGAAACACAAAAACTGAAAAGCTAATTACACAAGAAGCTCAGAGAAGAGCTGCTCCAAGCTGCACTGCCGTTATAATATTTAACTTTGCCTTTGTTATGAAAGAACAGATAAAGAGAGACAGGAAGTGAGGTGAGAGAAAGGGGAATTGACGGGCGCCAAAATGTGCTGGGATCTAGAGTGCTGCAAGAGAAGAGACAAGGATCGTAGCCTCTGTCCACAGGGTGCTTCCAGCGACGGAGCTGAACAAACACTGTACATATTTTCTATCCATGAAGAACTGTCATAGAGTGACCAAGAGTTTCTGTACTAGGCATCTAACGTTTTCATTCCTGCTGAAAAAAACGGGCATTTTGACATCAGCTCCTGGACTTTTCTTGACAGCCCCATGTGGGTGCTTTGTGACCTGCATTTGTTTTGCAGCTTAATTTTTAACAGTAGAAGTTGTTGCTCAGTAACAATTTTGTCCTTACATTTCGCTTCTGCAGGATTTCACTGGACTTATAATTTTGACTTGACTGGACTTCCTTCATTTTCATACTGCTGGTATCTTATAACGTTTATAGGAGAGGATGTGAGTGGCTCTTGATGAAACTGTGGGAGCTTTATAGCTAGTTTACATGCTGTATTCAGGCAGTAAGTTAGATTACAATTGGCTGGTTCATGTGGCAGGTTCCTGCTTTGTTTCTTGTTTAATAAAAATAAGCTGTGGATCAAGAACTAGCATGCTAGCTAGAAATTAGATTACTGTAAAGTTTGTTTCTTTTAGGCTAATCTTGGGTTAAAGTCAGTGGTTGTAGCTTTAATTAAGGAGTTTTGATGAATCCAGTCATGCAAGATTCTGTTTTACTGATCTATGAGTTTTGTAGCCACTGCAACATTATTTACTTAGCGTTTGTGTCAGAGAAAATCAGTGCTGGCTCTTGTAAAGATACTTGCACAAGTCATTTTATTCCTTTATTTATTACTAGCTGAGCTTTACTGTTCATTACATAGATCCCCCCTTCTCCTATGTCTGTAGATAGAAAGAAGGGAGCTTCAATTGCTAGATCAACAATGCTGCAAGCAGCCAGTGGAGCTGGGGTCAAAGGTCATAGCTGCAACACTGAGACAATAGATGGAGCAAATATCCCCCTGACCCTGAGATGAGCTGAGAGGATAGAAAGAAGCTGCATGAAGGGGGGAGGATGAAACGAAAGGGCTGGAGGATAGGGTTAGTGTTGGTCCTGTAGTTATATCAGCTGCATTTATTTTCTATTTTTAAAATTCACTTAAATAAAGAATTATGAAACAATAATTCTTCTATGAGTACTTTGGACTCTCCCCTTTTTTATTTACATTTTCTCTGCTCTCTGAATCTTATTTTTTTACTCTCCAAGAGCTTCTCTCTATGTAATTCAATAAAATTGCCCTGTTAACACTCAAATCTGTAGCAACATCTATTATTCAAGACAGACTTTTTCTGTAAACTAAGAAATTATTTTGCTTTAAAGAAATCTCGCCATTATTACGAGCATCATAGCACATGGTTCTTTCTTGGGAATTCCCTCAGACTGAACAGCACATTACTGTGAAAATACAGACCTGAAAAAGTTTCCATTGGTAGCCTGATTAAGTTGAAATGAGAGGTAGAGCATGGCGTCGTCTGAATGATACTGAAAACTTGAGACATATTAAAAGCCTTTGAGTTTCTGCATCTCGTAACAAGTTCATTCAACGCCGTGTCTTCACAGAAGCCAACATGATAGCTTTGTACTTTTGCATTGACTCAACGGGTGTAGAGTCTATCTTCTCAGACATCCCCTTTCTTGTCTTCTTCGAAATTACTGCAGCACAATCAACCACAGTTCAACATTTACCACCTTCAACTCCTACATGATATACTCAGATTGATCAACTGTTATTTTTCACAAGCACAAACAAGCAGGGCAGGAAACTAGTACCACCACAGAGTTGCTTTGGCATAGAGTCAATGCTGAAGTATAATGCAGGCTTCAGACCACAACATGTAAATATAATACAGTCTTAGTTGACAAATAGTGGATAAAACTTGTCAGCACTATTTCTGATTCATATTCTTTCAATGTTTTGGCTGGTTGCAGTTCTCGTGAGGGGCTGTGTCTTGCAACAATTTGGAAATGCGATAAGTGATTATGTGCCCATTATGGCTGTACCTTTTCCAATATTTCCTCCCACTGTATGCCGATGACAACACATTGTACTTCCCAGGCACATGTTCTTTGTTGCTACCCAAACAAACATTTAGTCTGCAGGTGATGATTAAAAGCATGTATTGGCCCCCTGCAATGAATCTTTGAATACTGAAGTGAAACTGAAGTGTTTTTAGAGTGATATGGGATCAGAAAACAAAATATTGCTTGACTAATCATTATAGTCTTACACCCCTCATGACTTAACATCCATGGCTCCCGTACTGCAAATTTATTCTTCATCCATTTACTCGTTTTTCAATCAAAAATTACTGTGTACACACAATTTAACCATTTGTACACAATATTGATGCAAAGGAATATTTAACAAGGCTTTAAACAGAAACAGAACATATTGCAAAAGTCAAGGTAATCTGTAAAGATCTTAGTGTCTGTCTGAAGCTCTTTCTCTATGAAGCCCTTTTTTTCTCCCTTTACCTCATTTCGAATCCTTTTCTTTCTCTCACCATCTCCTCCCAGGACCTGCCTCTCCCTCTCATACTCCCTCTCCCCCTCTCTGTCTCTCTCCTTCTCTTTTGGGGGAGGTATTATGTGATCGTCCAGGGAATTGAACACAAGAGCCGAGGCAGCAGCGGCACGATGAATTATTGATGGGAATCTCGGCGTGACCCGCCTCGGTCTGCTCACTTCACTTCTTCTTCACCTCGCAGCCGGGTTAACCAGGCAAAATGGAGGGAGGGAGAGAAAGAGGGAGAGGGGGAGAGATGGAGGGCGAGAGGTGGAGTCCATTGTTTGGTTGGAGGATGCTGCCTTGCCTTTGACTCAGAGTGAAATATGGATAAAAACGACTACAGTGCCTCAAATCACAGTCAAATGAGATGAGCTGAAAAGCTTAGTCTGGGAGTTTACATGGGTAATTTGGTATAATAGCCATTGTTCTTGTCAACATGCCCCTGTCCTCAGTTGTGCTTTTTGAAACACACATTCTTCTTGTCGACCCCTTTCTCAAACTGAGGCTCTCTTTAACAGTTTACAGAAACTATTCCTCAGTCTTTGATTTTAAATCTATATAACTGCAGTCTAAATACGCTGTGGCAGTTAATTTACCGAGCAAGCAGACTCGAGAGGTAACAAAGGTTTGGTTCCTTGCTCTCGTAAAGAGGAAACAAGAGCCCAAAAGACCCAAGTTTACTACTATAGTCCCATTTCACCTCACTGTTGGTTTGCTTTGTCTGTGCAGTCCAGAAGGTGTGTCCATCTTTTGCACACTGCCTTTGTTGAGTGGATGGTGGACAGATCTGGAAATGTAAGCTTTGAACATGGCCACCCAGTGTGTAGTTCAGCAGTTTGACAATAATCCGTGGTTTCTGACATAATTACTGACTTTAGAAAAGTGGTTATTCTTTATGTTGATGGTCTCATCTGCTCGTACAGGTCATAAAAAGCCGTCAACAATAATTTCAGTCAATTCTATAACCAGCTCAAAAATTCTCACAGGAATGAATGGGTAAGCTCAACAAATAACATACACAAAACAACTACTCTGCTAGCTTTTTTTGTCATAATAATAATAATAATGATAATAATAATAATAATAATAATAATAATAATAATAATACCACTACTACTACTAATAATAATAATAATAACAAGAAGAAGAATAAGAAATGGTTAAATTGTCTTTTCCATCAACTTTTTACCTGAGTCAGCAACTTTTTGGGGCTTCATTATGCAAGATACATTTTTTAAGGTGAAATTAGGAGCGTTGTTAAACACTACTGGTTGGTTAGAAGACACAAGTGGCCCCTCTCAAATCTTATCACTAAATACCCAATACATCACCTGATATTATGATACAGCATTTCTACAATAGTTGGATCGATTGCACAGTGATACATCACTATTTTTACATTATAATACTTGGTGCCAGTGATTTAATAAATGTAATGTACAACTCTGAATGACAGTATATTTCTATGCTCGTATTTTAAGCTGCCGCTAATTCTGGCCACACTAAAACATAAAAGGATGTACAATTATTTCTCCTTATGTCAAAGAGCTTGTTTCCCTTGTTGCTGTTTTTAAATGTTATTGATTTTCTGTCAGTGAAACTGAAAACTTGATTTGTCTGTGTTCCATTAAAAGTAAATCAGAAGAGGATTATACACTTTGAGCTGCTCAGATGTTAGTCACTGTGAAGAAAGAACACAGCTACTGGTGTATTTTAATAGATATTGGATGACAGCACAGCTTTACTGCCTCTAGAAATAACTGGCTTTAGATACACAAACAGCTATTGTAGGGGGGATCAATTTAATCAATGAGTTTGTTTGGCTCTTGTCATGGCTTTTATCGACTGCAAGAATTATATTTTCAATCACAAGGCATGTTCAACAGTGTCTTCAATATAACAGAGCAGATTGAAACCACTTAGAGTCAAACTGAGCTGAAAATCTGAACGACTGAACCTAAATATTTTCCATTTTACGCATCCTGCTGCTGCAGACACGGTGCATTATTTATGAGCCGGGCTCTGCTTTATGACACAGATTACCAGCAGTTACTGTGTGTGTGTGTGTGTCCAGTATGTTTGTTCTAATGGCTTCAGACTGTGGGAACACACTGTAGTTTGTGTCTGTTTTCAGGGTTTCTTTTTCTGACTCTCTGCATATTCACAGGCAGTTATTGATCTGAATTAATGGATTTTAGGCTGCAGAGAGGAGACGTCTGATGTTTGTTTGTGTGTCAGCGTGAGAAGATTTGATAGATCCTGGTGTCTCTTTCCTGTCATGTTGACAGCAGTTTTGCTGACTGAGAAGTGAGAGATGACAAAGTCTGTTCTGGGCGTTATAAAGTTGTAAAGCTTAGTGCCTTCAGGATGGATTGTTTTGGTGGAAATAATATTGTTTGATGATCGTTGAACACAGATACATTACCGCAACCTTAACAAAACAATCCACTGCTTGGCTGAGAGATGCAGCACTCACATGGAGTTGTGCTGGCAGTAGACGTAGTGCGGTATACATTTTGATAGAAGATAACCAGGATGGTAGAATCATGAGAGGTGGGAGTCCTTAAAGTTTTACATCCAGTGTTAGAATATTGTGACTAACAGCCTCTACAATGAAAAAAGAAAAAAAAAAACATAATAAAATCAATACTTGGCGGGTGATTTCGTGGTGCTCAGGAGGTCTGACAGATTTTTCACATTTATTTTTGTCTCTCTCATCTGTAGAGTGGTATCTTGTACTGTCAGCCTGAATTTATGTGAATAAACAGATTAAAGTACACAGCTATTAAAGAAAATTGTTTACCAGATAATACAAGAAAAAACAGAGAACTACTAACCAAACTGGGATATAATTTCTTGATAATAATCCAAGTGAAATTAGACTGAAGTTGTTCTTCGGTGATAATACTTTGGGTTGAAATTGTTAAGTCAGAAGACTGTTTTTACTTTACCACAACATATGGTTGAAAAATAGCAAAACAACAGCATCATGATGCAAGTTTGTGAGAAGTCAAACCATGATCCATTGTAAAAAAAAAAAAATCTGATTAGATTAAAGCTACAAGAATCAAATTGACTGCTTTAAAGACTTAGGGATTATGTAATAAGACAAGATCAGGGTATGCAATAAAACCTTCACTCTTTTTGTTCAAACACATATGATTGAGATTATTATTACCCAGAAATTCAGGATTATCCTGATCCAACAGAGCGCTGAATTCAGGCTGGATATGGTAACTAAAGATCCCACAGATCAGGTTTTAATTTGGCCAAAAAAAGCTACATTTACAAAATGTTCACATTTCACACTTTTTGAGCTCAGGTCATTCTTGTTCAGATGGAGGCTCTTGAAAAATTGATGCAGGAATCAAGCTAATGTAAAAAACAAACGAACAAACAAAAAAAGCTTTAAAAAAATGTAATAGAATATGCGACAAGCTTTCAAACAAGCCATGACACAAAATTGTCTCGGAACTTGAATTTGCAATTGTGTCCTATATTAAAACCAGTTGTAAATACTCACCAACAGTCATCACTATGCCTGAATAATATTTACAGGTAATTTTTTCCTCAGACTGTGTAATAATCCTTCAGCAGAGCTAGTTTCTTTATCAAATCTGTGAACTCCAAACATCAGCCCGGTGTGTTTCAACTCTACAACCTTCACTGTAGCCCCCAATAAGAAAATCAGAGGAATAGTGTAGTGATTTTTTGTTAAGACTGTCCACACTAATTACGGTGCCCCGCTGTTGTTGGAGCGGTAGAAGTGTTTGCCGGGGCACACTGAGCCACTTGGGTTCAGAGGAGAAAATGGTCCTGTCGCCGCTTTATTACAGCGGTCAAATCAAAGGTGACACCTGGACTGTGAGCTCATCGAGTGGAGAGCTGCAGGAATACACACCAACACGATCATTCAGAGCTGCACAACACAGTGCGGCCAGAGGAGCATATCTGGTTTTTCAAAGACTTTACCAAATGCAAAATGAAATCTGTGCATTAATGGTAATATTTCACCTCAGGACTATTAATATGGAGCTGAGTTTCTAAAATTACGTACTACACTTTCCATCAGTCCTGTTGTTTGGAGGCCTACCCCTCCTCCAGGAGGGTAAACATGCCAGAAGTGATTTCTCTCAGTCACTCTTTCTTCTCCCTTCCCCCGTCCAGTGGATTCCCTGAATGCTAAAGCTGTTTGTTTTCTAATGTGGAGAATAAAATAAAAAAATTTACACAGTATCTCAAAAACATACATTCAACTAATCTACGCTTTTCTGTGACTAGCTATGAAAGACACAAATACATCTCCTTCAATTTACTCATAAAATCTGCCGAAACTCTGTTTTTCTCTTGTAAATAATGAAAAAATCAATATGGCTCATTCTGTGAGAGTCATGAATGTGCACTCAAAACTAGCAAAGATTTGGATGAAAGATTTTTAAGATACACTAATGCTGAAACTGAAAGTTTGGCCTGATGTTGGCGCTATAGACAAGGTCATATCATCACCAAAATCAATGGGGTTCATACTCTGATGGTCATTAATGATGTCACTAAATTTGAGAAGATTTGTATGAAAACTGTTCAAGATATATTGACTCTACTTCAAAAGTTTGGCCTGATGTTGGCTCATTGATAGGTGTCATTATCAAGGGGTTATTTATGTATTCATCAATAAAACAAAGTGCCTGATACAACTTTGTGTAAATAACTTTCTGATAGCAAATGTTCCCAGGGTCAAATTGACCCTGGGGGTAAGACGTGTTAGTAATATTTGAGGAGAATAGGATATTCTTAGACTCAGTATATCACATTGCATTGAGATTTGTCTGTGTTTTAGGTTGTCTAACACGTTCCTGTGTTCTGTTTATGAATAAGTCTTTCTTCCTTGCATCAAATGGAGCATTGGTAGATCTTTTTAATCAAAGGCCTATTTATACCCAGTGTTAACTCAAAACTGTATGTCTGCAAGCAGCTTGTGGCCACCTCAAACCCTGTCTGTCTGTGTCTGGCATTATTTGTCAACCTACCGAGCTACTAAGATAGTGTTACCTAATTCTTCTATCTGTTGTTCAAGGCTACTTCATTGATACTGGTCATTGTTGACAATGTTCCTGTTATTTAAATGTACTGTTTGCAATTGGTGTTTGGTGTGAGGCTGTCACAACAGACAGACAATCTGTTATAAAAGTTTGACCAGTTTTGAAAGTCTATGGGCCTTGAATTCATCAGAAAGCGTCTTTGACCTGACTGTTTCAAACTTCATAGTGTGACGGTCTGCACTGGCAGACAAAATAAAAATGTGCATCCAGGGTAACAAACCATCACACATAGAAACAAGACACATCTTGATGAGATAGAAGCTTCGTCTAAGTTTCCTGTCTTTGTGTAATGAATCCAAACCACTTATTCTGTCTTTCTATGGTTTATTCACAATCACTAACAAAGAGCATAGATCAAAAAACCCTCTCTATTCTCTGGTGATGCCTGTCAGGGGGGTTTATTTTGTACACGACCCAGTGTGTTTAGATTTGTTCAATGATACAGTTTTTATTTGCTCTCCATGTTAAGTCTCCTGTTTGATCAATATTTGAAATCTGTAGTATTTTAGTGCAGAGCGGACACAGAGCAGAGGTGGGCTGAGAGGCTGAATTTAAGAGGAAAGGCTGATTATTTGTCGACAATACATCTCCAACATTACACGGTGGTAATTCAGTGATGTTTATATGAGGCAGATAAAGCACCTTTAAATAGACTAAGCCTGCTGAGCGCTCATCACCAAATCCCATTAATTCTTCTCTGTCACTGTTGGTTTGTTTCTCTGCTTTTATGTCTCCTTTCTTTTGAATTCTCTCACTCTTCCTATCTTCTCCCGTTTTCTGCCTCCCTGTGTCCCTCCCTCCCTCCCTCCTCTAAGGTTCATTAGTATTGCTGTCACAGAGCGGCTGAAATAACTCTGTCCGGAGGCGTAATGAACGGCGACAGGCAGGACGAACCTGTCAGGCAGCGAGCAGGGTTTATAGTCAGAGACAAAGAGTTAAAAAAAAGGAATAAAAGAGACGCTCTGGTTTGACCTTGTGTTCGACACACAGCCTCTAAAACAAACAGTTGAATACGTTTTAATTTCGTTCAAGGCTATGATGAATTGTACTTTAATCAGTATTATTATTATGAAGAGAAATTTGGTTATAATTTCTAGAGATGAATAAAAATATTTAAGTTAATGATTCAAAAACCATAAATAAAACGTAAAATATCCTGTATGAAAGCAAACCCCTTCAACTAATATTTGTGGCTTAAGACATTTGATTGTTTAAAAAAATCAACAATAAAATTGGACATCGCTTTTTATTTTTTTCTATTCTTAAACAACTCGACAGCCGAAAATATAGCGCAATGTAATCATCATAACTTTTATTGCTACTAACGGTGAATTCATGAAGACTACTACTTTTAATTCAATAGCCAACAAAACTCACAAGGAGGAAACAAAACTAGTTTTATTTGTAGCACATCCTTGAGAAAAGTACTTTACAATAAGGAGGATACATTATCTGACAGTTTAATCTCAAACTGGATGAAAAACTCAAAAAACAAAGGTATTGACAAGATAACTCCATTGATAAGATACGGCAATTATAAGGCAAAAATCAAAGGAGATATGTCCCAGATATTCAAATAAATATTTTTCATGCTTTAATAAAGCCAACAGCAACCTCTGGCTGCAAAAAATGTAACCATTGTAGGGATGCATAAAACTGCAGTTCCTTGTGTGACCACTTCAGACTTAGGCTCTAGGTGCCCTAGAAATCAAGGACCCTAATAGTCATTGCACGCTGAGTCTGTTATTTCTGGATGCGTTTTTTAGATCTGCAATCCAAAATGAAAAATTCACGCCTTGCGCACTGAATCTGATGCAGTTTTTTTTTAATTTTTATTAATTGCAAAATTCCCAGCGCAAGAAATACAGAATCATCAAGCAGTGATCAAGCAACTGATCTTGAGCACCGGCTGTCAGTATGTTTGCGGTATATGTGCTTACATACACACATATACACATATACACACAGTCAGAACACTCTCCCTGAAAAGTCAGCGTAGCTGCGTGCGGACGAATGACGTCATTTTAGCAGCCTCACCCCTTCTGGCAGCTCTATTCATGAGAAAATTTTCGTGCACATCCGAAAATGTCTACCTTCCGCGTGTCTCTGTGTGGAAGTACCAGAACTCCCATTGTCTGAAATACAAAGAATCCAGGCATTTTTATGATTCATCACACAGAGATCACCATGACAACTATGTGATGAAAAATTCCTGGCCTGAAATTGTTGCAAAACTTGACAAAAAAAAAAGCACACACTGTAAACAACTTCTACTTTGGTGTAGTACTGTGGTAGACGTGCATTTGTGATCCACTGTCTCCTGCAGTTTGGGAACAGAAGCCGTGTGGCGTTTAAAAAGTATAAAAGCCACTCTCTCATGCGGATTCCACGCATCTTAATACCGTACAAAGTATAATACAGCCTTAACACATCCAAAAAAAAATCTTCCTGCATAAATAAAAATATTCGAAACTCAGTTTATCTGTTTACACTGCACTAAGGAGGAACTTTTTAAAACTCACAGATTTCATCTTTGTTGTATAACAGGTTTTCAATTACTACTTGTATTGGATGTTCCGCACCAGCAGCTAAATTTCATTTTCAGCCAACATTGAGTCTTTGCTGATCTAGAAAACACACAACTTAAATTTGTTTCCCTCGTAATAATTTGACATAAGTTTTTGAACTATAAATTACAGGTTTATGTAAACAAAGCACTATTTGTGCAAAGTGCTATTTTAGTATTTCTCAGTGTGTTTCTATTGGTGGAGCTTGTAGTCTAAAAAAATAATTTTAGACTAATAACACTTCTTCAACTTGCTTAAAGATATAAATGTTGACAATAAATGTCACTTAACTTATCATTAGAAGTACAAAATTTAGAAAAAAAGCTCTGTGATTTACATAAATTAAAGGGTTAAAAATAACAGATTCACAAGCTGCATACCAAGTTTTTCTCTATTTTGATCTGTGAAAAGTCTGTCTGCTGGTTCAGCTGGTAGCTGTGTATGTAAATATTCTGATGTGTATCTATCACCAATCAATTCTGTGATGGTGACACATACACACACACACACACACGCACAGGGATGTGGATGCACATTCTGTTTGTTTGTTGTCCTTCCTGCTGCTGTCTCTGCTCATGTTGTTTTCTCTTAGTTAGGTTTCTCTCTCTGTCTGACAGTCTACGTGTTTGTCTGAAAGGTGTGTATGTGTGTCTCTGTGTGTGTGAAGCATCAGTTTTGGGCTCGGCCGTGCGTGTGGATGGATGATGTGGATCGATGGCTGTAATCCCGAGCAGATTAAAAGAGCATTAATACTGGCAACGATAACGTAAACGGTGCGGACCCAGATCTCCATTGATCTGCAGGAACCTGATCCAGACCAGTTCCTGGAAGTGAGGGGGGAGGAGGGGAGAGTACACAGAAAGAGGGAGAGGACAGGAGAGAGAGGACATTATACAACAGAGAGAAACAAGCTGTATCTGAGGTAATAATGAGAACATAATCTCTATACGGATCAATTTTATATGCAAATCATACGGTCATAAAAAGGTATCAGAGCATCATTTAAAGGATGCTAAGGCCTTTAATAGATACACAATATACACAAGTCCAATATTCTAACACTAACACAGCAATAGTCAGAGGGATTTTCTCATGATGTGTGGAGAAGTTAAATCTATCATGAAGATTAATGTTAGCCATCAAAGCAACAAACTCCTCAGTGCATGCTGAGAAAACAAAGCTCAACATTAATTCCTAGAGAATGCCTACATGTACCAGGATGCATTGCAAGCAAGAAGTAACAGAGCAGAATAGAATAGAACAGAGGTCTATTATAATATAAGTGTCAACTAGAAAAAAAAAGTCTATCAGAGACAACAGCTTGACCATCCTCCTCCACTCAGCCTCCACCTCCACAGGGTCCAGGACTGAACTGGACTTCTTCACCAGTCTGTTCAGTCTCTCTCTTTCCTTTTTTTTCCTGTCTGCCAACAGCAGGTAAAATCCTTCAATGTGGCATTGGGATCTGGTGTTAGCTCTATTAGCAAAGTCTGCAGTTAGCATGATGCTACTCTGCCCTCTGGTATTCCCTCCAGTGCTCTGTGTTGACTGTAGATCCCAGTAAGGAATTGTGCATCATCCTGTCAGAACCATGATTAGCATAACCACCTGGCCATACTGGCCAATATTGCAGTCACTATCCCAATCACAACAGTGAGGAGCTAGTTGGGTCTTAATTGGTTGCACTTTGTAAAGGCATGGCACATGACTACATGTTGTGTCTTATTCTTTTTATTCAAGTCTGTGCTGTATGCTCATTAGATGTGGAATATTGAAAACTTTGGAAAATGTCACAATTGCTCAATCTAACAGGTAATACCTTGATGCATTAACTCTTTGCTTTCTTTGCTTCTTGCTTCACAAGCAGAAAAACACAGCGTACCGTCCATATAATCTTTTTAAAGCTTTGATATCACAAACATATTCAGACTTGGCCAAATGATGCTGCACTAAGCTGGTAAATGTGCATAAGCTGCCTTTGATGAGCAACAAGCATCCAAATTCAGCACTATCACCTACCTCAATTTCTTGGCGAGTTTCCCTCATAAATGATATCTCTGCTGTGTGTTTTCTTTTCTTTTTTTTCTGTGAATGTGTTGTTAAATTGATTTCAACGTGGGGCTTGTGTATGTGTCTTGTCTGTTTGCACACTTTTCTCTCTTTTTGAGCTTTAAGGGCCACCATACCACTAAGTATATTGACATAAAGGACTGTGGTTGTGAAAGTGCGTACATCTGTCTCTGCCTTGTGACCTGCAGTCACACCTGAAGTTTTTATCTCACCTCCACAGTTTCTCATGTTGACCTTTTGTCCTGTCACTTGTACTGTTTGTGCTGATTGAGCCCAAACCAAACAAAACGCTCAGTTTGAGGGTCAAATGTTGGTATTTTCCCTCCTGCTGATTTGCTGCTAAAAGCATTGAAAGCAAACAGTTTGATGAGTGTCAGACAGATTTGAGGGGATTCTCTTTCATTTGATTGTGCCACATAAAAGGATCAATCAAGCTGGATTTGTCTGTAACTGGATTATGTTTCATATTGGATGGACGGGATCCAATTGTAGATTTAATGGCCTTAAATTGGACAGGTTTAGAAGAACAAAGGGGACGCATTTTAAAGGAAAAAAAGACAAAAAATGAAAACTACACAGGAGTGTGTTGAAAATAAATACAGCATAAAATATTTATAATTGTGTTTGTAAGATTAATAACTTTTAATAAGAAAACTAAGTGCAAGAAGTTTAACAATTTATATGAAAAAAGTAATAAAAAAGAAAAGTACACAATCTATACAAAAGTAAGTGGACCCTGTCTTCTCTCTGTCTCGTCAGTCGTTTATCTCTGAGCTGCTTTTCATCTCTCACAGCAGGAAATCTGATCAACTCGTATCGCTTGCTGCTGATCGTTCAGAGACAAACACGGCGGTGAGCGGTTTGCCAGGATGTCCGTTTATAGCTGCCCAACCTCCTTTTGATCAATCACAGATTACAATACAATCTATTGATCAGAGAATATTATCTGCCTGGCTGTGTTTGCTCTCTGCTGGAGCAATGAGACTGAGCGGCTGAGAGGCTGCCAAAAAAACAAAACTGATAAGACAAGGTACTGAGAGGCTGGTTAACTCATCATCTATTAGTCCATCAGTGTGAGTGTGTGTGTGTCTGTGTGTGTGTAGCTTCCCTCTGACTTAACCTTACTGTCAACATTCTATAGTTCAAAGGTTATTAGAAGCTTCTCCTGAACTTCTTTTTGCGCTTCGACATCTAACATAAAACTTTTAACCTACTTTGTCCTTTGGATATTAAAGAATTGGTGTTGATGTAACTAAGGATGGTTGTAAAATGTCAGTGTTGTTCTATGAAAGGTACTTTCATAAAACATCTGTCAAACACTGCTTCTCTTCTTGTTTATGCAGTTACTGTGCTGAGATGGCTCTGATTTTTGAAGGCTTTTTCTGTCTTGTTTTTTCTTTTAAATCTAGATACTTTTACTTCTGCAAAAGTAAAATATCCAAACACTCCCCTTGCTTTTGGTTTTGACCTCGACTAAGGATGTGGCAGTAATAGTTCCTGATATTATCCTCACAATCTGTCCTCATATTTTGTTGCAACATGAGAATCTTTGTAACAACCCCCTCCCTAAATGAAGAAGTCACCCTTTTTGTAACAGAATACCTTCATTGTAAGAGTTCAGTGTCTACTACACATTAACAGTACAAAGAAGGATTAGGCCAGGAAAAATCGTATATAAAAAAAAGGTAATTCATGAGATTAATTTCATAAATTTACCAGAAAAAAAAGTTGTACATTTGTGAAAATAATCTCATACATTTAAGAGAAAAACAGATGTTAACTTACAAGAGTAAAGTCATAAATATAAGTCCTTAGCTACAGGCTATCTGGAGAGCACCTGTGCAAAAATAAGAACTTTGAGAATCTTGTGAACTAATACTTAGGTATAGGTTTCACAAATATAGCTATAGAATTAAATTTAAGACTTTAATTTTGTAAATTTATGACTTTTGTTTCTTGCAATTTTTTGTGGCCCTAATCCCCCAATTGTAAAACAGAACAAGGTGGTAGTAATGAAAATAATATCAATGAATATAAATAAATAAATAAATAAATATTAAAAAAACTGACACATTGAAGGTGTACCAGGGGTATAACATGTATATTTTTAGTGTTCTTGCTTGACTAATATCTCAAAGATTAATTTAGCTGATTTTATCAAATTAATATCTAACACCTAGACAAAGACACATGGTACATTGGATTTAAATCAATTTGAGCAACTGTATCTTTACTCTTTTTTTGTTTAACTCCATTGTAAAAAAAACATCTTTGGAGGGGAAATGTGTGAGCTTCCCACACTGTTTTATTTTTACCCATCAGTTCTTTTCAGGCACAGTGGAATTTATAACCAAGTGCCTGCTCACAATAGCACCTGTGACACACTGTTCACTGTAAACCCACTGATAGTGGGCCCATGCCCTTGGCTTTATAACTGACACCCAGCTAAGAGTTCAAACAACAGCTGGTGTAAGTTTTGTCGTCCCTGTTGCTCGTTCATGTCAGGATACGAATGAGAAGGCCTCAAGAAATTGTACAGCTCAGTAAAACGCAGGTAAACACTGAAGAGGAGACAGATAGAGGTGGATGACATCAAACTCCTCTGAGGCTATTTCCCCATCAGCTCGATGACATCACTGGGCTCACAGAGGCTGTGATTGGTCAGCCATTTTCTCCCTGTAAACAACTGGTGATACATTACAGTGTGAGCATTAGCGTGTGTGTGTGTGTGTGTGTGTGTGTGTGTGTGTGTGTGTGTGTGTGTGTGTGTGTGTGTGTGTGTGTGTGTGTGTGTGTGTGTGAGTGAGTGTGTGTGAGAGAGAGAGAAGGGGAGAAAGAGAGACCTTTGTCCGGTGATGTCACCGCTGACCGTGTGGACATAGAGATCATACACTGATAAACCATCTCTCTCTCTGTATTTGCACACACACACACCCACACACACACATTGATTCAGAGATTACTCACTCCCCTCGTTCCTTCTCTGTTCCTTGGTACAGTCAAAGAAAACCCTAAACATGTAGCTAGACACACTACAACACGTCAGTTAAAGGGGGGGGGGGGGGAGGGGGTTATACTGGATTATATTTCAACTAACCTGATGTTATTGGATCAGTTAAGTTATGTGCCCTAATCACTCAAAGCCTTATTTACTAAAGGATCGTGTGGCTTTTTTCTGTGTTAAATGTGTGCAAATTAGCAAAATAATGTATTTGTATGTACTGCATTCACACGGAAACGCTGCGGACTGAAAACACTGTAGTAAGCATGCCAGGCCTGTAGTTGGCGCTAACTGTTTGGAAGTGGCTTTTGGTAGGTCACCCCTGAAGTATTGAGGCAGTTATCTGGCATATTGGCGAATGCCAACAGAAGTGGTGCAACAGATGCATGTTTTGTTGAGAGACAGCCAGCTTGAGCTTCGCAAGCACAACACAGTAGTCCACGACAATTGGAACAAGAGTACTGTTGCACTGTTGTACATGCATGTACATACAAACAGAGCATGACATCAGCGCTTTCACTGAAAACTCCGGCTTGCTGTGTACAGCAAAAATGCAACAACATTTTGTGTTTAATCCTATAACCGTTGTTGTGTAAACGGACACTAAATCTGGTGCTTGCAGCCCACAACACCTATGCTATTCGAATGTGAGCTGTCTAAACTTGTCCAACCTCCAAAGTCTGCCATTGTATTACTGTTATCTATGCTGATCTCTTCTTTAAATAGACCCCTACTGCCACCTACAGGGGTCACTTCATCAGAATACAAGGTTACAAGCCTGATATTGATGGACATGCTCTGCAAGCCTGTCCCGTTGAAAAACCTAATTGAGTTCTATGGACACCGGTGTCAGTCAATGGTTGTAATTGAATTTCTCAATGAGCTGATAGTAGTCTGGAGCTGTCTAAGCCTCAATACCTATATGCTATAATATAAGCAAAAATTATTGTTCCCCCCATTTTTATGTACTTTGTTATTCATATCAAGGAATGTTTTTTGGTGTTAAACTGGCTATACATAGTCTTGTCAAGAAACAATCTCTTTAAGAGTCAAGAGTCAGTAAACTCACCATAACCATGTCTGTCTTCTTTAAAGCCTCACCGGAGTCGGTTTGTAGATTGTAGCTCTGACCTTTATTTTTGACTTAAATATGTATTTTGGTTAACAGAAGGGTGATCACAGCACCATCAGCTGGTCTGTAACTCACAGACTCCACAATGCCAGCAGCACAATATGTCAGCACATAATGAGGGAGGTATTTTGGCTTCACTTTTGTACAGCAGAAGGGGATAGTGCCATGTTGCCCATCTTTGTAAACAGTCAATGGTCAAGATGAGAAAAAAAGGATGATTCAGTGGAACAAAAATGATCAGCATTAAAAATAAGCATGAGTGCTTCTGGACGTCCCAGCTGATGAATTGTTAAAGGATAAATATTCTCACAGATTCATTCATGCTCTCAACGAAGAGAAGAGACAGAGAGAGCCTTCAGTCTGTCGTTCCATTTCCGGTTATCATCTCAAAACAGAAGACGGAAAGCACCATGGTGCATTAAGCATGGCTACACACACATACACACACCATACACACACACTTATAGTTAAGTGCTGATTGCAGCAGTGCTGTGTGGTGCTGTATACTTCCTTGTGTCTGTGAATTTGTGAGTTAAGGTACCATTAATTACGTGTGTTTGCCATGCTAAGTGTTTATTTTGCGCCATATTTTTGTCAGTGCAGATTTTGCTTGGTTGATTTTTTTTCACATGAAGCATTACGGTTGCGTTTTTGTAACTTTTTTTTTAATGGTGATATGGCCTCAGATTTTGTAGTGGTTTGAAGGACTTGGGCTGAGCAATAAAACTCATATGGGGCATTTTTTTGGCATTTTTTAGCAAGTACTGCTGAGTAGAAACAGGGGTAATGGAGAGTTCAGAGCATAACTACCTTAAAGGGGCTGTGAGGAGTTTCTGAATGATCTTTAAAAAGTCTCCCTCTTAGATATATGCCCGATCATAATCCACACTTTTAAATACAATTATCAGCGCCAATATAGGTTATTTCTAAGTGCTACTTCATAGCTTCACTGGAGCCTAACCGTCAGACAGAAAAAGGACAGAAGAGCAGAAACATAGGCTAAGCCAATTGTGATAATGCCCCTTCCAACCCACATGCAGCAGTTATTCTGCAGTGGTCTGTTCAAACTTGAGCATCTGTCAATAAAATACATGTTGCAAGTAGTGCTAAATACAAACATCTACTAAACTATGGTACAAACTGGCAAAGTTAGCTTGTTGTCTCATTTGAAACTGTAGCTCTACCTAACTGTTAATAAATACCCAACAATCTCACGTTGAATCCAGTAAAAAGTTGTCAACAAAAAATAAATTCCATTCATTCCCAAAAAAACACATCCTCACGGCAACATGCATGAGACTCCAGGCCAAAAGGTGGCGCTGCAGTATAGTTTAGACAGATCAGCACATTTAAGTTTCCCTTGCTGCAAACTAGGCCCATGCATTCTACTTATTCAACAAAGTCTGTTTCTCTGTGTAATGAAAACGCTTGCTGAAACACAAAGTTTTAGGTTGACCGACTCACATAGAAAAAGATTTTTGATCATGCTGTGAATCGTATCACCAAAATAAAATGCCTCAGCTGCAGCAACACTCACTAAATGTTGGAGTTTAGAGCCTGCAGCAGAACTAACAGAAGCTTGTGATTGCTGTGTTGTCTAACTTCGAGGAAAAAAGTCACCTCTGACTTCACATCGACATCACGCACATTAAGAACGTCACCGCTAATTTACGATTCAATCAAAACATGTCTTAACCCTGCCGGCTCATGACGGAGTGTTGAAGCCTTCAAATGTGGCGCCACACACGAGCAGTGAAGTGTATGTTGAAGGGCGACTTTACTACTTACCCTGCACTTATATGCCCTCTGTGTAATGGATACCAAGGCTTAAGTGGTAATGGTGCAATAAAAAAAAGATACAGAGGGAGACGGAAGAGGGGAGACGTGAAGAAAGGAGAGAGAGTGAGAGACAGAAAGGTAGGAGGGGCAGGAAGATGAAGGAGAGGAAGGAGACAAGACAGAGGCAAGGAGACAGGAGGAAAGAGTTAGAGAGGAGGAGAATGAAGGAAGACCACAGAGCGAAAGGATTGAGACAAAAATCAGAGGAGGAAAGCAAAAATTAGTCAGATACAAAAGACAGGTGAGACAAAAAGGAACAAAGGAGAAACTGACAAAGATAAATGATGCAGGAAAAAGATGAGGGAGGACTAAAAGGAAGAGAAAGATTGAGGAATCAGTGATGGAAGACAAAAGAAAAAGCAAGACAGCAATAAAATATCTCACAAAGCAAGTATTGAGACAGAGAGACATGAGGAATAGTAACTAGAGAAAGAGCTCTTCAGCTGATTGCAGCCTTTTGTGCTATAAATCTTTTTTTCTCACAGAATGAAGCCTGTCTGTCTCGCTCTGTAGACTCCTGACAGAAATAAACGGCTCTATATTCAGCTTTATTGATCCCCAAACTCTCTGCTCCCTCCCGTCTTTTAATCTCTCTCTGTGTTGTGTTGTGTCTGTACCTCTCAATATCCACCATTTCATCTTAGTCTCCCTCTTTTACCTCCGTCTGTGTCTGGCCTGGCAGAGGTCTGTGAAAAGGCTAAGAGTGGAAAATATTCAATAAAGGAAACTCTCTGGATGCCTGTACATGAGTAACCATGTTTTATCAGTCTCAGGGATCAATGCAGGGAAGATCTGTTAATCGTATCTTTAGAGGTTTGGGTTAGGGTTATTACTCTATTTAGATGATCCTGATGCCTGTCAAACAGTTAGTTTTTCATAAAACACTATTATTTTGTTTCTTCTGCTGATTTTATTTGTGTTAAATTACCAGGATTCCTTTTCTAACGCATGATTGGATAGGCCGCAGGCAGGAAAATTTACACACTGCAGATTGCACAGACGACTTGATATGATTTAAGTTTCCCCATATGTTTGCAGTGTTTTGTGAGAAGCAGTGTGTTCACTCTTGCATCAGCTGAGTGTGTGTTTTGCCACCTTATAACACATGTGTCATGCAGTGTATAGATGTTCTTTATAAATAGGAATAATGTTAATGCTACTTGAAAAAGCTTCTGTACTCTTGCCTTATGCTGCAGTTAAACCTAAGGGGTGTTGAATAAGTCAAGTCAGTTACAAACATTAAAGGTTAGTGGGCTCATGACCTTTGGTGTCTGTGTGGCAGGTAAAGCTTGCAGTGTTGGTATACATCTTTAATTTTTAATCTAACCTTATAAAAGTAGCTCCTGTTTCTTCTTAGGGAGAGCAGGGTTATCACCAGCACTAGTCGTCATCATGCTGCAGGGTGTCGTGTTACGGGCCTTGGGCATGGAGACCACAATAACAAAATGAGTATAATCTGTTGAACAAAGGTAGAGTCTCAGAGCAGGAAGCACTCATATCTTTCTCCAGATTGCGTCTCTTTAACATCTTTAACTTGTGTTTAGTTTACACAGTAGATTTTTTTGTCCTATTTAACAAAAAGCTCCTAAAAGAAAAGAAAAAAAGGAGCCTACATAAAGTTATTTTTAAGTTCTTTTTTTCTGCCAAATTTCAGAATACTCATCCCTACTCCCATAACTGCTAAATATGATCACATTAATTTTTGACTGTAAATTATTAGCTTAACACGATTGTTTCAACATTAATCAAACAAAAACAAGTCCTGGAATCATTTAAACACATAACACGGTTAAAGTCACATCAGAATCCTTTTAACATATAGGCTACTGGGGCATAATACTAAGAATAGAAACCTAATACAGAGATGACTGAAGCAATATTGACCACGAGCTAGCGAACTCTCGCGATAATAACGGACTACGTTTAACTGCTACTCAGAGCCCTCTATTGCTTGCCGCGACAAGCAATAACTCACTCTAAAGTTAGCAGATACATCCCAAAACTACAATCTGTCGCCTGCAGAAGTAAAACAAAGGTTAGAGCTTTTAACTACTGCAGTTTTAGCGAGCAACTAACCTGCAAAACAAAGGGAGAATCTCACAGGTGCACTCTTATTTTCTCCAGATTGCGGGGGGCGTCCAGAGTAGGCGACCGGGTGGTGCGACTACAATTATAAGGGTTCCGCTTCCTGTGTTTATAATTTAACACAGGAATGTATTTTATAAATTTTAGATAATACTTATCTTGATTACAGTGCATATCTGTAAAAACTGGTGCTTCATAAACAAAACTCAGTATATTCATCAATACAAAAACAATAGTGCTAAATGTGGTTGCACATTTTTAGGTGCACCTCAGTCACATCACTCAAACTGCTATGTGTTCAAAATGTGTTTCTAAATTAGAATACTTTCCACTTCCAGGTTTTATAGTTTGTTAAATGGTTTCATTAAGGTTTCACAGCACCTAATGGGGGGCCTTTATTTTTGTTCGCATTGCTTTGTGGAAAAATGGTGTCCATCAGCAACAGGACACAAGCATGACACAGTGGAGACTGAGGCTGTCACGGTGAAGCTGCCAGGCTGTGATCTATCTCTGTGGTGAGGATGAAAACAGTCTCTAATGACTCTGCTGAGCTCTTCTTTCCCCCCTCTTTCTCTCTGTCTGTAAAATGAAACCAGAGCCTGCTGGCTCACCCACTTCCTCATTTGAAACTTTTACATTTAATAAACTGCATGAATAAAATGCAAGGCAAGCTGCAACAAAAAGATGCAAGAGGTCCAAAAATTGTTATCTTTACAGTTAAGAAAAACATGTTGATGTAGGAATACTCCCATATCTCCTCAACACACCAGGGTTTTTCTTGAGAGTTTCTTCATTAATTTTATATAACACTTAAAGTTTATTGACATTTTTATTTCATTTAAGAAAATTCTTTATTTATGTTATCATTTCAGCATGGTATCACTATCTTAGGTTGAAATGAAGGATGTGATCAATAATACATTATAATGAAAAAAAAAGCAGTAGTGCAGTTACCATTTTTTTTTACTTACCTGCAACAAATGTACTGTAGTTAAAAGTTCTCTTTGCCTCCATTCATTAAACGTTTGCATGTTTTTTCCAATGTCAATGCATGTCTGTAACAGACAATCTGCAGTTTTTCCTGCTTTCTCTGTTCTGAACTCTGTCTATTGCTGTACAGATTTGAACACTTGATGCAACCATAATATCACTCTCACACTTTCTTCCCTTTTCTCTTTTATTCCTCTTAATAACCCTCCCCTCCACACACACACACACACACACACACACACACACACACACACACACACACACACATACTGGTTTACATGCTGGATGGGGACCAATATTCAGATCCTCACTTGCGGGGACCACCCTTTCTACAGGCTCTAGAGGAGTGGAAAAAATTAGGTGCACCAATCATTGCCCTGTTAGCTCATACACGACTTCAAATACCCAAAGTGAGGAGGTGATGTTTTCCCCATCCCCAGTGGGGACATATGAGAAATCAACCAAATGTGGTATATGGGGACGAATTTAAATAAGTATTTGCATAATTCACACACATTTGCATATGACTAGTGGGGACTTAGCCATAAGTGTATTTCCAGTGCCATGCATCTATATACAGTAATTATAGTTTAGGTTTTTATAGGTTAGTGGAGTTATTATAGTGATTATTGCATCTGTTAAAATAGGTTTAATCCTAAGGTTTATATGAGTAGAAATATAGGAAAAATTCATAATGCATCAATAACTGTCCAAAATTTTAAATTCAACTCAGTTTAGATGTTCAATGAAAATACTATGTGAAGCTTGAGGCCTGAAAAAGGTTCCAGTGATGCAAAGTACCACTCCTGGAAAGAGAACCTATTGCTCTGTATGTTAAAATCTTCAAAGCACAACAGAATTTATTTTTGATTAATTGATACCCCTAGGTTTGATAGAAATATCTTAGTCATTAAATTAATTATTTAGAAATAAAGCAGTGGAAGGTTATCTTTAGTCATGTACAAAATATATAAATTAAACATGGCTGTTACAGGTAGTATTTCTTCATTCTCACTCAGCCACAACTATTTTATTACATTTTTAATTGCCGTCAACCATGTAGCAACAGCTAACTACTCTCAAATATCTGACACTTAGTACCAATCCAACAAAAATACTAGTACTACTACTACTTCTAGTACTAAATACACTTCAAGATATTAGACTCACATATCAACTCCAGAATTCAATTTTTAATGTCTTCAACTCCAGAAATGAACCCAACAATATATGTTTGTGTATATATATACACACACATAACTCAAATATAAAATATAAAAGAGAGTGCAAGAAAGAGAGAGAGCGGGAGAGAGAGTGAGAGAAAGGAAAGAAGTGAGAGAGAGTGAGAGAGAGGGAAAATAAGTGAGAGAGAGAGTGAGAGAGAGAAAGACTGAGAGAGGGAGATAGAAAGTGAGAGAGAGAGAAAGAGTGAGAGAGAGGGGAGAGAGAGAGAGAGAGAGATAACTGGTAACAACCATAACATGTGCTCCTTTCCAAATGACTCAAATGTTTGGCTATTAATAGCACTTCAGAATATAACAATGCAATGCAAAATGAGGTAGCATAATGTTCACTCAACCATTTCAATGTTTTTTGCTGAAAATGTGAACGTCAACAAAAACTTTCCTACCAGAGGGATGGTCATCCTCAAACTATTTACGCTGCACTTTCCTCTTGAAAGCTGTAATTCGGTTGTAGACGTAGAATTTCAGGTTCTGCCAGTCCCGGTTTTGAAGGGCTTCTGGTTCAGCCCTTAAACACTTCTCACAGTCACTCTTGGCTGGAACAATACAGGATTTGATGAATCTATTCATGTGTCTTTCCACTGCCTGCACCTCTGTCTTTTGCCAAGGCATCTTCTTCTTTTTCTTCTTCTGGGTAGCTCTACCTTGAGGTGATCAGAAAGATGGTTGAAAAGACGAGAAGTTTTCAGTGTGTGCCAGCATTTGTCGTTCAAGTCAAATTATTTGCACCTATGAATACACTTCCAGTCAAACACCAGTTTGAGCATTTTTTTCCTTGCACTTAAATAATTACTAACTAAAAGAAGATGATTAAGATCATTTATAAGCCATAAGTATTTTTAAAACATTTTGTTTGTTTTTATTTTTAAGCACCCAGGTTATGTTTGGTTTTCTAGGGGCTATTTATTATCAAAGTTTGAGTTATAACCAAAGTTAGTGTTACTAGTTACACACTATCGAGAACTAAGGGTATGTTTCTGAGCAATATGATCTTGACATTTCTGTGCAAAAATAGCCGAAAAAATTTGAGATGCTCAGACAAAATCTCCAAAGGTAACAGCCAGCAAGTAAATCGGGCCTAGGTTTCAAAAACAAATGTCTACTTTAACAGTTAATTTAGCCTCGACAGAGAAGCAATATTGATGACATTGTCAGTAAAAATACACAAATTTATTGTTTAACATTGGAAAAAAAAATACAAAAAGATGAAGGCATTCAAAAAGAAGCAGACTACCAAAAGACAAAAGAGAAATATGAAAAGAGCTCACCTTTGGGGAAAGGCTCCATAGCACTACTTGAAGGCATCTCATCATCTGATGATGGTGGTTTGCGTCTCTTGCATGTTGGTAGCTGCATTTCACCCCCCTCAGTTGGAGGAAGTGTCTCCTCTGCTGATGGTTCTATGGACCACAATCAAAATTCATCATCTTCAAAAAGATATATACCTTAGGTGAAAACTAACTAGACATTAAAGGACCTACTATAAATGTAAAATTGAGTTGACAAGTATTTTTGCTAGCTAACCAAAGAGTAAAGCCCTGTTATCTTAAAGCAAGAAAATAAGGTCAGTACATTGAGTCTTACACAGAAACTCTGGGGTGACAACACCCATGATGTTCTTCTCTTTTACTGCATTTATAAAGACATCAGTCCAATAGAGAATTAGTGACTGTTCACGCTGTGCAATCTGACAGAGCTCAAGCAGTTTTGCAAAGACAAATACGGTGAAATTGCAGCGAGGTGCATTTACTAAAAAACAAATTACATCAAACATGATTTCATTTATAATAGCAATAAAAGGGGAAACATCCATGGGAGTGAATGCTTTTCTTTATACTGTATATAATTTATGAAGGGCAGATTACGTTTGCTAATACTCTTGACCAGGCATCCAGTTCATTAAATTCAACTTGCATACTTTTTGATTAGTGGATTTTGTTATCATCAAAGGATATGCCAGAGAGTTTGAAAACACCTGGAATATTAGAATAAAGGATAACTAGTATTTTGACAGTAGTTTACTGACAAGATATACCATCAACAGTAGAAAAGTTTCCCTCCTCGACGCTTCCATTGTCTTCTTCGCTGTCCAGAGCTTTTTCTGTGGGAGGCAAACAAAGTATATACTACCAATGTGACCAAACCATCTGGTAAATACAGAAAAAAACAGTTAAATAAAATAACATACCATCTGGGTCTATCCCAATTTCATCCAAGTTCTTCCCATGATATTCAGCTAATCGTCCTTGCTCAAGTGCCATCAGAACTTTGCTGATCTTGGCAAGCTGAAGGGTTTTCTCAGGGAGCCGATAGAACTCTCGGTGGATTCTTATGTCATGGCCAAGAAAGTTGGCCAGCTGGTCCATCTCTGTGTTTGTCATGTTCAGCACTGTTGAAAGGGTTGCGGCATGCTTCCGCAGTCTGGTAGATGTCAGTGACTTGGGACACTTTGCCCCACATTCCTTTGCAAAACCACGAAGGCAGTCTGAACCTCGGAAATGTGTCATGGCTCCTGGTCTCGCAAACATATAACCATTGTCTTTTAGAACCCCACAAGCCTCTCTCTGCTCAACAAGGAGTTCCAACACACACAGCATTTTTGAAGTCAGAAGAACTGGGACTGGCCGACCACGTTTTCCCCTGATCACAATCCTTGAGAAGTGTCTGCAGAGTTTTTTTTCCACTTCAGAGAGGGCCCAGTCCACATCCTCGTGTGGATCAGTGGAGTCTCTTGTTAAAAACGCAGATAGGGGCATGCTTGCTACTTCTCCTTCCCTGCGACGGTTGAAGAGAATGATCTGGGCCAGACACACCTTTGCCAGCACAATCCAGGCTTTGGTAGAGGGACTTTCAGACAGGGATTTGTGCCACTCATCTTGCATTTGCCTGAGATAGGCATGCATTTTCTGGACATCCTCAGTAAAGGGCATGAGAGTGGGCACATTCCATTTTGCTTCTCTGATGTTCCTCAAAGCTGTAGCTGAGATCATCTCGTTCCACTTTTCCTCATGGACATCAAGAAACTCACTGGCATTCTTCACAAGCTCTTTGTTGTTTGAGATTAAACCCTGAGCTTTTAATAGTCTGCAAACTTTTACCAGGGCATTTCCAAGTTTAAGTGCTAGTGATGGAATCAAGAACCTGCTTGTGTCACTTTCAAACCCACATGTAAACTTGACGGCTTTGACAGTCTCCATGTAGTTCTTCGGATTGATGAGAGCCTCCATTGTTTTTAAGGTGGTGACTCTCCTTGCACTCTGAATCAGCCTACCCAGTTCTCGCATCTTCTCTCGCACATTCTGTTTGTTCTTGTCAGATGGGCCACCTTTATTTAACAAATGCTGCCCAATATCAATAATGACTCGATCATGTTGTATGATGTCAGTGATTGGGTCAGGATTCATGCCACTGATTACTTCCCACAGTTCTTTTTTAATGTGTGAAGGCACAGGTCCTGTGTATTTACACATAGACTGTACACGGTTCTTTCCTGGTTTGGGGGCGACTGACCCAGGTTTAAGTTTACAACTTCGCATGTGTCGCCACAGGACCTTTCTTGTGAAAAGTCCCTGACAATGTGCACAGTGCATGAAGTCCTTTCCCAGTGCCTCTACATTTCGTCGTTTTGATGCTACCAGTTCCCCCTTTCCTGTCTCCATAACAGCAGCATTGTGTGCAAAGTTTCCTTTGTTGCGAATATAATGGAGTTGTCTTTTTCTCTCGTTGGAACCCTTTGTAAAGCTTAGCGCTTTAGCAACATCAGGTTTCGATTTATGTGCACTCTCCAGATGCCTTGCCATCTTAGCATAAGGCTTAGAGCAGTACAAACAATAATGTCTTTTGTTGTACACTCTTTTCCCATCTTTTTTTTGGCATGCACTAACAACTATCGTGTCATTTATGTTTTGACTTGAACAGGGTTCTTCTTCTGCTCCAGTGGCTTCAGGTGGAAGGATCATGTTGTCTGGCATTGTGCTGTCAACTTGAGGGGGACTGTCAACTTCAGGGATACTCAGGGAGTTGGAGTCATCAAATATACTATCAATATAACTTATAAGCTTTTTTTTCGGTTGCAGCGGAGCATCATCTTCGGTGTCACTTCTGCTTGTAGTATCTGGGATGTATTCATCTTCACTCAATGAGGTAGAATCATACAGTTCACCAGAATCATCAAGATTTGTGTCTTTCATCTGAAAAAGGAAGTGAGAAATAGAGTCAACAACTGAACTGAAGATCAATAGATCAGTTATGAATGTCTTTTCCCCTTTAATTTAGAAGATTAAGTATATGTGACAATATGCTTCTTTTTGGTGTTAACATAATATCAAACTCTTCGACTGCACAGTGTAACACATTCATTATTCTTGATTTTTATCACTCTAATAAAAAACTTACGATGACACTTTTAGTCCGTCTAAGTCGGGGTACAAAAATCTCGTTATCCTTTTGATACGTCACCATCTGAAAAACAGAAAGATGAATAAATATATGAATATGTAGAATGAACAATGATTCAAACTACTTGAAGACATAAAATAGTAACTAATTTCTGCCTGGCCAGCCAAGCTGAGAGAGAGAGCGTGAGAGAGCAAAGGGAAACTGTTATTGTTCAGATTATACATATAATCAAAGAGTCAGAAAACCTTAGAGCAGGTGAAGATCTACAATAAGTAGGCTATCCCCCAGCCACTGACCTTCTACATACCTTACACTAAACCACTGAATGTACAGATTAACTCCAGGTATCAATCATATTTTACGAAACTTTATCCTTTCCATTAACTCACATGACACAAATACTAAAAGATACTCAAAATAAAAAGAAAAGTGATGCCGATGAAAGTACCTGTTGAGGTGTGCTGTTAAGACCATTGGCACCATCCATTTGAGTGTCTGACTGGGGGAAATGGTGGGGGTTGTCCACCTCTATGGTGTTAGATGTGATGCTGGACATCTGTGAAGACACATTTGATAATGAGACTTATGTTGAAGAAAAGTACAATATTTTCAAAATGTTAAATTTTAGTATAATACTGAATAATTTGCGTGAGACACACATCCTTGATTAAACAGGGGACCTTGTTCCTTGTGGGGACTAGCTGTATCTAAGTGTTTCGTGTTTACTCAAAACTTATTGAAAGTGTGCTGTGGGGACGTCGTAAGTGTTCAGAAGATACTCACAATTAAAGAGTCAGAAATCCTTAGAGCAGGCAAAGATCTACAATAAGTATCCCCCAGCCACTGACCTTCTACATACCTTACACTAAACCACTGAATGTACAGATTAACTCCAGGTATCAATCATATTTAACAGAACATTCTTCTCTCCTTTGATAAACATAACAGAAATCCTAAAAGATATTTATAATAAAAAGAACAATGACACAGATTAAAGTACCTGTTGAGGTGTGCTGTTGAGACCATTGGCACCATCCATTTGAGTGTCTGACTGGGGGAAATGGTGGGGGTTGTCATCCTCTATGGTGTTAGATGTGATGCTGGACATCTGTGAAGACACATTTGATAATGAGACTTATGTTGAAGAACAGGACAATATTTTCAAAATGTTAAATTTTAGTATAATACTGAATAATTTGCGTGAAACACACATCCTTGATTAAACAGGCTATGTGGGGACCTTTCACACTCCATGAGTAAAGTTCCTTGTGGGGACTAGCTGTATCTAAGTGTTTCGTGTTTACTCAAAAACTTATTGAAAGTGTGCTGTGGGGACGTCGTAAGTGTTCAGAAGATACTTACAATTAAAGAGTCAGAAAACCTTAGAGCAGGCAAAGATCTACAATAAGTATCCCCCAGCCACTGACCTTCTACATACCTTACACTAAACCACTGAATGAACAGTTTCACACTAGAAAACCATCATATTTAACAGAACATTCTTCTCTCCTTTGATAAACACAACAGAAATCCTAAAAGATATTTATAATAAAAAGAACAATGACACAGATTAAAGTACCTGTTGAGGTGTGCTGTTGAGACCATTGGCACCATCCATTTGAGTGTCTGACTGGGGGAAATGGTGGGGGTTGTCATCCTCTAGGGTGTTAGATGTGATGCTGGACATCTGTGAAGACACATTTGATAATGAGACTTATGTTGAAGAACAAGACAATATTTTCAAAATGTTCAATTTTAGTATAATACTGAATAATTTGCATAAGACACACATCCTTGATTAAACAGGCTTTGTGGGGACCTTTCACACTCCATGAGTAAAGTTCCTTGTGGGGACTAGCTGTGTCAAAGTGTTTCATGTTTACTCAAAAACTTATTGAAAGTGTGCTGTGGGGACGTCGTAAGTGTTCAGAAGATACTCAATATTTAAGAGTCAGAAAACCTTAGAGCAGGCGAAGATCTACAATAAGTATCCCCCAGCCACTGACCTTCTACATATCTTACACTAAACCACTGAATGTACAGATTCACACAAGAAAACCATCATATTTAACAGAACATTCTTCACTCCTTTGATAAACACAACAGAAATCCTAAAAGATATTTATAATAAAAAGAACAATGACACAGATTAAAGTACCTGTTGAGGGATGCTGTTGAGACCATTGGCACCATCCATTTGAGTGTCTGACTGGGGGAAATGGTGGGGGTTATCCACCTCTATGGTGTTAGATGTGATGCTGGACATCTGTGAAGACACATTTGATAATGAGACCTATGTTGAAGAACAGGACAATATTTTCAAAATGTTCAACTAAGTGAAAATTCCAAAAAATCAACATAAGAACACATCCTTGATTAAACAGGCTTTGTGGGGACCTTTCACACTCCATGATAAAGGTCCCTTGTGGTGACTAGCTGTATCTAAGTGTTTCATGTTTACTCAAAAACTTATTGAAAGTGTGCTGTGGGGACGTCGTAAGTGTTCAGAAGATACTCATAATTTAAGAGTCAGAAAACCTTAGAGCAGGTGAAGATCTACAATAAGTATCCCCCAGCCACTGACCTTCTACATACCTTACACTAAACCACTGAATGTACAGATTCACACTAGAAAACCATCATATTTAACAGAACATTCTTCTCTCCTTTGATAAACACAACAGAAATCCTAAAAGATATTTATAATAAAAAGAACAATGACACAGATTAAAGTACCTGTTGAGGTGTGCTTTTGAGACCAGTGGCACCATCCATTTGAGTGTCTGACTGGGGGAAATGGTAGGAGTTATCCACCTCTATGGTGTTAGATGTGATGCTGGACATCTGTGAAGACACATTTGATAATGAGACTTATGTTGAAGAACAGGACAATATTTTCAAAATGTTCAACTAAGTGAAAATTCCAAAAAATCAACATAAGAACACATCCTTGATTAAACAGGCTATGTGGGAACCTTTCACACTCCATGAGTAAAGTTCCTTGTGGGGATTAGCTGTATCTAAGTGTTTCGTGTTTACTCAAAAACTTATTGAAAGTGTGCTGTGGGGACGTCGTAAGTGTTCAGAAGATACTCAATATTTAAGAGTCAGAAAACCTTAGAGCAGGTGAAGATCTACCATCAATATCCCCCAGCCACTGACCTTCTACATACCTTACACTAAACCACTGAATGTACAGATTCCATTAGAAAACCATCATTTTTAACAGAACATTCTTCACTCCTTTGATAAACACAACAGAAATCCTTAAAGATATTTATATTAAAAAGAACAATGACACAGATTAAAGTACCTGTTGAGGTGTGCTGTTGAGACCATTGGCACCATCCATTTGAGTGTCTGACTGGGGGAAATGCTGGGAGTTATCCACCTCTATGGTGTTAGATGTGATGCTGGACATCTGTGAAGACACATTTGATAATGAGACTTATGTTGAAGAACAGGACAATATTTTCAAAATGTTAAATTTTAGTATAATACTGAATAATTTGCATGAGACACACATCCTTGATTAAACAGGCTTTGTGGGGACCTTTCACACTCCATGAGTAAAGTTCCTTGTGGGGACTAGCTGTATCTAAGTGTTTCGTGTTTACTCAAAAACTTATTGAAAGTGTGCTGTGGGGACGTCGTAAGTGTTCAGAAGATACTTACAATTAAAGAGTCAGAAAACCTTAGAGCAGGCAAAGATCTACAATAAGTATCCCCCAGCCACTGACCTTCTACATACCTTACACTAAACCACTGAATGAACAGTTTCACACTAGAAAACCATCATATTTAACAGAACATTCTTCTCTCCTTTGATAAACACAACAGAAATCCTAAAAGATATTTATAATAAAAAGAACAATGACACAGATTAAAGTACCTGTTGAGGTGTGCTGTTGAGACCATTGGCACCATCCATTTGAGTGTCTGACTGGGGGAAATGGTGGGGGTTGTCATCCTCTAGGGTGTTAGATGTGATGCTGGACATCTGTGAAGACACATTTGATAATGAGACTTATGTTGAAGAACAAGACAATATTTTCAAAATGTTCAATTTTAGTATAATACTGAATAATTTGCATAAGACACACATCCTTGATTAAACAGGCTTTGTGGGGACCTTTCACACTCCATGAGTAAAGTTCCTTGTGGGGACTAGCTGTGTCAAAGTGTTTCATGTTTACTCAAAAACTTATTGAAAGTGTGCTGTGGGGACGTCGTAAGTGTTCAGAAGATACTCAATATTTAAGAGTCAGAAAACCTTAGAGCAGGCGAAGATCTACAATAAGTATCCCCCAGCCACTGACCTTCTACATATCTTACACTAAACCACTGAATGTACAGATTCACACAAGAAAACCATCATATTTAACAGAACATTCTTCACTCCTTTGATAAACACAACAGAAATCCTAAAAGATATTTATAATAAAAAGAACAATGACACAGATTAAAGTACCTGTTGAGGGATGCTGTTGAGACCATTGGCACCATCCATTTGAGTGTCTGACTGGGGGAAATGGTGGGGGTTATCCACCTCTATGGTGTTAGATGTGATGCTGGACATCTGTGAAGACACATTTGATAATGAGACCTATGTTGAAGAACAGGACAATATTTTCAAAATGTTCAACTAAGTGAAAATTCCAAAAAATCAACATAAGAACACATCCTTGATTAAACAGGCTTTGTGGGGACCTTTCACACTCCATGATAAAGGTCCCTTGTGGTGACTAGCTGTATCTAAGTGTTTCGTGTTTACTCAAAAACTTATTGAAAGTGTGCTGTGGGGACGTCGTAAGTGTTCAGAAGATACTCATAATTTAAGAGTCAGAAAACCTTAGAGCAAGTGAAGATCTACAATAAGTATCCCCCAGCCACTGACCTTCTACATACCTTACACTAAACCACTGAATGTACAGATTCACACTAGAAAACCATCATATTTAACAGAACATTCTTCTCTCCTTTGATAAACACAACAGAAATCCTAAAAGATATTTATAATAAAAAGAACAATGACACAGATTAAAGTACCTGTTGAGGTGTGCTTTTGAGACCAGTGGCACCATCCATTTGAGTGTCTGACTGGGGGAAATGGTAGGAGTTATCCACCTCTATGGTGTTAGATGTGATGCTGGACATCTGTGAAGACACATTTGATAATGAGACTTATGTTGAAGAACAGGACAATATTTTCAAAATGTTCAACTAAGTGAAAATTCCAAAAAATCAACATAAGAACACATCCTTGATTAAACAGGCTATGTGGGAACCTTTCACACTCCATGAGTAAAGTTCCTTGTGGGGATTAGCTGTATCTAAGTGTTTCGTGTTTACTCAAAAACTTATTGAAAGTGTGCTGTGGGGACGTCGTAAGTGTTCAGAAGATACTCAATATTTAAGAGTCAGAAAACCTTAGAGCAGGTGAAGATCTACCATCAATATCCCCCAGCCACTGACCTTCTACATACCTTACACTAAACCACTGAATGTACAGATTCCATTAGAAAACCATCATTTTTAACAGAACATTCTTCACTCCTTTGATAAACACAACAGAAATCCTTAAAGATATTTATATTAAAAAGAACAATGACACAGATTAAAGTACCTGTTGAGGTGTGCTGTTGAGACCATTGGCACCATCCATTTGAGTGTCTGACTGGGGGAAATGCTGGGAGTTATCCACCTCTATGGTGTTAGATGTGATGCTGGACATCTGTGAAGACACATTTGATAATGAGACTTATGTTGAAGAACAGGACAATATTTTCAAAATGTTAAATTTTAGTATAATACTGAATAATTTGCATGAGACACACATCCTTGATTAAACAGGCTTTGTGGGGACCTTTCACACTCCATGAGTAAAGTTCCTTGTGGGGACTAGCTGTATCTAAGTGTTTCGTGTTTACTCAAAAACTTATTGAAAGTGTTCTGTGGGGACGTCGTAAGTGTTCAGAAGATACTCATAATTTAAGAGTCAGAAAACCTTAGAGCAGGCAAAGATCTACAATAAGTATCCCCCAGCCACTGACCTTCTACATACCTTACACTAAACCACTGAATGTACAGATTCACACTAGAAAACAATCATATTTAACAGAACATTCTTCTCTCCTTTGATAAACACAACAGAAATCCTAAAAGATATTTATAATAAAAAGAACAATGACACAGATTAAAGTACCTGTTGAGGTGTGCTTTTGAGACCAGTGGCACCATACATTTGAGTGTCTGACTGGGGGAAATGGTAGGAGTTATCCACCTCTATGGTGTTAGATGTGATGCTGGACATCTGTGAAGACACATTTGATAATGAGACTTATGTTGAAGAACAGGACAATATTTTCAAAATGTTCAACTAAGTGAAAATTCCAAAAAATCAACATAAGAACACATCCTTGATTAACAGGCTATGTGGGGACCTTTCACACTCCATGAGTAAAGTTCCTTGTGGGGACTAGATGTGTCTAAGTTCCTTCGTGTTAACTCAGAAATTATTGAAAGTGTGCTGTGGGGACATAATTACTGTTAAGAAGATACTCAATATTTAAGAGTCAGAAAACCTTAGAGCAGGTGAAGATCTACCATCAATATCCCCCAGCCACTGACCTTCTACATACCTTACACTAAACCACTGAATGTACAGATTCACACAAGAAAACCATCATATTTAACAGAACATTCTTCTCTCTTTGATGAACACAACAGAAATCCTAAAAGATATTTATAATAAAAAGAACAATGACACAGATTAAAGTACCTGTTGAGGTGTGCTTTTGAGACCATTGGCACCATCCATTTGAGTGTCTGACTGGGGGAAATGGTGGGGGTTGTCCACCTCTATGGTGTTAGATGTGATGCTGGACATCTGTGAAGACACATTTGATAATGAGACTTATGTTGAAGAACAGGACAATATTTTCAAAATGTTCAATTTTAGTATAATACTGAATAATTTGCATGAGACACACATCCTTGATTAAACAGGCTTTGTGGGGACCTTTCACACTCCATGAGTAAAGTTCCTTGTGGGGACTAGCTGTGTCAAAGTGTTTCATGTTTACTCAAAAACTTATTGAAAGTGTGCTGTGGGGACGTCGTAAGTGTTCAGAAGATACTCAATATTTAAGAGTCAGAAAACCTTAGAGCAGGCAAAGATCTACAATAAGTATCCCCCAGCCACTGACCTTCTACATACCTTACACTAAACCACTGAATGTACAGATTCACACTAGAAAACCATCATATTTAACAGAACATTCTTCACTCCTTTGATAAACACAACAGAAATCCTAAAAGATATTTATAATAAAAAGAACAATGACACAGATCAAAGTACCTGTTGAGGTGTGCTGTTGAGACCATTGGCACCATCCATTTGAGTGTTTGACTGGGGGAAATGGTGGGAGTGGTCCACCTCTTTGGTGTTAGATGTGATGCTGGACATCTGTGAAGACACATTTAATAATGAGACTTATTTTGAAGAACAGGACAATATTTTCAAAATGTTCAACTAAGTGAAAATTTCCCCAAAAATCAGCATGAGACACACATCCTTGATTAAACAGTCTTTGTGGGGACCTTTCACATTCCATGCTTCAGTTTCTTGTGGGGACTAGATGTGTCTAAGTGTTTCGTGTTTACTCAAAAACTTATTGAAAGTGTGCTGTGGGGACGTCGTAAGTGTTCAGAAGATACTCATAATTTAAGAGTCAGAAAACCTTAGAGCAGGCAAAGATCTACAATAAGTATCCCCCAGCCACTGACCTTCTACATACCTTACACTAAACCACTGAATGTACAGATTCACACTAGAAAACCATCATATTTAACAGAACATTCTTCTCTCTTTGATGAACACAACAAAATAACTAGAAAAAGATATTTATAATAAAAAGAACAATGACACAGATTAAAGTACCTGTTGAGGTGTGCTGTTGAGACCAGTGGCACCATCCATCTGAGTGTCTGACTGGGGGAAATGGTGGGAGTTGTCCACCTCTATGGTATTAGATGTGATGCTGGACATCTGTGAAGACACATTTAATAATGACACCTATGTTGAAGAAGAGGACAATATTTTCAAAATTTTCAACTAAGTGAAAATTTCCCTAAAAATCAGCATGAGACACACATCCTTGATTAAACAGGCTATGTGGGGACCTTTCACATTCCATGCTTCAGTTTCTGGTGGGGACTAGATGTGTCTAAGTTCCTTCGTGTTAACTCAGAAATTATTGAAAGTGTGCTGTGGGGACATCATTACTGTTAAGTAGATACTCATAATTAAAGAGTCAGAAAACCTTAGAGCAGGTGAAGATCTACCATAAATATCCCCCAGCCACTGACCTTCTAGATGCCTTACATTAAACTGCTGAATGTTCAGATTAACTTCAGATTTTCATTGTAGTCAACTTTATTTATTCTCTCCTTTGATAAACACAACAAAACACTAAACAAAGATACATAAAAACAACAAGTAGAGTGACAAATAAGACAGTACCTCTTGAAGTGCACTGTTCAGACCAGTGGCACCATCCATTTGAGTGTATGACTGGGGGAAATGGTGGGGATTGTCCAACTCTGTGGTGTTAGATGTGATGCTGGACATCTGTAAAGACACATTTGATAATGACACCTATGTTGAAGAACAGTACAATATTTTCTAAATGTTCAACTTAATGAAAATACTAAATGATCAACTTAAGACACACATTTAAGATCAAACAGGCTTTGTGGGGACATTTCACCCTACATGTGTAAAGTTCCATGTAGGGTATTGGTGTGTCTAAGTGCCTTAATGTAAACGTTTTTAGAGTGTGCTATGGGGACGTCGTTACGTTTTCTGATACAACTTATAATTAAAGGGTCAGAAAACCTCAGAGCAGGTAAAGACCTACCATAAATAACCCCAATCACTGACCTTCTACATACCCTACATTAACTGTTGAATGTACAGATTCACACCAGATAAACCATAATATATTACTTTACTTTCTCTTCCCCTATGATGAACACATCACAAATACTAATCAAAGATGCATATAAGAACAAGTAGAGTGACAAATATGACAGTACCTGTTGAGATGCACTGTTCAGACCAGTGGCACCATCCATCTGAGTGTACAATTGGGGAAAAGGGAGGGAGTTGTCCACCTCTGTTGTGTTAGATGTGATGCTGGACACCTGTAAAGACACATTTGATAATGACACTTATGTTGAAGAACAGTACAATATTTTCAAAATGTTCAACTCTACAAAAATACTCAAAAAATCAACATAAAACACACATCTTGTATGAACATGGATTTGTGTGGACCTATCACACTCCATGTGTAAAGTTCCTTGTGGGGACTAGATGTGTCTGATTGCCTCTGTGTTATTCAGAAACTTATTGAAAGTGTGCTATGGGGACATTATAAGTGTTCAGATTATACTTATAATTAAACAGTCAGAAAACCTTGGAGCCGGTGAAGATCTACTATAAATATCCCCTAGTCACTGACCTTCTAGATGCCTTACATTAAACTGCTGAAAGTTCAGATTCACACCCGATTATCATCATATTCAACAGAACTTTCTTCTCTTCTTTGATAAAAAACAACAGAAATCCTAAAAGATATTTATAATAAAAAGAAAAATGACACAGATGAAAGTACCTGTTGAGGTGTGCTGTTGAGACCAGTGGCACCATCCATCGTAGTTTCTGACTGGGGGAAATGGTGGGAGTTGTCCACCTCTGTGGTGTTAGATGTGATGCTGGACATCTGTGAAGACACATTTGATAATGACAGCAATTTCTCAGAACAGGACAGTTTATTTAGGTATGTTCAATTTAAAGTAAACACTGAATAATCTACATATGATACTCATTCTTTATAAAATATGACATACTTGTGTTCTCCAGGGGCAGTCATCGCCTCCATAGTCATAGGTTATTTCTTCTCCCTCTTTTATGTCGTTCAGTGCAAACAAACAAAGGTGTGGGTTTCCATTCACCTCAATTTTTTTCATCTTACAGTTCGGAGACCTGTGTTCATCATTGACTAGCCGCCCAAATGTTCCATCTTCTCTTGATGCATCAATACTTAAGAAAATGGAAACATTATACAAGGGGGAAAAGCAATGTCACAATAAATCACCACCATCTCAACACCTTACATTGATAGTGTAGCATAGAACATTGTACAGTCTTACCACCATGTTTCTCCTCTCCATCGAAATGCAAACATGAAGGCCAGACATGATGGTGCGTACAGTTTTCTTCTGCTCTGATATTGTGAATCAGTTATCCTATCTCCTCTATACTCAACAACAAATTCTCCTTTGGAAATTGGAGACTTTGCAAATATACCACGCCCTGAAAAGACAGCAAAATTATCTTCAACAGACCAGCAACACCTATCAATGCTTCATAGTGGTCTAAACCTTAACAGATTGTAGCTGATTTGAGAAAAGCTGCAATCCACCGCCTATTTAGTTTATCCTTACATTTTGCATTAGATGCTCATCAGATAATGATTGTATATAGTGGGCATTATCAAAGAGTAAATCACATTGTCTTACCTTTCACTGCATTGATATATTTCACCTCTAGTTTGTATATCTTGTCACATCCTGAGGTGACATGATAACTGGCATCTTTGAGCGGGCTGATCCGTGGTGGCATTTCAAACTGCAGATAAATTTTAAATTTTCATTTCATTCATATACAGTTTGAGGTCATTGAAGGTGTTAACTCTATGAACAGAAGCTAGTTTGACATGAAAATTTAACACAATTCAAACTAATTACAATTTCGACATTCATTTTTTAATCTAGTTTTAGCCCTGGTCTTAAACCAATAACCCTTATTCAGTACAGGGTCAGCTTTTCTATGTGGAAGGATGGTATTGGTATTGTAATGAGTATTGCTGAAGGATATGTTGTCCAACTGGAAAAAAAAAAAACAAAAAAAAAAACACCAACAGCAAACAAAAAGAACAATTAAAAGCAGGTATACTTTGAACTATGATTAGTCACCCAGACTGAGAATAATTTAAATTAAGGAAATTATTAGTTATCAGACACGTAATATTTCTTGTGTAATGAGGTTTTCTGCTGAATTTAAAATCATAGCTCACTCACACCTTTAATCAATCAGCAGTAAAGTGACCACACATGACCTTCTCCTAGATCGCCTTTGGTAGTTATTTTGCTCATTTGGCCCTTTGGTCCATTACTTACTCTATTAAACGATCTTACTATCATTTTAAAGAAGAAAACATAATTTCTTGATTTAGCACAAACTTGCTAGAGCTAAAATAACATTACAAACTCCTTTTTACCACATCTAATTTTCTACACCTACCCGATGAGAGCAATCACTGAGATTAAAACAATTGAGTGATTAAAAAAAAAATTATATTCAATTTCTTTACACAAAATTGTATGCAGCTCTAAGTGAAAATGTATCAAAATATATTTATTTCATACAAACGTGCTTACCTTGTGTTTCTGCGTCCACCGGGTGCCTTTTCACACTGAAAATGACTTTAACACCTAAAATGATCTTGGCGTCAAAATCCTTCCTAATGGGGACCAGGAAGTGGGTGGTACCCAACCATATTTGGAATATGTGTGTGTGAAGAGACGGGTGCACTACCAGTCAGAAATAAAAGGGGGAGCTCCTGAGCACACCACATACACTCACACACTGACTGCTAAACATGTTTTCTGGGCCAAGTAAAAAAACCACACAGGCAACATCAGAATAGCTCCTGCATACATTTTAAAAGGGTTTCCCGTATGGGGACGTGATTTTTTGTCCCCATAACGCAACACGTCCCCATGAGGTGACTGTGTAAACACTCTTTTGTCCCCATAATGTGATGAATACCAGAACACACACACACACACACACACACACTCTCACACTCACGCCATCCTGTATGTCCTCTGTTTCTCTGTGTTCACTTGAAATGGCTGATTCAATAAAACATCACCTTGATGTTTCTATCGACGTAAAGTTGCCCTTGACTCTTAAAACCTCTGTTTAATACATCGATGTGTTTTCTGTAAGTGTTACCAGCTCCAAGGAGCCGGCACTCAACTCAGCCCTATTCAGGTGAATAGAGGAAAGGGCTCTAAGGTGGAGTAATGACTCTTAGCAGCCATATTGGAGACTTGACCTATGGGTCAGCTGTTGGCGTCAACAGCAGGCTGTGGTTTGTTACTTCTGTCTGTACACATGTGTTATTTGTTCTTTTTAGTAATTATTTGTAGACAAGACACAGTGTGTCCGCCTGTCAGTCAAGTCAGCCAAGCTCTTGCTTGGTTGAAACTTGTTGACAGACGAATAAGGTACTCACATTAAAACCAGTTTTTGAACTGAGGCTGTTTTTCGTGCTAAGACTAGCTTTTTAGGCCGAGTATGAGCTCACTGTAGAGTGGTTTCCAGAGTTTCTGCAGATTGTCTTTGATCTGCAGATTTGAGCACCTCCAAACAGGCTTCATACTTTAATTGGATGTTAAGACTTGAGTTGAATCCAAAAGGTTCAAATTCTTCTCTTTGTTTTAATTTGTAATGTGTTTAATTAGTGTAATTAGTGTAAATCTGTTGTTAGCTAAATGTTTAGATTGAAGAGTGTGTGTGTTTGTGTGTTGGACCACATAGTGAGCTGTTTACTTCCTGGATGCTTTCTAAATTGCATATTTTTTTATGAGTTCTGCCACTCTGTTGTTTTTATTTAGAGAAACAGAAGCTCAGGGTGTCATTTGAACCCTGTTTGCAACATGAACAAAGCACAACCCATGATAATTTTACTGGTTTTAAGAAATACAAACTCTGTTTCCTCCTTACTATGGTTAAGCCAGGCCTACTTCAGCACTGTTTCATCTTAAAATCTATCTTAGTATCTGTGAATTTGATCAGACATTTTTTCTAGCTCTCACTGCACAACTGATATCTCTCTATTCCTGATCTGTGCCTTTAATCTTACAAAATCATGGCCAATGGACTGAAAGAGGCAACATCTTCAGATCTTCAGATTTTTATCCTAACAACATGCAAATTTCTTTCGACTTGCATTACGCTGAATCATTGTGCAATTTGAGATGATAGCTGCTTTATTCAAAGATACACAACTGTTAATGGCGTCCCACCTCTTCTTTTCCTCACACAGAATTATTTTCCTCATAAATCTATAGCTGTGTGAGGCGAGACTGGACAATACTACACAGACCATAAACAAAACCAGACTGCTTCTGACACCAAGAAGCCTGTTTTTGCAGGCTGATTTTACATTCTCATACAGATGTACAGTCATACAGTGCTTATGCTGTGATGGTAGTGACTACTTATGTGTAAAAAAAACCCTCAGTGAAGGTTAAATAGTGATGCTTACTTATGGTTTTGCCTCAGAGTCTCAAAGGTGATGATATAATGATCGCTGTTCTTTTTGTGAAAACACGATGCTCTCTGTTGCTGTGGTGAATCTAAATAGATAGAGCCAGGACTGGCTGTGACAAAGCTGACTCACATGCAGAAAAAAAAAACAGAGGATGTTCTCTGTGTATTCTGCTGATCTTGTTTGCAGTTAGAGACGCGTTCAGCAACACCCTGATGTCTGTGAGAGAGCCAGAGAGCTGATGAAAGACAGAGGAACCCTGCTTTATTGATCCCATTGATTCACCTCATACCTTTAAAGAAAAGCCAACCCCCCTCACACACACACACACACACACACACACACACACACACGCACACGCACACGCACACACACACACACACACACACACACACACACACACACACACACACACACACACACAGCTCGCTCTCACCCCTCCTCAAACCGGTAAACCCCTTTTGAATAATATAATTGCACGTTTGATCCTCACTGTAACCTGGACCAGAGGAAAAACGCCTGATTGAATCACTCAAGCGTGCTCTTTTCTTCACTGACAGCAGACTATGTGTGTGTGTGTGTGTGTATGTGTGTGTGTGTGTGTGTATGTGTGTGTGTGTGTGTGTGTGTGTGTGTGTGTGTGTGTGTGTGTGTGTGTGTGTGTGTGTGGGTGGGAGGGTGCAGGTAGTTCCTTTTGATTGTTCTCCTTTTTTTGCACATGAATGTCTGCACTTTTTTCTATTTTTCAAACCTTTGTCTGGGCTGAACTGCTCCCGAGCTGCTTTTCATGGAGCTCCAGTGAGCAGGAGGGAAGGTGAACATTTGATTTTTGTGTAACGTGGTTGAAAATAACATTTCAATCACTGATTTGTTGACCTTTTTGACACTTTTGACCTTTCCATATCAGAACAGTCCGTCTTCCCCCCCTTTTGCAAAATCAGAAATATAACTCTAACAGAGCCACAGTATTCAGACCATTTTTGAAACCCATGTTGGGTTCTTGAATTTCTTCTCATGTGAACAGGAAAAAGTAATATGGCTCTTCATTTCCCCTGTGACAATCCTCATTGTCACCTTTGTCTGCTAGTCAAAGACTGAAAATGTCTGTGAGCCTCTCAGTGGTTGGATGCAGTGCCAACTAGGTGACAAGCCAGATCTGAACTTTTGTTAGCATGCTTGAAGAAAACCTGAAACCATTTTTCCTTCTTGTGGACTCCCCAGCTTTGTCGTTTCTTTAATGCTTTCACAGTTTAATTTTTTTAACTACCACCATGTTGTCTTGAGGCTGGTGACACCTTGGAAAGGCTAAACAGTTAATGCTGGCTCTCAGCTACCAATCAACAAACCAAAATTTAATAGACAAAAGTATGTAGAGAGGTGTTAGAATGGAGGGAGCAAAAGCAAAAAAAGCAATAAAGGGCTTACTCATAACAGGTTAAACTTGATGCTAAGAGCTAAGAGGACGTGAAGAGAACAGTAAGATGAAATAAAAAAAAATAAAAGAAAGTAAGGGCAAACACATGAAGAACAGTGTATGCTCCAGCTCCCCCTACTCCTCAAGTGCAACCAGGGGACGAGCAGAGGGAAGAGAAAGCAAAAGGAATAGAGATGTTGGTAAAACGACAGGAGAGGCAGTGCCAGTTCGAGACGTTTGTTCTGGGCTGGGGCTTGCCAAGACAGTGCTTGTACAATAAAAAAAAATGTATAGAGAGTCATTGCAATCTGGGAGCAAAGAAAGGTAGAGCGTGAAGCCTTGGGGATGCGTACCTATAATTTTCTTTTTTTAACATTTTTTATTTCTTAATATATTAACTTGCAATGCTGTGTTCATGTATACAAAATTGCCTACTCTTCCACTCCCTCAGAGTCACAAGGATGTGTTAAGGCAAAGATATCAAACTTTCTTGGCCTTTTACCTCCATTCGATGGCAATTTGAGCCAAATACCCCCTTGTATGGCTGAGAAAGATTTTTTGAAAAATAATACAAGAAAATAACATTTGTATGCTTGTGGTTTTACAGTCAAAGTAACACTGAAGTGAAAGATGGCACAAATCACATACTTTTGTGGTGCAATATTTTTCAGAATTAATTAAAGATGGAGGCAACTAGTACATTTGATGACCCAAGGAGCATACCGATTTGTTCTCTTAAAAAAGAAGCATCAAGATGTTACAAAAATTAAATCACATTTCCTGTTTTAGTGCATTCCTTTTTTACAGATATGATCATTCATAGACATGAAAATTAGATGACTGACTGCCTTAGATCCACTGACTTATTTCTGCTGCTTTGGTTCAAACCTCCTAACAAACTCCCCAATCTCCTCATAATTAGAGGGTTGATGGGTCTTCATCCTACTCAACAAACCCTAACTTTTCATCTTTGCTGTCCAGCTTCTGCTAGGCAGACTCTGTGTATCAATGCTTTTTCCTTTCATATGCCTGCTTCACTGAGCTCTGTCAGGGCACCTTAAAATCCATCAAAATTAAAGCTCAAAAACAGATTTTACTCAACCTATTAGCATGTTATCAGACCTAGACAGTTTATTTTTGTCTGCCAAAGATCATCCAGTAAATAGAGAAGTTCAATGTCCAAGAACATAAAGTTTAGACTTTGAATTGAGAGAAGCAAAAATGTGCTATCTACATATATACAAAAACATGTTGGTGCCTCCTTTAAAATAATGCTCCAGGAACACAGATAAAAGTCAAATGGGTGCAGTTTTAAAAGTCTCTCAGAAAATTCTCTTTGTAACACAGAAACATCTACCTACACACAGGCTGACACTGATATTTTTTTCAAAAAACCCAGCAGTGTGTGTTCATGGCTAAATACTTTACATATTTACAGATCAATAGTGCCACCTGTCAGTGACTGACTGCATTACAACCACACAGTCTGACTCCTCACAGCTCAGGGGATTAACATGAGTTCTTTGTAACATTTCATTTAATTACAGAGAGAACAAAAGGAAAAGAATCCTCCACCCCCTCTTTTTAATTTTTTGCTGTAAGACACAACAGGGACGTTTGTGTTTGAGTCATTCAGTCCAAGAACGACAGGACGCACAGCTTCAACGGCTCTGAAGAGACTTGATCATCTATCATGAAACAAAGAGAGGGAGCAGGGGAGAAACAACAAGCTGTGAGGAGAAAGAGGAGTGTGTGTGTGTGTGTGTGTGTGTGTGGGGGGGCAGTGTTCTATCTCCTTATGTAATAGTTTGTGCCCATACTGCGTCATTAACCTGTTTTACACTGAGCAGCGGGACACTGCATACTTAATTCAGAGAGGTAATTAAAACAAACGCACCCAGACCATCTCCTACTTCATATTGACTGACTTCAAAGCACACATATCCAATGCTAGGTGTGCTATTACTACTTTTGTTGTTAAAATGTGAATTAATCTACGTTTTGGAGTTGGCTTCTTACTCTGACTCTTAATCTGAGGTTTTGTACTTTTGATACGATTATGTCACTTGTCTTGTTATCATGGACTAAGCTGGAAAAACTCACACAGGCACACAGTACAGAGAGAGTGCAGGGAGAGCATGTAAACAAATGTTGGATGTCCACAGGTCAACAAAGCATTCTGTTTGTTCTATTCACTAACACTAACACATCTGTCTTCTGCTTCTGTCTTCCACCACTTTCTCTCAGCATGCAAACGGAAGGAGCAGGACGGGGGGAAGGACCGCAACAACACGCCAAAGAAGTCGCGGCTGGTTTTCACCGACCTGCAGCGGCGCACCCTGCTGGCCATCTTCAAGGAGAACAAGCGACCGTCCAAGGAGATGCAGCTCACCATCTCGCAGCAGCTTGGCCTTGAACTCACCACCGTCAGCAACTTCTTCATGAACGCCCGCCGCCGGAGCCTCGACAAATGGACAGATGATGGAGTCAGCCCCGGTGGCCAATCTTCGGCGTCCAGCACTTGTACCAAAGCGTGATAAAAGATGAGGGAGGAAGGGGGAGTGACAGGGAGGGGAGGGGGCTTGGGCGGGGATCCAGGGAGGGGTGGAGGGGTTGAGGGAGTGGGTCGAGGTTTTGTCCGGTCAAAGTGACGAGGAAAACCAAACTTTTTACATTTTTTTCTTTGTCTGTTTGTTTTTATTGAGGGTGACAAACTGAGAGAGGGGCTGCTCACTGGAACGACTTGTTTGTAGCCTAACCGCCTTTTGCAAATTCATCATACATCCATAAAGAAGCCAAAGGGTAAAGTCATCAAACATAGAAACCACTGGAGTAAACAAAAACTCTCACTGCAGACACACTAGCCCAAATACCAAAGACTAGAAGACAAAGTGTGTTTTCTATTATGCAATATAAGCTAGGAACCAACCAACCAAACAAACAAACAAGAATCTACTGAAAGCTTTCAGGACATGTTTAAAGCTTTGGGATGAAAAGAAAAAACTCCTTTGGTAGTATTTTAACCATCAATCTCCAAAGATGGCAATGGCACAACTATTTGGTGCATCCAGAGGTCAGATTTTGGAAAGTGCTGAGCCAAATTCAAGCCGTTGATGGGCATGAATCTGGCTGCGCAGTCTCTGATTTCAATTGTAAGGTTTGCAAAACTTTTCGGGGAAAACAAAAATCCAAGACTTGGTTTCCAAGTACTTTATTATCAGTTCTAAAATGAAAACGTGTACCTGAAGTCAGCTGCTGGAGTTTAAAGTGAATGCTCCAGTTAGTTGATTAGTTTATTATGATCAAACCTCAAACACTCTGTTTTAAGAAACAATAACATTCAGTCAAACAGATTCTTAAACTTGGGAAAATATGCAAGCACAAACACACGAATACAGGAACATTTTCCAAGGCACATACAGCTTTCCTCATAATTTGAGCCAACATGCAGAGTCTCAAGCTTGCCCTGCAAACTGAGCGGTGTATGAGTTTGTGATATATGAACATATACAACATGTGAGCACAATCTTGAAGCACATTTTCTTTGCAATAGAACCGGGGCTCCCTGCCAAGCCGAGTGGACTTCACATCTTAGAAAAACTCAGGATACCATTTTTCTAAGCAGTGGCTGAGATCCATTCAGCATCTGTTTTAACACACACACACTGAAGTATGAATGAACACACGCGTTGTTGTAGACAAGATAATACATCTGCTTTACATACACACACACATACACACTCTCGAGGAGAGTGAAAGAGTCATTTACTGAGTGAATCCCCAATGTTCACCCTGAACAAAACATTTTCAGCCAAATCAAAGTTAAGCTCCAAGTCGACCCTGGCTTCATCCACCCATGCGTTGGTTATTTTAAGGTAACTCATACACCAGGGTAGCAGCTTCCACTGAGCATCTAGGCTTTAGCACAATCCTTGTTTTCAGTCCATAAATCAACAATACTTTAAAAAGTGGTGATGTGTGATGATGGGCTGACAAACTGGTTTTCAACAATTTACACCAAATCTTTGATTAACTGTCAGTATTTTCCAATTGTAAGGTATCTTTACTAACATGCATCACTTCATGAAAATGCAATACCAGTTTGACGGCTCAGTTTGCTCATCATGCCACATTAAAAAAGAAAGGAGTTTACACCTGTTCAAGAGAGACCAGATCCAGTGAAATCTACAAAGGGGTGAGATGGAATGAAGTCTTTTGTTATTGAAATTTATTCAAAATTAAAAAGTTGTGCAAGCATCCAAACTTGATTCCTCACATCACCAAAGCATAATCTTTGAAAACTAGTCAAATCTTGCAGCACTCAAACTCAGAGTTTGTGCTTAAATTTAAGATGTGACATAATTCTCAGTTGCACAGGACTTAAAAAAAACATGTTTCCAGGTGTAAATCCATCTATAGAGCACAGATGCTTTTTGGAAGCCTCAAGCTGCCAGCAAAAACCACAACCCAGAAAATCGTACCGACCACACTGAGTGGCAGACACAACAGCAGAACCAGTCAACCGTCTGAACCCTCGGAGGTCGAACTGTCCGGGCGAATCAGGGCCTTTGTAATAGTTTAAGAGGACAATCTAAAGACGATGCCTGGCAGGTCCGTCTCTTTCAGAGGGTCAGCGGTCTGGAAAACAATAAGACAGGGACAAACACTGCAAACAAACAAATCCTTACAGTCAGACTGTGTATATTCAGACCATTAAAAACTGCTGAAGATAAAACTTGACATTATTTCTTTGCAGCATAGGAGAGTTGGATGCTTGGTAGAAACCAGTGAGGACAGACAGATGGACTCTTCTTGTCTCTCTGCCTATCTTTGTAACTTAAAGTACATCAAGCACCCTCCGCTGCCAAATCCCACTACACCCATCAGTTAAAGTTTCACACACTCACGCTGTACAGCCTGATGTAAATACTGAGAACACCTCAACCACCACCACCTCCTTCTCTGTCTTATAGGCTTCACCTTCCGCAATCACCTCATCAATCATCTCTCACTCAAGCTATTGAACCAAAAAAGAAACAAAACCAAAGGAAAGGCGTCAGTCAGCAGCCCCTGCTCCTTAGAAACCCCAGGCTGTGTCCCGGCCTGGTTAGAGGCAAGCCAAAGGCTTTAAGAACGATTTAACATAAAAATGGACACTTGAGACTTTTTCTATTTATTGACAAATCGAAACCAAAGAAAACCTTTTTCTGCACCTAACTGTTCCAACAAACAGAAAAAAACTAACTGAAGATGGAAGAGTATTATTACCAAAAAGAAAAAAAAAATCAAAAAAAGAGTGGTGACGACGTCGAGGATAGAGGATGACGTTTTCGACGAGGAGATGGAGGGAGAATAGAAAGACGGATGACATCATGGGAGTGGTGAAGAAGTAGCTTTATTCTGCCTGATGTTGCATCTGGCCATCTTTAAGGGAAGCAAGTTTGGGACTGAAAAGGGTAAAACCACCGCGGGAAGGAGGGAAGGAACCAACGGAGGATGCCGTCGCCAATTTTCTTCCCTCCGGCCCCAAAATAAGGCAGAACATTAATGTGTCTCTCACGGTTGAAGAGTGTCTTTAACGTGTGCCTATGCAGTTTTTCAAAGTAAAAATGGTTAAAAGAACAACAGAAACCTCATCAGCTAACAAACCAAAGATTCACCGTTAACTCCAGTAGCAGTTCTCCTCCCCCCTAAAGGCAAAATTCTGCTTTCACAAACCATTATTCTACACCTGATTTTAGAAAGTTCAGCATGCTGACCAATCAAATTTTGATTTTTAAACTTGTGGTATCTGTTTCCTCCTGACCTCTACCTTCTAGGATAGCCCCCATTTAACATAAGTCTTATTGGTAACTACCTTAAATCTGCCACAGCACGCTAACTGACATCTGCTGTTTGTTTTATGGCATCCCTCCAGCATGGCAGCCATCATAACTGTAAGTTCATCACTCACGCAGTTATTATCCCACTTTGAAAATGATGACTAAAAAGTGAAAGAAGACTCCAAGAATGCTGCTGTACCTATGCTTTTTTGCCATTTGTTGTCCTCCCTGCCATAAGTCATGCCCTGCTCCACAGGACAAAGTCTACCTCCAACAATCTCCAGCAGTACTAGCAAAAGCTGCCAGACAACAGCGCAGGGATTGTTTTATTTTTCATGTCTTAACAGATCCAAGCTGGAAGCAGCTTTGTGCGTTAGCGCCAAGAAATGCCAAATGCTTCCATCTTCCATTTTTTTCTTCCACCCAGTTTTGGGATGAAAACAAGCCACTCTTGTTTTTTACGCTGGCTGTAGTCTGGTGCGCTTACTACTGTGGGGATAGTGACAAAGAAATGCTATGTGAAACGTACAGTGCATACCAAAGATTTTTTGCTGTACAAACAGTAGCACACTGACACCTTTTTCTTTAGTCATACCCCTCTCGATCCATTTTACTTTGAGCTGGTTTCAGTGTTGTCAAACCCACAGACTCTAAGTTTTATTTACAGGCAGCATTTCAAGGGAGTAGCTAAACTAACAGAAGCTTTAGATACATTTAAAATAAACTTCTGTTGAACAAATCTAAGAAAGGACAAATATCTGTTGCATTTTTAACTTGAATTAGTGTTATAAAGACAAGTGATGGTTGGATTGACTATGTCTGGATGAAAATCTGAAAAGCTAGATATGTAGCTAACTAACACACCTGCTAGCTATGCTTAAAGAGCGACATATTTCAAAGCTTCACTTTTTATTGCCCTGCTGGAGGAGGAGCCTCACAATGACAGTATTGCTAACTGTCCATAGCTAACACACCCACGTTGGCTTGTTCTTTGGGGGGGAGGGACCACACTGCTGCTACATTTATACAACAACAATAAATGAAACGAAACCAAAAATGCTACACCTGCTGAGAGAAACTGCTAAATATCGGTCAAATAGCTTTATTCTGAGTTCTCTCTCTTTTCTGTATGTAAAGCTTCTAGTCCAAAGAAATCTTCCGCCCACCTGACCCTTCCATCCTACTGACCATGCCCAATGGAGGGGCGTGGTTCTGGCTCAGGGGGGTGGCGGCCATTTTCCATTCCCACTTGCAGTTCTGTCTGGATGTAACACAGGCTAAACCTGCCGAACCAAAAAAGAAAATATGGGTACGAAACCAAAAACTGTTGCAAAGCGGTTTTCATTGCTTGTTTGTTTTTACGTTCTTAAAATTATTTGCCAATACTTATGTGTCTACTATTACTACTGTGTTCCTGCTAGGTTTTTGCAATATGTGATTTTTTTTATTTAATGTGATTTATGTTTTCTTTTAATTTGTGAATTAATTTAAGCGAACAAATTTTGTTGCCAAATCTCCCACTGAACCCTTTTACCCTTGATGATGATTAGCTTTGCCAAAGTTTACATTGTTTGTTCCCTTTTCTTTTGTTCAATGCTGTATTTATTTATGAGGTGTTTTAGAACACACTAGTTTTGTACTCAATAATAATTTAATGTTATTTAATTAGATGTAATTGTTTTTGATGAATATTTATGAGTATTTAAGAATGTTAGTTGCATCAAAGATGCAGTGCTTATGCCAGGCCTGTTAATTTATTCTTAGTTAGCTTTACTTTAAAAAGCAAATGAACTGTTGTTTTAAGAATGTTTAGATTTAATGACAGAACAAAGTAGGAATGAGAGATTAGACTACTAGTACTTCTGAATGTCAACACTTACTCTCACTCTTTAGCCAATCTAGTTTTTGTCCTGGTTAAAAAAAGATTTCCTTTTTCGAAAATGAAAACAATCTCTTTGACAAAAATAGCCGACCAAATGATGAGCACTGCATCTGAATTTCTTTTCTTCTTCATGGTTTTATGGCAGATTTATCGGTTGCTTTGTCTTTAATTTGTTTGCATCCCACTGACCATTGTTGAACAAGCAATGAATTTCAGACAGATGTTCTAGTGACACTTGATCAGGTGATGTAAGGGCCACACGCTGATAGAAAAAAAACTGACTCACCAAAGATAACTGGAATCCTTGAGAGGCCAATAAACGAGTGTATTTACATCCACGCAGCTTCTACCCTGGTTAAGGTCTTATTCATACATTTGATTTGTGAAAGTATAAACAGTTTATTCATGTTTTGAAAAGCTCCAAATTGAAAAGTAACTTAATGAGAATAAAAATTAATTATATGATGAGATTTTTAATCAGATGTCATTACATACTGACAAACAGGACATGATCAGGAATTATAACTTTGTACACAGGGGGCGCCAAGATCATTACAAAGCAAAACCTCTTCACTGGAGCTTTAACGCAAGACGTAACATGTATTAAAAAAAAACTTATTTGATGGATAAGAACCTGATAGTAAGATAAAATACTTACATCCGGACAAATACACTTGAAAATAACACTTTTTATTTTCAGGCTAACAATAAAAAATGAATCAGTTATTAAAGACCAAGCAATTCTGGACACAGAAGTTCAATCATAAATGTCTCCAGAAGTGTTATATGTAGTGTGCTTAGTTGTATCTGGGGTAGAGACAAACATGAACACAGCTTTGGCATTCCACTACCTTGTTTTGATGATTTAAAACACACTGCATACAGGCAACCAACTGATTTTTCAGCCAAAGCAGATACATTCAGGTTGACTTAGGGGGGAAACACAGACCAGTGTGCTGCACCAACACGTTGAATGAAGTTAGTGATCAAATAAAACCCATTCTTAAGAAGGCCCTATTTGAAAAAAGGAGTTTTTTGAGGAACAAAATCAAGCACAGCACTGTTTCTGGTGTAGTGTTACAAAGACAACAAACTCATTTCAAACTTTTTAATGTGTTGGCATAAGAGCTTATCCAGGTAGATCAAAACAATAGGGGATGTGTACACACACCACCTCGACGGTACGACTCCATCTATGTGTGCATGACTGCGTGAATGAAAACACACCAACTTGTTTCACTTGTTAGGAAGGAAAACTGAGGAGTCCCTTAAAGCTAGCTGCTTCCAAGACTGACTTTGTGTGTATGTAAAAAGAAAAACTTTCTATTTCAATAGTGAGAACCAGAGAGGCTACCTCACTGACTTTCCATTTGTCCTTTTAATCGTGTTGATGAAACCAAAGAAACCAAAGATTTTTGTCTTCTTTAGTACGGTCTGCGCTCAGCTCCATGCTTTTGCCCTCACTCGTCTCTTCTTAAGGAAAATGCCACACTCGGTCCACCTCTTTCCCCCCTTTTTTTCTATCTTTTTCTTTTTTCTTCCTCCTCTTCTTTCACCTTCCTTTTCTTGGCCTTGTTTTTGCCTCTATTCCTAAAAATAAATAAGTGTAAAGTAATACACTCACTGTAATTCAATGAAAATAATTTTTTACAAATTTTACATGTGCCCAGGTTTAAAACCAAACAATGAGAATAGTTCCCAAATTTCTTCAAGTAATCTTTGTGCAAACCACCGCTGAAGAATAAAACTCGAGTTTTAAGCCTCAGTGTCAAATCAGTAACAAATTAAGTAGTGCAACCAATTCAGTAGAAAGTTTTTCTATCTGATCTTTACAGACAAAAGTTGGCAAAGGCAGTTGAATCTCCTAGCACCCTGTTCTGGGGGTTGCTTGAAACTGGATTCTACCACTTTGTTTAAAACAAAATGAGGCCTCTATATCCAAGAACAAAAAAAATACTACTTTTCTCTGAAACGTAACAGATGCAGATTTTAAAGCCTTAGTGGTAGCTGTTTTCATGGCCTTACTCAAGACAAAGGACAGAGATGATGTAGTCATTCTCTTTCCCTTTCTTCATAGCAGGCCTTTTTTGGACTAATTTTATGTCCAACAGCATTCTCTGCTCTTCCTAGTACCTGGCAACTACATTGGTTGTAACCAGTTTTGTGCTGCATGGCAACAGCACTGGTTCAACATTGCTGCGAGCTCCCTAAGGGACTGGTCATGTTAGTAAAGATGTAAAGATTACCAAATCAGTATGTGTTCAGTAGTTAGGATTAGGGAGAGATTAACCCATTAAGTCCTTTTGGTTTTATATATATATATATATATATATATATATATATATATATATATATATATATATATATATATATATATATATTCACACATAAAATGAACATTGACTTATTTTTCCCCGCACAATGATTTTTTTGTTTGTTGCTAACCAAGAAGCTGCCTTTCCCTAACTAGTAAGTTGGTTGCTAATGCTAACGTAAATGCTAATCACATGGACAAAATGTAGAAAAGTGACCCAAAAGGTTACCTTAACATATGTTAATAAGACAAAGGCCAAATTCCAATTAAACAGCTCGGGACACCTAAAAAAGTATTACCAACAATTACAAATGATGAATATCAGGCCTTGTAATGCTTGAAGAAGACCTTTTGAATATCGTATAACAAACACTGTAGGACACCAAAAGCTTGTTGAACCCAAAATGGCCACAAAAACCTAATCTGCTGTTGTTCCAGGAAAAACATCAATATCTCCATAAAACCCACTGAACAAATATACAGACATCAAAAACTTAGTTTCTTCTGATGCTGATGACACTTGAGTGTTTGGATACTGATAAAATCATAATGTAAAACAACAAACTGGTAGATATTTTATTGACCTGATTGGAGAATAAAGGCCAAAAAGTCTAAAAACCCATTTTCATCTTTAAATGTTCAATGATTATTACACCATGATTTGACTGTGCTTATGTTTATGTTTTTTCTATCATAAAATTCACAGTATATAAGTGGGATTTGACTTCTAGCTGTGCCATTTGGCGTTCCTTCCAGCAAGCATTTGGCTTAAGAATCAACCAGGAAAGCCAAATGGCAACAAATCCTTCACTTGTTCTGTTTTGAGGTAGTTTCCAGACTATAACTGTTGCACTTTGCATTTCTGAACTGGGGCACTCTGATGACAAAGAAGTAAAGAGCGCTTTAGTTGCAAAGTATGAGATAACCTTGGATGAGTGCCTTGCTTGAACCAAAGCGACGTCTTGACCTCTCTGTTGTGCTGTAAATTTTGTATTCTTGTAAAATGAGTACCTCAGTGCTGCTTATGCCAAGCGCTCGAGCTCCCTCTGTGTTCTCTGGTGATTTGCAATGCAATCAATGCAAAAAGATCCAGAGTTAATACCAAAGGATACTTTTCTGTTCTTCTCTCCTCTTCTTTCACTTCTTTTTTTCTCTGTCTTCTAAGCTTAGTTTCCACTAAAAAGTTTTTTTTTCAGTTTCTTGAGGCCCAGATCTCATTTCCTCACAGCTGTGCAAAGGAGATCAAGTCAAATCAGATTTTCCTTGTGTTTCAGCACAGTGAATGTGAGTAAATGAAACTGTAGTTGCAGCATCTGTAAGGTTCAAAATACCAGCTTTCTATCAATTGGAGATCATTTCACATTTGTTTCATGCTGGTTGATGCAGCAGATGAGCTGAGAGAGTGTTTACTTTATCGTTTTGCTGTTTCGAAATCCAAAAAACTAAGCTTTACATTTCCAGTTTTAACCATCTATGGTGAAATTCAGCTCACTCTCTTCCCCAGTCCTCTTCTTTCTCTTTCTCCCAATGGTTGCAAAGCTTTAAATGAAGAAAACATGGAGACAAACTTGTGTGAGAGTTGTGCGCAGACTGTGCTCTCTTTACCAAACTGTTGCAGATATACCTCATAGACACTAGTGTTAGGATAATGTTATAATAGCGTATGTCATAAATTATTCACTTGCTCTTTTTTCCTTTTTATTTTGGTGACTGTAACTTTAAAAAGAAACAAATGTGGGGAAAAAGCTTTACACATTTTTAAGTTGTGATTTTTTTGTAATCGTTAAAAAGGTGCGCTGAAACCAAAAATGAGAAATTCTTGTCTTCTTCTATGCTCTTTCTTGTTGATGTATTTCTCTCAGTCCAATTTGCAGAGGACTGAAGAATTTATGTTTCAAAGCTTTATTTTTTCTGGCTCTTTTATAGGGGTTGTTGTTCCCCAGATGTGGATAATATGGAGTTTGGGAAAATTGTTGGAACAATGCCAGAATTTTACTTGGTTCAACCCAAAATGATACCTGCTTCGAAATGTCATTGATTTTATTTCAAATCCAGCCACAGTTCAGTTTAATTTCATGCATCATTTTGAACTTTTTGGTGTCCTGTGTTATAATGCTAGCATCACAGTTACATCATCCATACAGCCGTGCTATAGCCCAGATTTTATGCATGAATATATTTACAATTAGCTAGCTGTGTAATGCATTGTGATTCTTATTAACCCAATTCTCATCATCTTTTCCTGCTATTTTAGTCTCTTTGTGCTTTGCAGACGAAATTTTGCATCACATCTAACATAAGTCTGACCGTTGACCTGCTGATATGAACCATACAAATCAGTTGCCATTGAATTCAAGGGACAAATGATGGGATTTTATTGTGCATCCAGAAGAATTCAGATGTACCATAATCTGTAAAACCACCATGGGTTAGGGTTAGGGTAGGGGTAGTGCACTGACACCAATTTTTTGGAGCCAAGTGCAATCATCTAAACAAACAGGCAGCAGTGGCTAAAATACAAACACTGGATTATGTTAAAGGAATATTACATACCTATCCTATACCTAAACCAGGGCTCACTGAACAGTAGGGTTGCAAAAGGGTGGAAAATTTCTGGTAATTTCCAGAAACTTCCCAGAACTTTCCATGGGAAGTTAAGCTTGGGAAACTTGGAAATATTCTGAACTGTTTAACATCAAAACTTACTTAACTGTGTGTATTCCTCAGGTGGTGCCTTTATTAATCTTGTGCTGTGATCATCATGCACAGTGCATGAAGGGAGTGTGGCCTCCATAGCCCTACAGTCAGCAAAGTGCTGCTGTGTGGTCAAGTAATGGCATCGATAGTCAAGTGAACTTGCATTCAATCTAATTGTTTTAACCAGAATTACACAACAATGTACCCTAGCTTTACTGAAGGTTCTCATTCAAAATTCCCAGTTTGTTCTTACAAATTTCTGTGAAAAGTTTCCAACTTTGAAAATTCCCAGAATTTTGCAACCCTACTGAACAGAAAAAAAATGTCATAGGTAAATCATACAGAAATGAGAGAGTGTGAGCAACAGAACAAATGTGTAAACAAACATCCTGAGAAGAAATTTGGATGGGATTACATCAGGACACAGCTGGAAAATACTATATATTTTTGTGATTAGAGGAATCAGCTGTGAAAAATCACAAATAACTCTTAAGTTTAGTAAACAGGGCCTGATGGCAACATTAAAATTGTGCTTAAAGATCAAAGGAAGATCAAGGAGTACATTCTAACTCAAAGATGAACAAGCTCAACAGAAAATTCAGATAGTTCCCAAAGTGATGTGTATTAAAGTCCAAACAGTGTTATGAAAAGTTATCATGCTGTACATTTGAAGCATTTCCAAATTCTTTATCTTCCATCAAACATTTGCACTTTCCCTCTGGTACGCTCTACTTCTGATGGTGAAATGTGCTTGAGAGTTAGATAGCTTTACTTTTTTTTAAATATGAATGTTGATCAAAATCATTGTTTCAGTATTCAGAGTACTTCTAAACCAAAGGTTAATGTGCTCATTGCTTAGAAATTTGCCAGTGTTAATGCTTTGAAACAGCCCAATTACACTTTAGGCTTTCTGTTTCTGTAATAGAAAGGTAATTCATGACATTCAAGTGACTATTTATTAGTGAAAGTCAGGTTTGCCTTCTTGGTAGCAATTAATAATCTATGATGTTGAAGATTGAATGAAGCCGGGTAAAAACAGTATTTTCGAAGTTTTTAATTCAAACAGGTTGTTTCATTGTTAAAGACTCCAAGGGCTTCATCAAAAACAAACATTGTATTATCTTTCTATAAACTCATTTCAGTTTGTTTTCAGCACAAAATGAGGTTAAAGTCAGAACAACAGCAAGGGGTCAAAGGTCAGAATCACTTTTGGTCCATTTTTAAGTTGCCATGGGACTCTAGAGGCTTCAACAGGTGAAACATGTGGACTGTATGGGATCACACATGTAAGCCTCCCCCAACCAATCACAGATTCCTGCACCAAGACATCTTTTTTTATTGTTTTCCCCTTTTTGTTTTTGTATTTGTGTTTTTATTTCTCTCATGGTTGTCATACAGTAACCAAAAATCAAATGATGCATTATTTTTATTTTCCACATTTGGTTGTACCAGAAAAAAAGAGAAGTGACTGAAAACTTGTGGTGTGGAATAAAAACGATGATCAAACATGAAGGAGATATTTGAAGAATTAATGTTGTTCCACTCAATGTATAAAAGAAGAAAAAAATCAATAAAGAAATCACAATGGTCTGATCCATGTACAACTTCTACTCCTGTTTCTCTTTTTTTCAGCTTTTTAAAGGAAAACCACAGCAGACACATGGAGACACATATCCATAAGTAACTCATGTGACTTGTGCTCTGAGTGACAAGCTTTGAACGCACTGTTTATAAGTTGACTTGCAATGGCTTATATAAAGGTTTGCTGCTCCTTCTCCATTGTAATGGTATTATCATTAGCAAATGTGCAGGAAATTTAACTGTAAACTTCACATTTTTTTTAAATTTAGAGTTGAGTCAAACCATTAGTGTTTTTTCTGTTGGCATTGTTAACAGATACAGAACATCTTTTTGACTGCGCCATTAACAATAAATCTAGAGCTTGGTGCCCTACAAATAAATTAGGAGGATATTAAAAACAACCTCAAATCAACTGATTCTGGCAGAAACAAACATTTTTGCCAATTTGTCAACAGATTTTATTTTTATCATTATTATTCAGATTTTATTCCACAAAATAAGACTAAGACAAAAAAAAAAACCCAATCAGCTGATGAAATTTCTTTCTTTTTTTTTTTTTTCTTTTTTTTGGGGGGGGATTTTAACTCATAGAGGGTGAAACCATTCAAAACGTCAGGGATATTTACTATATTTCTGCTTTTCCTTGTAATTGTCTCAGTTAGCCTGAAAACTTTCCGTCTGCACAGATGTTCAAAGTTTTCCAAGCTAATATCACTTCATCATTTTCTCTCTCCTACTTTCACCCCTTCTTTTATCTCCTCTGTCCATCCGTATGTATCTCTCTGTGTCTGGCTTTAATGACTCTATCCTCTCCTCCCTCTTTTTCTACATCTCCTGTCTGTCTCTTTCCTTTTCTCTCCACCACTCTTCTTCTCTGTTTTCTGTCTGTGTAATCATCCCAGCATCCATCTCTTCTCATCAATCCACCTCCTCACTTCTCCTCCTCCTCTCCTGTTTTAATCACTCCATCTCATCCTCCTACTCCTCTTCCTCCCTCTGTTGCTAGGGAAACAGCAGTCCATTCTGTGGCTGTTAATCTGGTGACATTGTCTTTCTATTACCTGCAGGTCAGATGCCTGATAAGGAGGACAAAGGGTGGAAAACTGGAGAGCCAGTCACTCTAAATGTTTGTAAAATGTTGGTCTTTATTGAGACATGTGACAGGGCAACATGTTAACTTTGTAAACTAATGTTATTCCTACAGAGAGCTGTGAATCAGCTCTTATTCTGTTGTTATGATACTTATTATGTGCACTCTTTCTGTTGACACCATCAGCCAGCACCTGCTCCAACCCAAAGGCCATTGTTTTTAGATTTATCCTCATTATCGCTTCACACATACAAACTTAGACAAACCAAAAGTCCCCTAAGTGTTTAATTACAGGAAGTGTGGTAGAAAAAGCAAAACAAAACTCATTTAACTCACTTTAATACTTGCTATGTCAAAGAAACTCTAACTCTCTACACACTGCTCTTTCTACTTTTACACTGGAGCACACATCAGCTGTTATTACTGCCTCAGTGTGAATTTTTGCACAGCGTGGGGACATTTTGCATGTGGCAATTCATGTTAACAACAGCACAAGCTTCCTTGAAACTGAGAGGGCTTTCATACCAGCAAGGCTCATCTGGTTTGACCACGATTCTGAGAATCCAGGAGGTAACTTGTTGTAAAATCAGAACCATGCTGGTGTGAAAAAACACTTATAGATGGATACACGTTTACTAACACAAACTACTGGTGAGGCATCTTTCCAGCACCAGGGCCCCTGTCTGTGGATCAGCCACAGAACCTGGGGGCTGCAGAGAATATTTTTAAATGCAGGCTCAAAATATACATATTTCATTTGGCTTTAACTAGTGTCTTCTTTTTTTATACTTAAATTTTATTGTTTGATATATATGTTTCATGGTTTTATTCTATATCTCCAGTGTAACCTCAGCAGGGGGCCCTCTTCACTTGGGGCTGGGACTGGCTCTGGCTAGGATGTCTCTGAGGTGAACATCAGCTTGGGTAGGTGTGGGGGTCTGTGGCAGTGCTTTGCTGCTGGGGGCCACTCGTTGGCCTGAAGCAAAATGTGATATTTAATGACAAAACCTGTACTTAGTAGAGCTTGTGAATGTAAAATCCTGACCTAAAACGAGCTGTTTGGATTTTGGGGATTTCCCTACATCAGTGATTCTCCTTTTTGACCAATCAGGAGCAAGTCTGACCTGATTGGTCCACTGGAGCAGATACCCCTGAACCTCCTCCCCGCCCACTCCCTTTAATGCCAAAGTTGAAGAGCCATCACTGCTCTGTTTTTGACTGTAAACAGCCACATAGTTCCATGCACAAGCTTCCTATCTCGGAAGAAGACAAGACTCAGTGGCTAGAGTTCATTTAACAAGGAAATGTGCCAGCTACACTCAGTAAAACTGTGCATGTGTGTGCTAGTCACATCACGGACGACTGCTTTTCCAACTTTGGACAGAGAGAGGACTAGCGAATAGACTGGTCCTGAATCCAGGCGCATTACCAACTATCCATCAACAAACCTCGGACCCTGGAAATGTGAGTATTTTAAGTGCTGTGTGCTGTGGAGCAGATTTTCCTCAATGTCCCCCCTCTCTCTGTGTTAGCTTCAGGATGTTAACTTTAGCTGCGGTTAGCCTGTTGTTTTAGCCTGTAATGTTATGGTAAACAAGCTTCGCTGTTTTCTTAAGATTGTGCGCTCGGAGCTCATGGCGCCGCTCTCAGTGACATGGAAGAGCAGGGCGGTATCAGCCGTGGCTCATCTACATATGAAGGTCACACCCACTAAATCAGAGCGTTCTGAACAGAGGGGCTATGAGAGCCTGGAAACAATGCTGCTGTGCTTGATTTATTGGCTTTTCGGACCAAAACATGTTGTGACCATTTCATGAATACATCAATGATCCATATTAAACTGCAGAAAAGGAGCACAATATGATAATATGGGGCCTTTAAAAGCATCACAGAGATTTTCAGAGTGTGTTGTTACCTTATAGAAGGTCAAGAGGCATGGCCCATCCTGCTGACTTAAAGTTTTTACAGTGACACTATTTAGTCCCTGTTTGGCCTCTGTTACCTGCTCAGCAACATTTACATTGATGACGGAGCATAACAGGAGTAACAGCCATGTCAGAGGGGGACTATTGTATAAAATGGTTGTTATGAAGCATAAAGGTCCAAGGGATTTAAGGACAGTACATCAAACATCACGGTGTAATGAGTAAAGAAGACATTGTTTTCGCATTATTAAAGTAGAAGCTGCCTAAATTAAAGTCATATAATCTGTTTTAGAAAAAACAGCAGCAGCAACTCCTAAAAATAAAGAGACTTTTGTAATCATCATTTTTTCCCACTTGATTTCTTATGACCTGTTTACTTACGTCATGTCCACTCTTTAGTTTCCTTCATCTCACTATTTCAACATCCTGATCCATTTCTTGCAGGTTCACATTATTTTTGTCCTCTCCCCTTCGTCCTATGTTCTCTGCCTCCTTCTTTTGGCTCACCTTTTTGCTTTCTTTTTCTATCTTTTATTCTCCAATTGTTCCCCTCAAATTTCTCTTTGGCTTCTACCCCTCCCTCCTTTTTTCTCTCTCTCTTTCAGAAATCAATGGTTGTTCTCTCAATAGGAGGTCACAGGGTTGCAGGTGCTGGCGTTCCAGCTTTTCAATTACCAACAGCCTGCAGTCACCATAACACACACTCACTCACACTTTTCATCCCAAACGGTCCTGATGGGCGATGGGAGAACGGAGGAGAGATTTAAAAACTAAAACAGGGCAGTTTGGATGCTGTAAAAGAGGGGACAAAAAAGAGGAGTAAGAGGAGGACACTGGGCAGAGTGGGAGGGGGATTGGGTAGAAAGAGGATGAAATGGTGAGATGAAGAATGGCAAGAGGAGGAGAGGGTGAAGTCTTCACAAGAGATTTTTCTTAGGCTGATTCCAAAACTAGAAATCTGTGAAACAAAATAAAAGGAAAGAAATAAAGATCCTCTGGAAGTCTGCAAAAGATCTGTTTTTGAGGATAAGATGAGCTGAGGGGTTTTCACAGTCCTATGCTCTCACAGACTTCTGAGGAACACCTGGGAATTCCCGAAGTCTGGCTATACGACTCTGTTTTCTTATTGGTTCAGTGCACCAACGCTTAGAGGGCATGAGTGAATGCAAACAGCATAAGTTTTTGATGTACACTCATTTTTTCTGCCTGTCGCCGTCTTTTCTCAAGAAGTCAGCCGATGTGAGAACACACCTGGAAAATTTATCATCCGCAAGAGGGTCATGGTGATGATGCTACTACCATGATACTAAAAAAGGGATGGAGAAAATGAAAAAAATAAACATCCAAAATCAAAGAAGAAGAATGTTGAAAGCAAAACAATAAAAATGAGGAGAGAGCCTTAAAGAGACAGCTGCTAAAACATAGTGTTCCTAGACAAAACACTAAAATAAGGATTAACTAAAATCACCAATGAGAAATAAAGGGGGATTTTTTATTTGTTTACTTTTATTTTTTCTGTGACTCATAAAGCTACTATTAGGGTACCACAGGTCAGTATGAAGCCAAATAAGATGCACAATACCCTCTCTTTAATCTATGTCATGGGGTGAAATTTGGTCAGGTGAAGGCCTTAAATAGTTTGTTAGAACTAAGATTTTGGATTGTGGCACATCAGCATTGAATTTATCCCAAGGAAGTCTTAAACCTGGCAGACGGACTGAAGCCGTGCATTAGGCTAAACCTGCTCCATGCACTCAGATACTCTGACAGCACAAGTTTAAGGATGTGTTTCAACTGGACTGCAGTGCCACCTTTTGGCCCAGAGTTTCCCCCACACTGTCGTGAAGATGTCACTTTTAACAAGGCGTGTGTTTATAGTGGAAATGAATTGAGATCAGATTAAAAAAAAAAAAAAAAAAAAAGAACGTTCTGTGTTCATGATAACTTTTTACAAGATACAACGTGACGGGGTAAGGCATTAATCAACAGCTTGGGCTGTATCACTCTCCATCTTTGCTTACCTCTGCTCTTCTTTCCTTTTTTCTGTCTTTCACTTAGGCTCCGGTTTTCACTATCACTACAAAATTAATCACAGAAACCGTTTTCAATCGAGAAAAACACAGATCTATCTACACACTGCTAAACTTTTTGGCCTGGTGTTGTCATAGAGATTTCGAGATGCTTTAAATCAATTAAATCCTGCTTGACCCAATTAAGAAGCTAAGAAGTAGCATTTAGGAATAACCTATATTGGTGTTGACAATCTCATTTTAAAGTGTGGATTACGATTAGACATATACAGAAGGAAAATGTTTTAAAGATCACTTCTTTAAAAAATCATAAGAGGATGCAGATTTTGCAAATGTGGGGTTACCATCAAGAACCAACAGGACTGATGCAAGAGTTATTTTGAAATGTTTACATCACAGGAAATAAACAAAACTCAAAACTTGAGATGTTAACGCTTCAAGTTTGAGACTTGACTCATGACACATTTGAAAAACTTGTATTTGAGATGATTTTATGAACAAATGGGAAAACAAAAGCATCAAATAAGGATAACAAGGAGGCAAAAAGAAGAGAAGATAAGAGAACCCTAAAGGTGAGGAGGGAAGGGAAGAAAAGGAGAAGCAAGAGATGAAGGGAGAAAAGGAGGTCAGGGAGGTGGACAAGACAAAAGAGAAGGTAAGGAGAAAATGAAATGAAAGGAGAGATTGTAGCTGGCTCAGATGCAGGGAGGAGGAGTGAGAGGGGGGGAGGAGGCGCCCAGCCCGGCGCCCTCAGGGGTTATTGGGTCGTGGACAGCCAATCTCTCTCAGCTTAATCAACAGCAGCAGAGGTGATTGCAACACCGCAGGGGACTGCTGGGAAAAAAGATGGAGGGAAGGGGGCGGGAGAAGTGGAGAAGGGGGAGAACAAGATAGGAATGAATGGGAAGGTTGGAGGGGAGGGGGGAGGAGGTGGACGATGAGGAGAAGATTGGAAAAAGGAGGAAAAATGGGGGTGTGGATGGAGAGAGGAGGGAAGACCACAGATTGGAAAGATAAGAGGAAGAGAAAGGTGAGGAGGGGAGAGAAAGATGGAGAGAGGAAAGGAAGAGAGGGGAAAATTAGGTGACAAACGAAGGAGAAAAGGGCTGGAGGAATTAAGGAGAAAGATGTGGAGAGGGGAGAAAAGGTGAAAGGGAGTAAAGAGAAAAGGGAGCACTAAAGTGATGACAATTTATTTTGAAGGGACATGAATGTGAGGAGCAGAGCAGGGGTAGCTGCTGAGATCCTCTCCTGAAAAATCACAAACACTGACGAGAGTGGCTCCAGATGAAAAGTCAGAGTATCACACAGTCAGCGGGATTTATGGAAGAAATGTGTGTTTACATTTTTGTACCAATCAGTGGAGTGGAAATACTTCACTGAGTGTGTGTTAAAGTTGACCTGCTGGAAGGAGCAGAGTCAGGGAAAAAACTGTAAAGAGTCCAACACAGGAATAAAAAGAAACCTTAGCTCAGGTTAGCATTAACCAGCGTATCATTACCTCAAGGGGGCTATGTTTTGGGGAGTTGGTCTGTCTGTTTGTCTGCGAACATCATCACTCAAAAAGTAAAAAATGGATCTTGCTGAAGTTTTCAGGAAATGTTCAAAATGGTTTGTGGAAGAAGTGATTAAATTTTGGAGGTGATCCGGATCACTGTCTGGATCAAGGACTTTTTTTTTTTTTTTTTTTTTTTTTTTTTACAGATTCTTTATCATTGTGAGATAGGGCCATTTTCACCATGTGTATATAACTCCACGATAAATGGTCGGATTGCTTTGCAAGATATTAATTTAAAAGTACAATTCACATCCTTCCAATATTCTGGATACTATGATCTGGAATATGAAATATGTACTGGGTGATCATAATTTTCACCACTGTCAGGTAACAAATTATCAAACAAACCTGCATCTAACTCCAAATTGTGGCAGACAGTCTGCTGAAAGGGAGTATAACATTAAAGTATGACTTAAGTGTTGTGCAACAATCACAATATGCTTGGTGGAGATATTTGTCTCTGAGTGCTTTTCTAGTCTTGAGTTCTTATCTTAATACCTGAGTGTTTTCGAATATAACTGTTGTGTTACCATCCTCTTGTGCAAGAGTCCTCCCTGAGCACATCAGCTGAGTCTCACCCTGAACTCTGAGTTGATTTACCCTCTGGAACCAGAAACTCAGAGTTTACATGATAAAGCAGTGAATTGAGATCTAGCAGACAGAGTGAGGAATCAAAGGAGCCTAAGCTTGATATTAAGACCAGGTTACCAGATTGGGGGCTACAGCCTCTGTACATGGGGCACATAATTCAATCACTAGACCAAACAGACACAAACTTCACTTATTGTCTTGCTGGTACCCTAACTTTAGTGCTTCATTTTTAGCCATCTTGGTTTTTTTGTAACTTTTTTTTCCCAACTGCATGGAGCACAATACACATTTTGGCTGGCTAAAATCTGACAATCTGCGGAGTGTGTTAATTTTGATGCAACTTTTGGGTTTGCCTTCCCAGTTAACAGCTGGATGAAATCTGTTTATTTACAAATATTCGCTGATATGTTGAGGAGCTGGTTTGAACTGGTTTGATGGAGGTGGCAAGGGCTTTGCTTCTTTATTTTCTGTTTGTCTACTGAGTGTTAAAATAATAATAATAATAATAATAATAATAATAATAATAATAATAATAATAATAATAATAATAATAATAATAATAATAAAAATGTGTTGAAAAATCTCCAGGTTCCATGAAACCAACATGCTTGGTCCACTTCTTATGACAGGTGAAGGTAGGTTTAGTAAAAACATTTTAGTAAAAACAAAACTAGAAGTAGTATTAATTGATAAAAAAAAATTGACATGATCTAACTTCATTAGTATTACCATAGATAGTATGAGATGGAGCAGTTTTACACAGAATATTTGAAAAAAAAAAATCACACTGATACTCCAGACTCAGAAGTTGCAAATAGCTGAGTTTAATTTTATTTTGAAGGAAGACTGTTAGCTATGTGTCATTACACTGTAAATACCGTGACTCTAAAAAAGAAAAAAAAAAAGAAGTCAAACAGTGGAGATGGATGGTATGTGTGGTCTAATAACATCAATAAATAAATCCAACAAAAAATTAAAGTATGCTGGGGCTGAAACAAAGCATCTCTGTTATATGTACAAATTGTGTGCAATTCATTGCCAACCTAGCACACACACATGCACACACTCACACAGCAGATCTCTTAGAAATAACTGCGACATAGAGAGGATATTTAAAATAAATAAGTACATGTTTGTAAAGGAAAAGCCACCCAGCTCAGACATGAACATGTTTGCTGCTGCGAGCTCAACATCCAGCCATTTCTGCACTTGTTTTCTGGTGATCGCTGTTACAGGGAACATTTTACTCTGGGAGAAGTTTCTTTTCTTTTCTGTTATACTAATGCAATTATACAGTTTTAAAGAGTTGTATAAGTTGGTTTAAGCTGAATATCTGTACCATTTGCATCTACAAAAAAGAAAACATTCCCTTTAACATTCATCACCTGCTGGTGGTAAATGAAAATGTTTCTTTTTGGATTACACAGAAGAAGTAGAAAAGGAGAACCACCTTAAAACAACTGAACAACCAGAGCACTCGTCATGTGTTAATGTTAGAGTGAAATCTGAGGATCCTTTAAAAAACAGGTTCCTCATGACTATAATCTTGTAATCTTTATTTAAGGTAACTTGCTGTCAGTGGATGAGCTTCGTTGTCTGTGACTATTTAGAAACAAAACATCTCAGTCGTGACCTTTTAGCAGGGATTTAAACAGGTACAGAGCTTTGGATGGCTCAGATCACAGCAGGAACATGTAAGTTCTGGTTTCTGGGAGGATTTTACCTTTCAGCATAGGACTAAGCTCACAGAAAACAACAGAAAACACATAAAAGTCCAGTTTCTCTTGTCATAGAAGGTAAAAGGCACATTGTTAAAGTATAACAGACCATAAGAGTTGAAAGGAGAAGAGTCAGAGGATGTAAGGTTGAGTTAGTACCCATAAAAACAATATTTACACATTGTTGGAGAGTCTCATTCAGGCAAACCCGACATCAGTTTGGATCAAACCCATGACTCCTACACATTTTTCTAGTGGTGTAGCACCTGACTGTGAAACTAAAGACAGTGTTCTTAAATAACTGACTGATTCAGAGAGGTTTTTCATATTCAGTTACTGTCATGTTATTAGGAAGGTGGAGGTTTAAGAAAAGCAAACTGCATTCAAGTTCAAGCAGACAGAGGACATGATATTCATGTTGACACCAGCATGTGTGGAGTGTGAAACATCTGTGCTACTTTGCTGTTGATGTGAAATAAACACCTACTGATGGCTATTAAAGGATAATTCCATCATTATAACCCCTGAATTCTGTTTATTTACATAAATATCTCAAAAGCCATTTTCTGACAAAAACAGTGAAACAATGTTAAAGGACTGAATTTTAAGAAGAAAATAAAAAAATCTTTCCCTTCAAAATGATGTTTAACGCTCGCCCATGAAACAGGAAAGACCTTGGCTAACTGCTCAACTCTCTTTTTTATTATCATTGATTGGCTAATATTTCAGAAAAGGAAACAAAAACAGAGAGAAGTAAAAAAATAAAAATTTGAATGAATTTATATATATCAACACAATATTTCCAACCTTCCTAGCTACTTTTCAACAACCCCCCACCCCCTTTCCTATCATAGCTGGACTTTAGCAGTAGTTTTATTGTAAAACACAGACTTTCTTTGAGCTCAGGACAGCACTGGCATAGAATGGATGCAGGATTCATTCAGTTAATGACACTTTCACCAAAACTTCGCATCAAGAAACAGCGAATTAAATCAAAAGAATTCTATAAGTAGCCTTGCGTTTGCCATTTTTGCCAAACTGGCAACAAGCAATGAAGCAGCATCATTTTAAGAAGCACTAATCTCCTCCATATCACATTGCAGGGATTGCAGGAGGATGGGCAGAGTCAATGGTGTGAAGAAACAGGCGAGAAAACTGAAGGGGGGCAAACTACCAAACAGCCAGACCTGTGAGATCACCACTAAAGAAGCTGAATGTTGTTCAGATAGCACCGCTAAGAGGTAAAACAGGGTCTTTAATGGGCTTTTGCAGGGGTTTGGTGTATGGAATGTAAGCAAAGGAGCCATGTTAAAAAATATTAGTGCAAAGCTTTTTTTTTATGTTGACTGTTTCTGCAGAGTGTCAGTTCAGAGACTTGGACCAAAACTTTCTGCAAATGCTGACCATGGCAACTGTTTTACTGTCAGTGAGTTGTGTGCTGGATGGGATACATGAAGCATTGATAAATTACATTTAAAGACAGGTCAAATTTTTGGTGTCTTATAATTTTGAAATAAAAAAAAAAGAATTTTGAACCAAACACAAAATTATAATTTATTTCTCATAATTTTTTTGCCACTTGGTGTAAGTCTTACCACGATGTATATTCACCACTTCAGGTCTGAAAACAACATGTTGTGTGTAACATCATCCAAACTAAAGCTATCCAGTGATAAGTTTAAGGATCTGTTAGCTCACACAAGTTTTTGGATCGCCATTGGCTTTCTGTTTTTGAAATAATGGTGTCTATTGTTACTGTAAAATAATCCCAAAATGAGACAATTATACTTGGAATAAATACCAGTTTGTCGCCTAAATGAATGCTGAAATAGCCATGCAAAGACGCACACCCTACTATTCTTTTAATTCGAACACTTCATAAAACTTTTTCAACTGAATCTCAAAGAATGTTCAACAGAATGCAGATTTGTGCGTTGTGTGCTGTGTGAGTCACAGTAAGCTCCATCTGTAGAAACATAAAACTTATGTCCCCATGCAGCTGCAGAAAGCGTTTGGCCAGCTCTGTGTGTTCAGATGAAATGAGATTCTATCCTGGGGAAACTTTGTGCGCAAACATGTGTATCAGTATTCTGTTTTCTGAAGAAGGCTTTCAGTTTGTGTGCTTCTATGAGAGAGTCTGGTTGGCGAAGAAGGCCTTAGTCTCTCCACAGGTGGGGTTGGTGCAGAGTGGACAGCGCAGGGTCAGCTGACGGGAACACGGCTGATTGGACTTCAAGTGAGACTGGACCAGGTCTGCTAAAGCCTGAACAGGAAGAGAGACAGATATATTCAACAATAAGTCAGAGATAACAGATTTGTATACATGATGATTCACACTGCCACTTAAAAGTTAGTTCCCTGTTACTACTGCCATTCTTGGTTCTTCTACAGTTTCATTTAGCAGATGCTTTTGTCCAAAGCAACATACAACACAAGCAAGAATTTAGACAGAAGAAAAACCTAGTTAGTGTGACAACAGTGCTACTAGTTATTCGGCTGCAGGTGCTGACATTAAGTGCGGGGGGGGGGGGGGGGGGGGGGGGGGGGGGGGGGGGGGGTTACAATAACCAAGAAGCCAACAAACCACAATTAATTATTGCCACAGTATACCTCAATCTTCAAAAAAATTCAGTAGTAGTGCTGAAAAATCACAAGAGCTAAGTCTTAGACCTACTGCCTCATTCTACCCCTAAGGGCAAAGAGAATGGTCAGCTTAAGTGCACAAGTGTTCCCTGAACAGATGAGTCTTCAGACATCTCTTAAAAATAGAAAGGGACTCTGTGGATCGTATAGAGTTAGGTAATTCATTCCACCATTTTGGCACAACGGAGGAGAAGAGTCTGGCTAGTGATTTGGAGCCGCGCTGGGCTGGGAGCACCAGGCGTCTTGTCTTCTTCTCTGAGAAATTTGCTGTTATTGCCACACAAACTCCTCATTCGTCCACCAATCACTTCAAGTTGCCTCTACCAGACTGATGTATGTGCACTGTATATTTGCAGCATAAAGCACCCTACATTTCCTTTAAATACAAAAATTTTGGAAGAAGTCAGGGTGCATGTTTAAAAGAGGTCAATGTTCAACATTTATCACAAAGAGTTTTAAGCTCGTGTTTGGCTATGGGATATTTTTTTAAAGTGACACTGGAGGTTAAGTTTCATATATCTGCAGAAAGTGATGAGTTTAATTTATTTTGGGGCCTGAGTCTGCCAACCACTCTTAAAACACTTGTTACTTTTATTCTTCATCCTGCAAACAAATCTCAGACACAACTTCAGAGAAACAATCATCACAATCAACAATAAGTCCATTTCCCCCTTGAACTTTTTTTCTCTGATTAAATCTCCTTAAAGACAGAATGATGTACAAACTCAATATTTGTGTTATGGATGAATAGATTTAGCATTTTCACTCTACAAAGTTTCAGCTTTTTAAACAGATGTGTTGTGACTCTTAAAGCAAAGCAATGAATCAAAAAACAGTAAATTATGTATTTCGAGGCACAGTTGTGTTAATGATGATTGAAATAATTGTTTAACACATCAGGCCTGCAGGTTGAGTTACAATGAATATATTTTTCCTGCAGCTTCCAGACTGATGCAGCTTAGTGAGAAACTAAAACTACACCGAGGAAACCATCCTTCAGTAACTACCGACTAATCATCCTCTGGATATTGATTTGTACACACACTCTCAGAGACTTGGCGAGGGGTCTCTGAGCGCGGCGGTTTGACCAGCCAGCCAGCCGGGCTGTTCAGTTCTACTGTAGTCAGCTCTAAAGGTTTCCATTGATCTGCCCCCTGCCTTTAATAAACCCTACACACACACACACACACACACACACACACACACACACACACACACACACACACACACACACACACACACACACACACACACACACACACACACACACACAGCTGTTACAGCTGGAGGAGTTGCCTGTTGTATGAAAGGTTGCAGGGTTGGGGATGAAGGAAGGGAGAGTGGTGAAATGGGAGAGGAAGGGATGGAAGTATGAAAGGATATAAGGGAGAGACAGAGGTAAGGAAACAAGGAAGGAAGGGGGATCTGTAAATCATCTGCAGCCTAATGTTAACTTCCCACTCTTCTTTGAAACCTGCGCCTTTAGGAGTCTGTTATGACCTTCATTTATCTAATTGAATAAACTTTTATTCATGAACTGTTTTTCTAATGCAGGGATTCACAAAGGTGGCATAAAATAAATTAGTTAAAAAGATTTAAAAAATGAATCAAAGTTAAAATAAATGTTAAAACACTGTTAAATGTAAGAAAACCTCTTTGATAAGATTATGCATTCTGACCTGAAAATCTGTTGCTGTTCACAAAGAAACAGAAAATGCTCTTCTGACAGTTTCATCCAATTGGTTTTGGTAAACTATAATTTATCAGCTGTACTTTTATTCGTTTTTTAACGTTTGAAAAACATGAGTTTGCGTGAGTGTGTGTGTCTTACTTTCATAAAGAGAGGGTTTCCATTCAGTGACTCTGCTCTCCTCAGGTTCTCCACCCCACACTAAAAAAGAGGAGTGAAGACAGAAAAAGTTAGACTCAAACATTTGAACTTTTCCAAGTCCACAGCTGAACATCATCATGCTTGCCAGTTAGCACAAGATTTACAAATAGATTTAACATTTTATCATTTCAGATTTGAAATCGGTGTGCATATGTTGTTTGAGCTGTGGTGATACCACCTGCTGCCACTAGCAGGAGCTGTAGCTATAGTTGATGATGACTTCCATTTGGTTGTAAACAATCACAGACATCAAATTGTGTTTCATAGAGCTGTACAGTTATGCATATTTTGATTTGCAAGATGGAGATTAAGATGAGCGTAATCTGTGTCAGGCGAACTCATCCAGGGGGTGTGTAATCAGCAGAGGTATGTGGATGTTCAGTAAAGGCTGGAGCTAGTTCTGCTCACATTAGACACTCTGTGAAATAGTCCACTTGAAACAAGGAAATGTTTGCATTTAAAGGACAAGGAAATTATTTTTTTTGGAAGATCTAACGGCTAAAATGAGACTAAAGAGTTCAACAGTTGACATGAGTCTCTCAATTTGAGGTTAAATGTCTTTTTGAAATCTTGGAGTAACCAGTTTAAGGAAAGGATAGTCTGAATGTAAACACACTAAAGAGAAGCACAGGTTGTGTGTTTTTGAGAGCTAGATGACAAAGCTTGAGGGTTAGGAGTACAAAAAAGTGATAGATTATGACACTGAGGAAAAGTTAAAAAAAAGAAAATATTGCAAAAAAAAGGAAAATTTTAAAGGTAGGGCATGTTTGTGCTGGGTAGATAGCCTTATAGTTAACTAGAAATAACATTTGGGGTTTCACAAATGTAGAACCACAAATAGGTGTGTGAGGGTAGTATGTGTGTGTGTCATTATAGCACCAGTCATATTGATTAGTGGTCACCTCACTGTTGCCTTCACACACACACGCATGCACACAGAGGCATCCTTACCTCCTCCCCCAGCACCTGTCCGTACTCAATGTCCAGCTCATGTAAAGTCTCTATGTGGTCGGAGGTGAAGGCGATGGGCACCAGCAGGATGTTCTTCTTCCCCCGTTCACATAGACCCTTGATCACCTCGTCTGTCTGGGGACCAAGCCAAGGCATGGGACCCACCTGAACAACCAAAGACAACATATCAACATATGAACACAGTTAATGTTAGTGCAGTGAGCTGAACCAAACAGAAAAGTTTGTCAATCCGGTCAAACGCTTTGGTACAAAATCTTACTAAGAAAAAAACTTCCCAATCAAGGAGTTCTGTCCTGTTAATCTGGTTTCATATCCCCACATCAGATTTATTCTCTGCTCTGCTTGACTGAACACTCTCCAGTCATCTTTGATGGTTAACAACTGATAGGCTACAGGATATATTTGTCTTGTCTGCTTTTTCAGTGAGTCTCTGTGACTACAGGACATAAAGCTTTGTGAGTTTGTGCTCAATATTAGACAGACAAGTAGCTCCATCTGGTGGTGACGTCAGGTAGAGCAGCACAGACTCACAATGAACATTCTGAAACTGGAAACAGGGCTGTAAACTGTTTGTAGATCAAGTGACAGGTTAAACAAACTAGGATAAAGAGATTTCAAACTGCAGTTAACAAACCCTGCTGACAGAAGATCTATAATTTGTTACTCTGAAAATGCGAGGCTTCAGCGCCAAAGTTCCTGCCCATGAAAAGGAAGTTTTTCCTTGCCGTTGTAACTTGCTAAATGTTGCAAAGTGCTGCACTCATGGTGGGTTAAGATAAGATAATACTCCCTATCTTGTCTTGGTGTTGGGTTTCTGCTGATGAAATTTTCTCAACATTAATGGTCCTAGACATGTTGTGCTTTTGGAAAGTATCATTTGTAACGTTTGTTATGTTTCGGCGCTGTATAAATAAAGATTGACTGATTGAATTACTTTTTTACAACGCTAAATTGACATGTCAAAGAATATACTTTATGTTTTGTGGAGCCTTTTGTGTACTCACCCGGGACTGCCACACCAGTCTGTAGGGATTACAGTGTCCCAGTCTCTCCATGACTCTCTGAACTGTGGCTCCAACTTCCTGAGGATACGGGTCTCCTCTGTTTACAACCTACGCACAATAAAGCACAGAAGCACTGTTACTGGCACGGCTTAACTGTAACTGCAATTAGCATGTTTAAAATTAGTAGTATGGCTTGAAGAAGGAAGGAATGAGAAAAGACGCAGTGACAGCAGCAGGATCAATAAAGCTGGTAGTGCTGACAGCTTTCATAGGAGTAGCATTAGCATTGTAGCAGATGCACCAGTAGTAGAAGCAGTAACTCTTCTCCCTCTTTCATTCTCATCATATGACAGTGAACAGCTCTCCACCGGAGTGCCTCATGTTTTTTGATTTTTTATTCTAACACACAAAACATATCAATGAGTGAGCTGCATGTGTAAAAGCTACTGGAAGACGTTTTTACCCTGACTTCACCAAACAAAACAGGAAGTATTTCAGAAAGAATCATGTGATTGGTGCAAAATGAGATGAGTGACATGTGACAGGATGAAAAAAAAACATTCAAAGGTTGAAACCAAAGGTGTCTGCACATCTATCCATAGCACTGATAAAAAAGTGTCATCACAGTGACTCTGTTCATGTATTTGACATCATGTTGTAAAGTTCACACTCTGGCTTTCACAGCATGCTTTTCATGTCATTTCCTGCCTCCTGAGACTCATCTCCTGTCCCCTAGAGGGTGATCAGGTATTAGGGAGGCTACCCAGGAGAGAAGCCTCGTATCACAATACATGATACTTACCGCCATGGGGAGCGAGTGTGCCGAGAACAGAATGACCACGTCGTCTCTCTTGTCTTCTGGAAACTTCAGCAGCTCGTTACTGACGTGTTCTGCAAAACACTGCACACACATGCACACAAATAGTTTGTATTATTATTATTATTATTATTATTATTATTATTATTATTATTATTATTATTATTATTATTATTATTATTATTATTCTTTGCCTCTGAAAATTGAAACATAACCTGAATTTGCCTGAATTTTTTCTGTGCTCTCTACCATTAGGACAACATGCTCAGATCTAAAAATACAGCCGTGCTCTTGGTTGCTATGATGACTAACCATGGCAACTTTGTGCTCATTAGTTGCTTCAATATACTTGAAAATTTTGTGTTTTCGGTCCCTGTGGAGTGAAAAAAAAAGATGAGCGTCTGTGTGTGTGTGTTTGTGTGTATCTAACCTCCACCAGCAGAGGGTGTGTGGGCCAGCGGTCTATGACACTCCAGTTCATTTTTGGCCTTTCCCCTTTGTTGCTGTAGTAACGGTAGATGGCGTTGAGACTGCTCCCTGAGAGGACACAACGAATAAACATGCTCATGTGATTAAAAAAACAGTCATAGTGCTTTGCTGAGGTGAAACGTTTTTATGAATAGCTGCTGTGTTACTACCAAACCAAATTCTCTATTAAAAGCTTGGATAATTCTGAAAAACAGCTGTAAAGGGAAACAACCCTGCCCAGACAGAATTACTGGTTTAGAAAACTCTTCTTAGTTTGGTGCTTTCTCATCTATGTTCTCATCTTGAGAGAACTAAAAAGATTCTATGCCTTGTGTTCCTGTGAGGTCTCAAAACTATCTGTTCCTCGTTTACGTATTAAGCTTGAGAAAAGAGTGTTGAATTTTGCTTCTCCCACCACATGGAAATTTCTCCAAATACATGAAAATGGTGAACTTTATTTTGTTTTAAGTCTTTGGCTTGATCTTAAGAAATAAAAAATACATGACACAGGGACAGTGCCTGTGTTTCTGATTTGTAATCTGTGAGCAAGATCCTGCACTTTATCTGTAAATCAGATAATGTGCGGATTCAGACTTTTTTGATGTTTATTCTTTTTTTATTTTTTTTTAAACAAACAATATGGAAAACAATTGAGACAAATAGGAGACAGGGTCACAATGAGTGAGGTTAAATGTTTGACATCATACACCAGATTGTGAATCAATAAGGAAAAAATAAGGGGAAAGTTGATGCAACAAAATAACAAAATAAGACTCCAGGATTTTTTTCTTTTTCCTTTTTTTAAAATAAATTGGTGTCAACAGGAGAAACAAATCAGGCTGTTTTCCACATTTAGATAAACTGAAATAAAGATTTTTTCAGTTTCTTAGCACCAGCTGCTTTTTAGCCCTGTTGGCACATTTCCCAGGTTTATAACACTGAAGTAAAAATCAAGCTTTAACATCCATTATTGATCTGACTGTATTCCCCACATCTATCCATTTTCTAGGTCATTGTAAGATTTTTCCTAAACAGCTTGAAATGAAAATCAAACATCCTCACGCACTCCAGAACTGTTCTGTGCTTCTAGTTTTCAAGAATAGGGACATTTTTATTTACTGGTAACACTTATCTACTAAGAGGCATCTGAAAAAAGCCTGAATTAGGTTTTGTTTGAAGTAAACTGTGACAAGCATTTATCTGACAGAAACAGACTGAAAAGCACTCTGGGTGTGGCAACATCAACAGCTTCCAGAGTATTTTTTAACCCAAGCTTTCTACTTCATTTCTTTTTATCTTTGGAAAATTTTTACCTCCTCTACAGCCTCGGGGGAGTGAGTATAACTGCTTCAAAGGAGCTATCCTTCCTGATTATTACCTGTGGTGGAGCAGCTGTACTGAGGATACTGTGTGAAGGCCACAGCTCTCTCCACTCCATCTTTCTCCATCTCCTCAATGGCTTCCTCTGTCAGCGGCTGAACATACCGGAAACCGATATAGAACTTGTGGGGAGCTGATAGAGACAAACAAATGATTTTCAACAACTGAGAAATAAGAACCACAAGAAATGGGCTGAAGTAATAACAGTGAAATTAAAACAGATGTTCCTAGAACCATTGAATCAGATTAACAGGTACAGATGTGATCACTTTAAAACAGCAGCACACTGTGTGGGCTGTTATCAGTGAGGCGTGTGCTGAGACACTCCTTAACTGCGTCTCTATCTCAGCTTCACACACACAAAGGTCTGCCTACAATGATCTGCACAGCAGGAAGCTCAGCAGCTCTGAGCGCTCAGAATGGCAGGATGACCCTCTCTGCTAGTCTGATGTTCACCGGAGCAGTCTCACCTGTGTCAGGACACATTTCATCCAGCAGCTTCACCATGCCCTCCCCCTGCATGGACGTCCAGTGTTTAATGGGCGAGCCTCCTCCGATCTTACTGTATTGCTCCTGGATCTTTGGTGTGCGTCGTTTAGCAATGAACGGGCCGAGCTTACTGCAAACAAAGGAAGAGTTTATTAACTGCTCAGTTTAATACAGCAGGTCTAATACTGTACACAGGAAACTGCAAATGAAACAGGGTGGTGAAATAAAAAAATAAAGATAATTAATTCCCAAAAGTTTCATCTAAGTCAAACTATTCCTTTGATGAAATCTGTATGAGACATTGTCTATCACATAAATGAGGAGCTAAAATACAGGCAAGCCTTCTGCATAGCTCATGGCTACACAGTCTTGCAATTGCGTGTGCATCAAGGTGAAATACAAGTTGACAAAAAAAATTGCAGTGCCTTTCAAAGCTGGATCAGGTATCAGTGGGAAAGGATCGGTCCAAACTTGACACTTAGGCTAAACTAAGATTAAGTCTACGACATATAAATTTTTTTTTAACCAAACTGCTGTCAAACATTTCAACACTAATGGTTTAGATAAATATCAACTTCTGTAATTCCATATGTACCCATTTTTGTATTTTACTCAAACATTACCAGTCTTATCCCATAGTAGAGCATGCAGGTTTTTATTTAACACTGGTATCAGATCAGGATCAGGATCAGGATCGGTCCACACCCAAAGCCTAGGTATTGGTATTGGGACCAGAAAAGTTGGATTGTGCATCTCTATCCAACAGTTGTTGCAACATTTTAATTTTCAGCTATAACCTTTCTTGAAGTTTTGGTTGTAAAGACTAGAGCCCGATCGATATGGGATTTTTGGGGTCGATGTCGATACCGATATTGGGGGCAAAAAGAAGCCTTTATCTGATATATAGGCCGATATCTGATATATCGGCTGATATCCGATATATCGGCTGACATATGTAATAAATTCATTGATATACACAGGATAAATACCGTTTATGAACACAAATTATGACATGCTATTGAAAAGTTCCATCTTCCATTTAATGCATGGGGCTAAACTAGATTTTAAGTAACAATGTAGCTGCTTTCAAAACATGCAATAAATACAATTACAACAAAATACATTGAAACATTTTCCAAAATTATTTCAACCAAAACAATAACTTGTGAATTTATAAGCCCAGGTTAATCCTGCATGGCGTTATGAGGTGAGACGCTGTGTAGTAGCCTTATATTTATTAACACACAGGAGCAGGAGCGACAGAATCTCTGCGTAGCAAAGATTTTTATAATCGGCTACATTTTGGCTGATGTTGATAAATCGGTGACAGGCTATAATCGGCCCGATTAATCGGGCGGGCTCTAGTAAAGACTGTAACTTTTGCCTCCTTTTGCCCAGGATCTACACTCACCCAAGCATTTTACAGACACAAAGATTGACACTGTGTGAAAACACAGATACTAAACTCTGATTTAGTAATGAAGACAAAGCTTAACAAAGAAAAACATCACACCAATACAACAGCTTTTTACAGAAACAAAGACAAAGATTTCTTTGTTTGCCTCCAATCTTCCCTGCTTCCCTTCTTATGATAATAACATACTACTCCAATGGCACCTATTAAGGATGGGTTTTTTGTTATCAAACCCCTCTCCAGTTGAACTGCTCTTTATTCACAGCTATACCAAAGCCTTTGATGTCTGATCTTGATGAAAAGATTTTTTTTCTCCATTTAAGGATATAAAAGCTCAAGTGCCTGCCAACAGCTGCCTCATGAGGAATATGAACATGTGATGGGGAACTGAAAAGGTTGTTTCTGTTTCTGTCTACAACAGCAGACCCTTTATCAAAGCTGTGACACACCAACATTTTCCCTAAGTTTCCCTTTTTTAAAAAAAAAAATAAAAAATACAAAAAAATCTGATAAATGTCATTAAACTTGGTTTTAAAGAGGCATTTTTGATACTTTCATTGCCATGTAAAAAGTGTGATGTGTCCTAGTCACCAGAACAACCAACAAAATCCGCAGAGAGAGGTATTGAACCCCTAAAACGGCATTCAATGATGCAAGAGACTGATTTGTTATGCAAGGCATGCTAAGAACATAGCAAGGAAGACTGGACCAGTGGAGCCACTTCCACCCTCATTAGGTCATAATCCCAGGTTAAAGAAAACAAGGTATAATATTAAGTAAATAAGCCTACTGGAGAGTTGATTTGCTTAAAAAGACTTCTCAATTTAAGTAACCAGCCAGTACAACCCGGGCAGTGAGTCTGGGAAGCTGGCAGGGTGGTGATGACAGGTGGTGCCACAAAGGGTAACACATTTAAAAACTGCATGTTGATGAATGTACTGGAAGCCTCCCAGCAGGAACACAGTGTTGACTTTTTCCTCTCTGAGCTCTCTGAAAACTAACCATGTTGTATGTACAGATAGGACGCAAAATCTTTGGCCTGAGGGACAAACTGATAATTACATCATAAAAACAACAAAGAAAATACTGACGTTAGTTTTTCTGTATTCTGCTTCAGAGAAAGATTTCTAAAGGATACGAGTGTCAATTACACAAACCAAAATTAGCTTGACTTATTAAAGACAAAAGAAAACAACAGTGTGTGTGTGTGTGTGTGATTATGTGTGTGTTTCTGTTGCATACTTCTGTACAGGAAGTTTCATCAGGTCTGTGTCCATAAAAAGCCGCAGCAGAAAGTCATGAACGTCTTCTAGTTTCTCTGGTCCCCCCATGTTCAGCATCAAGATGCCAGTCTTCGGTTTTCTGCGCAGACAATAACAACCATCATTGGTAAATCAAATCAAACATCAACATAACTTTTCCAAGTCAATTAAGAGTAATTTTCATCTTCACTCAGCTCCTCTAAATGTCTTACGAAAAGCAGTTAAAACCTGAGTAACCAGTACTGGCTTGCTGAATCAGGCAGTGCCATGTCAACCACAACTCCAGCACCTGTTAGCATGTTACAGCAGCATTTCAGATAAGCTCCTAAAATCAAAGGTTTGCTTTTTTAACTGTTTTTTTTCCTTAAAAAGTAGAGAAAATAAAAAAATGGACTAAAGCTGTAATCTTATTAGAGTAAATTAAATGTCAAAGAAGTAAGCAGATTTTTAGTTGTGACACAGTAAAGGGCACATGGTAAACCCATTTTTTTTATGAAACATCTTGTGAATTTGAAGTTAGCCCTAGCTGTTAATATATCCTTGAAATGTCATCTAATTTTGTGCAAGCTGTTAATGTCCAGCTTGTAGAAGTTTCACTAAGCCAGGCAGCAAGTTTTAGCCTATGCTCTAAGTCTGCGAAGTCACCATTGGCCCAACCACACTGGTCCTGTCTGCTAGCCAACGTCTGCTAGCCAACATCTGCACCACCAGCTTATGTTAGCTGTTTAGTGAGCTGTGACAGAGTTTGTGGTTCTTTTTTAGATTTTTACCACCGACTTGACTGCGCTCATAATGACAGCTCTGGTTTTAGCTTTTTCACACTAACTGCGAGTCTTTGATGCTCCTGAGGAATCTGCAATCTCATTCATAACGACTGTTTGGCAGCCATCTTTAAAGGACTGATAAGAGCCAAAAAGATGCCGAAACACAGTTGAGAAAGACTGTTTATGCAAAGAGATCAACAGAAAGCCGCGGTCTCCAACAGACTGCTGGCAAAGACAGAATGCTGGCAGAGGTCCAGGAACATTTCTCATGAAAAGCAAAAAGGGAGGTGAACTCAGGACATTTTAGCGGCTGCACCCACGGGTACTTAAACCTCTTTAATAACATATTTACACAAAAAACAGTATTCACCAAAAAGAGGTTACTTTTTAGTTTAAAGGCTATAGGTTCAGATATAAACTGGAAACTGTCATCATTTATGCACACCCCAGTTGCAATCTTTTAATTTGACACTTCTGCTAATGATTAAAAAACAGCTGTTAAGTCTGTAGGTGGGAGGCAACTTCTAAAGCTGTTCCTTTGTAAACTATCATTTTGAAATGTCTAGTTCCAGTGAGGAGATCTTAACTGGCTGTGAAATAGGAATAAATAAATCCTAATATGTCTGTTAATCAGACTATTAGCAAAAAATAATTCATTTATTTCATCATAGGCTTCAATAAAGTATATGACTGACAGTTGAAGGACATCTAATGACATGTCCTATGTGGATTTCTTGTTTGGCAGGTTTCATACAAATGGAGTACGAGACAGGGTGTACCACTTTGTTCACAGAGGGTGCTGAAATCAGTTTTGTAGAAAAATTCAAAGAAAACATCTTTTAAGGCATTCGATCCAATTATTTTATAGAAGAGAAATTAATTGATATTTTTGCTATGAAAAGTCACAAAAAATATAGATCAATAATCTAAAGACTAAGCCTTTATTTGTTTTTGTTCACTGGTCTACAGCTCTACAGTATAAGATCTTCATTTTAAGGGAAACCTATTTTGAAAGTGGGGCACTCAGATCCCTCACTAAAACTTTCATACAAGGAATCCACAGACATTTTTTTGGTGAGTAGCATGTGAGGTCAGCAGATTTTGACATGCACTTTCAGTGGCCACTCAAGCAACCTAGAGAGACTGTCCCCAACAGCTGCTGACCATTTGCTCAACACCACTCAGTCAGCTCTGTTTTCCTGCTGTAGCAATTGTACTTTATGTTGATTTATATCAGCTTGAAGCAAAAAAAAAAAAAAAGTTTAAAAATAAGTTAGGAGCTGTGTTGTGTATGCATCACCTGTTCTCCTGTGTGTCTGGAGTCTGGGCTAAAGCAGCTGCAGTTGAGTGTCTCCTCAAACTTAGACTGACGCTGCTCCTGACAACTATGAGGAAAGAGGAAAAGAACGGGTTATCAATACACCTGTTATTCTCGCATGGTCTATTCAAGAAGTACTCATCCCTCCTTCTATTAGCTTAATGAGAAATTTTAGAAATATCCTTGCAAAAGGAAAAGTTCTTTACACATCTATTTTTTAGGACAGGTGCGTTGGGGGTTCAGGTATCTCATGGAACAATTTCAAAGAAAACACCTGCACAACGTCCGACTTGCAAAAAAAAATATTTTTTAATTCTGCAACGTTTTGGTCCTAGACCTTTATTGGGCAAACAATTGGATTATTAGATGGAGCATGTTAAATAGGAGGTGGTGCCTCACACCTGGAAAAACTTTATCATCATGACTTCCAGAAGTGATCACAACAGATAATGAGGATTAAATTACCTGGCTAAAAGAGCAGAGTTACAAAAATAGAACCAGACACAAAGTTCCCAATCAAATGCGCATAGAACAATTTTAGGGGGATAAAAATCCCCTCAAATAACTCAGAACAAGTCAATAAAGGTCTGAGTTGTCGCAATAAGTTCTCTAAGTTTTCACTTGAAAACTGGAATGGAGAACTTATTGCAACAACTCAGAAACATCCTTGCACCATCTCATACTGTTGGTTTTTAATTTATTTTACGCAAGTTTCATAAACCCAGACACAACTACAAACCATATGATACAATCAAGGAAGAACTCAAGATAACTCCTCAATTAAGCATTGTGCAATTTTTTCCAGCTTTGTGGATTCTCATCCAGTGAAAATACGACACACCCAAGGCTTATGTTCGACACAAAATATCTGGAAATGTTACTACCACTGATGTCCAATCATCTTGGCCATCACTTAAGTTATTTATTTGTCTATTTTCATAGCTATCATTTTAGTTTTTCATTATGTCTAATGCCTGCTTATTTTCCCGTAAACAATGTATTTCATTGTTGGGTTGTTTTTGGGATACTACACTTCTATTTTTTTCATTTTTATACAGAAAACTTTTATGGCAAGTGCAGGTGGAAAACCTTGACCTGAACATTTTGAGATCATAAAACCAACCATGGAATTTATTTTAGTGGCAGTGCTGGGACAATGGATTTGAGCTCTCAGAGAGGCGATTTGAAATATTTGGCACCTTGCTCTGAAATAACCCCTTACATGAAGTCATGCAGTGACCTTAAATGCACTGATATTAAAGCCCCCCAGGAATCAAACACAGGGTTTGGAATAACAGCGATATATTGAGTACGAGGATACAGGCAATATTTTCTATGGTGCCATGTTACAATTAATGCAGTTTAACATAATGTGTAGTAGTGTACTGTCAGATTCACTTGTGTAACCTGGACTGCAGTACCCCGGAGCGCCAGTAGGACGCCTTGTGCTATTACACAAGTTGACAACAGTGGAATTGTGTAACTCAATGACAGTGCTGAGTTCTGTCTAACTAGCTGTTGGAACGTGGCCACAGACAAATAACGATGCGTATTGAATAAACTAATCCTCTGTCTGTTACCAAAAGCAGCACAAGGACGAAATAAGTCTATTATGTAACGTTAACAATTAAATGTAACCAACTGTAATGTTGAGCAGTGTCAAATCACCAGCTTTTACACGTCAGAATGTTCCGGGACATCCGCTTCCTGTTTCAAAATAAAACGGTTCTCAAGATCCTCTCCGCAAGTTTCACGTTTCAGCAAAGTCAACGTTAAAAGCATTTACACAAATATCGAATCAACGAAGTTGTTAAAGAAATTCGTAAGTGTTTTTTAGTTTGCAGAATTACAAAAGAAAAATCATACGTACTAGTCGAACACTGCTTTTATTCTGACAGTATAAACTGGTGAGTATCATTCTCTCATCCTGCAAGCTTAACGATTCTTTACGAAATGCAGCCAATGTCAGCACGTTGTTGAGTTCTCGTTAGTGTTATTCTGTATAACGAAACAACGGAAGACAAGTCAAATCACGAGTTTGTTAGCTTAACTCTGCTGCTCATTAGTAAAAATAAAATTGAAGCAAGATCGTAAATGCATGGCCCTGAACAGGCGGCTCACACTTACATTGAATCAAGCGACCGGCGCTACCAAGGACAGCCATCATAGTATTTTCCTCTTCCCACTTCCGATAAAAAAAATCTATCTATCCACTGAAACCAAAGCTGGAAGCTTCAGCCTACAACAGCTGAATCCAAGAGTATTCCGCCTCTGCGAGTGACTCCTTAGCCAGTGCAATGTGACTACCAGATTCCTTCAGCTTCCACCGGCTGTCTGGGTAGACAGACGACTGTCAATTACGCCAGTGAATACATTAGCACTTCCGGTTTTAGAATTTCAAATGAAAATATAAGTGATGTGGCGATTGATTTTTTTTCTTTTTTTCCTCGGATGGTTGTATATTGCCCTCGTGAAAAAAAGAAATACACAAATAAGTAAAAAAAGAATAAGAAAAAAAAAAAAACATAATGTTGATTTCTAGGTAATTGCATGGAAACCGTAAACTCATCGCAATAGCTGCATGCCTGTGAAGCACATGTCATCTGAACCATCAGAGTTACATAGAAATGACATGGTAAGTCCGGTTTAAGCTGTTTATACGACTTTATTTATTTATTTATTTATTTATTATTACTTTGTATTTATTCTGTCAAATTTGATTCGAGTATTCGCCCTATCTAGCACAATATGATTACACCACTTTCAACAAATAGAGTAGTATGTATTCTGTAACACTGCGAAAATATGATGAAGTCATGTGAGTATGTAGTTGAGCAAACCTTAAAAAAGACTACCATTTCAAACGTCATTTATTTCAGAAGCCTCACAGTCCTCTTATTTGATGGCCTGTTATCGCTTCTTCCGGTCTTGAAGCACACTTTCTTTTTGGTCTTGACGTAAAGCGCTTCTTTTCTTGTGACGTCACACTTACGTTGTTGTGAATTTTCAGAAATCCCCGCCCCGTTGTGATCACACCCACTCCAAACGCCCACCCACTTTGTGTGTGAGACTGTAGTAAGTGTTGGCCGTAACAGTGTGTTCAGTCATTAAAATGAGATTGGTCAAAGAAATAAAATCCTCCAGTTAGCTGAAGGACTAATAAAGCTGTGACAATAAACCTGCCAATATTACTCTCCACAGTTAATATATTATGTTCAGCTACTTTCCCTAAAAATTAGCCCTGTGGTGTAAATTACATTCCCAAAAATGGCCAATTAATAAACAACAGCATTTCATTAAAGAAAAGAACACAGAATGGGCCCTCAGTTGTATCAAATAAAGATCCTAGTTCTTTAAGAATTATGGTTAATTAAACTTTTTCATACTTGAAACAAACTTTTTCATTAAATGAATCAGTGGAGCACAGGTAAAGCACTACTAAGCTGAAAAAAATGTGTCAAATACTGTTTAATCGGTCAAATAAACAAAAAAAGATAATAGGCATAACATTATCATAAAGTAAACACTGTTTTCATCAAGTAGTTACTGTTACTGTTTTCATTATCCAATAAAAGTTTGTAAGAAAGACTAGTCCAGCGCATACAAGGTATTTCATTTTTATCACTCATCCTTTTCCTTAAAACTAGTTTTTCCAGTCCTCAGGATTAAAGCAATGCTTCCTTCTTCCTCTTAACAACATCTGATGAAAACGAGGCAAAGAGTTAAAGAGAAACAAGGAACTGTTTTTAAATATACTTGAACAGGAAGAAACAAGAAACATGTACACAAGTAAGAGGTCCCGTAATAGGTCACCAACCCAGTGCTGGGCTTATGAATCTGTCTTTTTTTTCTTTCAGCCTTTCGTACTTAATTTTTTATCATCTGTTCCTTATGATCAAATCTGTTCAAAAGAAGAAGAAAAAAGAAATGGTGAAAAATATATAAGGACTCCTCAAATAAGGTAAATGGACTGATGTCTGGTAACACCTAAATCTAACAGATTTTTCTTTAGGCTGGCTCAAAGATTTTAAAGTCAAATTTTAATGTTCTGATAAATAAGATCCTGTAGTTACAGTTTAAATAGATCCATTTTTGATTACTGAGCATAAATGTATATTTTTTCTTCAGTTTTACTTGAGCAGCATCCAGTGGTCAGTCAATAAACTGCAGATGAGTTCATTTTGACAGTTCAGCATCCAATTGCTGATTTCTGATACAACAAAAAAATGCCATTTAGATTCTCTTAGAAAAAAAAAAGAAGTTTCCAGGGCAGAGGTGGCCAAGTGGTCTTGGTCTCAACCCATGAGGTTCACCCTTGAGTATGTGACCTGTTTCCTGCATGTCATTCTTCTTTGGTCAAAGGCATAAAGGCGTGTGAAGGAAACTCTCATACAACCATGTGTTTGATTCAGGTTTTATTTAAGTGCAGTTTATTGAGTAGTCGTGTATTTTTACATGAAGAGGCAGAACACACAAACAAGATGATTTCTTAACCACCACAGACTGAAAGAGTTTTTTTTGTTGATGGAAAGGTGGCTCTCTGTGTTTCTTACCTCAGGTGACACCTCTGCATGCTTACAGTAAGAAGACAAAATCCTGCAGAGGTTTGAAAACAGTGGCTGTATTTAACGTCCCCAAACCGTGTGTGTGTGTGTAATTGTGTGGCAGCACTGCAGGTATCATGATTCAAATGTTACAGGCCTTTACTGTTTCTGCTTGTAACACACATTCACTCACCAAAGAAACAAAATGTAAACCTCATCTTTTAATAACTTCTTCTTGGTAAAAGGATAATTTCCTTCTCAGTGGTAGGTATTGAATAAGTCGGGGATATGACATGCGTCAGGTGATCTAAATTAATCCTTAAAATTTTAATACAAATTTGTGGTTTCTTTCTTTAACCCCATGACAGTTTTTGTAAAATTTATGTGAAATTTTTCTTTGTCTGCACTTTTCAATATTTTCTAAACTCTCTTGGCTTTTTTATGAACAGATGGCATTGTAGAAAACAGATTTAAAGTGGAACAAGCTGTTACTGAGTAGCAATCAAGACCACGTTTACAACATTTTGGCATTTTTATCTTGACGTGCAGACACAGTGTACAATTACTGGAAACTACTATTTACTGCTTTGTTACTTATTAAATAATCAGCCAAGAGCACGAGCAGAGGCAGAACACGATAAATGTTCAGGTTTTAGAACATGAAATTGTGACTGTAACATTTGCAGGTGAGATCTGAAGCTCTCTGTAAGAGACTCTAAGTTCAGTCAAGGATCTGAACTATTAAGAGCTTAAAACAGCTAAAGGTAAAACACGGATTCTTTGACTGGATAATGCTGACACAGAGCGCTGCCATATGCCAAGTCCAGACATACTACCAGAATGTGAATAACAGAATGTTTGTAGATGTTTTATTGCGCATGTAGGTTTGTGTGTGTGTGTGTGTTCATGGTCGGCAGCGCTGGATGAATCGAGGGTACAGGCAGACGTCCCGGATGTGATGTCTGTTCAGTAGCCAGGTGAGGAAACGCTCCAGCCCCAGACCGTAACCACCGTGAGGACATGTGCCATATTTCCTCTAAAACACAAACACAACATGTTAATACACACATGAACCAAAGATCAAAGTCACAACAAGAAACAGGAGATGACATCTAAGGTCAGTCAGCCTCTGTCCAAGTCTACACGGTCACAATTGTACAAGTCTTTAGTTGAATACTCTTCACATCTGTTGCTAAAACTTTTAATTTCCTTAAAGTTTCCTTTCAGTAATTTGTCAATAAGATGTTCATGAAAAATGGAAGGAGCTCTGTACACTCTGAATATTTAAGTGATGCCACTCTTACACAAGTGTCAACAGATACAGTAAAGGATTAATTCTTGCAGTAAATTTCACAGAAAAGTCAGACATTTAAATAGAGAAAGAAAAATCTATAACACAGAGGTTCAAAAAGCCTAAAAACATGGCTTTGCATTGTCTTTTTTGTGTATTAAATGTGAAAATAAATAAATAAAAAGATAATAGAGGGGAAAAACATGTACAAATTCTTGTTACCTGGTCAGTGTACCAGTAGTAAGGGGTTGGGTCAATTCCCTCTCTCTTGTAACCCTCCAGCAGCTCTTCGGCATCCCAGATACGCATCGAGCCTCCAACAATCTCCCCCACATTTGGCATCAACACGTCGACCTGATGCACACACACATAAGGGAAGATGTCATGACAGCTTATTAGTGAAGCTCTGATGATTTCAAAAAGTTTAATTTTTCTTTTGATGCCAAATAATGTATCCCGGAGGGGGTCAGCAGGGTTTCCTAAAATATAAATCCTGGGTGTGAATATTGCAATGGTTAGGCAATTTAAAAAACTTAGTGTGGATATTTTAATTTGCACAGGACAGCATTGCCAAGACATTTTGGTGGTTTGTCCCTTGACCTCTGCAATGTAATGCCGGTTTTGTGTACAAAGTTCAGACTTCTGTACGTACCGACTCAGTGAGGCGTCTGTCGTCAGCGCAGCGCTGCATGTAGAAGGATTTGATCTCAGCTGGAAAGCGGCAGAGCAGGATGGTCTCGTTGATGGTGTCGGTCATCAACCTCTCGGGAGCCTCTGGGATATCCTGAGATTAAGACAAAACAGAAAAGTCAACATTCAGCTAGCATTTTGATGTTCTGGGGAAAAACAAAATAGTATGATGTCATCGGGGTAAGACCTGGAGATATTTGTGTAAAAAAAAAAAAAAAAAAGAAAAATTGCCAAACTGAAAAGTGCGGAAAAGTTGCATTGTGGGAAATACAAGATTACTTGCTAAGGTCTGAAAATCCATATATTTCAGCCTCTTACTCAAACATTTTGAAGATTAAAGTCACACAGAGAAACTTAGTGTTACAAAGAGCAATAGACCAAAAAGTTCTTTTTAGCTGAGGCTAAAACGTTTTTTTTTTTCATAATCTGGTGATTTTGAAGAAAAGGTTTAAACCGTCTGTTTCTCCTGAACATTCAGAATTACAGGAAAGAGTTTATGAAGTGACTGCTAACAACACTGGAATTAATGATGTGAGTTCAGCAGACAGTGACTCATTTAGAAAGAGAAGAATGTGTTAGATATCCGGATGTGTAGTGGTCACCTCTCCAAACTCATAGTAGGTGCCATCATCCTTCTTGATGTCGTGCTCCTTGAGCCACTCGATGGCTTCAGTGTAGTTCATCCTCTTGAAGGGCCTCTTGGGTGGCTTGAAGTTCTAGAGACCAAAAAAACATCAGAAAACTGAATCAAAACTTTTATCTTCATTAGAATAAAAATGATGAACTTCATTTGCTCATGTGGATCATTGGATTACAAAGGTCCACTAAAACAAAAATCTACTGTTAGCTACAAAATTCCTCCCAAAAGGTGACAAAAAGGTGAAACCATTAATATTACATTTGATGGAGAATAAAGTTGATGAAAGATGAAATCTGTGATATTGCAGCGCAATTTCACAAAAAGGGACGTACGGGGTTGATGTCGTAGAGCAGCTGAGCAGCGGGGGATTTGAGTACTCGATCCACCACGTCACACACCAGATCCTCCAGTCTGTTCAGCAGGTCCTCGAAAGACATGAAAGGACACTCTGCCTCGATGTGAGTGTACCTGAACAGGGAAACATGTTCATCTCATTTTAATCTGCTAACAAGATTATTTTCCTGTGACTTTGTTGGTGATACATTGATAAATAAAGCAGACGAATTCAGTTGTCCTTACTCTCTTTGTTCAAAATAATGATTTAAATGATCAGTGATAAGCTGACAAAATATCACAAGCTAAAGCTGTATGATAAAAGCTGAGGATGACTTTTATTTCTCAACAGAAAACAAAGCTTTCTCACTCAGAAAGATGTCTGCGGGTGCGAGACTGCTCAGCTCTGTATGACTGGGCGATACAGAAGGTGTCCCCCAGAGCAGGTATGCAGGTCTCCAGGTAGAGCTGGGAGGACTGCGTCAGGTACGCCTGCTCACCAAAATAGTTGAGGTTGAACAGCGTGGAGCCACCCTCCACCTGAGTCTGCACCAGGGTCGGAGGAGTGATCTATTACAAGAAGAAAGAGCAAAATGGGTTAAAGAGCCCATAATGTGGCTGAGGCTTTTTCATTTGAAGTCATAGAATTTTGTATTCACTGACAGAAAATCTGCAGTTTCAGGGTTGTTAAGCTACACCAGAGTAAATTAGTTTTCATTGTATTCACGACTGGATCTGTTTCAGCTGATCCAGCAGTACGTCTGATCATACTACTAATATTACTTTGAGTCTCAAACTTTTCTCATTCCATTCTTCACCTCGTAGTATCCACGGCTGAAGAAGTGGTCTCTGAAGCACTGCGTGACAGTGGATCTCACTCGAAGAATCTTGGAGACGTTCTCTCCTCTGATCAGCATGTGTCGGTTGTTCAGCTGGATGTCTACGTCGGACTCTTCATTCAGCAAGTTGTCAGCACCACCTGCTGGAGCTAAACCAATCAGCTCCCAGAAGTCACAATGCAGCTCATGTCCTCCAGGTGCCTTTGAGATGAAGACAAAAACTCACTGAGCACCTTCTGCAAGTTTTAACCCTCTGCTCATCCTGCAGTGTTACTCTGTGCTTCTTTCAGAATGTCTTACTATGATTTCTATAGATGCTAAGATTTTATAGCAGGTAATGCTGTGGTGCTAAAAGAGAAGTTTTGGATCTCTGCTGCTACACTGCCTGTGTCATGACCCGTGCTATGACTGAAACTGTCGAGTGGCCAAGAGGAACCCCATTTAAGGAAATGCATCATATGACAGAACCAAACGACGACAGAAGAGAATTAGAGAAGAATGAAAGGTTCACAGAGATACACTGAGTACAGCCACTCCTTCTAGCAAGACATCTTCAGCCGGTAACGAGCAAGGTTTCCTGGAAAGTTTGAGGTTGATTCTAAATTAAATCTAACATGCTACTAACTCTTTAGGTTGAAATTTGTTCAGTGTCTCATGGTATTTTTAAAGAGGGACACATTTTCCACAGGTCTCTTTCTCAACAGGACATGAGAAGAAAGATTCACAAACGTAGACATAAAAATCTAGACCAAAATAGAGCAAATCAGTTTCGCAAAAAAAAAAAAAAAAGAAAAAAAAAATAATTACACCATGGTAATCTGTAAGGACCTATTAGGTTAAGTGATAGATGTGCTAAACAAACTGTTGACAGACATAGTAAAAACAGTGGGTACATTACCACTTCACATGTAAATTGCTGTCTGATTTCCTGTGTAACCTGATATCTTCCAGTAACCTGTTTTCTTTTATGCATGTTGACCTACTACATGATTAAAATGTTGTGCAGCAGGTGTGTTTACCTGTTTCCCCTCAGGAACTGGAGTGACAGTGCCGTAAAGAGCTACAGTACTCTCTGTGGACAACACCAAGCCGTTGTAGCACTGGCACTAAATGGAGACAAGAAAACAAGTTAGACTCAGGTAGTATTGGAAAGAAAAACACAGTTTAAGGATTGCTCCATCCTGATAACTTTTAAGCCTGAAAAGTTATTTCACACTGGTTCAAACAAGTCTTATTGCTAACATGTTGGACACTGTCAATGCATTCTGGGATGTGTACTTAAGAGAACTAACTCAAGCTCCATTATCACAGGTAATCAGTCTCACTAACAGGTTCTTATGTTTTGGCCCTGTTAGGATTAATAATCTTGTTTGGTTCAAACAGCCGTAGTTTCAAAAACTAGATTTCAGCAAATACGTTAAATAATTCTATCAAAATTATTGCAAAAAAACTCCAATCAGAGACAGGAGTGGATTTGTATACAATCATTCTTGTGCAACAAAACAAGACAATCCAAATTGAATTCTTCATCATCACTTAGTCACCTGTTTGGTTAACTTTCTACTTGTATCAGCTTTATTTATCTCAGAGGAAAAACCATCCATCTATCATTTTACTGTCTGTAAAAAACAAGGCCTTCACTTTGAATTAGTATTACATATGGCATCAAATAAATAAAGGCCAAAAATGAAATAATAAGTTTATCAGTTGTACCAGTTTATCAGAGAGGACACACTGTAGAAAACCAGACCCATCTCGTAGCACAATAAACATCAAGTTCTTCCCTGTAGGAGACAAAAATATAAACTTTTACCAAGTTTCACATTTCAATTTAAATATTTGGTTAATTCATTCAGTAAAAAAAAAAAAAAAAACAATTAGAAAATGGACAAAGCAGGACTTGGTACTACAATCCTGTTTCATGCTGCTCACCCTGCCTCCTGAGGCGATGCACCCATCCAAAAACTTTGACCCTCTGACTCCGTTTGGCCTCCAGAAGATGGATTTTTACCTAAGAAAATTACAAAATAAGGGTTTGAAACTTAAGGCAAAACTCCTGAATCTACTTCATGAGTCAAAGTAAAAATGAACCTCATTTAGACTGCTTCTTTACGGGCTCAATTTATGTTTAAAATAAAGTGCTAGTGCGAAATTAATTGAGCCAATGCTTGAGTTATTCATTCATTTTTACCAGTATAAATGAATGCGTGCATACTCAAGGACAGCTGCAGATTACCCTAACTTATACCCACAATTTCCTGCCCACTGGTGAAAGAATGACTATTTCAAGTAACTATCATTTTCTTCATTGCCCCCCAGTAACTGATTCATAAACATCAAATTATGACTGAGTAACACTGCATAACGTTGTAGCCACAATATAAGTTTTGACAGACTTACAGCATCAGGCTCAGGGAGGCTGGAGTCCTTCTCAATGATGATCTTCTTGGCTTCTTCCAGGTTCTTTTCTCTTCTCTCACTGTCTTCTGCCTGCACAGCAAAACAGATGAGACATTTACATCGGCTTCTTTTGATTCATTTAAGTCCAACTCAAACAAAAAGTAAACAAATGTACTGGGCTAAGTATATGACTTAATGAATATATAGAGAAAACAAAAACAAGCCATATTTTAACTATCAAGTCGGTCTTGGAGGTGTTAGGTAGGCAGAAGACACGCAGACACACAGACAAACACACAAACAGACCTCTTTCTTTTCTTTGGCATCACTCTTTGATTGTTCCCGGTTAAAGGCCTTCTTTGCATTTTTCATCTGCGTCTTGGAGATCACAGCCCAACGCTGAAAAGGATCAGGAAGAGAAATCAACATTCGGTATGTGAGAAAAATTAAAAGCCATATGAAGTCATTTTCGTCCTGGGAATGACCTGAGATGGGTTCCTTTCACGTTTGAAACAATAAGGTACCGATACCAATTGGTATTGAATCTCAATGGTACCAATTTTCTGTACTTTAATGTGTGTTTATATGGTAAAAAAATATTAATTTGTTTAATTCAACATATTTACTTTTCAATATATAAACTTGCAATGCTGTGTTCATGTCCAGCATGGAAAATCACCTACTTTTCCACTCCCTCACAGTCACAACAAAGCGTTTAGGGACTGAAAATGGTACTGGATGGAATTCGGTCAGTACTAATAAAAGTACCTAATTCAGAACCCATCCCTAGGAATGACAAAAGTTAAAATGACACAAAGGTGTGGTTTTAAGGGGGTCAAGCTTTGTTCCTCACTGTATTGGACTGAGTGAAGCTCTGAAGCATTCTAGTTGAACCTTGTATCTACAGTATCACAAAGTATTATGGTCTGACTTTTTGTCTCTTGGAGGAAGTACATCTATGTTACACATTAATGACAACAGACTCTGCAGCTCTGGTGAAATGACTGCTTCAAAGTGCAATTAAGTGTTGAAAATAGAGAACAGGGGATGTTGATATTTTCTTATGTTCAACAAGAATAGTATTTTGCGTATGTGATGTGTGGATAACAGGGACTAACCTCTCCTTCCTTCTGTGATTCTACGTAGATGGTGGGGAACGGCTCCTTCCCAACAGACATAAGAGCCTGTGAAGTTAATAAAACAAGTCTGATGACATGTTGACAGATACACTGATGAAACTGGATGAACTGGTGAAGATAATATTTACAACAACCACTTGCTTGAATTTGATGATACACATCTGAGGGATGTTGAGTTTAACGACGGCTTACCTTAAGGGGAGTTTTAAAAGGCTTCTGCTCAGTCCCATCTCCATCCTGATCACTGCCACATTTGTCCGACACATACAGCTCAACTGAGGATCAGAGGCAGAGTGAGAAATTGTGAGTTTTAAAATACTCTTGTGATGAATACATTTTCTTAGCATTAACTCCTGAATATGTCCTTAAAGCTTAATCTAAGGTTTATGGTCAGATTAGTATTTTCAGTAAGAGCAGTTGAACTAACAAAGATCAAGTGGATGGCCCAGTGACACTAGCAATATTTGGCTTGCAGTGTTCTTTTCCTCATAATCTCACTGGAGGTTGTTAACTGAGATGGACTTTTGTCAAGTTAAAGAAAAGGTCGGTGATCCACCCCTTTCAGGGACATGAAATAAAGAATGTAGGAAATGTTAGAAATTGGCCCTCTATGCACGGCCTGTTCAACAGAGGAATGTTATTTGGGTTTGTTAATCTGTAATAAAAGTACTGAGACAGACCACCACAGCATGTAAAACAGAGCTAAGATAACACCTTTGTAAGAGAGGAAGCCAGCATGATAGATTCTAACTTTTACACACATGAAGCTGTGGTTTACTTGTCACACCTCTTCTGCTCTCATCACTGCCTGTAAAATTACTCTGTGAGATAGCAAAGCCTGCTGTCTTCACAGCATTATGAAATTTGAAATAAATAAAAATCTGCATCTGAGAAATAGACTTTGGTCTGCACAATCTCTACCCAAACAAAAGTAAACGGGTGTGTTTATTAAGAATACCATATTGAAATGCATGGCATTATAGAAAACTGACACTAGCATCTTCAGGTGGATCCAGCCCACTTTGGCCTCTCCGGCATAAACAGTCAGGTGTCCAACAAAGACGAAAGCGAAAGCGTAAATAGTAAATTGAGAGGAAAATACCGAATATGCTTCAGAAGATGCTTGGATAACGACTGAAATAGTCACTGAACTGAAATATGACAAGCCAATGTCAGCGTCTAAGATCGGGTTAACTCAGCAACACCGCCTCTTAGCTGCTGTATTACAAACTGACAGCTGTCATGAATGAATTAACTGGGCTTTTTAAAATTTCCTCTGCGACACCAATACGTTTTTTTTTACTTGTTACATTTACTTATCAATTTACTGCATATAAGTTTAATGACTGTTAAGGCACGCACCTTCACATTTGGAAAAAATAGTTAGCTGGCATGCTAACTGCTAACATCACTGATGCAATATTCACCACACACATGTCTATGGCAGCTAGCTGACCTGGCTAGCTCCAGCTAAGCTCACTTCTTTCTTACCCACTGAGACCTGTTCCACACCTTTCGTTATCTCCGTCGCCATAGCAGACACCAGATGCAGCGACAGCCAGCTGGGGAAGGGAAGCTAGATATATCCTATGAGGGAAATAGAAATTTAAACCCCAGGAGCGATCGCCGGTGGCGTCTCTTTAGCTGAGAACATGCAACCTTACGTCAACCAAGCAAGCCGCTGCTCACAGTCGTCGAGACCGGAAGAGGCGAAGGCGGGTCGAAGCGCTGATTGGTTAATTCTCACACGTCACTACAATAATAGCAAATTGTATTCGTCGAGTCCCATGTCAGTCAAATTCAAGAATTAGAGTCAGGTTCATTACTAAGGAGGTTTTTTGCCGTGGTCTGATGGTGCAAACAATTAATAAAATAGCGTAAATATAAATATATTTAACAGAAGTCTTAGCCTATAAAATGCATTGGTTCTATTTTGTATTCCCTTTTATGCAAGCAATAATAAACTGTAAGAAGTCAAATATGCACTACAAGTAAAACATGCTCTTGTTTTCAAAAGAAGATGAGAAGGTTTAAGTGAGGAGAGCAGGAAGTGACTGCAGTGGATATAAAGTTGACTTTTGGCCCCATTGTCTGCAAATCAAAGAGGATTCCAGTCTTATTTGAATTATTATTCCTGCACACATTTTGTTGTGAGTTTATGGCCTCAATCATAGTTTCAAGTGGATGAACCAATGTATGACATCACTATTGTTACCTCGACAAAAGAATATCTCCACAAAAAGGAAACAGATTCAATGTAAATTGCCAACATACCAAGACATGTGTGTCTGACAACTCACTATTATAATTTCTTATATTTTTATTATAGATGCTTGTACTACATTATGGATGGGTTTTTAGAATGTCCATCATACATCTACTTGCACTTCATTATGTATCCCTGTACTGCCACTTCCTCTGAAATATTTCCCAAGATACAGTCTTGACGCACATGCCTTTGAAAAAGGATCAAGTTTTATTTACAGTGAAGCTCATCAGAATTACAATACAAACAATTTATAGACCAACTCTTCTCTGATGAAGAATTCATTCAGATTTAGAGAAGTGAGCGGGAGGCTTTGTGTGTGTCTGTGTGTGTTTGTGTAAGTGTGTGTGTGTGTAAAAGCAGTGTGTGGCAACTTTGGCTGAGGGAAAGTCCATGGGTGTATCTGCAGCCTCTTTTTCCTCTTCTTCTCATTCCCATTACCGTTTCCTTGCTCAGTGGCTCTCTCCTTTCTTTCCTGCAATCTGCATGGAAATGTGATGAAGACAGTTAAACATGACAGCAATGATCAAATAATCAACGCACATCATGCTTGAATTTTGAGGTGCGATGATGGTCTTTACCCTCTTGAAGTCATTCATATTGGTGGCCTGTACAGGGGTGCCTATGAATGTCAGATAGTTGATTTTTGTTGTCTCCTCATCACCTTGGTTTGACTTAACAAACAACTGGCAAGAAAAAAAGAATCACCAATAAATCATTTAAAATTCAATTTTATGAACTAATACATTACTTTTTCTATTTACAACAAATATTAATGGCATGAGAAAAAAATATATGCATATAATTTACATGTGCCAAGTGTACATCTGTGCAAAAACAAGATTGTTATACACCAGCGTACACATTAAAATGAAAATCTAAAAAATAAAATAAAGGACCTAAATGATAAGAAAAAAACATGTTGAACTCAAAAAACTTCTGCATGTTGTGTCACAAAATTAAACAGATTTCTGTTTTTATAATTTAACAACTCAAAAGGAAATATAATGTAATGTAATAGGTTTTACATTGTAATATATCACACCTGCATACTTTCTTACACTTTTTAATGAGTTTGTTTCAGATCCTCTACTTTCAAACCAAATATTGTGACAGGATGAAAACTACAGAATGCAAGCTCTCTGCAGCTTTGACTCTTTCTTGGGAAATATGAGACAGTTTCTGCAAATTAGAGGCAGGAAAATGGAATTTCTACAATTCCACAATTATAATATGATTTTTACTTGTTGATATTTAATGTATCGGCCATCTTTTTTGTGTACCCAAAAACATAACAGGATCACTTAATCCAGACCAAGTTCATGATTAATGTCTGATGCTTCAGCAGTGACGTTGGTCCTTACCGTAACACTTTGTACGTTCTGAAACTTGACATAGCGCAGGGGAATCAAACAGTCTTCTTTGTAATCTTCCTCTGAAAGCTCCAAAACCTGGGTGGCTTCACTCCGCTCAGCATCATCAAACCCCATCGATCGGGGGAGATTTATGAACACTTTCATCACCTTAGGGGCTTGGGCTAACACATATGAAAGAGAATGAAACAGAAAAGAAGGTAGAGGTAAGTATGGCGAAGAAAGATTGGAACAAAGTAGGAGGAGAAAAATGATATGACAACCATTGGTGTAAATATTTTCCCTCAACATCTAGTCGAGCTGTTTGATCAACACTCACCAAAGTCTGAGGACAGAAGCTTCATGGAGAAAAGCTTCACGGGCTGGTTGAAAGCCATGGTTATCAGCAACTAAACAAAATCAAAAGACAGAAACGTGTGTGAAAAAACCTACAAGCATGTGGTCAAACAAAAAAGCAAGGTTATAGTCATCACAGCAAAAAGCAAGCACTTTTTAGAGTTGGTGCTTACCAGGCAAGCCATTTCTGATTTGTTAAGCACTGCTTCATTTAAAATGTAATGGGTGCGAGTATTTGCTAACTAGTTTTATGTTCTTTTATATTTGACACAAGTTCATGAGAGAGTAAGCCACTGGAAGTAAAACTATAGTAACAGTAAGAGTAACAGTAACAGTATCTCATACCTGTTCATCACAGTCAGACTCCAGGTATGAAGAGTCTTTGGTTAGGCAGTTATCAAACCCACAGTCGTCACTCTCGTTGAGGCACTCACAGCCAGCTTTGTTGACAAAAGGCATGAGATCCATCTGAAAACAAACAGGACAAAAAAACACTTATATGTCTATTTGAACATCATCATGTCAGCATGTCTTTTAAAATCATCTGCTAGAGAGAAATTTTCCACAATCAGCATGAATTCTGTGTGCTTAATTCTTAAACATTGCATTCCAGGAGAGGATCATGCAGACAACTCTTAAAAATAAATACACAAGTTCACATGAAACAATCACAGAGTGCTTTATGATGCTGCTATTTTATTTTAGTGTCACTCAGAAATACAAAGATTTGGAAGGATTTATCAGGAACCTTAGTTGGCAAAATGAAATCAATTCCCTGTCAATTCAGGCAGATATTCCAAAAAAGTGCCAAGAATAATATGTCCACAAGAATGCGGGACAGGAAGGATGCCAACATAGTGCCTTTGGGAACTGGTAAAGTCACTCATGTGGAGATATTAAATGGGACTATATGTAAGCTATAACAAAGTGGACACAACAAGGAGAATTGTCCACTTACGTATCCCTTTGGAATGTCAGAGTCCTCATTTCCCGGGTCGTTCTCTGTGTGGTGTTTGATCCTCTCCTCTAGACCTGCAGGGTCTGCCCCCTGATACTGTTCCAGTCGGACCCGGTTCCTGAAGAACAAGAATGTTGGCGTGGCAGTGATGTTGTTGGCTGCTGCAGTTGCCTGGGAAAAACAGGAAGAGCGTAAATAAAATTTATTTCAGAATAATCAAAACGTCATCTTATATCAGTCAAAAGCTGGATGCAACAGCTTCAGGGTGATCTATTTCAGCTTTCTCTGCACATAAACCTCAGTCAAATTAACTTAGCCCCTCTTGGACCTCTCACCAGCTGTGACAAAACTCGAGTGATAAATGCAGCAGACCAGCCATATCGGTGTGTCAGACATCAGTTATCTGTGTGTTTTTGGGGTTCAAATTCCAGATGCTTCAATGTAAAAAATTGTTGCTCATTCCTGCTTAAAATAATGTTTAGGGGGCTAGCAGTGCAGTGAATCAGCCATACTCCCCTGGGGACTTTTGGTATTACTTCACATAAAACAGTAGTTAGAAAATAAGATGTAATAGGGTCCTAAACGTAAATCCTCCTTAGGTAATAATAAAGGATTTCTGAATCTGAAAATAGAATAAGTGATAGATATACAATGAAAGAAGCAAGAAGTCAACAGTAAGTATCACAATAGGCAATAGTTATTAAACCAGATAAAAACTATTAACACTCAGAAGTTAGAAAAGACAAGACAAACTGCATTAAAGAAAATACTGCATTCTGGAAATACCCACAGAAAATAAACTACTACCACAAATTCTTCTTTTACTACCACTAATCTATGCTTTCACTCAGTTTGGTTTCTGTGTTTTATCCTGCATGGAAGAAGTAGGCAGCAGCTTTGACAAGCCAAAGACTTACTGGACAGACATGAACATCCACATCGAGGAAGACGACCTGTGGGTACTTGGTGCTCAACATGTTGAAAACGGGAGCCATTCTGACACAAGGCTGACACCTGAAGAGGAAGCACAGAGTCTAATATGAGTGACACACATCAATTTCCTGTGTATTCTTTCGGGAAAATTCAAATTCCAGCTTCCTCAATGTAAAACATTCCTTCTCATTTCTGTTTAAAACAGTGTTGTTAAAGGGGTAACAGTGCCCTATTACTTTTGACTCATTGAAAACCAGATACAAGATTAGAATCAAACATAAATCTGACAATACACACTGTCATTTAATAAAAAGTATTTAGTTCTGATGGAACTGAGTAAAAAAACTCCGTATTAAAGAACAATGATATGACGCATTATCAATTTACTGTGTAATATAACTACATTCGTTGCAGTATTTTTGAATGTCATCATGAATAATAAAAAAATGAACTGCTTGGCCTTCATTTCATCTAAGTACTGGTCCGATCGGGAATAATGACAATAAAAAATCACAGGGAAACATAACTGGGGTTGGCCACATATCACAATACACTTCACTGTAAATACACTTTTGTTATATTTAAATGAGTCGTAATTTGGCAGCTCTCTCCTGGGAATGACATCAAAGACTATAAGATTGTCAATTCTCCATCTGTTTGTTCAAAAGTTTCATAAACTGCCTGACATCCCAGCAGCCAAAGAGCTGTAATAACTGCTATGTCATTCTAAGCACCATGGCTAGTTAGCTAACAGCAGCTAGCATGATAACCCAGCTCCAGAGAGGCAACAGTGGTATCTGGATCTGTCAACTTCAACAAACACCAAGACAAAGAGCTTTCGATGTTTTTAAATTATCTGTCACGATAAGAGTCTAAAGTGCTGACCCGGGACAGTAATATGTCCAAGAAGCCTGTTTATCGATCTTACCCAGCCATTGTGAACTTCACCACAGCTAGCCTGGAGCCGGCGGCCGCTAGCTCCGGCTGGAAATCTGGGTCGCTCCCGATCGCTTTTACGCCGACCATGGTACAGTCTGAAGCTGTGGTATGAGCTTCTTATCTTGCTGATGTTCAGGAGGGGACACTGGGTGGACGAATGGTTAAAAAGTCTTGTGTTTTTAGCCTTCTGTCAGAGTGTTAGCTAACTAGCTGTCCTATTTTGAAGCCTCACAGTTACAGTGAGCTGGCTCGGGACGTAAACGCTGATTGGTCAACACATCCCCGGAGAGGTGGAGCCAGCTCTTCTTCTTCTATGATAGATTTTTACCTTCTGTGCGCTCACTGCCCTCGGCTGGAAACAGCTAAACTATTCTACGAATGGAAATGTATTGCTGGTTCTGTTTCACAATTTACCCTTTTCAATTTCCATATTATCAGAATGTTTGAAAAAAAAAAAATCGCTCCATAGATTGATTCAAACTTTAAGAGTAAAGCTATTGAAAATATGTCACTGGTAGTGCATTGTATCGTGGAATATCAAAGTGGAAATGAAAAGCAGTGTGAACAGAACTCCAGGGTCATGTATTGATATATTAGAAAGATACTGTTGAGTATTACTGACACTTTAAATAGTAAGAAAATGCTTTTATCCGTCAGGTTTTCAATATTGATCTTTCAATTCAATCTGATTGGAACAGAAAAACTCCAGTGACCTCATAAAGTCAATGTATATTAAAGGCTTATATTCATCATCCCAAGACCAACCAAACTTTTGACACATAGCGCCACATTTAATATGTTTATAAATGTTAACAATGACTGGATCAAAGTTTATGATGAAGATGTAGATGAAGCACATGACATATTTCTGTCCACAATGACTGTTCTTTATGAAAACATTGTCTCTTGTGAATTAACAAAATAGTTAGTCAAGAAACAACATTAAAACATTAGTTAACTAAATCATTGTTGAACAAATGTAAGAAGAAAAAAATATATATATTGTGACTTTTACAGGAAAGAACAGCAAGGTGGAAAAGAAACATAAGAGACTTATGACACATTGGTTATTAAAAATCCATTATGGCATGACTTTTCATTCCTTTCATATTAGCTTCCTGTACAGGTACATTATTTTACATGAAAGTATTTGCTTAAAAGAATTCCCAATAGGTGGTGCTGTGGGTCAACAAACAGTTCAATTCTTCAGAACTAACCAAACAGAATCAGAAACAAGTTATCAATCTGGGGGGATATCTGACATTACAGTACAGTAGTTGAAAAAAAAAGAAGAAGATGTAATAGAGTCATAAAATAAAAGGTACAGATATACAATAAAAGAAGCAATAAAGTCAACCATAAGTACTATAATAAGCTACTTTTCCGGATAAAAAAAGGTAAATTCAGAAGTAAGACAAGGCAAGATTAACTGTATTAAAGAAAATATGGCACTTGGCGTACTTGGATTAAACAGGTATTGCACATAGTGAATTGTACTAAACAGATATTGTACTTGAAGACAGGTATTGCACATTAAAAACAGATATTGTAGTGTATTAACCAGTGTGCAGATGGATTTTCCAGTTTTAATTTGAATGAATAAGTAACATAAAAGTTATCAGTAAGGAGCAGAATTCATGCCTGTCCACAGCTGAGATGTGTTATCCTTAATCTGACATTGGAAACAGGTCACTTCCAGTCAGCAGATGAGGACACAGAGTGTTCTCTTTGTGGTGTGGAAGTTTGGCAGATAATAAAACTTTTTATTTCTATCTCTCGTTGATTTGTTTAGATACCAAAGAGCTCATATCTGAGGTTTTGTAATACGTTTTGGTCATTGTTTGACTTTGTGGTAATGAAGGTGGCTTTCATTTTTCTCTTTATGTCGCTGCTGTCATCCTTTTTTTGTCATATTTTGTAAGTCCATGCAGACTGGGCACCATTCTGGTGCATAACCCACTGGAAAATAAACTACAAACTACCAATAAACTACAACTTCTTTGTCAACTATACGCTTTTACTCACTTTGGTTTCTGTGTTTAATCCTGCATGAAAGAAGTAGGCATCAGCTTTGCTGTGCGAAAAAAACAACTTCAGATCTTAGCCAACCAGTTGTCAAGGGCTCTCATAGAAGAGTTCAGCTAACATGTAATTTTCTGATTGGTGGGAACCAAAACGCTAAAGAAAACATGCACAATTTGCATGCAACTCTATCATTAACTCTAGCTCAAGTCAATCTTTAAAACCTAAAAAGCGATCACATCTCATAATCTTTCATATGGCTTTTGTTTTCTTATGTCAGCACAGAGTGCAAAATTTCAAATCTCTGTTAAAAAGAGGCGATGAAGAAGAAGAAGAAGAAGAAGAAGAAGAAGAAGAAGAAGAAGAAGAAGAAGAAGAAGAAGGAGTAGAAGAAGGAGAAGAGTTGTAGGAGGAAGAAGGATAAATGGCAGAAGAAGGAAAGCTAGGCCTTATAGTTAAAAAGTGAAATTAAACTCATTTTGTTTTTCTCTTTAAAAGTTCATTATCAGTCTGGTTTTCATTGGAAACAGGGTTAAAAGGGGTTGGATTTACAAGCAAATGCAGGTAAAAGTGGGCATGTTTGAAAACCAACAGCCAATAGTAGCGCTCACTTTGTAAAGCTCACCTGGTTTAATTAAGAATTCAATTACGTCCCTTTACCTTTGCGTCACGTGACCAGAACACCTCGAGCCCGTTTCCGCAACTGCCCCCCTAAATGCCACGCGTTGTTTTTAGCCTGCTTTTTATTGTTGTTTTAAGGCCTCGACGTGTCGGACCGGTCCGACAGGTTTGTGCGGGGCAGAGCAGGTGAGGCAGCGGGGGCAGGAAGGGCGGGGAGCCGTGGAGGAGCGCTCAACAAGCAGGAAGAAGAGGAAAACATGGTGCGGTGACAAAACGTCCGGACACCGACCAAGAATAGGATTCACATCGTTAAAAAAAAAGACTACAAAGGAAACAGAGTAAGTTGAATAATGTTTTCATGTCCACGTAGGTGCCTGAATGTTTTCATTTTAGTTGTTTGACGTTTTCAAGGTGTAGAAATAGAGAGCAGGTAAATGTCTCACCTGGGCGGCTACTTCGAGCTCTCTTTAAGGAGTCTTGGCTGTTTGAAGTCAAAACGTTCACTATGTAGTGTTTGCTGTCAAATTGACAAATTCTCAGCCGCTGATTCTGTTTAAAACTTTAGTTCTTTTATCTGAAATTAGAATTAACTGGCCATCACGCTTTAAACTTCAGCTCCTCTCAACAAACATATGAAAAGTAATTGGAAACGCTGTCAAAATAAGCAATGAGGAAGTCCAGTGGTCAGAAGTCTTTGCAATGCTAAAAATGTTTTTTGGGTCTTGCCCAAATATGTTCTTCAGAATTCAAAACCCTTAGTTTTGAGTTGTAGGCAGGAATGATGACTTTTCACTACACAGGTGTCATATTTGAATTTGAAGAATATAATACAAACTCTTATTTACAAATAGCCTTTCTATCCAAGACATTCCCCTTTGGATTACCTATAGAATATTCTTTGGTAATTTGTCTTTATGTCAAGCAGCAGGAAGTCTGAAATCTGAAATACATTAAATAAACAACTTTAATCAGATAAATAGTTGCTGATATAGAAGTTATCCCTGAAATATGACACTAAGCCAGCACTATAAAAGTCTGTAAAAACTTATTACAAACAACATCCACATCATTCATCACTCAATTCAGGTCCCAGTACTGTTTACCGGATCCCTTTTTGTTTATCTTGTATTCTTCAATCACAGAAGTTCTAGAAAAAAGTTATATCATATATCAATGGGGTCAAATTGTAAATTTTACTTAGCTACTTTAAGACTTATTGACCCACACATGTGATATGTACAGCTATTAAACCCATGTGTTCTGTTTTTGATAATAAAAGATAAGTGAAGGTATTCTTAAAACTACTTGATGTACAAAGGAGTTATCTTTATATCCTTTGCAACTACAATCAGATGTAGCTAACTTAATTGTTTTTAAATGGAAAAAAGATCATATTTACTGGAAAATCAGTTGTAATTGGAATTGACTGCAAAAAGAATAAGAGTAAAAAGGTGTATAAAATTAGAGAGAGCACGTTTGAAATGATAGCTGGTTACTCCATGTTCTCACATTCATCATAGAGCATAATTAGCATGTGTGACATGTGAAAACTAGGCTACCTGTTAACATGCAGACAAGCTTTTAGAATTGAGTTCCAAAAATCATTCCAAAAACGTTTGATTAAAAAGTAAGCAGATAAATAAATACACAAACTAATGTTTGACAGTCCATAATACAGATATTTCTCATGTTTTTTTGGGTTACAGGTAGGTGTAATCATGTCTTGCTTGTGTAGACATAGAGATTACTCTTTTTTTATATTTGAGTGAAAGTGTAAATGTTTTTATAAGAAGTTTCAGATACAGGATCTGCTGAAGGAATGGTTTTCTGGAGTTTTTTCATGCGAGTTGCAAAAATTCAGGTCAGATGATGATGAGACAAATGGTCTTTACCAATATTTTCTTCTGCTCCAGAACAAACTCAGCACCTTTTATAGCTGCTCCACAAGAGAAACAATTCTTTGACAGTACAAAGACTTTGTCTATGAAACACCCGCACGCAGTGTGAGCTGGTGTTGTGCTTTAACACACCGACAACTCCTGCACGCATGTGTTACACCAGCCTGGGTATTTTTCCATAAACACAAACTGAAGCTCTCTTTCTACAGACGGAGCAGGTTCCTTTGATTATGGAAATGTCTGCCTTCTCATGGAAATATCTGACATTCACAACACAGACTTCAGATTTGAATCGCATCTTAAGACGCAAATCAATTGAAGGTGGAACTGAGATAAAGGAGATACTAAACTCCTTCTTTACAAAACCATCTCTGTGGATTACTCCATTAGTTCAGATACTGGATCTGTTTGGGACTTCATCTTCTGCTTACCTAAGGCTCTTCATTTTTGATATTGTTAAAGGATATTTGTTGGGTTTGGCACTCATTGACCAACAAATGGGCAACATTGTTATTTGACAGATTTCCAGATAATGAGCTTCATGGCTGCTTGACATAAAGGACAAACTAGCAAATTGAGTGCAATGAAAAAAATTCAAATTATGGTTAAGGACAAAGATAATAAATGTAAAATGACTAAAAGTTGCTTAAGGACTTAGTTTTGTTGTTTTAAACAAAGTCGGCATGCAGAAAAAACAAATGTCTGAACTCAAGATGTTGGGAGGGAGTGGATATCAGTAGCATTACAAACAAATTTGAGTTATTTGAATCTACCCTGCCCCAATTTTTCAGCTAGGGAATTTATGAAGGGAAATCCTTGAGGTTGAAAGGGTAAATTTGACCTCAATCAAAAGTGTGTACGAGAGGCCCAATGTCAAAATCAGGCTAGGACTGCACAATTTATCTTTTCAGTATCGTCATCACGATGTGTGCTTGCACAGTATTCATATCGCAAGGTTATGCAATGTATGCAATTTGTTAGTTTGTTCTAAAAATGTCTCTAAACATTACTTTTCATTGATTCACATCTCTGGTAAAATATTCAAGCCTACAAAAAAGGCAGAATGTGGGAGTAAGATAAATTTGGGAGCCATTGCGTGTCTGCTTATATTTATTGAATATTTGGTTGTGGAGGGAAACTTAAAAGATGGATCTTTGTGAGGAAGCAAGTTTGTAAAAAGCCTGACCTGATGTGAGGGGATTCACTTGCAGGAAATTTGATTAAAACTTTTTGCTGACATATAGCTTTTAGAGGCAAAAAGAGACAGAGGCAATTAGGTGAAAGTCTGTTATCATTTCAGGGGAAATTCAGCTGAACAGAGTGAAGCCGTAAACTTTAGAAAATATCGCAATATATATCACAGGAAACAAAACACAGATAACTCTCAGATACAGAATATCAATCATTATTTTATTGATACAATTTAATTGCCATCTTTAAAAATTAACGAACAACAGAAAGACTCATGCCAGGTGTAAGGTCCAGGGGACAGTATTAAGAGGGTAAAGTGACCTGTGGAGATGCTCTGAGAAAGTTTTATTTGTCAATAGAATTTGAGTCATTAAACAAAACTGTTCAAATAAACAAACAGCGGAAACACGTACGCCTTTGTCCAGTCACAAACACTGCTTTCAGAAATATTTTGCACCTGAGGCTCTGCTGAGTTTTAAGCACAATATAGGAAAACTACAATCAAGAAAAGAATTTGAGTACACAGGAGAGGGCAAGGATGTGTGTTTTTTGTTGGCAGAGGATGATGCTATTAGTGTTCCTGATAAATGTGTGAGATTCCTGTCCTGGTGAATCTTTATCTTTAGACTAGAAATAGAAGAGTCATTTAGAAAAAGTCTAACAACCTCCTCTTTTGGCAGTATTCGTGCCTTGCTTTAGTCCTCTGGCAGGTTGCAGTCAGTCAAATGTTGCAGTTAAGCTGCTGGTGTCTCTGTGGACTGACTGACTGTCTGTCTCTGGTTTCATTGTCTGGACTCCAGCTGTGTGGAGGACTCGACTCATTAGCTTTCATTAAACTGTGCTAACAGCCAGTGTACACACAGATGCACACACGCGCACACACACACTGCTAATAGAGAGAAGCTGATCAAGTTCAAGTATGTACAGATCCAAATACTGATTTGCTGCCATTGCTTCTTATTCTTATGTACAGTGAATGGACATTGTGAATAGTTTTGAGATAGCACTGTTGTTCCTCTGGAGTCAACAGTGACCAGATTCTGAGTGTTAAAAGGTTGTAAATGTTTTCTGCCTGTATCCTTATCTATTAGCTGATTAACATTGTATGTTTCCCTCAGGATGAGAATTTATTAGTTGTTTAATTGGCTCCAAGGAAAAGTACTTTGTTCTCTGTATCTGGCTTCTTGTATCTACTTTATTTTATTACTTTTTCACATATTTACTCTCAGTTAAACCAACTGACCAGTGGAGGTCACCTGGTTTATGTATCTTTACATACAGAGTTACGATATTAAGTGGGGATTCAGCAGAGAACAAACAGCCGTTGTTCCCCTTGTCTCCCACCTGTTGATTACAGACGGATCAGCTTGGAGGGATTCCCCTCGGGGGGCTGCAGAAACCCGACCCTGCATTAATCTACCTGATAGCATCTTTTCTCGCCAGGCCTAGGTCGTTCAGTAACTGACACCAGCATGTTCCCCTTAGCTGTGGTCCAGATCTCTGTCACATCAAGAACTCTTCCTGAAAAACAACGAATGCTTCAAATAACTCTCACAACTGAGCTCTTTTTCATACATGATCCCTTCAGAAATGCCATTGAGACTGTAACTTCTGCAAAGAAAGTTTTCACTTTGGTTTAAGGGTGCAGGTTGTTGGCAGGATATTTCTAAAGGTTTCACAGAGATGTATGCAGTTACATCTGGTAGGTAAACATTGCTGACATATCTGAATCTGAATTTGGTCAGATGGATTGAATACAAAGAATTTACCCTGGAGTTTTTGCAAAGAGTGACAATTTTCTGGTGGGAAAATGCCTCCTGGAACCCTGACATTTTTGACATGTGTCTGCTTGTGTTTCTGTTTGAGCTTTACCAGTTTGTGAGTCTGGAGACAGAGATTGTTACTTTAATTTACTACAGCTGAGGTCAAAGTTATTAGCCCCTCAGTGAAGTTTTAAGTTTTTTAACACAGCTTTTCTAAACGTCCTAGTTTTATTTTGGAATGTAAACATTATTTTACTTTCCACACAGAAAAAAAATTATATCATAAAAAACAAAATGTAGCCCCTTCAAAATACAGGGTGGGCCATAAGTTTCCATAAAAAGGAAAATTGAAAATTTTTTGTTGGACAACCATTTTTATTTACATAATGTGCTCTATATGATTACTATTGTTTCACGTATTGATTTGTGTTTTTGAAACAGTGGTAATCATATAGAGCACGTTATGTAAATAGAAACCGTTGTTCAAAATGAAGCGTTCATTTTTCTTATGGATGGAAAGTTATGGCCAATCCTGTTATTAGCCCCCATGATGCTAATGGTCAGCTGTGGATCCTTATTTGCTGGTCTACAACATGCTGTCATTTGTTGTTGTATGTAACAAGTCTCTGAAACATCTGAGAAATCCTGGACCATTCTTCTTTGGCAAATCTTTCAAGCTACTCCAGATTTGATAGTCTTCTTAATGTGTGTTTTGTCGTGTTGTCATGTTGGAAGACAAAGCCACGACCTAGACCCAGTTTAGCCCCTGAATGCTTGAGGTTTTCATTCAGAGCCTTGACACATCCGTCTTTCTTCATGATTCTTCAACCTTGTTAAAATCCCCAGTTCCAAAACAGGCACTGAACCATCCTCACAGCATGATTCTCCCACCACCGTGTTGAACTGTGAGGACTGTGTTCTTTGGGTCATACGCCTCTCCCTCCTTTCTTCAAACATGAGCAACGTCCCTATGGTCAAAGAGCTCCAGTTTGGTCCCATCAGACCAAAGAACACACTTCACGTATGCACAATCTTTCTCTGGGTTGTCCTTGGCGTACTTCAGTCTGCTAGCTTGAAGGTGTCTCTTCTGTAGAAGTGGAGTTTTTTTTAGCCTGCATCCTTGCGGTCCATTTCTCTGCAGGACTCTAGTGATGGTCTTCTTTGTCACTTTGATAACACAAACTTGTGTTCCAGTAGTTGTTCTCGGCTCTTTTCATGCATCTCTCACTAGTTTTCTTTCAAGAGTCTTTGAAATCTTTGGCTTCCTAAAGCAGCCAGACTTGTTATGTACTGTGTGGCTCTTTTTGAATTCCTAGATAATACTTCTCAATCCACTTCTTGACACTTGGAAATGCTGTGATAACTATGTAAACATCAACATTTTGTTTTCTAAGTCTAAGTTTTAGTTTGAACTTGACTGATTGGTTACAAGCTGTGAGCATTACAAAGTCAAGAACATATCTGTGGTTTGTGCTTTGGTTCAATAAAAAGGCCAACTCTTAAGGAAGCTAATGGTTTTGACCCTGGTATTTTTTTTTTTAAATATTATTATTTTTGCAAGGTGAAACAATAGCATCTGAAATTAACCAAGGATGATTGGAAAGGTGTTTAAAAGATCATTGACATGTTTGTCAGCACTTGGGATGAAAAAGAATAAAGCCAAATTCAGAATACATTTAATTTCTCTATTTTAAGTAAGCCAGACAAAGAAATGTAGTCAATATTTTTTCTTGTTCACACCTGAAAATTGTTCTTTTTAAATTTTGAGAATGTAACTGAAAATCAAAATGCTTATTCTTTCACCAAAATAGTGACACCGACCCACAAATCATTTTGGATGAGTTGTCAAAATTTTTAAAAAGTTAATGAAACAAACCACAGATCCAAAAAACTGATGAACAGCAAAAATGCAGATTTTTTTTTTTTTTTTGTTAACAAAGATGGATTACAAATTAAACTCTTCCATCTCATACACCCCAATAATAGCTTGAAAATCTGATGGTAGATTTCCACACAGTGTGTCAGAGCCAACAGCAGAAACGTTAGCACCCACACATGCAGGTGGGGTTTCAGTGTGTTGGTCAGCATCAGAGAAACAGTTTCTCTCTTTCTGAGTAGTTTTGTTTGTTTAAATCGTCCTCCACACCTGAGCAAGGCCTGAATGCTTGCCTTCCTCTCAGGTTTCACTGTCGTCGCTCAGGTATGTTTTCCCACCTCAACAACCCCTCCCCCTCCTGCTATCTACTCTTTTGTCACCATGACTACGCCCACGGGACAGACACCAAAACTGGTTTGTGAAGATAAGTGATCCTCGGGTGAAGTCTGATTGGTTGGTTTTGGAGGGTTGGGCAGGACATCTGGAGCTCTCTGGAGTGAATTAACTGAATTGCCTTTTTATATTGATGTTGTTTTAATTCTTGTTTGGCGTCTTTGGCTCAATCCATTTCAAGTTTTTTTTTTTTTTTTTTTTTTTTTTCGTAGCAGCTGATACCTTCTGTTCATACCACTTCAGGCTGCAGCTGGTTCTTCTGTTTTTCTTCACTGGGCTGTTTGTTGTGGCTCTTTTCATGCAGTCTAAATGCCAACTGCATTAATATTTTTATGTTTACATGAATTCACATTTTTTAAAGTCAATATTAAAAGCCATAGTTTGTATGAGGTTTAGGTTATAGTAGCACAGTGTTTCCCAGCCTTGGGGTCTTACCTCGCTGTAGGATACAATATCATTTTAGGGAAACACCATCACCTGATGATTGGAGTTGAACAAAATGACATAAAAAATGTGGAGCACATTTTAGAGTAGGTAATAGTGATGTCATCTGTAGTAGTGTTGTTTCAGTTTGGCAGTGTGTTACCTGCATGATTCATATCAGTGTGTGCATATAACACAGAATGTTGATACCTTGACAGTACACATGAGATAAAGACAAGAAGCAAAGGAGAGGAAAATAAATTCAGATGTGTTTTATTTTGAATCCCCCATAAATGGAATAAGGAATAATTATAACAGGATATAAGTGATGGCAATGTGGAATAAACCATGTTAAATCCAGGTGAAATGAGGTGCTGGTTTGGCCTGGTGTGTCGGATATAACAGACAACAGAATAGCCCAGGGCTTTCTGGTTGGACTCCTGTCTCGTGACCTTTTGTCGTATTTCTCTCTCTGTTCTCTACTCCTCATATGTCCTATTTTTTATCAGCTGTTAGATCCAACAAAGGTGGAAATACAGAATAAAACCAACTTCATATACAAAAGAATGTGAGAAATGGATCAAAATTATACAAAAACTAGTGAAAAGTTCAAGAAACCAAACCAGACAGGTTTGTGGATTGTTTGGTGTCCAAGTCTTTACTCTTAAATTATTAGAGATTTACAAGTTAACAAACTGATATGTAATAATTATTATCTGGGACTACATTTCTCAATACCACTTCCATCACTGGGTCATGTGTTTTTCTTGTATCTGTTTCACAATCGAGGAAACATTTCTTTCCTTCCAGGAGTGCATGCATTCTGTGATATCAAGTGTCTAGTTGAATGCAGGTGTGACGCAGTGCTTTTGTTTAGGTTGTGTTTTCTCTTGGTGTGGCACCTTGTTTGACAGCATGTTGACGACATAAGGTGCTCTCACCTGAAGATTAATACTCCTTCAAAGTGTTTTAAGTCGGCTTAACTCCACCTAGTTAACAATTGTGTGACTGGAAATCTGACTCAAGACTCTTGACTACTACTAAGTTCCCTCCTCAGACAAGAATATAATGTATTATTATCTCATATTTAGTACAATGTTCTGTAGTGTTCATGTCCTGTAAAGGACAACTTCATTGCCAGAACAAATAATGGAAGAGTAATTTCCTAAATTTATATAAGGAAGGAAAAGCAGGATTGTTTTTATTTTTTTTATAATGAATCATACCCTGAATTATTTAATTATAGGAGGTCTAAATTACAAACAGATATAAAAAATGTTTCAATTTTTCCATTTGATCAGACTGGCTGGCAACCACAGACATTTAGTTTTAATGCAGTAAAAAAAATCAGTTTACTTTTAACTTATGGAAGAAATGCACTCATGTTAAGTCATGATTTTTTATTTCCCAGTTCATGACCTTGTTATTCCTTTTGTTTACAAAAAACATGTTTCAATGTTCAGTGACAGGTGAAAATGTTATAGATGGATTTGTGAGTGTGATGCTGAAGCAAAATACTGCTTAGAGCATTGGGAGAGTAAAAAAAAAGAAATACAGTGTGTTTTCTGGATTTTTTTGGAGAACTCCGCCCCCCGCATTTTTCCAAGGTTGCTTGTTCACACACGCCCCTGCATTGTGAAGACTTCATTGTGGGATGAAGGGGGTAGTGTAATAGGTGGTAGAAGAGTCTCTGGAGGCATCAGACATCAGACATGACACAAGAAGCAGGCTTTGTAAGCCACAGTGTAATGTTTGCAACAAGACGACAGACAAAGCGACAAAGATCTACACCATAACGTCAGTGTTTACAATCAGATCACTGCATGCCAACAGATGGACGTTAGGATGTCTTAACTGTTCTCATTTAAAATGATTCTCCTTCAACCTTTGGTGGCTTACCCAACCTGATGTGCGACCTGTTGCATGCTGAAAATAGATCCACCCACTCTCTTGTGGTAAATTTCCCTGAATATTTTCTGCTTCATTCTCATATAACACCCCCCAGCCCTCTACCTGACATGTGACAAAATTTCCTGGAGGTCTTTCCAGATAAAAAGTCTTTTGCTGACTGAACATTTCAAGCAGTTTTCAGGAGTTTGGTTTGAGTACAGACCAGCAACAGAAATATTTTGCTCAGGACAGGGAGTGTCAGGATTCTCTTGAAAGAAAAAAGTATTACTGATGTAGGTGTGTGTAAATTTGGTGTGACAACGTGTCTATGTGTTTGTTTTAATGGTCATGAAGAAACCTGTAAGCTTTCATAATATATGACTCATTTAATTGTTATTTTTTCCCCTTTGGCACTGAAAAAAAGATATTAGAGCAGATACATTCATTAATTAATCAAAGACACTTCAGTTGTTCATCCAGCTTTTCTGGTCGTTCTCATGCAGAATAAAAAAATGCAGAGAAACCTGATTAAGTTTTTACATGCTGATAAGGTTCAGGTATTTAATTGTACAGTTGCTTTATCTTTTTAACTGAAAACAGGACACCAGGTTGAGTGTCCCAACATACGTGGTGTCAGGTTTCTTCTATAAATAGACGGCTCAGTTTTTCAGCTAAATAAAGCACGGGTGAAGCCTCTGATTGTGAAGAACCTTGTGTTAAGGGTGTGTTCACATTCCAGCCCATTCTGTCTTAACATGACACTTAAACACTCAAAGGCTACTGTAGCATACTGTACTGGAACGTCATCACACACACCTCATGTGACTTCTGATATGTTGTGCTTCAGCTGCTGTACAGAATATACTGAGTAGGATTCTCGAGCCATTTATTCCTTAACATTTAAAAACACCACATATTTCCATTTAGGAGTTTTACACATCAGTGTAAGCAGTTAAATTAGTGAAATGTAAAGCTACAGTTGATCTCCCACCTGTCTTGATTATTTGTTTTCCTGTTCCCTCTGTTCTCCTGTTTCATAAATGATTTCTCCTGATTGTACTGGGTGTTCTCTAAAGTTCAAAATCAGTCTGTTGATTTCAAACCTGACAGACTTGTTTCCAGCTAATTGCAGCCTTAAGGTTTCTCTGTGTATCTTTCCGTTGGTATTTAGTGTGCGGCTTATACGAATTTCAAATCATTTCTTTGGTTGGTGTTCAATCTTTACTCCTTCACACTGCTTGTTGATTTGGTTAAATGAATCAACATGAGAAGAGCAGGCACGATGATGATTTCAGTATTTTTACTGTTAAAACGGGAAGAGTTTGAATACCACAGAAATTTCTTCATTTCTGCTGAAAATGACGTAAAACACTCTAAAATTTCATCTTGAACTCACTGAACAACTCATTCTCTGCTTTTCAGAGGCACCTGAAGCATCAAGATGAACCGTCATCATGCAGGGTCCGTGGGCCCTGATGATGAGGTCATGCCATACAGTGATGATGAGACGGATGATGAACTGGATGTAAGCTCTGAAGACGAGCTGGAGGAGCCACCAGGAGCCCCACAACCCCCAGTGGAAGTGAGACCCAGTGGTGAGTAATTAATGATGGATGCATGTAATCCAAAGTTTTGGCCAGCCTTTACAGAATTTTATAAAAAAAAAGATCATATTCCTTATTTTAAGGGCATTACACAGGAGAAGACATGAAGAATGTTTTTACCTAGCTTTGCTCAAGGACAGGAAGTAGATTGAGGCTGCTATTATAAGTAGACAAAAAGGTGTTGCAACAGTCATGGATACTTCAGGTTTCACACGATGGATGAAGAAGAACTCTTGCGAGCGTCATAAATGTCCTCTCTGTCAAGTTTCTAAATAATGTTTTTGTTTTCTTTCAGAGTTGGGATGGAAGGTGAAAGCCAATGACAGACCTTATCACCACCTGCCAGAGTTTCAGAAAAAAACCTTCCTGTGCTTCAAGAAAAGCAGATATTCTGTGAGTTCAACTCTTAGCTGCTTTTAAAATACACCTTTATCCTCATCATATCCTGCACATATAAAACTGAGCATGACTGACACACCCTGAACAAACAACACTGGGTCAAAACCTGGCAGACTAAAATTTAAGGCCCTTTTCCAAACAAATAAAACTACATTTACACTCTTTGTGCTATCCCCTTTGTGAAATTGATGTTAGACCTTAGGTAATAGCTTAACGTCCATTAGGAGTGGGTATCTGACGTTCCTACTCAGCTCAGCTGTCTGCATCCTGTTTTCTACTGTTGTGTTTGTATTGTGTGTGAATCCTTTTACAGGATTGAAGGACATCAGCACCTGTCATCACAGCGCCTGAATGTCATGCAGTTATTTAAAATATGTCAGGAACTTTTTTTTTAAGCAGCCTGATCTGCAGCTTTTGACTTCAGGTTGTCTTCAGAGCTCTTAAATTTGCATCTAAGGAAACAGGACTCAATTTAGACTGCATTAACATGTAAATATGTCCTGTCATTCACATCGGGTGAGTTTTACTATTTCCATACAAATGAAGTGAACACAAATGGTGCTTAGAGAAATGAAAATCACTTTGAAACCTTGTTTATGATTTAGAAGCTGATAAGTGTCTGACATGAAGTAGGAAAACAAAACATTTATGTTTCTCCCATTTTTTTATAACAGTTTTCATCATTCATTTATTGCAAAATATCATTTTTTGACAGCAGTATAGAGTTGTATTACAAAAAATAATTAATGAAATTATAACAACAACACCTCCCCTCCCAAGAAAAAAAAGGAAAAAAATACTGGTTTAAAATTCATGTGAAGTACGGTTATGTACATCACTGTCAGGTTTACTGTGTTCAACAAAAAGCTTTCCTCGTGTCTCCGTCTCTCTGATGTCATATCTTTGTTTCTGCTGAGTCATTCCTGACTCTCTAGGACTTCTCTGAGCATTTTAAAGGTCTCTGTCATACAAGTTATTAACACTGTGTTAACACTGTCATGTTTTACACTTTGTTCTGAGATGTAGAGATGTAGATGAACGTTTAGATAAACCTGAAGCATGTAAACAAGTTGTACTTGATTTATTGTTGAGCTTGTTTGTTTTTGACCTATAATTCAGCTCAATTGTTTTGTTCCTCTGTTCTCTAAGTGTGAGACGATGATTCAACGTACCATTTCTATAATTCAGGCAATTACCTTAAAATGGAAATGCTGGGACTTGATGATTTGACTTTGGTGTGTAAGCAGCAGGTGAACAGAGGAGTGGTTTTTCATGTGGCTGAACGTTTGTGTCGACACTCTTTGTGGAGGCTGAAACCTGATCAACCAGCCGAGCCGACCTGTGTCTCTCTAACAGAGATATTAGACACTCAGAGACCTTGTGGGACTGAAAACAGAACATTTTAGAGACAACTTCAGGTAAACCTTCCCTTGGAAGGTTCTCCAGTCCAAAAGCAAACCGCAGAGTTGCGTTGAAAAGGTTTCAGATGCGTTTGATTGTGCCTGTTTTTATCCTCCAGCTGAGTCAGGGCTTTAAGTGATCAGATGGTTATCTGTAATGAAATGCTGCTCTGTCTCATTACTGGCGTGCCCACAAACTGGGTCACTGCCACCATGGTAAACTAGGACATCTAGGCCAACTGGTCCCGAGGCCAGAGGGAAGAAATTATAGTTAAGTGGTACTCGAAACACCTCTGCTATTCAACTACAGGATCTTTGGTGTTGAATGATATTCCCAGTTATATCCAGCCCCCTGTTAGTCACAGTAAAGGAACATTTTGTAAAAATTTAGTTTTCTGTTTTATCTTCAGTAGACAAATTCTGGTTCCCCAACAGATATCAGTGGGTTGTCCTCCCCTGAAACCCAGCACCACCACCCTCAAATCTATGACAGTCACTGACACTGACTAATTCAGGAAAAACTGACCCCTGTGCAGCTACTTCCTCTCTGGATGTTTATGAATTTTTTACTGAAAGAAACTGAATAGCAGCGGACAAACAGTAGGTTGCCATTTTATTGTCATCACATATTATCTACATATCCTGAAGACTTCTGTGGTGTCCTAAACAATAATTTTTTCAAACGATTAATCTAGCGACTATTTTTAAGATTAATCGATTAATCTAACGACTATTTTACGATTAATCTAGCAACTGTTTTTTTTTCATTCAGCAAATATTTAGCATTACTTAATCAGGGTAACTATTGACACAATAAGGATGTTACATTGTCCTTATCATGATGGATACTATGGACCACGTTGTAGCTACAGCTGCAATTAATGTTTACAGTTGATGTTGAATAATCTATCATTTATTTTGTGTTTTAACCTATTTTGGACTTTTACATCGGTGGCTTTCAAGTGCACACCTGTAAAATTCAACCTGTGTAGACACTAAAATGTTAGTTAATGTCTTTACTTGCACTTGAGTTTTCCTCAACTCCCTGTGTCCTACATTTCAGCTTCTCAGCTTCTTTTTGATGAGCTACCATTAGTTTCAGTTTCCAGGCCTCTAATCTGTAAAAGTGTGGGTTTTCTTTCAGTGTGTAGTCTCCGAAATGAGACTAAAATACCACAGAGAGGATCAAGCCCCTGTTCAAATGCACAAGTTGTGAGCACAAATGCAATACAACCAACTTTACGCTCACCGCTGTCTTCTCTCTGCCTTCTCTTTCAGGGAAATGCCATCAAGACGTACAAGTACAATTTCTTCACGTTCATCCCCCTTAACCTGTACGAACAGTTAAAGAGAGCTGCCAATCTCTACTTCTTGGCTTTGTTGATCTTACAGGTATGTTAAAAAAGAGAGAAACGGCTGGAGTACAGTCTACACTGAACTGTTTTCAAACCATATCTTTTTGTTTGTTAGGTAATTCCAGACATTAGCACTCTGCCATGGTACACCACTCTGATTCCTCTGGTCGTGGTGCTTGGAGTCACTGCCATCAAAGATCTGGTGGACGATCTGGTAGGAGAGACTCACTTTGATTTTACACCCTTCGGTTTTAGCAAGCTGTTAGAAATTACTGGGTTTTTTGACACTGAGACAAATAAAAAGTAACTGGTTCATTTAGAAAGTTTTTCAACGTTGAAAGTTACATGAATTGATTAAATTCTTTCCAAATCACGTTTAAGTCTCATGTTAAGTTGTGTCCTTCTTTTAGGCACGGCACAGGATGGACAAAGAGATCAACAATAGAAAGTGTGAAGTTCTGCTCGATGGCAGGTTAGTGGGTACTTTTTGCTTAGCTTTTTTATTGAACAGGATATCTTCAAGTTTTAAGATGAACAGAAGCTATTGGTTGACTAATTTCTAGGTACTGAAAGTTAGATCAATCAACATTTTTTACAGAATGTGTATCATATGTGTCTTGATTAACAGAATGGTGAACAATGTAAATGATCACATTTTAAAATGAATTTAGTTTTCCTATACAATCCTCTGTGATTTTTGTACACACTTCTTTTTCTTGAGTCATGACAAATTATATGTCCAAACTATGGTTGAATTTGTTTCTGCTCCAGATTTCAAGAGTCAAAGTGGAGGGACATTCAAGTTGGAGATGTGGTTCGTCTGCAGAAGAACAGCTTTATCCCGGTATGATCAAGAGTTACAGCACTTACTGAAATGAACCTCCTGTCTTTCTTACTGACTAGTGCAAGTACACTTACTGTTAAAAAGAGCTTTTTTGACCTCCAGATGATTGTGTAACACTGTAATACAAGCTCACTGTAACATGGCCAGCCACTGCTGTTGAAATTAACTGTCAGCATCTCTTTTGACTGCTGCATAAAGCAGTAATTCTAATAAACAGAAATATCAAATAATGTGAAATAGTTTGGATTTCAGATGAATTAAAGACATGAATCACAGAACAGTCTGTACATCATTATCTTTTTACTCTTGAAGCATGTTTGAACCCCTCAGAATGCTTGAATTTTTTTCATAATGATTGCTCTCCATTTTTTTTCCAGGCTGACATCCTGCTGTTATCCAGCTCCAATCCAAACAGCTTGTGCTATGTAGAAACAGCTGAGCTTGATGGGTAAGACACCTTCAAAATACTCCTTCCACCACCTCAGTACCCACCGTTAATGTATCCCTACTCTCACATTATGCAATGACTTTATCTTGTACAGAGTGTTTCAGGATATTTGTGCTATTTGCCCTGATAAGTTTGTTTGAACTTTTTCATTAGTTCAGTCAACATCTTATTCATTGATTAGCCGAGCAAATGTTTGAAAAGCTTTCGCCAGGAACTAATCAGCTGTGTGACCAGTGGTACTGTATATTTAGGGATTGAGGAACGCCTTTAAATCAAACAAAGTGGGGCGCCTCATTTCGCTGTAATTGACCTATTTATCACAGAAAAGGGACTAAACTGAAACAGACTGCATGATCACCTTATTTGACTTTCCACCCTCTGTGAAACTGAGATCAGAGTTCTTCAGGTTGTTTTTCTAAAAAGTGCAAGCCACATTAAATCCTGTCATATTTAGGATATTTGAGGGATCCTTTTTGAAGAAAGGTCCAGTCTGAATCTTTCAAGTTGTCACTGTGTTATACCTTAGGCTTTGCTTTAAGTCCCATGTGTGTTTCTTATTTCCCTGCAGAGAGACCAACCTGAAGTTCAAGATGGGACTGAGAGTGACTGATGAGAGACTGCAACATGAGCGTCAGCTGGCTGATTTTGATGGTGAGAATGGCTCTCAACTTACAAGGATTATCTGCAATTTAACAATGATTCTTCAGTTTAAACTCCCCATTAAAAAGGTCATGGAAACCAAAGTTTTATATTGAGAAAAAAATCATACACATCGCATTAAAATAAATATTTTTTTACAGAGGTTTAAATTATTGAAAGGAATAGCCATGACTAATAATATCTGCTCAGTTTTATTTGAGCAAACTAGGGTTCTGACTTAACACCTGCCAACCCACCACCACATGCGGGTGAAACTTCATTTTGGCATTTCATTTTCATTTAAAGCTTCAGTTAAGAAGATGATCAAATGAATTCAGTTTCTCTTGATATCTGTCTTTTTTGCATGGGTAAAAAAAGCTTGTGGAAGATCTATTTGGCTTGTAACTTCAGTAACTTACCAGCCACATTGGTGATTAAAACTGTTAATTTCGAGCCCTGGAGTAAACCAAAAGAAACATGTCATTTGCATTTTAATGCCAAATTATTACATTATAAAAAATGAGATCAGGGGTTTCAGATGAGAATAAAGATGCTGTACATTTGTAGCATTTTGTATACTGAATTGATGCTTCTTTATTTTTTTCTTGCAAATGGGAGAATCAAAGATAAAAAGAACAAGTAAACCTTATTTGAAGCATACCTCAAGGCAAACAAAATGTTTATACCAAACAAAAATACAGTCATACAAAATAACTTTGTACAAATCAAAGTTCATAAAAAAATGAAGTTATAAACACTGAAAGCATGTAGCAACTTTTCAATGCTTAAAGGTGTATAATTTGTGTAATAAAGAGTCTTAACACTCTTTTTCTCTTCTCCTGAAGCTCTGATCGAGTGTGAGGAGCCGAACAACCGTCTGGATAAGTTCACAGGGACGATGCTGTGGCAGAGGGAGCGGTACCCTCTGGACCTGGACAACATGATGCTCCGAGGCTGCAAAATCAGGAACACAGAGGAGTGTCACGGACTCGTCATCTTTGCAGGTATGAACCCTAAACAATCCAAGAAAACTGAGGTAAAGGCTGTTCTTGTATTTACAGTGCTGGCTGAAAATGTGGAATACCAATGTTTGATTTACTGATAACTCAAATGGAGTTGATTGCAGAGTGATTGCTTTTGAGCAAATTAAATTTCTTTTGTTTTAGCTTTTTTTCATCTAAGTGTTTCCTTAGAGTTTCTGTTGATGGTCTGACAAAGACCTCAAAACTTTTGTCTTTCAGCTTTTTTAACAGTTTTTCTACAATAAGTAATTTTAGAAAACTACAGTTACTCCTTCCGGTTAAACCTCATATTTGTTCTTTAATAATTACATTTTATTGGCAAAGGAAATGGAAGAGACTTCTCATAGATTATTAGATTTAATTTAATTCAATGTATTTGGGTTTTTTCCAGGAGCTGACACCAAAATCATGAGAAATGGTGGTAAGACTCGGTTCAAGAGGACCAAGATAGACGAGCTGATGAACTACATGGTTTACACTGTGAGTCTGACTCTGAGGTGGAATTCATCATGTTTTTCGAATGCATTTACAGTCACTTTCTGTTGTATAACAACTTTCCTCTGCACACTGATGTAACATCACTTTTTTCCAATCTTGCATGATGGGACTTCGACACATTGTGTTACACATAAATATCTCTGGAGTTTCTCTCTGTCACCCACTAACAGCCTCCCTTTGCCCCTCTGTGTAGATCTTCGTGCTGCTGATCCTGATTGCAGCAGGTCTTGCCATTGGTCACACTTTCTGGTATGAAGAGATTGGGTCGAAAGCCTGGTATCTGTATGACGGGAAAGACCAGAGCGCTTCGTACAGAGGCTTCCTCAGTTTCTGGGGATACATCATCGTCCTCAACACCATGGTGCCCATCTCACTCTATGTCAGGTCAGTGTAACCAAACTCAGGGATCTGGGCTGTGTTGTCATTGTCAGCCTCTATGGGAGAAAGTTTGATGTGTGGTTTACAGTCTGGATGTATCTTGATAGGATGTACTCATATTAAAAGGATGTCAAACCCCCCCTTGAGTTTTTTCTCTGTGTTCTCAGTGTGGAGGTGATCCGACTGGGCCAGAGCAAGTTCATCAACTGGGACCTACAGATGTATTTTGCAGAGAAAGACACACCAGCTAAGGTACATCACTATTTTTTTTTTACCATGATTCTACTTTTCTTGTATTTAATCAGTGTGAAGTGGCAATCACATTATGTTTGTCCTCACTCCACAGTTTGTTTCTCACAAACACAGTTGAGTTAATAAACATGTTACTAAAATTATAACGCTCTCATTACGTAAGGACCTCAGCTGTTGTGCTCTAGCCTGTTATTCATTTATTGATTCTTACCTCATTGCATGCACAGACTCAACTTCAGGTGATTTCCTGGTTGAAAGCAGTGAAGTGTTAAGAAAGAAAATAAAGAGGTCCTCTCCACCTGCTGCTGAGCCATGTCTCACCCTGTTGAAATTCTGTTTTGCAAAATGCCCTGTTCACTTTGCATTATCTCCTACTTAGTTTATTTGACATCTTGAATCAATGTAAATATCTGAAAAATGATGATTTGTGCATTACTAAACTTTTTAAATTCTGTAGAGACCTACTGAACTTCAAACTAAGTTTGCCTCTCATAGCAATGTAGAACTGGGCTACAACATCCTGTTACCAGCAGCAGATACGCAGTGACCCTCTGCATCTGTCTGCACCTTTTCATTAAATATCCTCTGTGCAGGCTCGAACCACCACCCTGAACGAGCAGCTCGGTCAGATCGAGTACATCTTTTCTGACAAGACGGGAACTCTGACTCAGAACATCATGCAGTTCAAGAAGTGCACCATCGCTGGACGCACCTACGGTATTGATCTTTGTTGTTTCATTTGAAAATAATGGTTTTGGAGGTAAATACTAAAAATAAAGCGAAGAAGCCAACTGCTGGGTTAATTGAGCAATGCCAGCCGTTCCCTTACTAATATCAAAACACAAAAAAAGAAGGAAAAAAAAACAACTAAAATCTGCAGGAGTTCTAAATAGAATTGACACTCTACAGATTAAAATGTCTGTGCCACAGGCTTTGTATTTTATCACTGAGGATGGAAAACAAGCCTTAATTAAGTATCTCTTATGGATAAAGAAGACACATAATAACAGCTGCTGTTGTTTCAGTAATAAGTGTAACCCTGTTAACTCGTGACTTATCAGCCAATCACTGATATGTTCAGCTGAGAGTCAACACTTAGCACAGTCACTCTTTGCTCCAAAAAAACTGTTGCTCTGCAAGGGTCAGACACTGATAGATATAGTTTCTGACAACTGACATTTTTATGATGCTTACAGCTTTACTTTAGTGTTTAATGAACAATTACTAGTCTAAATGAATGCAGCTAAACGCCTCTTCTGTCGCCAAAATGTGCACGCGTATTTTCGATGATGGCGCTTGTAAATTGGTCTATACCATAATCGATGTGTGTGGATCTCTTTATCTCTTTCATAAGAAATCTCACTGTTTTCTGCAGGTGAACCAACGACTGCTGAGGGAGTAACACTGGACAGAGGAAGGGTATATATTTACTCTTTACTAAACTAAACCGTAGATATAATTTTTTACATCAGACAAACTGACAATGTTTAACTGTTTTAATGTTTTGTTTTCCTGTTTTTTTCCCATTAGCCTGTGGACTGGAGCTGGAACCGTCATGCTGACAAAAAGTTTCAGTTCATGGATCACTCTCTGGTTTCCAGCGTGCGATCAAAGAAGGATAAAGATGCCACAGAATTCTTCAAACTGCTCTCCCTGTGCCACACCGTCATGGTGGAAAACAAAGATGGTAACCTTTAAATCTTAGCTCTAGTAAATAGGGGGAAGCCTGTGTGCTCTAAACTGTTTTGACTCTGAGGGCTTTTAGATTTATTTTTAATTCCATAAGTGAATATATTATTAAGAGACTATGAGAAGACCAAAAAGGCTGGGTTTCTGTTGAAGTTTTTACATGACCTCCCTCTCCTCTCAGGTGAATTGGTTTATCAGGCTGCGTCTCCTGATGAGGGTGCTCTGGTGACGGCAGCGAGGAACTTCGGCTATGTGTTTCTCTCTCGAACACAGGACACCATCACCATCAGTGAGATGAACCAGGAGAACACCTACGAAATGTTGGCGCTGCTTGACTTCAACTCTGACCGCAAACGCATGTCAATCATCTGTAAGAGCACACACCAGCTCAATACACACATTGTTGCTTTTCAAACAAGGGATGATGGCAAAGAGAAGTGGATGTAGGATCTTTGTTTTAAAAAGGAAGCCAGAATAAGAGTCTATTGATCTCATCCATCTTCTTTGGTTCAGTGGCACATTAAGTTCAAGACTAGAAGAAAAATATTAATTCCTTTCAGTTTGAGGGTTTTTTTGACTAATGAAATGATACACTGCAAAAATGTATATATATATATTTTATAATTATACTTGAAATAAGCCACTTTTAACAGATAAATGAAAAAAATGAAAAATGTCCTAACAGGTAAAAAAGTCTGTCAATGGAAATGGAAAATGGAAATTTGCTTGAAACTAGAATATGTCATAATACAAGTAACTTTTCTCTTGTTACATTGGCAGATTTTTTTTTTTTACTTGTTACAAGGAATTCAGACCTCATTTTTATCTTTAAACAGCTCAAAATAAGACATTTTTCTGGACTGGTAAGGTGAATGTGGCTTATATTAAATATTAAATGTCTAAAAAGACATTTTTAATTGAAAATAAGACAAAAACACTTGATTAGATTTCAGTTATTTGCAGTGTAATGCAAGATTTAATCAGCGTTATGTAAGAGTGGACTTGAGTCACAGAATTAAGACCAGACTTAATGTCTAAGTGTTGACAAAACCTAGTCCTGTCTGTAGGCATGAGGAGAAGGTTTGTTTGGTATCAGCGTACAGACGATAATAAAAAATCTTTAAAAGACAATAAATTAACTTAAAATATTTGACTTAAATATTTGATTAAAGCACAGACTTGAACTCTATTCCCCCTCTGCTTGATATTTCAGTGAGGTTTCCTGATGGTCGAATTCGTCTGTACTGTAAAGGAGCTGACACCGTCATCTATGAGCGTCTCTCCCCTGACTCCAGACACAAAGAAACCACCCAGGCAGCTCTGGATGTGAGTTTATGTGGCCTGTTTGCACACACACACAAATGTAAACCAAATACTTACATGTTTGCATATTTTGCCCTGGTTTCACTCAAATGTTTTGTACTACAGATCTTTGCCAACGCAACACTGCGGACGTTGTGCTTGTGTTACAAAGACATCAGCGCTGCAGAATGGGAAGACTGGTCCAGGAAACACAGAGATGCTCAGGTCAGCATGTCTGACAGGGACGCTGCCCTCGACCGAGTGTACGAGCAGATTGAGAACAACCTGTTGGTGAGTGGAGAAACAGTTTTAATGTAACAAAATCAAACAATCATGCTTGGGATGCTCATGGGATAACACACCAAGGATGTTCACAAGAACCAGATAGTGACCTGGTAGCTTGGGTCCAGTTTTTGATGAAAAATCCTGAAAACATGAAACAGTCAGACCAAGCTGTCTCTAAGGGCCTGTATCTCTTTACATCTTTAGCTGATTGGAGCAACAGCCATTGAGGACAAGCTGCAGGATGGAGTGCCGGAGACCATCGCCAAACTAGCCAAGGCTGACATCAAGATTTGGGTATTGACAGGCGATAAGAAAGGTACCATCAGCTTGGACTACAGAGAGGAGTCATGCTGTTTTAAACACATCATGAATGAAGCTGCTTGTCTTAAAAAAAAAAAAAAAAAACAAAAAAAAAAAACAAAGAACAGAATAAGGTGTAAGGTAAAATATTGATGCAGTTGCTGTTGAGGAGCTGTAAGATAGAAACTAGTTTCCGCAATAATCCCTGATGCTAAGAAAAGACACGTTTTCTCGCAACTATTAACCTTATGTTACATCTTGTCCCCAGAAACGGCAGAAAATATTGGGTTCTCCTGTTCCCTTTTGACCGATGACATGCAGATCCACTATGGAGAAGACGTCAAGTGAGTTCATTTGAAAAGCTTTATACAGTGACCCATATTGAGGATGGTGTTAAGATTTAGTGTCATGTCGAGATTCAAAAGACACCTTTCATTAACACTCATGACCCCGTCCCCAGTGAGAAGCTGAGGATCCGTCAGACCAACAGGAGAAACGAACCTCAAGCTGTTCGTCGTGGGAAAAAGAGACCCACGGAGCCGTTCTTCCCCATGCCCGGCAAAAATGCTCTCATCATCACAGGAGGATGGCTGGTTAGTGGTATTCAGTCTAATACAGAATGAGACTCAGAACATGAAACCAGCAAGCATACATGTCTGGAGGGTGATCAATCATACCATCGTGACAGATCATTCACTTTGCAGCTTAGTTTTTCTCATCAAGAAAAAATATCTACTTTTGAATTGTTGTTTTCTGACAAACAAAAATCCAACATGCTGGATTTGATTCTGATTTCATTATGTTTTTCATCATCAGAATGAGATTCTGTATGAAAAGAAGAAGAAACGCCGCCGCCTGCGTCTCCGTCGTCTTGGAAGGCGAGCTCCTCCCGCTACCCCTCAAGATGGACAGCCAATGGATGACTGGGAAAAGGAAATGAGACAGGTAGGACACAGTGAGATGTTAACTGTCAAAGTGAGTTATGCTTGTGTGATGCACAGTATAATATGGTGAAAATGTCTCAACAGATTGACTTTGTGGACATGGCCTGTGAGTGCGAGGCCGTCATTTGCTGCCGTGTCACACCCAAGCAAAAGGCGAACGTTGTAAGTCTGGTGAAGAAGTACAAGAAAGCTGTGACCCTGTCCATTGGAGATGGAGCCAATGACGTCAACATGATCAAGAGTAAGGCCATGAGCAAACTTTCCTTTCCTCAAAGAACACTGCCTCCATCTGATGTCTATAGAATCTACATTTCCTCTGCTCTTTGTCCTTCCAGCTGCAGACATCGGTGTTGGGATCAGCGGTCAGGAGGGGATGCAGGCAGTCATGTCAAGTGATTACGCCTTTGCTCAGTTCCGTTATTTGCAGCGCCTCCTGCTGGTGCATGGCCGCTGGTCTTACATCCGAATGTGCAAGTTTCTGCGATTCTTCTTCTTCAAGAACTTTGCCTTCACACTGGTTCACTTCTGGTACTCCTTCTTCAGCGGATACTCCTCTCAGGTGATGAGCACAGCTGTGTTAAAACTAAGATTAATACAATAAATAACTCACCTGCTTTCATTATATGAAAGCCGGGAGGTATTAGGGAGGGATCGATGATGCTTTGCAGCTGCCTACCAGACAACCAGGCTTTGTCTCCTTACTAAATTCTTTGTCATTTTATAGATTAGTGCGGAATAAGTCGGTAGTTGCACAAGATAAACGCCATTATTGGGTTTTATTAAGCCTCTTCAGGAATGGGGAGGGATGTCAATGAGACTATGTCAAGTTCAATACTGACTATATATTTGAAGAATAATTTAGTCATGTCATTTATTCAGTCATTGTCTGCTAAGGTCCAAACAATGTACAGTAATGGTACTACAAATAAAACACTGCAATAAAAAAACAAAAAACAAAATGATGAATGCACAATTAATATTAAATAGAAATAATGAGAATGAATAAAATACAATACAATTACTGTTAATATAATATTATGAAAATATAAGTAATAAAAAAGCAGCAGTTTCTTACCAGCTGCAAGTTCAGCCAACAATGTTCTTCTCTTGTCCAGGGTCAAGCTAAGCTTTGGCATGTCATTTAAGGCAACCTTCTTCCAAAACTTGGACACTAGTGTACACTCCCCGAACATAAGAACAAAAACAACCAATAACTTTGGAAGAACAAAAAGTAAACACAGGATTATTTATAATCTTCATCAAATGAAGCTTTCTAGGAGCTAAATATATCCAATGTATATAATTTTATTATATTTGCTGGTGATCAGGATATCTGGACACTAACCCCACATCAACCTATGCTTTGTCCCACTCAAATGTAGGATTCAGATCAGAGATATCTTTTCTCCACAACATGTCTAACGTCAGGGGTGTGTCAAGTGTGTCAAATGTCAAGGGTGCTGCAACAAGAACCTAAAGAGTCTAGAAACGAATTCTACTTTAATGTTTATCAGTCAACACAAGACATCATGGGGCTGTAAGTTGAGCTGCTACTATTGTTTTTATGTGCTCATCTTATTTTTAGGTCAGGAATTTTCCAGTGTTTATTTCATGCAGGAGTTTACAGTAAGCTAAATCATCCACAGAAGTTTGTATTTTTCAGTATTAACATTTTAGCATTTTACATTACATGTGCATAATTTAAAATGTTGGCGCAGGTGCTTTCATAACCATCAGACTTTATGCTTTGGGATTCAGAAAATCCACAGCTGATTTCATGAATAAAATGATTCATTTGGGATTGTTTCTCTTTCTTCAGGTCGCCTATGAAGACTGGTTCATCACTCTCTACAATCTCTGTTACAGCAGCTTACCGGTTCTTCTTGTTGGGCTTCTTGACCAGGTGAGAGGTAGTCTCAGAACAGGTCCAACCAAGTCTTATTAGTGAACTATGGGCTTTGTATTACGTTGGTTGGAACCAAATGAGTGAAAGGTATGGGACATTCTTTGTACTTGCGTTAGTGGTAAGGTCACGTTGAGGGATGATAATTGAAGGTCATTTTTCAAGAAACTCTTCACAACATCTGGTTAAGAGACTCTTAAGACCCACTTACATCCAAAATAAGCACAAAACACCATCAAACTAACCAGCAACTTCCCAGTTCCTTTAAGGGTGAATGACTGGTTTTGTCAGTGGTGTCTGGTAGTTTAAGAAAGCAGTGTTGGTAAAAGCTGCTTGTGGTCTTGGAGGGATACTATAAAAAAAACAAAATCTACAATCTGCATGTAAAAAAAATTGAAATATGTAAGTGCTGTGGTTTGAGGATACGGGATTTTGTCCTTTTCTTATCACTAAAATAAATCAGATGTTACCTAGGACTCTTGACTGATCCCTCTGTCTCCCCATGCAGGATGTTAATGATAAACTGAGCCTGAAATTCCCGAAGCTCTACTTACCGGGCCAGCAGGGGTTGTTGTTCAACTACAAGAACTTCTTCATCAGTTTATTCCACGGCATCTTCGTCTCGCTCATCATCTTCTTCATCCCATACGGAGCCTTTCTGCAGACCATGGGTCAAGACGGAGAAGCCCCCTCTGACTACCAGTCGTTCGCCGTCGTGACTGCCTCATCACTCATTTTCACAGTCAACCTGCAGGTTAGTCACGGTGTAGCTGCATCTGCAGGTCTAACACAGCTCAGTATTTTCCTTGGAAGATTGGATAAAAAAAAAACATTAACACATGTTCTGAAGTCCCTTTTAAAGTCTACATATGAAACGTTATTAAGATGATCTTTCCAGCTGATCTTTGTCCTCTCCTCCATTTTTTTTAGATTTCGTTGGATACGTCCTACTGGACCTTCGTCAACTGTTTTGCGGTTTTGGGCAGCATAGCAATCTACTTTGGCATCATGTTTGACATCCACAGTGCTGGGATCCATGTCATCTTCCCATCAGTGTTCAAGTTCACTGGTCAGTTGTCACCCAGTATCTCCAGTTCGAAATGGTTATCCAGTAGCCCCTCTTTTCTCTGAAACACCAAATACACAAACCTGTCTGAACCTGCTGGAAGCACCTTTTTCTTCTGAGAATCTCCCACACTTCCTCAAATGTTTCTGACAATTGCAGAAACAGGTGTTGTCAGAATTTGGGTTCTCAACTGTGTGAATGAAAAGGGAATCCTTCATCAAGTTTTACGCTTTTACGTTTAATATTTTTGCCTTTTCTTTAATTTTTAATTTTCTGTTTTTATGAAACTGTAGCACTTTGAGATTTTCTGATGAAAGGGCTTCATCTATAAAATGTACCATGATTTTTATGTACATAGACACTTGCCCTCCCCCGGCTCTCCTAATGCTAATATCCTGTTCTGTAGGCGCTGCATCCAACGCCCTGCGTCAGCCCTACCTGTGGTTAACCATCATCCTGACTGTGGGTATCAGTCTGCTGCCCGTCATCTGCATTCAGTTTCTTCATAAAACCATCTGGCCCTCTGTAGGAGACAAGGTGAGGCCTGAGAGAGTCAAACTCACAACCTGCAGTTAGCTTTTTCTGTTTTTTTTAAAAAAAAACAAGAGAATAATAAGAATTCGAGCAGATCTGCTGGGTTTATTTCAGAGGCAACAGCAGTTAAGGGTTAAAGAGTTGGAAAAAGCATGTGTCTAAACAATGTGGTACTGTAAGATTTTACGAAGCTCAACTGAGACTTGATTCTATTTCCTCTAAGGATTTTTTGTCTTAACTACCAGTTCCTGTATAGAGTTAATAGTTAATGCTACTAATGATGCCACTTTGAAAATGAGGATTCACCAATCCTATTTATCTGGTCCCAATATGATACTTATCCGTTACCAGTGTTAAAGTTAGAACCAGCATGCCCCATTGTTGGATAAGACTGGTAAAGTTTTGAATAAAGGATGAAAAATGAGTACATACAGAATTACTGGATTTAATATTTATGTAAACTAGAAAATATTCAAATGTTTACCAGCAGTTTGGTAAAAACATGATGTTACAATGTTACTTTCTGCTCCCCATCGTCCTCCAGGTCCAGAAAAACAGGAAAAAGTACGAGATGGAGTTGGAAGAGGAGGAAAAGAAAAAGCCTTCGGCCTTCCAGCGTGGGCGCCGTTCACGACGCTCTGCCTACGCTTTCTCTCACTCTCGGGGTTACGCAGACCTCATTGCATCAGGGAGGAGCATTCGGCGGCGCCCACCAACTCGTGGAGGACCACAGGACAGCATCAGAGAGGCTGAGAATATCTAGGTGTTCTCCTGAATGTGTTTGTGCTCGGGTCAATGACCCTGACTTCTCTGTCTCCTGTGCCTTCAGTGCCCTCTCTGTGCACAGACTCTTGAAAAAGAAAAGCTCACCGAAGAGATGACCACCGTTACTGGGGTTTGAGTGTCATGCAGCGAATGTGTGACAAACTATGTTATTTAACTCAGGATCTTTTAAAACAATGAACGCCTTAATATGAATCCCTGCCCAACATTACTGAAGCTAGACATGGAATTTTTTTTTTTTTTTTGCAGGGGGGACACTCACACTTTTAGCCTGAAGCGAGCAGAGCACTTCAAGTGTTAATATACACCCCCTCTGATCTGTCCGTTAGCTAAATGACATCAGGCTGTAGCTTCTGTTAAATTAATTCAGTCTCTAAAATCCCAACACTCTCCTGCAGGTTAAAACACTGGGCCTTGAACTCATCATATCTATCTGTCCTCTTTTAAAGTTTTATTGTAAATGCTGTGATGTAATTTTACCAGACTATGCAAGCGGATCAGACGTTCTAAAATGTGTCTTAATTTAAGAGTAAGTTGTGAATAGTCATGTTATCTTTTTTGCTGTACCAAATGTTGCTAATGTCCTTGTGGATGGGTGTCGATGAAGGGACTAAGACTTTGTTTTTGTCTTCAGATCCTTGCAAAGCTACATTTTTTGTTCTATACCTCACTTTTTCCATATTGATAGACACTTCATGAAACTTGCAAAGGGCCTTTCCATCATCTTCTCTCTGCTGTAGCTTTTTTTTGTGATCACAGTTAACCAAAAGTGCTCCTTCCTTCCAAAAAGAGCCAGCAATAAGGTTTTGGTTTATCCTTACTTAACTTTCAGTTGCTTAATCTTCTCTAACATTTTTTAACTTTGCTTAAGTTGATTCACATGCCTCTGACAGAAATATAATGGAGAAAAAGTGTGTGTCAGTGACTGTTTACAACAAACCCAAAGAAGATGTGTGTTTTAAGACCTACAATCAGCTTTATGATGTCTGCACAGAAATAAGCCAAAGTGACACACTCCTGTTCTGACTGTTACTGTATCTCCTCCATGTGAGCGTTACTGAATGCAGATAATGTCTTTTTATTACTGAATGAATGAAGACAGGAGCTGGAGACTACCGCTGAATGTTTCAGCTGCAGTTTGCTCTCTGTCTTATGATGGTGTTTTATCATGTGGTTGTTAATAAAAGCCATGGGCACATTTAGCAATCTGAAACGTGCTTCATTCACTGTAGTTACTTTTCTCAATGAATGTGAGAATGAGGTATTTCTTATTTGGATGATAGAATTAAATATACGCTACCAGGTAATATTATGTAACCCATGTCTGTGGGGTGTTTTAATGAAGCCTCTCAGCAGGGTCTTGTTTGCTTTTGGGTGGAGCCACAGGATGCTTGAGAAACTACAGCTTTTTTCACTCCATAGTCTTATTTTGAGAAATTACCCTTTACAGGTATGTCTGCAAAGTTTCAGCTGTCATTTTGTGGTTTCACTGAGTTTCACTGTAAGTACAAATTAATACAGCGGCTTTGACTTTCTTCATTGTTATAACCCAAACTGCAGGTTTTGATTGACCTGCAGTAACAAGTCAGTTTGATGAATTGAGATCTTGTTGTAAATTTGTGAATAAGGAAGTTTTTTTGAGGTTAGTCCTCTGTCCTTAAAATGATGGTTGAATTAGAAGTTAAATGATGCATTCAAGGAACATGGGGAATGTCAACACTGACAAGCTTCCGTGTTTTAGTGTCAAGCAGTTTTGTCCCAGAAGCTAAAATGTTGATCTAAAACAGATTTTTATCTGCACGTGCATGCGGAGATCTGTTTATACAGATAAAAGGAGTGATGTCAGTTTGCTGCAAATGGGAGCTGAGTGTCAAAGCAGTGGACTGTTTTCCTATGTGACTAACATCATTGGACTTCTGACACACAACAAATGGAAACTGGAACACTAAAATCTCTTATGATACCTTCTAAGTTAAATAATTAAGATAAAATAGAGATTAAATAACTTTCTTAAGATCCTTTAAACATCTTCATTTAAACATTTAACAGTGTTGATATTGAAATGGTAACTTGGTATCCCGTTTGATTTGAGCTGCTCTAAAAGTATACAACTAAATTTGTTGAATTTGTGACTTATTACTTCCTTATTGCAACATCTATAAGTTTCTTTGTGCAATATCCCCATCAAGTGGGCAAATTTGTAAAGGCAGATAAGCCTGTCTTATCTCGGAAGCTTTAACAGGCCACGATGTGAGATTTCTCTGATGATTTTTCTCAGTTTTCTCAAGATAACAAGTTGATTTCAGTTGTTTTCTTGAGATCTCTCAAGAACCAAAACAATTGGTTAAAAGACACATTTCCTGTCATTTAATCAATGTTGGTGTCATCAACCTCTGAATGGAGCCTACTTCCTGCAGGCTTCTTCTTTGACCTGATACATTTAGCCATATGTCTTTTGTGTATTCCTAAACATTAGTTTTATTCGGCTTCATGCTTTTTTTTTTTTTTGCATGCTTCATGTATCAATGTCCCTGGCTACCTGCCCATTCCAACACTATGTTATCTTTATATGTAGTTTGTAGTATGCACTCAGTTACACTGTGTCCCCCTGCTTTGCCTTTTTATTTGGTTCTTTTTATGCAGCTTATATAATCTAATGTGATAAAACATGACTTTGATGCTGAAGACAAAATATATTTCAGGAGATCTTAATCAAGCAGTACTTCTTGTGGCCTCTGGGTGTCACTGCAGGACTGTTTCTGTCTTTTGGCTCCTCTACTTCACATCCGGACTCCAGTGAGTTTGTAGCTCCGCAGCAGGAAGAGATGACGGCCAGTAACATGACATTAAACATCTCAAGAAGCATCACTTTGAATAATTTGGTCCTTCATGCGCTTTCACGTATGTCTTTTAAGGATCAGCTTAAACGTACATTTTAATTTGATGTAAAGAGCCAACACAGAAAATGTCTTAAGAATTTGATTTTACACCTAATAATTTCATTATATGTAAAAAAAAAACAAAAACAAAAACAAAAAAAAAACATGCATACTCCTCCTCAGGGAGCTCTAATTGAGGCAGCATATATTACATGTGTGATACACACAAAACACACATTCACATGCAATAAAACTGACACAAGATAAAGTTTCAACCAATAATTTCATAGTGGGTTTACATTTCGATGCAGATTTTTCTTGAACTCTCACTCTGTGTTTGCTCTAGCACTTGTACAGAAACAAAAGTGACTGAAAGAGACACAGATGTGCAAAATACATGGACAGTAAAGCAGAATAGATAAAGGGAAAATAAGAATAAGAACACACACAAACAGATGAGAATATATCGCAAACCAAAGATCTTTTGTACATACAGTTACTAAAAGGATGCATAGAAAGAGGTCTGAAAAATACAACACACACATACATGATAACAAGTTTTCAAAGTTTGAATCCTGTTAAATACAAAATACTCAAAGGGACGTGAGTCAGGCACAGTGAAACAGAGAGATGCTGGCATTTAAACAAAGATCATTTTAAAGTGAAAATCAGACACTGTCCACCTAAAACAAACAGTCTATTAAGAATCCAACTCTCACCTCCTGTAAATGTGAAAAGTCTGCACCAGCTGTGATCATTTTGTGTGTTTGTGCTGTGCTTTGTTCTGCTCTTCAGCGGTGTCAAAAAAATAAACAAAACAAAAAGACACAGCTCATGTTTTTCAGGAGTTAAAACACAATCCTGCCTGCTGCAGTCCAAAGGCTTTAACACTGACTTTAGCCTCTTGTAAAATGAATCGGAGGTTGAAAAACAGACTGACAGCAACAATCTGTCACACACATAATAACTTTACTTGTTATGTTCATGTTGGGCGTTAGAACAACTTTATTTCTGACAAACAGACCCATCACTTATGAAGCTGTTTGCACCCCACAGGCCTTGGGCTCCTCTGCCATGAATTCTTCCTTTGCACCTAGTTCCTGGTTTTGTGTCTTTGTGTATGCTAACTACAGTGGGTTTATACTTTATTAATGCAGTTGTTTCAGCTTTTTCACCATATTGTATGTTTAGACTTATGCACGTTTTTTTTAGTTTGCATCATTTAAGCATTTGCAGCATGTTTTTCCTGATTAAGATTGGTCTGGCCGTTATAAATCATCTGCCCTTCAGCTACAGTAGCAATATCCTTAGAAAAAGCTGTGTGCTGTGGCTAACAGTGATGCTGATAGAGCCATGTGGGTGAACCAGGGCAGAAAAGTTGTGTATTAAACAGCTGAAAAATAAGCTGTGAGACAATAGAGAATGAAGTATAATGTCAGACAATTGTGAAATTAAGCTAACAGATGAAAATTCAAAAGAAGAAGAAGAAGAAGAGGAAGAAAGATGTTTTAGCGGAAAAAGGTGGCAAAGCAGTCCAGTTAAAGAGTCTAGTTTTACTCACCTGTGATGAAAAGATTTCATGGATCACAGCATGCTATGTGAGAAATATGGCATGCCTAATTATATATGAAGATAAATTGCATTTTTAAATGCTATATTATGTAGCATATATGGCCTGCACATGTGTCTTCCACCAGTGTTCAGTGGAAAGTGATAGAAATGCTTTCTGTAGTTACTGACAAATACAATCAAAAGGACTGTAGTCTATAAGTGCAGGTATCAGGATAAATTGTTTTGTTGTCTTATGCAAGTGTACGGGGTGACAAACAGTCTACAGTGCATGTCTTTTAGCACATGTAAAGAAATTACAGCCTAAATTAAAGAAGCATCTCACCATCACTAAAGTCCCAGCTCTGGCTCTGAAAGGATCCAAAAATACAGAATTAGAAGATTTCAGTTACTTTCATCGTACCTCCCTCCAAACTGTTTATATTACAATCCTGCATGAATGACTCCATCAGGGTTTTTCTAAAAAGTTGAAACTGCACTGGGTTCATCCCTACAACCAATAAAATTACTGCTGTAACACTGCTAACAGCATGCTAAATCACCTTTTTTTTGGCTGCTATCTCTCAGTCTCTCTGTCAAATCTGCATCAGTTCCACATCGAAGGCCTCCGGGCAGACTCAGATAATGCTCTCCATATTTACAGAGGCAGGAGGATTGGGAGGTTTTTGACTAGATCCCATTTGTGTGAACCTATTAGTACCGAGCGCTCTGAGCTCCCTCTGATACGCCTCTGAGATTAGGCAATGGTATTACTGTAAGAGGATCGACTCGCCTCGAGGTGAGGGCCGAATATACAGGCAGAGAGAGACAGACAGGCAGAGAGAAAGAGAGGAACACACACAAAGACGAGAACATGCTCACACAGATAGGACCACACACTCCTTGGGAAAAAAACAGGTCCTGGCAGTGAGAGCAGAAAGGATAGAGGAAGCAGGAACACACACACACACACACACACACAAACACACTATTCAAAATCAAAAACTACAACTGAGGATTCGCAATGATAAAGATGTTTGGTTGAATAAATGAATGAGAAAATGTAACTTTTTAAAACCTTTTTCACATTCAACCTTTTTTTTTTCAAAGGAATAAAACTTAGTATGTCAAGACAAGAGAATTGACTTTCACTTCATCCAACATTAAATTCCACATTACTTCTGTTAGCTTTATTTAGATACGTGTCCCAGTTGTGGAGAATAGCACGCTAAATACTGTTTAAGAATAAAGATACCAGAGTGTCTGGAATACAGTTTTGGTTTTTTTTTTCCATTCTTACTCTGGTTCAGCTGCTGAAAGAAAGAATGGCCAATAAAAAGGCAAAAACAGAATAAACTGAACAAGTTTCATCACTTTTGTTTAATTAAACTTTTATGCATCTTCAGATAGGAGCAGTCAAAGTCTGAAGTCCTGCAACTACTTTACCATCTAAACTACAAATACCTAATCAATATTGCACCTGTAGGGTTACATCAAAACAATGCAAAACTTAGCAAGTTTCTGTTTTCTTTTTTTCATGTCTCTGGTTAGATTTAACACATTGAACTTAACTCAGACCATGTTTGTGGGAAAAGTCCAGATAAAAAAAATCAAGGTATTTCAAACAAAACGAGAGACCTGAATCAATTAGATTCATATACAACAGTAAAGGGCCAATGGGATAAACAAAATTTACTCATGTTTCTTGAAGTAAGGGCAGAATTTAATTTGTTTTTTACATTTATTTGTTTATTTAATAAAAAAAAAAAAAAAAAAAGACCATTTGGTTCTTACTTTTAGTCTTGGTTATATTGAAACAACATGTTTATCTGAACTTGTAGTTGAGTTTCGAGTTTTTGAAGTGTATGGCCAGTTGATTATTTCTTAATATCACTCTTGTTTGACATTTAAATATGTAGCAGACAGTACATAAATGGGAGAAACCAATTAGTTTTGTTTTTTAAGATATTCAACTACATCAATCAAACTGTTAAGAGGAGGATAGTGCACAGCGAGTGGTAAAAAGGACACTAAGATACCACAGTGTCAAAATGTTGCTGAACTCTCTTCAATGGATTGGTTTGATTTGACATGGGAGATCAGGTTGTTCCTGGTGTCACTTTCCTTGTCAAGACTTTTGTCCTGTTAACTAAACAGACCCTGCTGCAGACTTTGAGGCCTTTGAGTAAGTGACAAGCTAAAAGAACAAGCTACAGGAGGATGTGTGGAAACAAATTTGAAGGGAACAAAGGCTTTCATATTGTAGGTATGCAGTCAGTAGAGTGAATTCACTTAAATACATTCACATTGGGTTTTTTCTCAGCTTTAAAAACTCAGTGATTCATGAATGTTTCTTCTCTTCCACACGTAAACAAATTAACATAAAATTAAATCAGAAAAATACAAATCAACTTTTTCAAACTGTTACATACTTGCTAGATGGACTCCATTTTCGTCAGTATTGTCAGAGATAAAAGTTAACCTTGTGTAATGTGTGTATATATTTTTGTTAGTGCGTTTGTGTCTGTGTGTTGGTGTGTTCATGTGCAACAGTGATCTTCTCCTCAGCAAGACGAAGGTTGTCATGGTGGAAATCACAGCCCCCCCTCCCTCCTCTCACTCAGCCGTGTCATAATTTATGCCTTAAAAAGCATGAATTTTTCAGCGCACAGTGGCAGGGATGGCACTTCATGTTTACGACAATCATTTCCTTAGTGAATGATTCATGTGGATGTGGCTCTTATGAATCTTTCAGGGAACAAACAGAAACACTGATGCTCAGAGCTTTAAACTCCATTGCTGGTTGCTGCTCTGACAACCAAACTGAGAGTCTGTGATCTGAACAAACAGGAGAGTGAGGGTGGGAATAATAAACCTACCTGCCTTCTCCTCACTTTAATAATGTCTCTGATTGACTTTTAAAGTATGTCTGAAAATGCAACGATTTGTGTGCTCACACAGTTCAGATATGTAACTATGTCATTAATCTGCAATCTTGATCTGTAACCGTTATTTTTGTGATATGCAGAATCTTCAGACCACAGAGAGTTTAGTGTCTGAGTGGATTTGTCCATTCATTGTCCTGACATGACCACTTCTCCTCTTTGTCTGGCCAAAATCCAAAGTATGTCTTCTTTAAAATAATTTTACTGTATAATACAGAGAGCACCCTCAATAGATTTAAGAATTACACCTGTCTTTCTTGGTTTGAGTACCGTTGACTTTGTATATTCTCTGTTTGCCATTATTGTTTGAGCATTTATCTTAATTTTTTGCAGGGAAGGTTTTCAATTACAGTCTGCATTTTTTCTGAATTTACAGCTCATTCCTTACAGAAATCGGTTTTAGCCTTTGCGGCTTGGTTGCCAAAGCTTGACACTAGATTTATCCCAGAATGGTGACACTTGCTTCAAGGAGGATAAATCAAGTTTTATCTTGCCGGTTGCTAAAGCTTGCTCATGGTAGATGCAGTCTACTTGTACTCCTTATAAAGTGTTCTAAGATCAATTTGGATGTGATCCAGAGCTGATTTTTTGAGATTTAAGGAAACAAACAAACAAAAAAACTATTTACTGACTGATGTCGAGGTTGAGCTTCAGGTTTCATCAATACTTGCCAATGTCATTTATTTTCATAGAAGCGGTAATTCTTTCTAAAGCTGAATTTGAGAGATTTATGCATGCTGTTTCCTTCCTGGAAGTACCGAACCCATAAACATTACAAAGGCCTGACAAATTTACTGTTGTTAAAAGAGCTTCTTTTCATTACAGATCCAATTGTAAAACAATAAAAGTGCAGCTTTTGCTCCTATGCTCTTCACATCTAAGCTGATAGAGAAGCAAAGACACTACTGACAAACCTAAGATGAGTAGGACTGAGCTGAACGGAAGTTACTGAAAGATCCTTATCTTCTTTTACCACGTCATAAACTTTTTCATACCAAAGGCCATAACCCTTTACAACAGATCACCTCTTGTGTGTAGAGAACCGTCGTTGTTTTTATAGCGTTAATATCTGTCTCTTTGTTCGTTATCTGCTCATACTACTGCAGGACTGATATGTCAAAGTATATTTAAGTGAAAAACTTTGGCTGACTGCTCAGCCTTTATACCAGTGTTACATAATTTCCTCTGCAAACCTACATGTTTCAGTTAAAGCAACTATAACATTTTACATTCAGCTGACATGTCTACTTTAATGTTGTATCTAATTTTTCATTTTTAAATTCTAGAGGTATGTTGATTTAAATCATGGTTTATATAGCTCGTCTGTTTCTATTTTCCATATTTTCAGTGCTTAAGTATCTGTTTGATATTGTTCTACAGACTTATGACAACTGCTGTTGTAAACCCACAAATTCCCAGTTTGGGATCAACCAAATTATTCTATTCTATTCTATTCTATTCTATTCTATTCTATTCTATTCTATTCTATTCTATTCTATCACTTTACTAACATGCTCTGAAAAGGTCTGAAAAGTCTAGTAATGGATCACTACGTAGATTTGCAAATATTTTAGTTATTTGCAATGAAAGTAGCATTTTGGTTGAATAACTAGCAATTAAAAGCCACTTTGTAAAGACTGTATCTGGGAGGACAAAGATTCACCATTCTTTATTATAGTGTATAGCATTTTTTGCCCATCATGAGTTTCATGACATGCACTCACTTCTCAGAAACACAGAATTGTTGATACAGACGTCGAGCTTTGGCAGCAGCTGTGTGACATTTCATGTGCTGCTGCGAGTCAGCCTCACCGACTGTCTTTCCAATCTTCAAGAATTGATTGATAAGCGTGCCAGTAAGTATAGAAGTGGGTTATTATTAGTAAAATTGAAAACGTTAGATGGGCCACTGTCACCCTGATATTCACTGTTGCTCCTCTTCTCAGTGGAAGCATGTCCTCCTTTAAAAATCACATTTATCTGTTGCCTGGAAGCTGCAGTCGCCTGGTGGAAATCTTTCATCTTGTGTGTGTAGTGCCCTTCAGAGGGCCCTGCCGGCTGTTTGGATTTTAGCCAAGGTTACTATAGAAACACACAGAGGGAGAAGTGCAGGGGAACAGGAAAGGCTTGCTCATGCTAACGGAGAACACGTTAACTGGATCCCATCACAAACACACACATTTCGAAATGTTAACACAATAGCGACACAAATGGCTTGGCTTTCTTGGCGATTAAGCTGTTTGTATAACCTCTCCTCTAGTAGTAGGACTGATTAAATAATCTGAAGTTATTAAAGCAAATAGATTCACAGATTCATAGTTTAATTGGCTAAGACTCCCGTCCACAGATTCTAATGTGTGTTTGTGTGCAGACTCTTTTCCTCCTGTTTTTTTTATGGTCCAGTCTCGTCTATGGAAATGGGAATGATTAAGTGACTTCTTCCATTTACAGGCTGACACTTAGGGTGGTGTGTGTGTGTCTGTGTGTGTTCGGAGGAGTGTAATTCTCTTTGAGGTGAGTGTGATCGTCATGGCAGACACCTGCACAGATCACAGCTGAAAAATTTAAATCACGTTGACTGGGAGAGTATGGAACCAAAGAGCGTACCACCGAGATGATGAATTCATTAAACTGCTGATCAAACATATTAATTAAAATGTATGTCTGATTGAAGTCTACCACACTGAATGCATATAAAGTATAGAGGAAGCATTAACATGAAGAAATTTACTCACAAGTTAAAATCCCCTAGAGATGTAATGAGTGTATTAAAAGGCAGCATAAGATGGTTTTGCAGTCACACTTGGGGGTGATGAAGAAGAAAAACCAATAAAGTTGCTGGAGTGGCTGTTGGCAGTAGCAAAAAAGCTGATGTGTTAGAGGAAGAAAAAAGATAGCACCTGTTAAAAACACACCAAAGGTACCTGAATACACACAAAGCCAGGTGTTACTGAGAAAATATGGCTGAAAACTGTTTCTCAGGGCAGTTTTACCATGTTTTAATAAGGACAATGATCTTTAAACAAATAAACTTTAAAGAAGATACTGAGGGTTCAATTTACGAGAGCCAAAAGGTACATAAAAAACATGCAGTTAGTGGTGTCTTGAAATGGACTTAAATGATACCATTAAAAAGAGAACAACCTGTGCTTGAAAAGAGTAAGTGGGACAGTTGATACCAATTAAAACAACATGTAAGATGTTTGTTTAGATGTGTAGTTTGCATTTCTGTTGATTTCATAGTATTTAAATGACATTTCGACCATTTTTAACCAATCAGTTAATTTAAAGAACCAGTTCCATTAAACTGTCAAATGGTGTTACCACAAAAGCATGACAAGCAGTAAATAATACATCCTGCTATAAGTTATGTGAGTGTAGTGATGAAATAAGCTGTTTGTTATGAAATCATTTTAAAGTTTATCTAAAACTAATTTCTATAATTGGTAATATGGGCTTTGTTGCACTGATCAAGTCAGTAGGTAGACATCTTTTTTTTTTCTCTATTTTAGTAGCCGTTGGTATACAAAAATTCAGAATTTCATTTTTTTTACAGTGTAATAGACTGATAAAATCATATTCATAGTAACTTTTTTGCAGGTTTATGAGAAAAAATGTTTACAATAACTGACGTGTATCAGTTTTACCAAGTGACTATGTCTTGCAATCCAAACACAGTTGAATCTAATCCTGAAAATGCTTCTAAAGTAGACCTCTAAAGAGACAGTGGGAATTAGGGCACGGTCAGACTGGCCATTTGAAATGGGGCGTACTCAAGCATGATTGCCCCCTGCAGCACCGTCCCCCCGGTAACAGTACTCCAATATGATCCAGACTTCAGCAGGTATCACACATATGCATGGCCTGCTGACATCATTGCGAAGTGTCTGTTTACACAAAGCGCGATCTCATCAGACTCAGCACAATGAGACACAGAGAACACTGCTACAACTTTAGTGACTTTTTGGCTCATGCTAAGTTGTTTTGGTCCCTCTAACACCACCACTATTGTTCTAAATGACTGCCAAGAGGAACGGTCGCAGTGATCACATGTCATGGGTCATACCTCATGTCCGTGTGCTTGTGTTTGAGCATGAAGGCAAACGCACCGAAGCCCACCTCTCCAAAGCGCACAGAGAAGTGAACCATGCTCAAGCACGGCACACTTGAAGTCACACTGGCCAAATGACCTGGGTTTTGGGACTGAAGCGTGCTTAAGCAAAGTACAGTCTGCCAGTGTGACCGTGTCCTTGGTGCAACAAATGCAAGGGGGTATTTGAATTGACATAAAGGGAACATTTAAGCAGATACAGTATGATAGAAGCTTAAAGGAAAAGCAGATAATGAAGAGTGAGTTACGTTCGTACTGGTAGATGAGCACTAGTAGGATATAACCAGGATTCACTGACTTAAAAGTGCAGGGCATCGGGCTAAGGGTAGAGCTACATACAGCTGGCTAGTAAACTATGGTACAAACTTACAAAATTTGCTTGATGTCACGTTTCAATCTGTAGCGCTATATAACTGTACTAATTAACCACCTTACCTCAGCACGTTGTATCTGGTAAAAAGTTGTCGCGGACAAAGAAAATTTGTTTCAATTTCATCTCCATAAAGATTCCAAAATAAACACACACCTTTTTAAAAGTCACATCTTCGCAACAGTGTTTGTGAGACTCCAGGCCGAAAGGTGGCGCTGCAGTCCAATTAACTCAGATCCTCCTCACAGCATCTTTAAGGGTATCCTAAAACCAGCTTTCAAATGGTACATTGAAACGAAGGCATCATGATAATGCTGAAACATAGATCAACAAACTTAAACAGCCAACAAATGAAATAGTAGCTGACAGTGAATCAGGCTTTCACACGTACTCAGGTTAAAATCAGAAGAAAAAAAATTCAACTGTTGCATAATCGGAACTTTTTAGTAAAAAAAAACTCGATAGTGAATATCTTTCCAATATAAAGTGAGTACTGGGTGTTTGTATGTCTAAAGATGCTCCATTTTAAATGCTTCCTTTTTTGTGTTTAGCCTATTTCCTCACAACATTTAAACTCCCATGGTGCATTTCTTCCCTGGAGACTTCCAATTTGACTCTGAATAGCTTTATTTAAAATACTTTTTCATTATCATATATACATGCATAATTGTGTCTCATTTAGCTGGACAAAGTTAGCGCTCATTATTAGCACATGTGGCCCCAAAGAGATTCTAACTCTCACCCCGTTTGTATTAGTGCCTTGCTCTGCTGATTTGAAACAGCAGAGCAGCAAATCGCTTCACCCGAGGGACCAAAACATAAAAACATAAATAAAAAGAAAAAAAAGGTGTGGATCTGAACCGATAAATCAAGGTGATACAGAATCATTATGTAAATCCTGACCTCATAGGGCAGTTTCACTTAGCACTGATGTGTTTGTGCTTTTTGTGTTTGTATGTGTGCACACACTTCTGCATCTCACAGATACACACACTCATACAGAAGACATTGTGCCTTGTGCCAGCTGAGACCCAAACAATGAAAAAACAACAAATTATAAAACTCCTCTCTCTTCCTCATCCCTCGAGGACACACTTTCTCTCTGTCTCTCTTTTTCTCACTCTCTGTGGTCCACTCTTTCTCTTAAATCCCACAGTCTTAGATAATTCTCCCTTTTGCACCATAAAATCAAACCATATTTCATTGTTTTGTTCAGTGGCCCAGATAAATACCCTTGTTTGAAACTCATAGCTCATTTTTGAAGTCTTTAGAGAGCAGTTTACAGAGCAAATATAAATTAATACCACATTTCAGTCTTTTTTGTGCTGAAAAAGGTTGACTTTGAATTTTCATTCTTGTCAAGGCTTATCAAATGAGAGGGATTAGGGGGGACAATTACATTTCAGAAAAAAGGAATGATATTGTTTTTATATGAAGAACAAAGCCACATGGAGCGAGACAGGATGGCTTCAAAGACTTTGATATTTCATTCTCTCATTTCGCAGAGTTATATGATGCTGATTTTTAATTTTGGCTTCATAATGAAGTCTGATGTTGAAAACTGTTAGAAACGGAGAAAAATATGAACATGAGATAAGTGTCAAATTTATTTTTATATCCTCAAAGTACCCACATGTTGACTGCTGATCATTCTTTTGTTGTCATCTTGCTGTCAGCAAAGACGAAGACATGTTTAATCTTATAATGTACAAAAACATGAATCTATCAGTTCTCCAAAATTGACAGTGAATTCGTTGAAACATGTCCAATGGCGAGACAGTTTTCAACAGAACCCTTCTGCTTCCTATCAAGCAGTTTCTGTATTTACTGAGATTTCATTGGTGAAATCAGGTCTGAACATCCAAGAGTTTGACAGACAGGAATTTCCCAAAAGACATTAACATGAAATATGGTCTTTGCAATAACACATATTTTTTCTCCCTTTCTTTAAGTAATTTTCTGGGTGAAAAAGGGCAAGAGTGGGGAGTGATAAGCAGGACAGGTGCCACAGGTTGGATGTGAACCAGGGCCGTCTGCTCGAGGGCTTGTTTAGGGGGCCATGCAACCTAGACCCCTCAGCCACACTGGCCCCCATGATTTTGTTTTCAAATTAAAATTCAAAGGAAAGGCAAAGATTATACAAATTCTAGAAACATGGACATGGTCTCACTGAAGTCAGTCTTTAGTTTATGAAGAGGCAATTTGAAGCTGCTGGCGCTGGTTATTCATATTAGAAATGCCTGACGCAAACAAGAGCTGGCGCTGCGTTCACCTTTTATCCACTGACAAACAGCTACATTGAGTAAATTCAGCCACACCCTTTGTTACACAACTCTATGCAAAAAAGATCACTCCCTGTCAGTGTGTACAAACAAAGCTGTTCAGACCAACACTGTATCTTTTCATTAACCGAGAGATAAACATGCTTAATGTCGCTGTAGAAACACTCAACATGCTGAGGAAGGCGTGGGCTTTGGGGGCCAGCCTCAGATGGTCACAAAGGAACCTAAGAACTTAATTTATCAACATAAGAGGTTGGAACTTAATGCAAATAATGCAATTGATGCCCAATAAAACATAACCCATAGTAGAACCCCAGTGATTGACAGTAACCACTGCTTGATCAGGTTTTGAAACAGCTTATTGATGTCCTTTGACTGGTGTGAATGTGACGCACTACTCACTTAAAAAATCTTCATAACATTGAAATTGAAGTATTAAGTGGTGTAAACCTGACAACTTGTGACTGAGGTAGATTTTTGTGGTAAATCTAGTCTTGACATGGACTCCAAGTCAATGTCTCAAGATGGTCAGGGAAAAGCTTTCACTTTAGCACTAGTTTCAAATGTCCATTGTGTTTTTAATAATGTCATTACAGTGGAAACTTTTGGGGAAGACTGTATAAGACTCAAATTAATTACATTACAACAAATGCAGCTTCAACTAAAACTGGACAACTTTCTTCCACATTTGCTACTTTAAATTGTACCAGAATGTTACCAGCTGGGGCACAGCTTTTTCTAAACCAAAATGTTTTTCTGCTTAAAATTTTTGCTTTGTTTGATGCATTTGAGAGATGACAGAAGAGATGCAGAGAGAGGCGGGATATTGCTGTCAAAGTAACCCAATAAAGGGCGAATAATAATCCAAAGATTTATGGTTCTCATCAAAGATATCACATCAAAACTAGCAGAAGAGGAAAACATTCATTTAGCAGCATCTGTTTTGTCTGCACTCATCTCTTGTTTTCCCCTCCTGCCTCCGCTTTGAGCGAATGTGTAAATCTTGATGAGTGCTTGATATTTGTTTTTGATGTTTTTGCTCTTTGCTGATGGAAAATACAATATTCGTTCAACCATACATTCTTCTGATGGCTTGTGGGTTGGTTAGTTAAACACAGTTATTGAAAGATTTAAAATACAGGAATTCAGAACCATTGTTCTGAGAGCCCTCCAACCTTTCCAGGTCACCTGGACATTTTCTTTAGTTTCTGTCTTGCACTTCTGTTCTTCTATTCTGTTCTTCTTACTTTAGGTCCAAAGAGTTCGTTATAATTTTTTTATGTCCACTGCTTTGCTGGATTGGAAAACACACAAAAAATAGAAAAAATTAAACAAAATTGTTGAATTCCAAGTTTGATTATATTGTGTTAAGTGCATAGTGTTTGTGTTAAGTGTTGGCATAATAGAGGGCATTGTTCTGCCAATGATGTGTCAATTGTACTGCCTTTGTACCTCATGCATGACTGCACTTGCATTTAATGAATTGTCAAACAGATTAAGCAGCTTAAAACAAAAGTTTATTAACTCAACCTTTGCCTTAAACTTAATGTCAACCTACCACAGGTATGTGCTTGTTGTTTTCATGAGCAGGAAGTGACCAAGAGATACACTTCCCCCTTGTAACACTGCTTACACACTTGACTGTTGATACATTCTGCTTTATTAATGTAATACTACAAAACACACTTAACTACAAAGTTCTTGGCTACCACAACAAGATCACGTTATTTGGAAACAACTAGACTTTCCAAGTATGAGCTCTACTTGTACATTGATGTAACAGACCCATGAATTACTTGAACACACACTTTGTCTACTAATTCAGCACCCTAATGCAACCAAACTGTGAACACTCTTCTCCCTATGGTTTTGTGACAGTCACAGTTTGGTCAGGCTAAAAAAAAGAACTTCACAAAGAAATACAAATGAATAAATAATAGTAACAACAACAAAAACAACATCTTTTGAATGTTCATTACTCCCCATTGACAAAAAGACAGTTGATGACAATTGGAGTATTAATTCAGAGCAAAATTTGTGGTTTCTGTCTGACAAGGAGTTGTTCAAGCTATTATTCAAGAAAACTTTATTTTTTATTCATTTATTGAGGTTTATTCTTGATGTTCAGATGACCTTATTCCAAATAACCTGCAAAGTTTGTTAGTTAAATTAAGCTCCACATTAGTTTGTGCAGGACAAAGAAGTTATACACCCCAGCTGTATCTGCTCACAACCTGCTGACTGAATCATCATGTTACATGAATAGTTATATCATTTTTGGAGGGTTTTTTCCTTTTATTGGATAGGACAGTTGAAGAGAGAGACAGATTGTGGGGAGAAGAAAGTGAATCAATATAATGCAGCAAAAAGTTGAACCATCAATCATCAACCACTGCAATGAGGACCAAAGTCTCTGTATGAGGGGTGCTTGCTTAAACAACAAGGCCAACGGCGCCCGTCCATCATGATTTCTAAAAAGTGATGCACCAACTGCAACATAATCACACAGGGTGTTGTAATCAAATGTGACTTCTTCTCACTCGTGCCTCCACTGTTCTGGTCTGTGCCTTTGGTCACTATTACCCCTTTTCCACCAAACTGATGCTGGTGCTAGTTCCGGGCCAGTGTCTGACTTGGTACTGGTTCTTTGTGTTTCCACAGACAAGGAAACTAGATCCACGTGCTCAAAACAGGTGGTTAACAAGCACTAACTCTTTGACGGGCCAGAGCTAATGGTGGGCTCCACTTGTATATATAGGTTGGAGTTTATGTATTGGGAAATTTCAATTGGAACACCCACTGAGGTTGGAATTTCCTACTGGGAAGTCGGAGGATCCACACCACACCACACCACACCACACCACACCACACCGGAGTTAACCACACCACACCGGAGTTAACCATCAAAGATAGCTACCCCGGGTGTACACGGTACTTAAGCAGTTCTGAATAGTGTTTGTAAATCAGCCGTACATGTATCATTTGATGTTGAAACATATAAATATTGCTGTCATGGCAGGTTTTTCTGACCTGGCAACTGGGACACTTTTAACTCGGTGATCACGTCATTCCCACTCTTCACTTCTCAGTTCTGATGTAAATGAAACGCATCATAAGCATCACTATATGGGGGGCCATTGGCATGGCTAGATCAGATCTAAACCTTATTTTTATATTAAACAAACTAATCAGCCTCATGTTATTTATTTTATTTACATGACGGGATGTTATATTTGCCTCATGATTGTGCGTTGACATTTTTTCCCCTGCTCTGTATTTCACATGGCATAGATCTGCTCCATTCACAGACACACAAACACGTGCGCGCCCACATACACACACACTTACAGAAAGAGAAAAACAGAGACAAGCACACTCTGTGTAGCAGACAGTCAGAAAAAAGTAATGTAAAACAAATCTCTTCATAATTGTAAGACCTTTATTTCCATCTCCCGCCCCATGCATCTGCAGCTGACACTACCTCCCCTCGGAACGGCTACGTATGCAGTGACGTACTGACATTTTAGAGTGACGCTATGATGTGGCCCTAACTTGGCTCTTTGCTGATGGAAAACCAAACCGGTTCTCAGAAAGAACATGATTAGAACCAACTAAGCACCAGCACCAGCACCAGCATGGAATGAGCACTGGTGGAAAGGGGGTATCTGTGCTCCTTAACCTGAATCATGCTGCTCAGGGGAACATCCTTGTACAGGGGTCATCCTCACTGAAACACTGAAACAGTATTTTCAGCTCATGACTAAATGATGTTGACTAAAGATTTTTAAAATCAGATTTTTTTCTTTAAAAACCAACAATACAGAGCTGGTTACCAAAAGAAACCTTCAGTGGAATTAGAGTTAAACGGGAAAAATAATTAACCTCATGTCCTCCTTACGTCATTTTCCCAGTTTTCACCTCATTAGATGAACTTCCTTCTCAGATGCTGATATTCTGTCTTTGTGTATGTGACTGTGAAAACCTTATCTCTCGCTTTCTCTCCTTAATCTCCTCTCACACACACATGAATGCATGTGCGCACACACACACACACACACACACACACACACACACACACACACACACGCACACACACACACAAACACACATGATCAGTGAAGGATGCAGAAACACGAAGCTCCTCTCTTTCCCTCTTCGGCACGTCAGAAGCATTTTGCCGGGTGATTAATCGCCGCAGCAAGCGTTCGAGCCCCGTGGTCAGCCTGGGGGCGTCGCCACGATCCCTGCACCTGCCACTGTGATCCACACTGACCCCCCTAACACACACAGGAACACACAGTCAAACACACATAAAACCACAGATAAATGTAAAAATGAACAGAGTATCCAAGCACTGTGTGTGGAGGTTACATAACGCAGACTTACTGCTCCACAAAAAGTGAAATATATCAAATCATCCATCTTTCTTTGCACATAAACGAATGATAAAATAAAAGGCTGAAATAAAAATATTACTCTCTACTTTAAATAACACAACCAAACTGTATATTACTGTAAAATTCCCTGGAAACGAACTCACATTGTGCAGCAACAACTTCAGCATTTTTTTGGGGTGCAGAGGTAGCAACATTTGGTCAGTGATGATGCATTGTTTGCCTCTCTCTTTGGTATAGGTAAAGTATGACAGCAAACCTACAGGTGTAGTGATAAACAGATTTTCCAAACATCCTGATTTTACTTTGGATGGTCAACATTATTTTACTTTGCACACAGAAACAAAATATACAGAAAACAAAAACTATTATGGTCAAAATCATTAGCCCCCATGATGCTAATGGTCAGTTGTGTCTCCTTTTAGCTGGATAACAGCGTGCAGTTGTTTGTTGCAGAGTTTTTTGTAGCCTGCATCCTCCACATCAGTCCATGTGACATCAGGGATCTAGTGGTTGTCTTCTTTGATACTTTGACAACTCCTTAATTGGCTAAGTCATTAACTTGTGTTTTGGTAGTTGTTATGAGCTCTTTAGACACATCACATCCTAGGTGTCTTTCCAGTCCAGTTTGAAAACTTAAGCTTTCTCACTCCAATTTTCTCATTTGGAAACACTGAGATAACTTTGCATGTGCTTTGTGAGCATCAACAGTTCTTTTTCCCAAGTCTAAACTAATTTCTTTTGATTTTGGCATGATGCTTTCAGCTCCAGTGGGGGTCAATGAAGTTTAAATACTGTCCATGTCATAAAACTCATTTTTATTCTTTGGCTTTTAATTCACCATGAGAGTTGTGTGATGTCTGTCCTTTTATGCATTTTATGGTCTTAACACCTGTGTTTTTATGGCTCTTGTTTGTTTCTGTGTTTTATTTTAATTCATTTTACTTGTTTTATTGATGTTCTTATTTGATTTTTACCATGTTGCACTTTGATAAACTTTATTGTTTTCAAAATGTGCTATATAAATAAATCATATTAGATTGACAGGAAGTGACGTGTAGGACAACCCTCAGTTTGAACTTGATTTATTGATGACTGATTACAGGAACATAGTTAAAACACAACAGTGGTGTGTGCTTTGGCTTAATAAAAGGTCTTTTCTCAAGGAGGACAATAATTTTTGACCCTGGTAGTTTTTGGTTTTGAAAAATAATTTTATTTTTCTGTGCAAAGTTAAATAGTATAAACATCTAAAATAAAACTAGGATATTTAGAAATGCTGTGTTAAAAATAATGATAAATATTTTCATTTCATTGACATTTCCTTATTCTGCAGGTCTTTATACCTACTGACAACACCAAAACTAACCAAAGGTTTTCTCACCATGATATAATTGTGCTAAGCAGCAGATTCTGCAGGACAATTGTCAAAAGGAAATGATAAACACCTAACCCAAAAATACACTCCAGCTTAGGACCACTACCAAAGCAACTGAACAGAGCCACAGGTTGATCGCCTTCATGCCATGACAAACAGATTCAGTAGTTCTTGATATAGAAGTTTTAACCATGTACAGTGTTTACAAACTAGCATTGCTGTTGTACAGTAAGATATTTTTGCATTTTGTTTTGATTAAATTAACTAAAAGCATTATTTCTTCAACACATTTATTCATTCAAAAAAAGGTCAATTTTCAGTTGAAAAAACAGAACTTTGGACATTTTCTGGACAGAAGCCCCCCCGTCACACGCTGCTCTCTCAGCACCTGAGTTGGAGGAGGGTGAGCATGTGTCTCAGGCCCACACTACATCTGTTACACTCTATGGAGTGTGTGTGTGTGTGTGTGTGTGTGTGTGTGTGTGTGTGTGTGTGTGTGTGTGTGTGTCACACCACCAGTTAGCATGTTTAGTGTGTAATATACACTCTTCGTGGTGGTGGTGAGGTGATATGCATCCTTGTGTGTGAGTGTGTGTGTGTGTGTGTGTGTGTGTGTGTGTGTGTGTGTGTGTGTGTGTGTGTGTGGCAGCAGATGCCATTTGCTCTGAAATCAGCAGCTGGATCCAGGGTTCCCAGTGGGACCTTTAATGTCTACAACTTACACACACACGCATGCGCACTTGCACACACACACACACACACACACACACACACACACACACACACACACACACACACACACACACACACACACACACACACACACACACACACCCAACAGGTTGTGTCTTGATGGTTGTAGTGCTGAAGAGGTAAAAGCGGAGTTGGTGTGCGTGTGTGTGTGTGTGTGTGTGTGTGTGTGTGTGTGTGTGTGTGAGAGTGTGTGTGTTTTATTTTGTTTAGTGCACTTGACCTGCTGACTGTTTACATATGGAGCAGACCATTTGCATAAATTCACCACAGGACGTAAATACTAACACACACAGATTTTAATTCCTAAACAAACCTTTGAAAATGTTTTCAGAGTTCAGCTCACCTCTGAAACTTTCCTCTCTCTTCTTTTCAGCATAAACTGAAATGGCATGAAAGTAAAGATGAATATTTGTGCCAGGTGTAAGAAAGATCTGAGAAAATGAAACTTAGGGAGAATGATTTTGCATTTTAAGATAGAGTTGAGATTCAAACTTTTACTGTTGGTGCCAGACAGAATAAAAAATCCTCATCTGATTTGAATTAGTTATCCTGTCCTGAGTCATTCTGGCTCATCACTAACAAAAACACAGAAGTTGGATGTAATCCTGACATTTCAACTCTGGTCTTGAGGTGCTAAACTGAAAAGTTTCCTTCATTCTTTTTTTTAATGAAAAGGAAAGTTGAAGTTTTATTTCCACATCAAATTTAAGGAGTGAAAACTAAAACTTTACTTTTTTCACAAGTTTAAGAAAGAAATAAAAAAACAGGTGAGTTTAAAATCATTTTAAAAATCCTTGGTGGTCTATATATTCATGATGAACAGAACACTTCAAATCTGTTCAGGGTCATTTTCTGGCAGAAATCTGTTGTTTAACTCGTGCATGGCCCCTTCATTTACTGCCAGTCTGAGATGTCCTCTACAGGCCACCATACAGAGGAATTAAAAATGGCTCAACTCAAAGAGAGTGTTTAATAAAAGACTGAATGTTTCTCTAGTTTTTATCCTTTCACAAAACTTTTTTCAGCCATTCATATATATTTCATATCTTCACAGCGTGGCCATTTCACAAACATTCACCTTTTTTAAAAACACCCGGGGAGCTCAGCCCTGCAGCCAGGCACCATATGGCTGTCTCATACAGGATCCACCCTCATCCTGACAATTAGGACCACAGGCTAAAACCCTGCTGGATCTGGAGCACGGCCAGATGAGAGGAGGACGGAAGGGGAAAGTGAGAAAGGGGAAAAAGAGAGCGGTGTTGGTGTGAGGACCCAGAAACAAAAGGAAAATTGATAGAGAACAGGTGAGTTTAATAAAGAACTGACGCACAGAGGAACAGAGTGAGGAGCAGAGGAGGGAGAAGGATGTTTGTAAATTAATAAAGTAATAACAATACTAGAAATGAAAATAATAAAAATGTAGGAGGAAAAAAGGACTAAGTGGGCTAAACAATGTTTAGCCAATTAAGCGTTGCAGAGGAATCCATGTGCACAATGAGCCATCCATGAATGAACGCAGAGACAGAGGCAGAGCTGCTTAATTACAGCCCGGAGAGAAGTGAGTCCTCATCAGAGCGGAAACACTGAGAGTGAGTGAATGAGGAGATTTCAGTTTAAGGAAGGGTGAAAGGAGTGAAGGAGGAAGGGAAAGACTTGGGAGCTCAAATGTAGATATACGAGGAAGATACTCTGTTTGGAAATAAGTCATTTTCTCTATTTATAGAATCCTTGCTTTTTATCAGATATTTTTTCTGATGTGGCATAAAAGGGAGCGACAAATAGTTATAAATGAAAACAAAAACCACCCAAAAAAAAGAAAAAGAAAAAAAGAAGTGAAAACAAGAAATCGCAACAAAACAACCAGGTGGCTTATATGAGTATGTCACGAAAATAATGTCAGAAAATAAAAAACAAAACAAGAGTGTATTCAGATAAGATTTCACCAGATCTACAAAAACAATTGGTGAGAGATTCATCTGTTTCGTATCCAGCAAAAAAACTTCTCATAGCTTAATGCAACTCAACCTATCATCCTGCAAAACCGTTGAATACTTCCGGTTGTTACCATTTCTTTGTGATCTATTTAGGCCCACAAGGAACTGTCTGCCCTTCATGTGGTTAGCACCATGTGATTGAAAATCCTGCGTGAATAAAGTGAGGGGGAAAATGTATGGGGTAGTATACAATTCTAACACCTAGTATGTTTCCATTTCACATGGAAGATCTGAAATGGTCTTGTCTTGAGGGAAAGAGCCGCCCAAGTGCGACAGCAAAATTATCTAAAAACGTACATGGCAAAGTCTAAAGAAGCATAGTGCAAATGAAAAAGTGTGCTGCAATAAGCTGACACAAAGAACAGCAAATAAACACAACAAACAATGCAGGAGCACATAAATCCAGCTAACAACTGTGATTTCCTGTGATAAATACTTGGTGACATGGTTTTGCCACAGCCTGTGTGCATACCTTTCCAGTTTTGGATTTAAGTTAAGTTTAATTTTTCTGCACCTCCTGTGGGCCGTCCTACCTAGGTATAATGGGGTAAAATACAGTAGTTACCTAGCTCAGTTACCTGAAGCACACTTGAGGAGATTTTCTCCATATTTACCTCTGCCAAAGGAGGTTATGTTTTGGGGAGATTGTGTCTGTCCATCTGTTTGTTTGTTTGTCTGTTTGTTTGTCTGTTTGTCTGTGAACAATGTAACTCAAAAAGTAACAAACAGATCTTGATGAAATTTTCAGAAAATGTTCAAAATGAGATAAAGAAGAAGTGATTAAATTTTGGTGGTGATCCAGATCACTGTCTGGATCCAGGATTTTTTTAAAAGTTTCTCTATCATTGTGAGATACGGCAGTTTTCACTGTATGTGTAGATAACTCCACCTATATGGTTGTATTGCTTTGCAAAAGAATACAAGACAAGGTCACCATAATTTCTGACAGATGTAAAAGTACGATCCAGATCATGGTCAATATTCTGGATTCCAAGATTAGGACTATGGAATATGAAATATGTACTGGGACATCATTATTTTCAACACGGTCAGATAACAAATTATCATACAAACCTGCAACTAACACCAAATTGTAGCAGACAGTCTGCTGAAAGGGAGTATAACATTAAGTAGGACTAAAGTGTTGTGTGACAATCACAATCTGCTTGTCAGAGGGCTGCGCTTACTAGTTTTTCTAGCATGGATTGAGCTTTTCTAATTTTATAAAGCCAAGAGAATTTTCACTGACTTGCCAATATTGGTGGGTAAGAATTAAGTTTGCATTCATTTGGAGGCCTGATGGGTCTAGCAGGGTTCATTGCTTCAGTCCACAGTCCCTAGAGAGCACTTCTTGTGCAAAGCATGTCAGAGTAAACAGCTTATTTAAAATCATTATAAGGTAGTTTTGGTTTAATATACTGTAGCACACATTGGATGTTATTAAATGCATACTTAAGCAAATAAAACTAACAACAGTGAACCTTTAAGTTGAGGGTATGTCTTCCTGTTTGTCCACCTGATGTATGTGGCTGATACTGCTGCAGTCCACTTAAGAGGAGGAGGAGGAGAGAGTGAAACTTCTTCATTTATTTTGTGCCGTGCTGCCTGGCACACATGTTTAGCCCGGGGTGATGGCGAGCAGGAAGTATCTCTAAAAACAGGGAAATTCTGGAAAAATCACTGCTAGCAAAAACACCCCAACCCTCTCTCTCCCCCCGCCCCCTCGATGTCTTTGGCTGGGTCATTGCATAATTTAGTAATCAACTAAATTAAGGTATGGAGAGATGAACTTGCAGCTCGTGAGCATTTGTGTCAAGTTCATCGGCTTTTTGTGGGGAAACTTCAGCCGGGCAGCCGCCTCGCTTTAATGAATCTCAAACTGCCACCGATTTTCATCTGCAGCAATGACAAGGGAGGGAATTAGCCAGGGTCCCTGCACACACACACTCACACTACACACACACACTCACACAGGAAACAGGCACCATTTGGTGTTTATGTAAATGTGCAAAAACAAAATGGCTGACTGCCAAATCCTGTCAGTAAACAAAGCTGGTTTGAGTGCCAGGCAGAGTGCTGTTAAGGTGGACCGCTCAGGATGGAGTCTAACAGGAGGTGGCCTGACGAGGCTGAAACACCTTAAACGAGCGAGCTGGTAACCATGTAAAACAGCCATTAACTTGTGATCGGATGCAGCATCGGTCTGCATCTCAACAGAACAGGAACATTGTTCCTGGGCCTGCTGTATTTGGGGGACTGTTTGTCATCATGAAAGCCAAACGGCTAATAATCATTCAGAGCTGAACAGCTGATCTGACCTCGATGAGCCAAGAGAAAAATGATAAAAATCACTGTAGAGTTCTGTGAAATGTGCATTATCGCAGACCAGTTACTTATGTAATGTGGGAGGTTGTTTCCTCCCATAATCCATCACTCACAAGGTCAACTGGTCCTTATATGGACACCTTGAATACAGCTAATCTATTCTTACTTCAATATATCCCCTCCGTTTATCGGGAGGAAAACTTAAGTAGACATATTACCTAAAACACACCTTTTCAGTATTTTTGCACACAAATGGGCAAAGTAGCCACAGATCCATTAACCCAAGGCTCAGACTGAATTCTGTGCAGGTCTGGTGCGGCTCCCGCATGTAATCTGTATCACTAAAATCACTGCTGTAGGCTCA